>NC_087272.1:34105882-34705882 GCF_015220805.1 Pogoniulus pusillus | reverse complement strand
GCAGCCAGGCAGAAAGAGACCTGGGGGCTACTGATAGATAGTAAGCTGAAGATGAGGCAGCAGTGTGCCCAGGTGGCTAAGAGAGCCAATGGCATCCTGGCCTGCATCAGGAACAGTGTGGCCAGTAGGACAAGGGAGGTTATTCTTCCCCTGTACTCATCACTGGTCAGACCACACCTTGAGTGCTGTGTCCAGTTCTGGGCCCCTCAATTCAAGAAAGATGTTGAGGTGCTGGAAGGTGTCTAGAGAAGGGCAACAAAGCTGGTGACGGCCCTGGAACACAAACCCTATGAGGAGAGGTTGAGGGAGCTGGGGCTGTTTAGCCTGGAGAAGAGGAGGCTCAGGGGTGATTATTATTGCTGTCTACAACTACCTGAAGGGGCATTGTAGCCAGGTGGGGGGTGGCCTCTTCTCCCAGGCAACCAGCAATAGAACAAGGGGACACAGTCTCAAGTTGTGCCAGAGGAGGTCTAGGCTGGATATTAGGAAGAAGTTCTTCACAGAGAGAGTGATTGCCATTGGAATGGGCTGCCCAGGGAGGTGGTGGAGGCATTGTTCCTGGAGGTGTTGAAGCAAAGCCTGGCTGAGGCACTTAGTGCCATGGTCTAGTTGGCTGGCTAGGGCTGGGTGCTAGGTTGGCCTGGATGATCTTGGAGGTCTCTTCCAACCTGGTTCATTCTATGATTCTATGAATGTCTTTGTTATGAAGGTGCTGAGACACTGGAACATGATGCCTGGAGAAGTTGTGGATGCCTCATCCCTGCAAGTGTTTAAGACCAGGCTGGATGAGGCTTTGAGCAGTCTGGTCTAGTAGGCACTGTGTCTAGTTTTGGGCTCCCCAGTTCAGATGAGACAGGCACGTGCTAGAGAGAGTCTATTTGAGAGCCATGATGGGGGATGAGGATGACTGTTTAGTCTGGAGAAGACTGGAGAGGAGATCATATGAACATCTATAAATATCTGAGGGGTGGGTGCCAAGTGAATGGGGCCAATCTCTTTTTGGTGGTGCACAGCAATAAGACAAGGAGCAACAACTACAAACTGGAACACAGAAGGTTCCACCTCAACATGAGGAGAAACATTTTTACAGTGAGGATGACAGAGCACTGGCTGCCCAGAGAGGTTGTGGAGTCCTCCTTCTCTGGAGACTTTCAAGGCCTGCCTGGATGCATTCCTGTGTGACCTGCACTAGGTGATCCTGCCTTGATAGGAAGGTTAGACTTGATGATTGAGTGCACCCTCAGCAAGTTTGTAGATGGCACCAAGCTGTGTGGCACAGTCAAGTTGCCAGAGGTAAAGGATCCATCCAGAGGGACCTGGACAGGCTGAAGAAGTGTGCTCAAGCCAACCTTATGAAATTCAACAAGTCCTGCACCTGGGTGGGCACAATCCCAAGCACAACTCCAGGCTGAGTGAAAAATGGCTGAGAGCAGTCCTGAGGAACAGGACGTGGCGGTCTGGGGTGACGAAAAGCTCCACATGAGCCTGCAGTGTGAGTGCATCCCAGACAGCAACCCTTTGCTGGGCTGCAGCAAGAGCAGTGTGGGCAACAGGGCAAGGGAGGGGACTCTGCCCCTTGGCTCTGCTCTCCTCACACCCCACCTGCAGTCCTGGGTGCAGTTCTGGAGCCCCCAGCACAAGAAGGACATGGAAGTGTTGGAGCATGTCCAGAGGAGGCCACCAAGATGCTGAGAGGGCTGCAGCAGCTGTGCTGTGAGGACAGGCTGAGAGAGTTGGGGCTGTGCAGCCTGGAGAAGAGAAGGCTTTGAGGAGACCTTGGAGTGGCCTTCCAGTATCTGAAGGGGGCTACAGGAAGGCTGGGGAGGGACTGTTGCCAGGGTCCTGTAATGAAAGGACAAGGGGTAATGGGTTTAAACTGGCAGAGGGAAGCATGAGGGTGGTGAGACACTGGCACAGGTTGCCCAGGGAGACTGTGGCTGCTCCCTGCCTGGAGATGTTCAAGGCCAGGTTGGATGTGGCTTTGAGTGACCTGTTCTAGTGGGAGGTGTCCCTGCCTATGGCAGGGGCTTGGAACTGGATGATCTTTGAGGTCACTTCCAACCTAAACTATTCTATGATCTCCAGAGGTCCTTTCCACCCCCTGCCATACTATTGTATGTATATGACCACTACAATCTTGCCAGCAGAATACAACTGGCAACCCAATCTAGTGGAAAGTGTCCCTGCCCATGGTCAGAAGGTTGGAACTAGATGACCCTTGGGGTCCCTTCCATCCCTGCCAAATCTGTGATTCTGTAACTAACTTCTTTACTGCCTTTGGGGTGTTTCTTTAGAGCCTGCATGGGATGTGTGGTTCAAGTTAGTGCAACAGACACACTCCAGCCTCAAAAATCCTTTCAGGTAGCTTCAGCCCCTGCACTTACTTCAAGGTCAACAGCTTTGAGAAAGAGTGCATTCTCAGTTGTGGGGTTTTTTTTTTCAGAAGCCACCTGGACCTACAGGATTCAACATCAAAAGGGATTTTTCTTGGTGCCTGGTTATCAAGTGTCTGCCATACAACTTTCTGCGTTCTCTTTGCCATCAACAGAAAGCGGCACAAAGCTACCTTGTGCTAAAATCTCAAGTTTCTCCTCTTTTCCACAAGAGACACTGCCTGCAAGCATTTTCCCAGGCTTCCCAGCCAAAACCTCTATTCTGCTTACCTCTGTCCCCACTTGGGAGCCTACTCTCTACTTCTACTCACTGTCATAGTGCAACTATTGTTCCGAGAGACGATTTCATGCCAGCACACCAAAAAAAAACACCCCCACCTACTTGTATGATGTAGACTCTGGGCTTCAAAGCCAGACAGGTAAAGTTTCCTTTCTGATTAGCTCTTATCTGACAAAAATGATAACAGAAGTCTTATAATGGCATCCTAAAACTTAAATATATAGCTTTGATTCTCTGAAGCTTCTATTTGAGATAGACCATCTCGTGTTACAGCCAAAGAGCAAAACAGATACAAAACCCAAGCTCCTATCATAACATTTAAAGGCTCACCACATGCTCTGGAAATAATCCATTTTCTTTTCTTTTTCAAGCCTGAAGGGACTCCAAAGCACAAATGACTCAGAGATGAGCCAGAAATTTCCTTCTACCTGGATGGGATATTCATATCATAATATATAATAGAATCAACCAGGCTGGAAGAGACCTCCAAGACCATCCAGTCCAACCTATTAGCCAGCCCTATCCAGTCAACTAGACCATGGCACTAAGTGCCTCATCCAGGCTTTTCTTATCACTTTGCTTTCCCCAGAGCCTTCCAAGAACTAGCTACAAGCAAATGTGACATCACCTGAAGCAGATGGTTGGTGTGTCTGTGTGCACACAATGTGCAGCTTCTCCTTAGGCCTCCCAGTACCACAAAGAATTCAGCAAGACTTGGGCAGTCTGCAGAGCTGGGCAGAGGAACCTAATGAGGTTCAGCAAGGATAAGTGCGGAGTCCTGGACCTGGGAAGGAACAATGAACTACACCAGTACAAGCTGGGAGGTGATCTGCTGGAGAGCAGCCCTGTGGAGAAGGACTTGGGAGTGCTGGTGGGCAAGAAGCTATCCATGGGACAACAATGTGCTCTTATGGCCAAGAAGGCCAAGGGAATCCTGAGGTGCAGTAAGAGGAGTGTGGCCAGCAGATCAAGGAGGGTTCTCCTCCACCTCTATTCTGCCCTGGTGAGACCTCACCTGGAATACTGCATCCAGTTCTGGGCTCCCCAGTTCAGGAGGGACAGGGATCTACTCAACAGAGTCCAGTAGAGGGCTACGAGGATGATCAAGGGCCTGGAGCACTGCCTGATGAGGAGAGGCTGAGGGACCTGGGGCTTTTTGGTCTGGTGAAGAAAAGAATAAGAGGGGATCTAAACAGTGTTTATAAATATATTGGGGCTGGGAGTCAAGAGGGAGAGGACAAACTCTTCTCAGTTGTGCCCTGTGATAGGACAAGGGGCAATGGATATAAACTACCTGACCTGCTGAAAAGCAGTGAAGGGGAAAAGGACCTGAGAGTCCCAGTGGATGGAAGGTTGATGATGAGCCAGCAATGTGCTCTTGTGGCCAAGAAGGTCAATGCCATTCTGGGGTGTCCTAGAAGAGCTGTGGTTAGTAGGTGGAGAGAGGTTCTCCTGCCCCTTTACTCTGCCCTGGTGAGGCCACATCTGGAATGCTGTGTCCAGTTCTGGGCTGCTCAGTTCAAGAAGGACCTGAGGGAACTGCTTGAGAGGGCCCAGCACAGAGGCACAAAAATGATTAAAGGAGTGGAGCACCTTCCTTACGAGGAGAGACAGAGAGAGCTGAGGCTCTTTAGTTCCCCCTCATGAGAAAGAATTTTTCACTGTGAGGGTGATGGAACACTGGAACGAGCTGCTCAGGAGCACTGTGGAGTCTCCTTCTCTGCAGATATTCAAGACTCACCTGGATGCATTCCAGTGTGATCCTGCTCTGGCAGTGGGGTTGGATTGCATGATCTTTTGAGGTCTCTTCCAGCCCCTGATCTTCTGTGGTTCTGACATTCTGTGATCATTAGCAAGGCAAATAAGTCACTAGGAAAGTACCCTGGTAGGATGAAAAGATGTTTCCTGGTAAAGGGTATTTCAGCCCTGCTTTTTTCCTGTTAGAACAGAGAAGGGTGGCACATGGTCCCAAATGCTGTGATTTAACAGCACTCACACTGCTCTCACTTAGGCTATTGCCAGTTTTAAAGCACAAAGTCCAGGGAGGAATGAGAGCAATAGAAGTGAGAAGACAGGAAGAAAAATAACAGTCCAAAATGGCAAAAAAAAGAACAAAGAACTGGTATTAAAACAAGGGGGGAAAATCATTAGGTCACTCATCTCACAGGAGACAGATTGAAAGCCTTAGAGAGAAACAGTTCAGGCAAGGACAATGATGTTTCTTTGCCGGCATAATCCGTATGTAGGCAGCAGAAGTAGGGAAGCATTGCAGGGAACTGAAGAGGTGATCTTTTATTTCAGCCAGCCACAAGGCTGGCTCTGAGATCTGAACGCTCTCCTGGCTTGTGCTGCTGTGCACTAGTCAAGTCATCCACACCAGACTTTGGCTAGCTGATGCCTAGTCACACGTTGCTCGCTTGCTACGAGTGCCTGGCACCCCAGCACACAGAGCAAGGCCAGAGCTGTGCCTCTGTAATGCTACAGAATGCTAAGCACAGGGCAAAGAAGACAAAGCTTTAAGAGCCTCAAATCAGCATAGTCTTGAATCTGTTTCCTTCACACCACAGTCCCGGTGCCCAGAGTGATGGCACGAAATAAGATTCATGTTTGCAAAGAACATTTGGTTGGGTTTTTGGGGAGGGTTTATTTGCAAAGATAATTTGGTCTGAGAAAGTGACTCTGTCCTGGGGGTTTGGTTTGAATAGCACATGGCACAGGGCTGCATGTTGAACAGAGAGGAGAAAGTGCAACACTGAATAAGCTGTTCACTGAGAGCTGTGCTATTCATTCAGCACAGCACTAAAGAGATACTCAGAAGAAACAGGGCAGTGACCACGTATTTAATATGCATGCCCATGAAGGAGAGGGGAGCTTGTGGAGACAACACTATTGTATTCTTTTAGCAGGCCTGACCTTGCACATTTCATCACGTTCCCCAAGACTGAAGACAGAAACACATGTAATTATTCAGATGATTTTTTTCCCCACTTGCAGTCTTCAGCAAGATCAGCTTCCAAGATGCTGAGTACTGTGTGAGTAAAGTAAAAAACTACCTGTTTCCCCTGCATAGCTCTTGGTAATTTAACAGGAGAAGGGGCAATGGCTGGAAATGTGGCATAGGAAATCCCAAGTAAACATGAGAGAGGCTGGGGAAGCTGGGGGTGTGCAGCCTGCAGAAGAGGAGGCTCAGGGGGGACCTCATTGCTCTCCACAACTGCCTGAAGGAAGGATGTAGCCAGGTGGGGTTGGTCTCTTCTGCCAGGCAACCAGCAACAGAACAAGGGGACACAGTCTCAAGCTGTGCAAGGGGAGGTCTAGGCTGGATGTTAGGAGGAAGTTGTTGGCAGAGAGAGTGATTGGCACTGGAATGGGCTGCCCAGGGAGGTGGTGGAGTTGCTGTTCCTCGGCATGTTTAAAAAGAGACTGGATGAGGCACTTAATGCCATGGTCTAGTTGACTGGACAGGACTGGGTGCTAGGTTGGCCTGGATGATCTTGGAGGTCTCTTCCTACCTGCCTGATTCTATGAGGAAACTTTTTTTCACTATGAGGGTGACAGAACACTGGAACAGGTTGCCCAGGGGGTAAATGTGAGGAAATTTTTCTTTGCCTGTGAGGGTAACAGAACAGTGGAACAGGCTGCCCAAGGGGGTTGTGGAATCTCCCTCCCTGGAGATATTCAAGACCTCTCTGGATGCGTTCCTGTGCAACCTGGCCTGGGAGGCTGGACTCAAAGATCTTTCGAGGTCACTTCCAACCCCTAACATTCTGTGATATGCTCAAATGAAAAAGAAAAAAAGTAAGAACAGAAAAAAAAACCAAACAAGCAAAAAAAGAACAACCAAAACAGCAATCCAACAGAAGAAGCTTTCTTTTGCTGTCCTGAAGCCAAATAGCTTGGCTGAGCTTTAGCAGAGGCTAAAACTCCAGCATCAGCCCAGAAATACTCTATGTGCATACAGGACATCATCATTTGCATTAGGAGGCACTTGTCTATGATTGCAGCCTTTGTCATTAGAGGAAAGGGTGAAAATGAATCTATAGAATCATAGAATCAACCAGATTGGAAGAGACCTCCAAGATCATCCAGGCCAACCTAGCACCCAGCCCTGTCCAGTCAACCAGACCATGGCACTAAGTGCCTCAGCCAGGCTTTGCTTCAGCACCTCCAGGGACAGTGACTCCACCACCTCCCTGGGCAGCCCATTCCAATGCCAATCACACTCTCTGCCAACAACTTCCTCCTTGTGCTTGTCTTCTCACAAGCATTGCTGCTCACGAGGGCATGAAGCTGGATTTTTCTGGTAGTCAATGCATGGAAGTTATATTGGTGTAGAAAGTCAGGTTTTCCTAAAAGACTATGCCAACCCTTGCTCAGCTCTTTGCCAACTATTCTATGATGAAAAGAAATCCATGCACTTAAAAAAATAACTTATTTTCCCATTTGGTTTATAGAATTTTCTTCTGCTGCCCTCACTTAAAGCCACAACAAAAGAGAGCAAACTGACTAAGGCCAAGTTGCTCTGAGCATGCTAAATTTCCAAGGCAAAATTATAAGTCTTCTGTAAAAACCAAAAATATGGAAGTTGTGGTGGTTTGGGTGTTCCCCACCCCTCCATACACTTTGGAAATCACCCAGACTAGACTCAGACAGCTCTGGAAATTGGAATGAAGCTTTATATTTACAGCTTAGCTCAATATACAAGCAGATATTTACAGCATATACAGTTATAGACAGAAATATCCAAGGTAAAACATAATACAAAAATAACAATACCCCTCCCAGAAACCTGAGTCCTCAGGAGGGGCTCCCAACTGCCCTTCCACCTTCTCCCACCTCTTTACCTCACCCCAGATGTTGCCTGGTGCCCCAAGGAAGAACAGAGGTCGGCCAGGGGGGTTAGGAAGCAGGTGGATTAATCAGAGAGACAACAGCTGAGGTTAGAGAGAGAAATGGAGCCCAGAGTTCAGGCAGTGCCTCAAGTGCAAATATCTTATCTATGTTTGGATTCTTGTTCTTATCCATCTCAGCAAGCCTATGAGTGAAGCAGACATCCCCATTTGTTTCCCTTTCACAGCCTGTGATCTAATCCTTCTCACCAAAACATTCTAGCTAGCTTCAGACTAGCACAGAAGTGGTCAATCTTATAGTAACAACAACCACACCAATCCAGGAGTCACTACCTAAACTCACCCTGAAATTAGAGTGCTAGAGAACAAAACTAGCTAACATCTGGACTCAATAATGAATTGAGATGCCATCCAGTGATGGCAATACACAAAATGTAGTCTTTTGGGATACACACAACATTTCCCAATCGGGGACTACAGAAAGAGGTCATCTTGAGCTACAATCACTGGATCAGTTGAAGCACTTAGCTCCATGGTCTCATTGACTGGGCTGGGTGCTATGTTGGACTGGATGATCTTGGAGGTGTCTGCCAATCTGGTTGACTCTATGATTCTATGTTAAACTCCAAGCACTCTCTTTGTAGCAGAAAAATCACATCAGAATCTTTGTAGGCTGCTTTGTAAAAATGAATGTGGAAACAAACTGGTTGGCTTTCAGGCACCAATGGGCTTTGGGTTAGTAGGGTAGGGCTGGCAGTTTTTACTTTCATTGCAGAAAACCAGAAAGCCTTCTTCCACTCCCAAGATCACCAGGCTTAGCTGGATTATCTCTTTGGTCTGCAACGTGGCTCTAAACCTACCCTTGGGAAAGCCAAGTACAAGACAGTTCAAACAAAAGGCAGAGGACTCAAATTCTTTGGCCTTTGAGAGGAAGTAAAACATATAAATTGAGTCTATAATTTAAAATAATAATAATAAATCTATTTTCCAGTACTTATCAACTATATTTTTTTTCTGCTGATGACCTTTACATTAGCAAAATCAGGTTTTAAAGTCTTCAGTTTCAAGAAGACAGAATCAGAATCACAGAACTTTAGAGGTTGGAAGGGACCTCCAGAGATCATCCAGTCCAACTCCCTCTGCCAAAGCAGGATCCCCTAGGGTAGTTCACACAGGAATGCATCCAGGTGGGTTTGGAAAGTCTTCAGAGAAGGAGACTCCACAACCTCTCTAGCAGCCTGTTCCAGGGCTCTGTCACCCTCACTGTAAAGAAGCTTCTCCTCATGTGGAGGTGAAACCTTCTCTGTTCCAGTTTGTAGCTGTTGCTCCTTATCTTAATGCTGCTGACCAGCAAAAAGAGATTGGCCCCAGCCACTTGACACTCACCCCTCAGATATTTATGGACATTGATCAGATCTCCTCTCAGTCTTCTCCAAACTAAACAGCCCCAGGTTTCTCAGTCTCTCTTCACAGGGGAGATGCTCAAGTCCCCCAGACATCCTGGTACCTCTCCACTACAAACATTTGGATTACAGACATGGCAATCCTTTTTTTTTCTAATTACTATGTAGGGTTTAACCTATTCTGTCCTTCCAGGGACAGAACTCTGTTGTGCCAGATCATGCTCACACACCTGCTCTTTCATATATAAACCAGGATGGAATTAGTGGGGCCTTAAACCTAAGTCTGTTAAGACTAAAAATAAAGCCTGCATCAGCTGACACAGTATTGGGAATTTATCTCCTGTTGAAAGGTACCTCATTTCTTCTGTCCTTGTATTCATGGCTTTGTTCCTTTTAATAATGAAAAACACTTTTGTTTTCCTCCTTTTACACCCATGGTTAGCCCATGAGATACCATGAGATAGTGTGGAATAGTGTGGCCAGCAGGAGCAGGGAGGTCATTCTGCCCCTGTACTCTGCACTGCTTAGACCACACCTTGAGTACTGTGTTCAGTTCTGGGCCCCCCAGTTTAGGAGGGACATTGAGATGCTTGAGCGTGTCCAGAGAAGGGCGACGAGGCTGGGGAGAGGCCTTGAGCACAGCCCTACGAGGAGAGGCTGAGGGAGCTGGGATTGGTTAGCCTGGAGAAGAGGAGGCTCAGGGGTGACCTTATTGCTGTCTACAACTACCTGAGGGGTGGTTGTGGCCAGGAGGAGGTTGCTCTCTTCTCTCAGGTGGCCAGCACCAGAACAAGAGGACACAGCCTCAGGCTGTGCCAGGGGAGATTTAGGCTGGAGGTGAGGAGAAAGTTCTTCACTAAGAGAGTCATTGGACACTGGAATGGGCTGCCCGGGGAGGTGGTGGAGTCGCCGTCCCTGGAGCTGTTCAAGGCAGGATTGGATGTGGCACTTGGTGCCATGGTCTGGCCTTGAGCTCTGTGCTAAAGGGTTGGACTTGATGATCTGTGAGGTCTCTTCCAACCTTGGTGATACTGGGATACTGTGTGATACCTGCTCACCACCAGAAGCACAGCAAATCCGTTTGGTGCACTTTGGCAGCAGGATAAGTCAGAGCAAGCTGATGAGCCTAGGGAAAGGGAATTGGCATGGTAAAAATGAAGGGGTAGTCACAATTCTTTCTAGACTTATAAGCACAATGTGTGACTAGGTGTCACTACAGCTGAAGTCAAATGCAGAGCAGGAGAGACCAATACACATGCTTAACATTCCCTGCATCAGGCAAGAGATGCAGGGCCGGTGAGAAATGGACTAGAAAAGAAACAGATGTTGCAGGGTGCAGGTTCTCAGAGTTCTTACCTGCTTATCAGCAGCAAAACCACCTGCAGAAAGAAACTAAGCTCCTCCATTCAGCCTGGATCAGTGCCAGGACAAACTAAGCTACATACCCAAAATAGAACTGATTCTTGATTTTAATCACAGGAAGAACACATTAGCTTCAAATTGGGGCTCCCAAGCTCTATGATACAATTGATATACATAATACTCTATGATACAACATCCACTTCCAGGTGAATGCCAAGCAGCAGAGAAGCAAAATGAATTCTAGGACCAAGTGTCCCCAGAACACGAAGTACTCTCCCCTAGCTACAGCCAGTCCAACTGTGCTGGCAGGAACTGCTGCTCTCCATGAGAGAGGAGGACATCAGGCTGGAGTGGCACCATCTGTACCATCAGCACTGACAGAAGGCACTAGCATCAGTGCCATCATCACTACCACAGTATCACAGTATCATCAGGGTTGGAAGAGACCTCACAGATCATCAAGTCCAACCCTTTGCTAGACCATGGCAAGAGCTTTCTTTCCAGGGCCATGCACCCCATGTGACCAAATTTGGAAGCCACAACAATCATCTTCAGGGAGTGAACAGTACAAACACATGCTGAGATTGACCTTCTTGTTGCTTATGAACTTCACTCAGTGTTCAAGGAACAGTTGCACAGAGAGCCTCAAGCACACACACGGTGTCTACAATGCCTCAAGAATCAAGCTGAACAAAGTCTGCTTCTTAAGGTTTTGGCTGGAAAAACACTGTGGGGGAGAGGAAAAGGCAGGGAAAATGAGAGTATTTGTGATAAGGCTTCACTCTTTGCCCACAGGGCAATGAAGCTGGAACTCCAAACATGAAGGATGAAGGGCAAATTGCAAATCTGAAGCGCTGCAGAACTACTGGGTTAATGGGTCTGCCAAATGACAGCACGCTCCCAGCAGAGTTCTGCCTGCAGAAAGCCCTTAATCCCAGTGAATAACTAACTGGGAATAATGTCAGCAAAACAGCTGTCAGGATGAAATGCTGTTCAAGTTGACTAGAGGAACCACTGCCCAGAGCTGGAAAGCAGTCTGTTCAGCCTGACCTCAAAGCAAAGAGCAGGAGCTCACAATGGTTTAACCAAAATCTGTCACACTGCTTTGTGCCTCAAAAATGGGATGCAAGAAGGAGGACAACAGTAAGCAGCAAAGGAGCAACAGTTCTCTTCAGAAACACGGCAGACTAACTCTGGAATGAATTTGAGACTTGGGTCTGAATCACTCCCAAGGAGTTTGCAAATCAGTAATGGGTCTGTATTAGTAACATGTCTGCACTCCCTGCTTATCACTTCCTACTGCATACTAAATGTGAGCAACAGAAGAACAGTTGAGGAAACAACTCTACAGGAAGAAGTAGGTGCAGGACCAAGTGCAAGGTCCTGAATCTGGGTCAAGGCAATGCCAGGCACAAATACAGGCTGGGCAGTGAGTGGCTGGAGAGCAGCCCTGAGGAGAGGGACTTGGGGATGCTGCTGGACCAGAAGTTCAACACGAGCCAGCAGTGTGCACTTGCAGCCCAGAAAGCCAACCAGAGCCTGGGCTGCAGCAGGAGAAGTGTGGCCAGCAGGGACAGGGAGGTGATTCTCCCTCTCCACTCCACTCCGGTGAGACCCCACCTGGAGTACTGCATCCAGTTCTGGAGCCTCCATTACAAGAAGGATGTAGAGATGCTGGAGTGTGTCCAGAGAAGGGCCATGAGGATGCTCAGAGGGCTGCAGCAGCTCTGCTGTGAGCACAGACTGAAAGAGTTGGGGCTGTGCAGGCTGGAGAAGAGGAGGCTCCCAGGTGACCTTCTTGTGGCCTTTCAGTATCTGAAGGGGACTGCAAAAAAAAGCTGGGGAGGAACAATTTAGGCTACCAGAGAGCGACAAGACTAAGGGGAATGGAGCAAAGCTGGAGGTGGGGAGGTTCAGGATGGATGTGAAGAGGAAGTTGTTGAGCATGAGAGTGATGAGAGCCTGGAATGGGTTGCCCAGGGAGGTGGTTGAGGTCCCATCCCTGGAGGTGTTTAAGGCCAGGCTGGATGAGGCTGTGGGCAGCCTGATCTAGGGTAGGGTGTCCCTGGGCATGGCAGGGGGGTTGGAACTGGCAGCTCCTTGTGGTCCCTTCCAACCCTGACTGATTCTATGACTCTAAGAACCTACCAGAGCATCTCTATGAGGGCCTGCTAAGCAGCTTACTCTACTCAGAATTGCTATCATGTGTTTCCAGTAGAAAGAGCTGCATCTTCCCAGCAACATGATCAGGCCAGAAGCCCTAACTCCAGTCAGGACTTCCTAGAGGGACAAAAAAGATTTTGACAGGGGATTAGAAAAGCCTGATCTAGCTTATACTCTCTGCAGTGCCTGTTGCAGGGTGTCTTCCCTTTGAAGCTCTTTATCCAGACTCTTGATCCTCATCTCTTCCCCTCTCTAAGCTATTTTCCCCCTCCCTGCAAGTTTAAAAGAAGCCTTGAAGATATATGGATGGGGACACAAAACTCCAGGGAGGATGGATGACCAACTACACAGAAATTAGTCAAGGGAGCTCACAGTAATCATTTTTAACCAGATATTTAAAACCCTTAGGGCACACAGGACACAGACAGCTGTCAGCAACCATGTGACAGATGCATCAAGTGAGTGCCTTTTGCCACCTACACTGCTTTGCATTAACAGATGGATTACTGGGCAGTCATTTACAGACAACAAAATCCCCCAACCCTGCCCACACAAAGAGCCCTCGAGTCAAGAGGCAGATTTTAAGTCAGATGAGTTGCTGATGAGCAAGAAAGAGACTTTCTGCTTTATTAGCAGGAACAGAGTTGTAATACTCTTACTTGTATCAGTCTAAATGATTTATCACTGCACTAGGCATGAAAGAACCACAGTTGCCACACTACAGAGATTCCCCAAAGTGGAATTTCACTCCAACAGCCTCACTGGACCTCTGGCAAGAAGAAATCCTAGCACTGAGGAGCAGAACAAGTGCATAGGCAAACATACTCAGCCTTGAGCTCACTTACAAGGCACTTTGGTGGCAATCCATAAACTGGTTGTGGATAAACTGTCTGGCAGCAGCTCCTTTCCTAAGGGAATCTGCTATGCCACACTTCTGGAGAACAAAGTGCACCAGTGTACACATTTGGAGTGATCTTCTCTGCTTCACAGAAGCTTGCTATGTTGTAGAAGCAATTTTTTTTTCTAACTAGCTCTTTGTTGAAGAAATTAAAGCTTTTTCTTAAGGTGGACTACCAGAAAGTCCTTGATGTGTAGGCAAGTTAAGTGTGTAGACTCCATCACAGCTGCTTCACCAACCACTTACCCCTTCAATGCTGTTGCAGTTCCAAGTTTAAAGCACTCTCCCTCCCCCACCAAACAAAAATAGCTGATATTTTGCTTTGTTCTCTATACTTTCTTGTGTATCAGATGCCCATCTTTTCCACCTCTGTCTAAAAACAATCACCTCCCAATCTGGTTGATGTTGCCCTCACTGGCAGTTGTTCACCTCATTAATGTTTCTAAATACATAAGGGGTGAGCGGCAGGAGGATGGAGCCAGCCTCTTCTCCGTGATGCCCTGTGGCAGGACAAGGGGCAATGGATGGAAGTTGAGGCATAAGAGGTTCAATGTGAACTTGAGGAGGAGTCTTTTCACTGTGAGGGTTGACATAGCACTGGAACAGGCTGCCTAGGGAAGTTGTGGAGTCTCCCTCTCTGGAGATAATCAAGAACCGTCTGGATGTATTCCAGTGTGATCTGCTCTAGGTGATCCTGCTCTGGCAGGGAGCTGGACCAGATGATCTTTGGAGGTAACTTCCAGCCCCTGACATTCTATGATTCACTGACATCTCTTTCTCCACCAGCACCTTTTCCTGGGTGACCAGGTGCCCAGCTGAAGGCACAGGAACTGTCACTTTGACGCTTCAGCTTGGAGCTTCCCACCCTATACAAAAGCTGCCAGCAGTGCTACTCCTCAAAGCCAGCTCTTCTCCAAGTCTAGTCAGCAGCCCAGCATCCCAAGCATATACTGACAGAATGTCCCTTTCCCTACAGGGAGACCCCTCCTTGCACTCCTCCTTCTCTTGGGAGATACCAAGAGACAGGAAAACGGCAGAAAACAAAAAGCTGTCAACACAGCAAGAGATTGCACCACTTCCAAGAAGTCTGCTCTGGCTTTGATCTATTGATTTCAAGACCCTTAATGTGGGAAGCTGCAAGTTTTCTCCTCAGAATTCTAAAAGGACAAAGAAAACCCAGTAGAGCACTGGAGAATTGAGTGCTGCACTGAACATCTTAACAAATACTGAGGGGGCAGAAAAGCCACAAGTATCAGATCTGCCTAGAACCAGAATATGCACTCAAAAGTCTTGGTTGGAAATGCCAAAGTGAAGTGGTAAAAAATGACAGCTATTACTACAGAAGAGACACTAGCAAACTGCAGTGAATGGAAATGGACAGGGTGCTGCACTTTGGCCACAACAACCCCATGCAGAGATACAGGCTAGGGTCAGAGTGACTGCAGAGCAGCCAGACAGAGAGAGATCTGGGGGTGCTGATTGATACCCACCTGAACATGAGCCAGCAGTGTGCCCAGGTGGCCAAGAGAGCCAGTGGCATCCTGGCCTGCATCAGCAATGGTGTGGCCAGCAGGAGCAGGGAGGTCATTCTGCCCCTGTACTCTGCACTGGTTAGACCACACCTTGAGTCCTGTGTTCAGTTCTGGGCCCCCCAGTTTAGGAGGGACATTGAGATGCTTGAGCGTGTCCAGAGAAGGGCGACGAGGCTGGGGAGAGGCCTTGAGCACAGCCCTACGAGGAGAGGCTGAGGGAGCTGGGATTGGTTAGCCTGGAGAAGAGGAGGCTCAGGGGTGACCTTATTGCTGTCTACAACTACCTGAGGGGTGGTTGTGGCCAGGAGG
Organism: Pogoniulus pusillus; assembly: GCF_015220805.1. Taxonomy (NCBI): domain Eukaryota; kingdom Metazoa; phylum Chordata; class Aves; order Piciformes; family Lybiidae; genus Pogoniulus; species Pogoniulus pusillus. The sequence continues at coordinate 34,690,692 of NC_087272.1, read as the reverse complement.
AGGTTGCTCTCTTCTCTCAGGTGGCCAGCACCAGAACAAGAGGACACAGCCTCAGGCTGTGCCAGGGGAGATTTAGGCTGGAGGTGAGGAGAAAGTTCTTCACTGAGAGAGTCATTGGACACTGGAATGGGCTGCCCGGGGAGGTGGTGGAGTCGCCGTCCCTGGGGCACTTCAAGGCAAGGTTGGATGTGGCACTTGGTGCCATGGTCTAGCCTTGAGCTCTGTGGTAAAGGGTTGGACTTGATGGTCTGTGAGGTCTCTTCCAACCCTGATAATACTGTGATACTGTGAAAAGCTCCCAAGGAGCAGCAGATAAGTTTTCTATGAAATCCTGCTGGAATGTCACCTCAGAGCTACCCCTGTGAATTTTTATTCAAGTTATCCCACAGTTATCTACAACAGCTTTCCTGGCTTTCTCCCCTGAAGCTACTAACAAGAAGTAAAATGAGGGAGAGGAATGAAGTAGTAAAGTATTCATTGCTGAGATGGCTTTTTAAATTAGAAAAGGGATTTTTTGTTTGGTTGTGGTCTTTGTCTAGAATCATAGAATCAACCAGGTTGGAAGAGACCTCCAAGATCATCCAGGCCAACCTAGCACCCAGCCCTAACCAGTCAACCAGACCATGGCACTAAGTGCCTCATCCAGGCTTTGCTTCAACACCTCCAGGCATGGTGCCTCCACCACCTCCCTGGGCAGCCCATTCCAATGCCAATCACTCTCTCTGACAACAACTTCCTCCTAACATCCAGCCTAGACCTCCCCCACCACAACTTGAGACTATGGCCCTTTGTTCTATCGCTGGTTGCCTGGGAGAAGAGACCAACCCCACCTGGCTACAGCCTCCCTTCGGCTAGTTGTAGACAGCAATGAGGTCAGCCCTGAGCCTCCTCTTCTGCAGGCTGCACACCCCCAGCTCCCTCAGCCTCTCCTCACAGGGCTGTGCTCCAGGCCCCTCACCAGCTTTGTTGCCCTTCTCTGGACACCTTCCAGCACCTCAACATCTCTCTTGAATTGAGGAGCCCAGAACTGGACACAGCACTCAAGGTGTGACCTGACCAGTGCTGAGTACAGGGGAAGAATAACCTCCCTTGTCCTGCTGGCCACACTGTTCCTGATCCAGGCCAGGATGCCACTGGCTCTGCAGCCCACCTGGGCACACTGCTGGCTCATGTTCAGCTACTCTCTGCCTGGCTGGTCTTCAGCCACTCTGTCCCCAGCATGTAGTTCTGCTTGGGGTTGTTGTGGCCAAAGTGCAGAACCCTGCACTTGGTCTTATTCAATCTCATCCCACTGGCCTCTGCCCACCCATCCAGCCTGTCCAGGTCCCTCTGCAGGGCTCTCCTACCCTCCAACAGATCCCCACCTGCTCCTAGCTTGGTGTCATCTGCAAACTTACTAGGCTATCCTGAGAAGTCATTGCATATCAACTGCAGCACATCCCTCACACATGAAGATGGAATAAATCCGTTTTGATCTCTGTCTTTGAAGAGCACCAAGCATCAAGTGAATGCCTGTAAATGTGAGGGCTGCTTCCTGAGAGGAAGCAATCATGGAAAGACAAGCCAGGTGAAATGACTTTGCAGCTTCACTAGCTTTATTTTTAACACCTCACTCCATGTTCACCTCCTCACAGGGAAGATCTGAGTCCTCAGCTGTGCTATGCCAATTTAAGAGGCTTTGGATGCCAGGGACTGCAACGCAACAGCCACCTACGCTGGGGCCACCACGCAACAGCTTTCATAAGTGGCCGTGTGCCTGGGTCATCCCAGGAGGATAAAGCAACACTGCCTTCAGTCCAGACCTCCAGAAAGCAGAAGAACCCAACTTGACAAAAATCAGCCATCAACCAAGCACCTTCAGCAGAGGAGCAACACAGGCAGAGCACTGATCAGAGGGAAGGAGAAAAAAAGCTCCAGCAAGACTGAAGATCTGCATGCTCATAATCAAAACGTTTAGAGGGTACTTTTGCTTCTCTTTAGAAGAGGCAAAGCTGTTTCTAATAAAGGATCATTTGGATCACTTCAACTTTGTTGATTTATGAGTTATTTCATGTGATTCCAAAACTGAAGGCCCCCTTGTCGAAACAAAAATTAGGTTTGGGAGGGATAAACTTTTATGTAATTTCTTTCAACTCAGGCAAAAGTCACCTTTATGACTCACTGATTCCAACGCCTCCTTTTGCTTGCCAGCATAGGGTTGGGTGTTTTAGGGGTTTTTTAACTTCTGGAAAACAGTTTCTTTTCCTGGCAATCTTTCACTTATCCAAACACTGGCAGAAGACATGTACTGCCTGCTCCCAAATCATGGGACATGCATGCTCCCAAATCACGACTTTCTTTTTTCCAAACCACAACCTTAATAAAAACAACAAAACTAAACACACACACACACAAACCCACCAAAACCAAAAACACTTATACAGTTGCTGCCATTTTTCTTCTGTTGAGATGCCATATTTCACAGTATCACCAAGGTTGGAAGAGACCTCACAGATCATCAAGTCCAACCTTTTACCACAGAGCTCAAGGCTAGACCATGGCACCAAGTGCCACGTCCAGTCCTGCCTTGAACAGCTCCAGGGACGGCGACTCCACCACCTCCCCGGGCAGCCCATTCCAGTGTCCAATGACTCTCTCAGGGAAGAACTTTCTCCTCACCTCCAGCCTAAATCTCCCCTGGCACAGCCTGAGGCTGTGTCCTCTTGTTCTGGTGCTGGCCACCTGAGAGAAGAGAGCAACCTCCTCCTGGCCACAACCTCCCCTCAGGTAGTTGTAGACAGCAATAAGGTCACCCCTGAGCCTCCTCTTCTCCAGGCTAACCAATCCCAGCTCCCTCAGCCTCTCCTCGTAGGGCTGTGCTCGAGGCCTCTCCCCAGCCTCGTCGCCTTCTCTGGACACGCTCAAGCATCTCAATGTCCCTCCTAAACTGGGGACATACAGTTATGTTTTTAGACTGAAAGATTTCCAGAGTTGTTTCTGTTGTAGCAGTAGATGGGAGTTAGCCACTGAAATGAATCACAACTACTGCACAGAAGCAAAGTCAAAAGATTCAGTGCTGAACACCCTGGCACAATGGGCACCTCTGCCCACACTGGTCTGATGAAGTTGGTCACTTCTGCCTCACCAACAATCCCAGGCAAGCAGCAACAGAACAAGGGGACACAGTCTCAAGTTGTGCCAGGGGAGGTCTAGGCTGGATGTTAGGAGGAAGTTGTTGCCAGAGAGAGTGATTGGCATTGGAATGGGCTGCCCAGGGAGTCAGTGGAGTTGCCATCTCTGGAGGTGTTGAAGCAAAGCCTGGCTGAGGCACTTAGTGCCATGGTCTGGTTGACTGGACAGGGCTGGGAAATAGGTTGGATTGGATAATCTTGGCAGTCTCTTCCAGCCTGGTTGATTCGATGACTCTATGATTGCAATACTACAGTGGGATGTACCAGTGCCTACAGGAAAAAGGAAATAGGAAATATATTGACAGTCCCAGGATAAGAACTCTTCTTTTTCTGTACTGTGTAGTGTATTTGCAGCCAGTTTGCCTATAGAGTGTAGCTATGCAGAGGGCTGGGATTCTTCTGAAGCTCACAGAAGTGGATGGAGGTAGGGAGGCTTTGCAGCTTGGAACAGCATAGAGGAAAAACATCACAGACTTTTTGCCTTTGTGCTGTTTCTGAAATTCACTGTGGGATCACAGAGAGCAAAAATCTGTCTTCCAGTAGAAACCAAGAGTATGGCAAAAACTGAAGGAAGGATTATTGAAGAGCGTCTCCCTCTTGCCTTGCTCGTTCAGCCACACAAAGCAGAATGTAAGAATTGCTTCCCCTGCCTCCATCAAGCTGCTCCTTAGCCTGTGAAGTGCTCTGTGAATCACTGGCAACGATGACAAAGCCAAGAAGCCACAGCAGTATCATTTTTCAGAATCTTAGCTTGTCAGAGTTGATTTCACAATCAAGCTGTCTTTGATAGGCTTTAGAAGAGCAGAAACCAGCCATATCGGGTCTCAATTGAGCAAATGAAGCAGATTTTCTCCTTTTCTTACCAACCAACAAGTCACTAGACTATTTTAGGTTCATTTTAACATCAGATGCAAGTTCTGTTATTAACTCTATCATTAAGCTGGCCATTCTGCTAAGGTAAGGACTACTAACGGGAGATTATATATATACATATATATAATAAAATTATAGAATCAACCAGGTTGGAAGAGACCTCCAAGGTCATCCAGTCCAGACTATCACCCAGCCCTGTCCAATCAACTAGACCATGGCACTAAGTGCCCCATCCAGTCTTTTATATACATATATGTATATATACACATACAATAAACCCCCCTATTTAACAGTAGCAAGTTACTCTAGAACTCAGTAGAATGGTTATAAAGGTAGAGGATTCTTACAACCAACTAACATCATAGAATCATAGAATCAGTCAGGGTTGGAAGGGACCACAAGGAGCAGCCAGTTCCAACCCCCCTGCCATGCCCAGGGACATCCTACCCTAGAGCAGGCTGCCCACAGCCTCATCCAGTCTGGCTTTAAACACCTCCAGGGACTGCGACTCCACCACCTCCCTGGGCAACCCATTCCAGGCTCTCACCACTTTCATGCTCAACAACTTCCTCCTCACATCCACTCTGAACCTACCCACCTCCAGCTTTCCTCCATTCCCCCCAGTCCTGTCACTACCTAATAATCCAAAAAAATCCCTCCCCAGCTTTTTTGCAGGCCCCCTTCAGATACTGAAAAGCTACAAGAAGGTCACCTGGGAGCCTCTTCTCCAGCCTGAACAGCCCCAACTCTTTCAGTCTGTCCTCATAGGAGAGGTATCACAAACAATGTGAAACAAACTCCTGAAAGATTTAATATCTAAGTTCTCAAGAATTAAGCCTGCACATCATCTCCTCAAGACCTGAAAAGCACAGGAAATGATTTGCATTCCTTATTGGTCAATTAGAGCAATGCACAATGAATGAAATAGCAAATATATATATATATAATATAGATTTTTCTTTTTATGTATTTATTTGCTTTATATATTTACCTGTATTTGTATTTTAATATTTATATATATATATATATATGTTTAATTTATATATATATCACAGTATCCCCAAGGTTGGAAGAGACCTCATAGATCATCAAGTCCAACCCTTTACCACAGAGCTCCAGGCTAGACCATGGCACCAAGTATATATATATATACACACACACATACATACACACACACAGTTGTTGGAGTTTTTTTAATCACAGACAAATAATCTCATCAAGCCAAGGAAATTAACTGCATTTATGGTCTATCTGAAATAAAATGAGTTTAGTAAAAATTGGATTGGGAGCCAGACATTTCACACTGCCTTGAGGGGTTTCTACAAAGGAAAGTCAGTAGCACACCTGAAAATGCTTGCCATGACCCAGAGGAGTTCTGCTTTTCTACAGGGAAGGATCTTGTTCACGTTAAAGAGGCTCTTAAGCACTGCAATAATACAAGCAGCAAACGGTGTAGCAAAATATAGAATGAAGTGATTGTTACTCACTGTCAAGAAGTCGTAGATGCACCAAAGAATCTGGGTTAGTAGGGACCGTGGAGAGCCTTTAGCTCAACCTCTTTCTCCAAGCAAGGGCAGCTCTCAGGTCTGATCAGGCTGTTCTCAACTTTATTCAGTCAGACATGAAACCTTCCAGGGATGGTCACAGGTCAAGCCTTGCTGGGCAACCTGCATCAATGCTCATCTGACCTCATGGTGAAGAAGCTTTTTCTTATGCCATTCACAATCTTCCCTGTTTTAGCTTACCAAAGACATCTCACCCTCCTGTCACATACCTCTGAAGTGCCTGGTCCTGTCTTCTCAAAAACCTGCCTACAGCTACTGGGGAGCTGCTGCCATGCCCCTATAAAGCCACCTCTCCCAAAAGAATCCCAGCTCCATCACCCCCTCTCAGGGCCCTTGCAGCCCAAATCTGCCTATTCTCTGCTCAGTTCCCTCCAGCCTACCAACATCCTTCCTGCACTCTGGGCCCCAAAACTGGATGCAGTATTTCAAGCTTGGCTTAGCAAGTGCCAAGCAGAAGCAGACAACCATCTACCAGCTGCAGAAAAGCCATAAAGGGCCAACCTCTTCTGCTGCCAGGACACTGGCAATGCCAAGCCTGTTGTCCCACAGGTCCTCCCAGCTTCTTCCCAGCAGAGCTGCTGCCCCAGCAGCCACTCTCTACCCTGTCCCAGGTCCAGGGAGCACATGTTTATAAAATAAAGGCAGTAACAGGCAGAGGGGTTTATTTCCATTTGAAGCTGGGGTGAGTTACAGCTCTTCACATTCCCACAAGGTGTTTGCAGCCCTTTCACAATTAACATAGCTGGGAGAAGTTTCAGCTACCAATTTTGAGGTCATTCATGTCATAGCAGATGCTGTAGTCATCATGGTGATATAAGGGGCTGAGTGGGGCAAGGAAAGACAGTACTTTCTCCTTTAAATGATGTACTGGAAGGAGAAGGAGAGAAAGCTTAGATCGTTAGGGTCTGCATGCCAAAACATTCAAACCTTCCCCCTATGCAGCTGCCCCTCAGAGTTGCACTCTCACTCCTACTAACCTTGCTTTTTCTGCAACATTGCTCCAAAACTGTTCTTGTGGGGATGTTTGCATAGACTCAATGCACAGAGCTATTCATCCATGAAGGAAAATCATCTAGACTGGTAGCTCTTCCAAACAAAAGATAATGTAATTCTAATAACCCATCATGAAACAACACTTCCCAGATGAGCAAACACACTTTAGAAGATAGAGAACAGTTCTGCCACATTGGCCTGTTATTCATCTTCTGTACTTGGAAAAGGTTTCATCTTCCTTTCTATAGGACCAATACTTGCTCTAAAAATGATTGCATTTAACAGAGCAAAGTGCAATGAGGTTACACAGCTGCATTAACTAAGCCTCACCACCAGCTGCATAACGGCCTTCCAGACTCCAGTGCAGGGGCAGATCCTTTACCTATTTCAAAATTTTAGTACTTAAAGGAGAATTTAATGCAGTTTTGAGACAATTAGCAGCTCAGTCCTGCCTTTCCTGACATTATCCCTTTATCAATAGTATTGTTGTTCCCATTATTCACACCCCCGTGCCAAGCGCTACTTGTAACATGGCTTAAAACTGATCTCATGACGAGGGAATTGGGTCCATGTGCACAGGACGAGGGGGTCAGCTGCCAGGCAACTGGGAGGGGAAAGAATTTCTACAAGTGGGTAGTTTGACAGGGTCAGAGAATTTGGGCTGGTTCTTCCACCCTCTTTTAATCAATGTAATTTTCATTCCACTGAGTGACTAACTTAGCCAGAACGAAGAGCATCCCATCTGCCCTATCTGCAGTCCCTGAAAGCTGCCCAAGAGGAGATGCAGAGATAGCAGTGAAGAACTCTCCCAGTCCAGTCACTGCAACCACAGAAAAGTCAATCTACATTCACATTCAGTGTGGGCCAAAAGCCAGTGACACACCTTTGGACTCTTCATGGTTGCCTCGGGAAGAATTCATCTGGTGAGGAGGGCCAGGAGGATGCTCAGAGGGCTGCAGCAGCTCTGCTGTGAGCACAGACTGAAAGAGTTGGGGCTGTGCAGTGTGGAGAAGAGAAGGCTCCCAGGTAACCTTCTTGTGGCCTTCCAGGATCTGAAAAGGGCCTACAAAAAAGCTGGGGAGGGACTTTTCAAGCTATCAGGGAGTGACAGGACTAGAGGGAAGGGAGCAAAGCTGGAGTTGGGTAGGTTCAGGCTGGCCATGAGGAGGAAGTTGTTGGTGATGAGAGTGGTGAGAGGCTGGAATGGGTTGCCCAGGGAGGTGGTTGAGGCCCCATCCCTGGAGGTGTTTAAAGACAGGCTGGATGAGGCTGTGGGCAGCCTGATCTAGGGTAGTGTGCCCCTGCCCATGGCAGGGGGGCTGGAACTAGCTGATCCTTGCAGTCCCTTCCAACCCTGACCGATTCTGTGATTCCGGTTTAATTTCAGCTTGTTCAGAAACCAGGCAACTTGTCTCACTCATCAGCATGGGTTTCTTCCAGCCTGAGAACACACTTTTGCTCACTTTAATAAATTAGTTCACAATACATCACTTAAAACACAGAGGTAAGACACTCTTCCAGCAGAATCATAGAATCATAGAATCAACCAGGTTGGAAGAGACCTCCAAGATCATCCAGTCCAAAAGAAACAAAGGTTAAGCACTACTTGGAGATTCATTCAACAACCTCCCTACAGTATTTGATTACCAAACCCAAGTAATCTTCAAGCTTAGTGCATCATCTCATCCTACACTTTAATGATTGCATTCAGATAGAATCATAGAATCAAACACTCTCACAGGGCAGATAGGCTGACTTCTCTGGAACCACCTGCTGGAGGAAGTGTTCACTGAATTTGATCCACTGCTACACAAGCAACAGCAAAACTGCAGAGACAGCCAAAGGTCTCAGTCTGGCTAGAAGCACCACTGTTCTAGGAACTGTATCAGCATTCAGAGGAACCATTCAAGGATCTTAAAATCAGCTTCATAGCAAAGGAAGAGGAGATGCCTACACATCTGGAAACAGAAACACTGCTGAGGGGCACAGGTTACTCATGCACTCAGCAAATCAGTCAGCTTACCCAATACCTGTCATCAAAAGATCTTCATCTCTGATGTTCCTTAAATGTCATACTACATCTTGAAGGTTATGTAAACAAACTTGTGTACTCCTCAGGCTCCAGGCTCTTACAACAGATATTCCAATCAGGTAGGAAACATTTAGTCAACCTCTATCTCCATATGCTTTTGCAGTGGCAGCTATAAGAACCATAGAATCAAGCAGGTTGGAAGAGACCTCCAAGATCATCCAGTCCAACCTAGCACCCAGCCCTAGCTAACCAACTAGACCATGGCACTAAGTGCCTCATCCAGGCTTTGCTTGAAGACCTCCAGGGACGGTGCCTCCACCACCTCCCTGGGCAGCCCATTCCAATGGGAAATCACTCTCTCTGTGAAGAACTTCCTCTAACATCCAGCATATATGCCTCACACTTCATCCACACCAAAGACATCTTCCAGAAACTGTTCAGTCTGGAGAGAAGAAGGCTCCCAGGTGACCTTATTGTGGCCTTTCAGTATCTTAAGGGGGCCTACAAGAAAGCTGGGGAAGGACTCTTTAGGATGTCAGGTAGTGATAGGACTGGGGGGAATGGAACAAAGCTCAAAATGGGTAGATTCAGACTGGATGTTAGGAAGAAGTTCTACACCACGAAAGGGGTGAGACCCTGGAATGGGTTGCCCAGGGAGGTGGTGGAAGCCCCATCCCTGGAGGTGATTAAGGCCAGGCTGGATGAGGCTCTAAACAGCCTGATGTAGTGCGAGGTGTCCCTGCCCATGGCAAAGGGGTTTGAACTAGATCATCCTTGTGGTCCCTTCCAACCCTGACTGATTCTATGATTAAACCTTGCTTCCAGACTCCTGGAGCAAGACAAAAAGTTAATTTGTCCTACTTATTTCCCTGGTTTTATGTCTCACATACTCTTTCACAGAGACAGTGGTGCAGCAGTGGGGTGCCTGTTCTGTTGTATAATGTGACACCCAGAAACAGTAAGGAATTCACAACTGGACCTGCCACTTCTCCTAGAAGTGGCACCACTGTTACCAACATGAAATGTAAATCTAACCCAGGTTAAGCATTTTGCTAGAAAGAAAAAAGTAAACTACACAAGTAAACTCCACTCAAGAAACCCTTCTGGCTGGCAAACTGTTCCTTGACAAAAGAATTCTCCGTGGGGAAAGAATGTGTGTGTATATATATAATATATATAAAATTATGAGAACCTTATCAGACTGATTATGAAGTATTAGACTTATTATTCTCCCTGTGAAGAGAGACTGAAAGCCCTGGGGCTGTTTAGCCTGGGGAAGACTGAGAGATCTGATCAGTGTCTATAAATGTCTGAGGAGTGGGTGTCAAGTGGCTGGGGCCAAGCTCTTTTCAGCAGTCAGCAGTAATAAGACAAGGAAGAATGGATACAAACTTGAACACAGAAGGTTTCACCTCAACAAGAGGAGAAACTTCTTTATAGGGAGGGTGACAGAGCCCTGGAACAGGCTGCCCAGAGAGGTTGTGGAGTCTTTTTCTCAGGAGGCTTTCAAAACCCACCTGGGTGCATTCCTGTAGGGGATCCTGCCAAGGCAGGGAGGTTGGACTCAATGATCTCTGGAGGTCCCTTCCAACCTCTAAGATGCTGTGATTATTAGATGCTGATGGCTTTTAGCCTACACAAATCTAGAGGGAAAGCCAAGCGCTGAGCATAGGGGACAGGAAAACACAACTTGTCTGTTACCATACAACTATAAAGGAAGTGTTCTTATCAGCTGGCAAAGTTTCCAAGGAATATAAGCCTATGGAAAAGCCATCCCTAACTGCACCAAGGCTCAACAATGAGCATATTAATGAGGCAAGGCGAGGAGGTGCGATGAGATGATAACAATACCCTCAGGAGTTACACTGGTATTAAATGGGACTTTATTACTGTATTACTCCTACAATTCTTTGCCACCAGAATAACTGTTTATACAGATGTTCTTCCAGCCATCAGTTATTCCAGTTTAAACACACATACAGGGAACCTTGACATTTTAAAATTACAGGGCCATTATCTTAAATGAGGTTTGTTATTTTGCTGCAGTAACCCACTAGGCTTTAGAAGGCTCATATATTCTTTCAGTGAAACTGAGATGCATTAATTGAAAGGAGATTCCACCCCTTTAATAATGCAGATTGATGTGGCTCTCACAGGGTTTTTCAGCTGATGCCTTTATTTTAATTCCTCTGAGCACTACTAATATGGTTCATTTTCATCCTGAAGAAGGCATTCTTCACTTAAGTAGCACATGCCAAGCTAAGCTAAAATAATAGCCCTGGTTTACTGTTACACAGAGGGATGCATGGTTGATGTTTATGCAAAATTAAGCAAGGCTGAACACTGTTTTCCTACCCCAAGTGACTTCACCATCAAAGCTAAAAGTTCACAGACTTCCAAAGTCCCACCTTCTGCAGCTGACAGCAAATCTATTCACCACTTGAAACATTTGTACAAAACACAAGCTGTTAAACACATAAGCAGCTTTGGCAGCCAGAGTCAGAGCTCTGGACTTTTTCCCTGCACAGGTGAACACCTCAATGCCACTGGCTCAGAGGTCCAGGAAAAGACAAGAGGATGGTTAGGATGATGCACCCAAACTTTTGTGCAACTTCAGACTCCCCTGTCCTGCAGCATTCAAATTGAAGCAGCAATGCTGTCAGAGAAACAAAAAAGACTTCTGGCACCCAAAAGACCTGCTCTAGTGAAAGGTCACAGGCCCAGTGTGTAAAGGCAAGACCACTAGGACCTTTGGACCTCAATCCTAGCAGTTCTAGACATTGATCACACTATGTCTTCCCTCACCCATCTGTAAGAAGGGGACAGCCTCCCTTCCCAGCCCCACCAGAGGAGAAATGCACTGCAGACCACAGGGTGGATTCCTGTCAGCGCTACACAATGGTGACAGTGCTCAACAAGGGTTGAAACCAGATGAGAATCCAACAAGCAAGTCACACAACGTAATCATCAGAAATAAAAATGCAAAGTAAGCTCAGAGTTTTCAGTCTGACCATTTCTGCTTTGATTTCCTTGCATGGCACTATTTTACAGCCTAAGAGAGGTTTTAAGCTGCCTCACAGTGCTAACATCCATACTGGCCTGTCTGCTCTGTACTAAGGAAGTCCACCAACCCTGCTTACAACCACAACAGTTTGGTTTATAGAATCATAGAATCAAGCAGGTTGGAAGAGACCTCCAAGATCATCCAGGCCAACCTAGCACCCAGCCCTATCCAGTCAACTAGACCATGGCACTAAGTGCCTCAGCCAGGCTTTTCTTGAAGACCCCCAGGGACGGTGCCTCCACCACCTCCCTGGGCAGCCCATTCCAATGCCAATCACTCTCTCTGGGAAGAACTTCTTCCGAACATCCAGTCTATACCTACCCTGGCACAACTTGAGACTGTGTCCCCTTGTTCTATTGCTGGTTGTCTGGGAGAAGAGGCCACCCCCCACCTGGCTACAATGCCCCTTCAGGTAGTTGTAGACAGTAATAAGATCACCTCTGAGCCTCCTCTTCTCCAGGCTAAACAGGCCCAGCTCCCTCAACCTCTCCTCATAGGATTTGTGCTCCAGGCCCCTCACCAGCTTTGTTGCTGTTTTTATTTCAAGGAGATGTCATTTTTATTTCAAGGAGATGTCATTTTAAATGGTCAGAAGGAAGCTGGAAGACACCACGCTGGAGATTTGCTCACATCTCTAGGCCAAAGAATAAAGAGGTGAGAGACAATCTGAGAGCCAGCTGAAGCAGATGGGTCTAACAGCCAGACACAGCATGACCCCCATTTCTGCTTTTCACCCAAACCAATAGGGTTTGGCAAACTGAACGTTGATACCTATAACACTCCTTAATTTTTCTTTCTTTATTTTGTTTTTCATTATTTTGGATTCATGTGTCAAGGTCTGCACAACTCACTCCTACATAATCCACATTTAAAACAGCAAATGCTGATTAGATTTTTTTTTTTTGGAAGACCTAATAACCCTCACTCTACAGAGCTTAAGCCAAGCTTGGGTTTGTGTAGGCAAACTGAGCCACAATTGCTTTACTGGCAGCTTCTTCTTCCTTTCTCTTAGTAGGAGTATCAACTTTGGGCACTGCTGGAAAGGCAGATGCTTTGCTCTCACACCACAGCCATGGCAGTGCTCCAGGTTCCTGACACAGTCCTTCAAGCAGGACGACAGCAGCAGCAGATAGCACACTGCAGCTTTGTCATTCACACATCGAGCAGATGAAAAGAAGTGGAGGAAGCAGAAGAAGTTCTGGACAGCTTCCTTTATACACATGGACCCTATGGGTCTGTATGGAAGACAGAAGCAGCTAAGAGGCCTTGAGCTCTGCTCACACAAGAAATGGCTCAAGACTTCCCAGCTGCAGAATAAATTGCCCAAGAAGGAAGTTTCCACCTGACTTGCAACTTTCTGCTCTTCAAGGAGAATTAATAGTCCACCTGGAGTGGAGCGAACGCTGGCAGCTTTGTTACCTAGAGAGAATTGCTTCACCACTGAGTCCCTGGCTTCACCAGCAGCCAGCAGAACTCATGGTCACCAGGGTATTCTATGTACCATGGGTATGACAGAATCATGTGCCTCACTCTAAGTCCTCTCTTACAAAGAAAACCATACACAAACCACTATTCATCTTCCCAAGGCAACCAGCGCTGAGATGCACTTAGCTGTTTCCTCTGCTTCGGGGAATCTTAACAGCCACAACAACTCTTACCAACAATTTGCTGCAAAACAGAACGCACTGAGGCTTACTAAAAGCTGCAGATTAAAGTCAAGGCCTGCAGCTGAAGGGAGCCGGTACCCTGGTATCTGGGTTTATAGCACCTTCACGCGTGTTCTGCAGGGGCGAGCAGACGAAGAGCTATTTAAAGTGCCTCTATTGTTACACGCCAAAACATTTAACTATTCAATTTCACCTGCCACCCGCCTGTCTTGGCGTCCTACGGCAGGAGGAAGCAGCAAACCTGATCTCTTTCTGCCCTGCCTGAAGAGCCTGAGTCAGTATCTCTCCTTGGCTGCGCTGAGAGATGCCAGAGGGGGCTAGATGGATGCCCCCCCAACGGACAAGCTGCCCCACGCCCCCCACAGCGGCACTGACACCGCCTCCTCGCCCCCAACCCGCTTTTCCGCGCACTGCGAGGCGCAACTTGCGCGGCTGCAGCCCGCAGGGAGCGGAGCTGGAAGGGCACAGGGATGGAGATCTCCTCGGCCGCCCCCGGAACGCGGCTCCGCGCACCTGCGCGGCTCCTGTTTACAGCCGCTCCGCTCATCCCAGCGCCGGGGCGGGGAGGGGAAATGCGATTAAGCGATTAAGTTTGGTAGAGATGCGCAGGGAGAAGGAAGCAAGGGGGGGTTCAAGGGCCCACCCAAAGCCGCGCAGGCTGCTCTGCGGCTCGGCCGGCCCTGGCTGCTTTACCCGCAGCGACGAAGGCGGGGAAGGGCCAGGCCGGCGGCCGGCGGGCAATGAAACGCGTACGGTCCCCGCGATGGGGGCGGAAGGACACCGGCTCGTCCCGCGGGTGCGCGCCCTCAGCCCTGCCAGCTCCGCAGTCTTACCTCGATCCACTTCTGAGCCTCGGTGAAGGCCAGCTCAGGCTGGGGGGGGTCGGGAGGAGGCTGAACCTCTCCCAGCTCCAGCCCGGGACTGGCCATCTGTAGGGCCCCGGCTGGCCGCGGCTGCGTGTGGGGAGCAGCCAGGCACCGAGCCGCCAAGCCCGAGGTGAGCCGCGGCTGCACCGAGCGGGTGAACGGGACACGCCGGAGGCCGTTGCCTGTCTCTCGCTGCCTCTCCCGGGGCGAGGGCCGGGGGTGGCGGCGGCGCTCTGGAGCCCGGCTGGCTGCAGCTCGCCTGCGGTAACCTCACCCCGCCGGTATCCCTCCCGTCCGTCCGTCCGCCCGCGCTGCCGGCTCGGTCCTCCCTCGCTCTGCCGCCCCGCCCGCCCCGCCGGCGGAGGGGAGCTGCGCTGCTCTGAGCTGCCAGCTAAAAATAAAGCAGACGGGCGAAGCCGCTTTGCCTTCAGCCCATGCAAATGCCCGCGCCGCCGCCTTCCTGCCGCCAGCATCGCATCGCAGGCGGCGCTGCAGCCGCGGCGGGGGTGGGCGGCGGGGCCGGGCACCTCTTGGCGGGGGGGACGGGAGGGGCACAGCGGTGGCGGGGCAGCCTCGGCTTTGGACTGCAGCTGCGGACACTGACAGGTGCCTCTGATCATAGAATCATTAAAGTTGGGAAAGATCTCTAAGATCAAGTCAACACCACCTGGACCCCTAGACAGTGTGCTCCAGTGCCGTGCCTACACGTTCTTTGAACCCCACCAGGGATGGTGACTCCTCCACTGCCCTGGGTAACCTGTTACAATGCCTGACCTCTCTCTCGGTAAAGAAAATTTTCCTAATGCCCAATCTAAACCTTCCCTGGCACAATTTCAGGTGATTTCCTCCTGTCCCATCACTAGTTAATTGGAAGAAGAGACCAGTCCCAGCTGGCTTCAACCTCAAGTGGTTGTAGACAGCAAGAAGGTCTCCTTTTAGCCTCCTTTTCTCCAGCCTAAACACCCCCTGCTCCCTCAGATGCTCTTCCTAAGACCTGTTCTCCAAATCCTTTGCTAGCTTGATTGCCCTTCTCTGGACCTGCCCCAGCACCTCAATATCCTTCTCGCAGTGAGGGCTCCAAAACTGTCTCTACAGACATCTACTTGCCCAGCTGAGGGGCGAAGGTGGCCCTGCAAAAAGCTGTGAGGGTCAGCACAGAGCCTGACAATGGTTTTCTTATTTCAAAAGCAAAGAAGGCATCATGGTGTGCTTAAAAAATAATGGGGTAAACTTTCCCACCCACCACCCCCCCCTTCTCTTTACACAGAGGAAGAAACTGGATGACCTCTAACAGACCCTTTCAACCCAACACATTCTGTGGTTCTGTGAAGAGAACAAACTCGGCTCTGCACAGACTTGTGTGGCATGGGTGCTTCTAGCTCAAACAGATGCTCTATAGCCTAGGGTTAAGCATAGGAGTTTCTAGAAACAGGGAAGAAACAATTTTCCCAAGGCCTTTTAAAAGCCACAACCTAAAAATCCCCACACGTAAGCATTGGGAAGATGCTTCCAGAAATAGAAGTCAATGAGTTTGGCTCTGAGAAAGATGTCTGTGTGCTGAGAACGCAGGTATGTGAACATCAGCCCCTCCTAATAAGTTTTTATTGAGAAGAATCTATGTTTTCAGCTTGTAACAGTTATGAACAGGCTCTACTTGTCAACACTCCCTTGTTTTGGGCCTTAGATATGCCTTGATTCCAAAGCTGGGATGTCCAATCTTGTTTATTGTTATAAACCAGTCAAAGAAAAAAGAAAAAGCTGCCTTTCCAAATATAAATATACTATGAAAATAGCTCTATTTAACTCTATTTCCATTCTAAGGTTTTGTCCTTATTGTTCTCTACCTTTTGTTTTGATCTTTGTTTATTGCTTCAAATTTGCTGGAGTAACAAAGGGCCCAAAAACAGGAGGTAGGGCTCAGAGGGATTTTTCTGAGAACTGCAACTAGGCAAAAAAGTAAATGACTGGGAATCTGCTCTCAGACATTTAAAGAGAAGTAAGAAGTGTATTTTGAAGTGCTTATGCTAATGCAGACTATTTTCTGACTCTTGTAATATTTAAATAACAACGATGTATATCAGATTTCAATTAGATTTATTCTCCCAGGGCAGTGGGAGACTAACAATTTAAAATAATTATCCTGCCTCTTGTGTGTTTGGGTTTTTTTATTACTAAGCAATATGGTTGTGCTGTCTGGTGATCTCAGCATCACCTCCCAGAGAGATAGAAGGGCTGGAATAGGTTGGGGGTAAGCATCCCTATGAGGAGAGGCTGAGGGTGTGCAGCCTGGAGCTCAGGGCTGACCTCATTGCTGTCTACAACTACCTGAAGGGAGGCTGTAGCCAAGTGGGGTTGGTCTCTTCTGCCAGGCAACCAGCAACAGAAGAAGGGGATACAGTCTCAAGTTGTGCCAGGGCAGGTCTAGGCTGGATGTTAGGAGGAAGTTGTTGTCAGAGAGAGTGATTGGCATTGGAATGGGCTGCCCAGGGAGGCAGTGGAGGCACCGTCCCTGGAGGTGTTGAAGCAAAGCCTGGCTGAGGCACTTAGTGCCATGGTCTGGTTGATTGGCCAGGGCTGGGTGCTAGGTTGGCCTGGATGATCTTGGAGGTCTCTTCCAACCTGGCTGATTCTATGATTCTATGATCATACACAGAGAGCATCCATCCCTTCAAGACAAAGACCACCACCACTGAAGCGTGGTAGCAAATGCAGTTAAATCCTGTTGGCAGCCAGTCAAAAGTGGTGTTGCCCAGGGCTCAGTGCTGGGGCCAGTTCTCTTTGATAGCTTTATCTATGATCTGGACAAGGGTGTTGTTGCACACTCAGTCTGTTTGTGGATGACACTAAGTTGGGAGGGAGCATTTATTTGCTCAAGAGTTGGAAAGCACTACAGAAGCATCTGGACAGGCTTGTTCAGTGGACTGAGGCCAAATATATGAGATTCTGCAAGGCCTGGGTCCTGAACTTGGGTCACAACAACTCCATGCAATTCTACAGGCTTGGAGTAGAGTGGATGGAAAACTGCCCAGCAGAGAGAGACCCGGAGATGCTGATTGACAGCCGAATGGACATGAGCCAACAATGTACCCAGGTGGCCAAGACAGCCAACAGCATCCTGGCCTGTACCAGGAATAGTGTGCCCAGCAGGAGGGAAGTGATTTTCTCCCTGTACTGGTGAAACCACACCTTGAATACTATGTTCAGTCTTGGGGCCCTCACTACAAGGACGTTGAGGTGCTGGAGTGAGTTGAAGGATGGGCAATGAAGCTTGCAAAGGATCTGGAGAACAGGTCACATGAGGAGTGGCTGAGGAAACTGGGCTTATATAGTCTGGAAAAAAAGCAAGCTCAGGGAAGACTTTCTTTACAGGTACCTGAAAGGAGGTTGTAGGGAGGTGAGTGTTGGTCTCCTCCTGGTAACAAATGACCAGACAAGAGGAAATGGCCTCAAGTTGCACCAAGGAAAGTTTAGGTCAGATATTAAAAGAAATTCTTCACTAATAGGGCTCCCAAACACTGGAATAGGCACCCCAAAGAGGCAGTTGAACCTCCATCCCTGGAGGTGTTTAAAACATGCCTAGACATGGTGCTAAGGGGCATGGTTTAGCATCAGACTTAGTGGAGTTAGATCATGATTGGACTCAATGATCTTAAAGGTCTTTTCCAACTGAAGCAATTGAATGGTTCTATAACTTGTCTTAAATTGAGAGGTGGAGATTCATTTCTGGTTTATACAGTCAGTTTTCATGGGTCACTAAAGACCCTGTGCTGTTACACCCCTGCTTATGCACTTAGGTTCAAGAATACACAACTTTTAAAACTGACTGCATCCACACACGTGGATACAGAACCAGTGCAGCCTTTAAAGAGCCCTGTTATGTATTTAGGAGTGTAAAAGGCACCCAGAATGGCAGCAAGAATCTGGCCACTTCTTTCCTAATCCTAGTCCTGGACCTGCATCTCATTTGGTCAAGTACAAGGCAGCATCCCTACCTCCCTGTTCCCATGGAGACACACTTCTAGCATCAGCCCAGCTTGCTTTTTCTTATTATTCATTTAAACCACCATCTGCCTGTGGAGTTGCAGGGATTGCTCTAAGCCCCTTGAATACCAGTCATAGGTTTTCCAGTGTTTTTTATCCTTTCCCTGTTACAGCTGCCCTGATGACTGGCACAGGAGGTAAAATATGACAAAGAGCACTTTAGAAACTCCAGCAAGTTTTTCCTGAGGTCACTCTGCTGCTCCTGACAGGAAACTTAGCAATGGAATTTGTAACAGCAACAAAACAAAGAGATTTTTTTTCTTGCAGCTGTTTGCCCCCAAAACTTTCTTGTTTTAAAGCAAGTGCTTCAGTTTAGCTTCTCTGGGCATTTTTCTTCCAGTAAAACTCAAACTAACATCTCAGCAGTCCTTATCACCTGCAGCAAGCATCCATCTCTACTTATTAGATTGAGGAAAACCTGTGGAGGTGCAGGTGGCAGTGTCAGGCTGTGTATCTTTGCCCAGGTGCAGTCACCCTTCCCAAAAAGCAGGCAGTGCTTGTCCTTAAGTTAAGTAGTTGTGAGAAAATGTGTAATACACATGACAAGGTTAGAACCAGAGAAAAAGGCTGCTGTGATTATCAGGAATCTCTCTGCTGCTCTGCACGGAAGTTAAAACAGAGGCTTTCAGGCAGATGCAGTTACAGGCAGGGTAGGGGTTCAGCTTTTATTAACTGGTTTGGACTTCTACCCAGTTTACTTTTCTCCACTGAGAATAAGAATTCTCCTGTTCCTTTTAAACTTGAACATCTACAGTCTTTAAGCCTCTCCTCTTGAACATTAAGAGCAGGAGCTTAGTAAGGCCTGCCTGGTCTTACCCCACAGCAACACCAAACAGCTTGCACTCTGTGCCCTGGACACCTTCTGCTGCTAGAACACATCTTCCTGAAGGAACAAGCCTGATGGTCAAGGCCAAGTTCTGAGCAGAACTACTCCTAGATGGCATCTTCGTGCTCTTGCTCCTTTTTCCCATTTTAGTAGGCTGACAGTAAATCTTTTACTTCAAAGCATCCCTGTGGCAGTTTGGGTGTTACCTGTCCCCCCCCCCCCCCACTCTTCTGAAATCACCCAGACTAGGCTCAGCTGAGCTGGGAATTAAGAATGAAGCTTTCTACTTACAGCTTAGAATCATAGAATCATAGAATCAAGCAGGTTGAAAGAGACCTCCAAGATCATCCAGTCCAACCTAGCACCCAGCCCTATCCAATCAACCAGACCATGGCACTAAGTGCCCCATCCAGTCTTCTCTTGGAGACCTCCAGGGATGGTGCCTCAGTATCCAAGCAGGTATTCACAACAGATACAGCTACAGACAGAAATATACAAGTTAAAAAGTAATACAGAAACACAGCAGCCCTCCCAGATACCTGAGTCCCCAGGAGGGGCTCCCAACCACCCTTCCACCCTCTTTCCACCCCTCTACATAATCCCAGACTTTGCCTTACGTTCAAGGTGAGTTTGGAGGATCAGTAAGGGGGGTTAGAAAGCAGGAGGATTAGTTACACAGACAGCAGGTTAGGGAGAAAAGTGCAGGCAGCCAGACACATGCAGCAACTGTGTTATCTATGTTTGTGTTCTTGTTTTTATCCATCTCAGCAATCCTATGAGTGAAGCAGACATCAGCATTGTTTCCTTTTCACAGCCTATCATCTAATTCTTCTCACTAAAATATTCCAGCTAGCTTCAAACTAGCACAATGCCTGATGCAACCTGCTTCCAATAACGTGGGCACCCTCAAGCTGGAAGAAAATTAACTTTTACTCACACCCTCCCCCCCAAAAAAACCAGAATATTTGCTCAGAGAACAAAGGTTTTCTTTTATTTCTATTCCATTTTACCTGGCTTGTTGATCTTGTCTTTAGGATCTTTTAGAAATGTGCCTTAAACCAGCAAGGCCCCTGGGCTGGTTAAGAAGGGACTTTATCCTGCTAGCACCAGGGCTTTTCTGCCTCCTTATGGCTTCCACAATCTGTCAGCCCTGCTGATACTCTCTGAGCAGAGCTCCTTTTCCTTTTTCCCCTAGAATGTAATGATCATAGCTGGGAATGTTGCACAATGCTGGGCCAGATTTTGGAGAAATCTGAGCTAAGCCCTAAGCAGGGACTGTTCTGGTTAAACATCTCCTCTGTTGTTTGCTCAAGGACTTTTATTCATTTCTTTGCTCCTTTCATTCCCTTTGAGAAACCACTGAATGTCACTCAGAGGACTTGAAGCCGTATGGTATTTATTGTAGAAATTCTGCTTGGAATTCCTTTATTCCCTGGAGTATAGCATGGGGGGGGGGGCAGGCACATCCAGCACAGCTCTCTATAACCTCCAGATTCCTTCAGAGCTGCTCAGAGCTGCAGCCTCTAAGCTGTCATGGGGCTCACCCTTGCGAAGAGCAACGCAGCTGCCTGCTGATGGTGCCGGAGTTGGACAGCTCTGGCATAAAGCATCTTGGGTCTGTAACCTCTCAACAGGTATTCACCTTGCTGGAGAGGACTTGGAGATTTTTTGCTGTCAAAGGCAGGTTGTGTGATTTCACAGCTTGTCGTGTGTGGAATGGTGAAATGAGAGGTGAGCCTGAGTGAGCAGAAGAGAAGAGAAGCTCAACAGGAGCCAGCAGTGTGCACTTGCAGCCCAGAAATCAAATCAGATCCTGGGCTGCATCAGGAGAATTGTGGCCAGCAGATGGAGGGAGGTGATTCTCCCCCTCTGCTCTGCTGAGACCCCAACTGCAGTACTGCATCCAGTTCTGGAGCCCCCATTACAAGAGGTATGTGGAGATGCTGGAGCATGTCCAGAGCAGGGCCAGGAGGACGCTCAGAGGGCTGCAGCAGCTCTGCTGTGAGCACAGACTGAAAGAGTTTGGGCTGCTCAGGCTGGAGAAGAGAAGGCTCCCAGGTGACCTTCCAGGATCTGAAGGAGGCCTACAAAAAAAAGCTGGGGAGGGACTTTTTAGGCTCTCAGGGAGTGCCAGGACTGGGGGGAATGGAGCAAAGCTGGAGGTGGGGAGATTCAGAGTGGATGTGAGGAGGAAGCTGTTGAGCAGGAGAGTGGTGAGAGCCTGGAATGAGTTGCCCAGGGAGGTGGTTGAGTCCCTGTCCATGGAGGTGTCTGAGCCCAGGCTGGATGAGGCTTTGGCCAGCCTTGCTCTAGGGTAGGGTGTCCCTGGGCATGGCAGAGGGGTTGGAACTAGATAATCCTTGTGGTCCTTTCTAAGCCTGACTGGTTCTATGATTCTAAGACCCCTTACAGTAGCACCTATAGAGGCAGAGGAGAGTGGTAGAAGAGATTTTTTTTTACCAGAAGTTTAACATTGTCATCCATGATGAAACTAGATTCGAGCCTCCATGTCATGCAGCCTGTCTTTGAGGGCAGGCTGGTAAAGATCTGAGAAGGAAGAGGCAGAGAAACCCTAATTTTGAAAAACTGACCCAAAGGAAGATTCTTCCCATTCAGGAAGGGTTTTTTGTTGTTTTTTTTTTAATATTTTGATTTTTTAACTTACAAGCTAAAAAAAAACAAACGTAAGAGTAAAGCTTTCACAGTATCACAGCATCACCAAGGTTGGAAGAGACCTCACAGATCATCAAGTCCAACCCTTTACCACAGAGCTCAAGGCCAGACCATGGCACCAAGTGCCATGTCCAATCCTGCCTTGAACAGCTCCAGGGACGGCGACTCCACCACCTCCCCGGGCAGCCCATTCCAGTGTCCAATGACTCTCTCAGGGAAGAACTTTCTCCTCACCTCCAGCCTAAATCTCCCCTGGCATAGCTTGAGGCTGTGTCCTCTCGTTCTGGTGCTGGCCACCTGAGAGAAGAGAGCAACCTCCTCCTGGCCACAACCACCCCTCAGGTAGCTGTAGACAGCAATAAGGTCACCCCTGAGCCTCCTCTTCTCCAGGCTAACCAATCCCAGCTCCCTCAGCCTCTCCTCGTAGGGCTGTGCTCAAGGCCTCTCCCCAGCCTCGTCGCCCTTCTCTGGACACGCTCAAGCATCTCAATGTCCCTCCTAAACTGGGGGGCCCAGAACTGAACACAGGACTCAAGGTGTGGTGTAAGCAGTGCAGAGTACAGGGGCAGAATGACCTCCCTGCTCCTGCTGACCACACCATTGCTGATGCAGGCCAGGATGCCACTGGCTCTCTTGGCCACCTGGGCACACTGCTGGCTCATGTTCAGGCAGGTATCAATCAGCACCCCCAGATCCCTCTCTGTTTAGTTCTGCTTTAGTTATTTTCAGTTCTCATGAAAAAGAATCAATGCCTGTGTGACTCTGAGAGCATGTTGAGTTAATTCTTTTTTCAGCCACTCAAACACATGTTGTGGCTTCACATTTTATTTCATCAGGGCATCTGCTGTGGTACATTTGCAGTGTTCAGCATTTGGCTGACAGCACCTGTTTGTTTATCCCAGCCATGCTGTCTTCTACCACAGTCACTTTCCCTCTGCTATCACTCATTCAGTAACATATTGTCAGGTTTGGCACCGATGTTCTGTGTCATTCTGCGGATTACAAGAGTGAATGGATCAGCCAGATTTGTTCTTTCTTTGGAGAAAAGCAGCATGGTTCCTTTTTGACCTGTCCTGGGAAAGTGTGAAGCCCTTTTTGTGAAGCAGTTTTTCTCTGTTTTGGAAGTTCATATTGATTTTTGAAAGCTGGTATATCCAGTTCTCACTGAGCTGAGCACCATTTGACATTTTGGTCACAAGAACCCCAAGCAGCGCTACAGGCTGGGGTCAGAGTGGCTGAAGAGCAGCCAGGCAGAAAGGGACTTGGGAGTACTGGTAGATAGGAGCTAAACATGAGCCAGCAGTGTGCCCAGGTGGCCAAGAGAGCCAATGGCATCCTGGCTGGATCAGGAACAGTGTGGCCAGCAGGACAAGGGAGGTTATTCTGCCCCTGTACTCAGCACTGGTCAGGCCACACCTTGAGTAATGTGTCCAGTTCTGGGCCCCTCAAGTCAAGAGAGATGTTGAGGTGCTGGAATGTGTCCAGAGAAGGGTGACAGAGCTGGTGAGGGGCCTGGAGCACAGCCCTGTGAGGAGAGGCTGAGGGAGCTGGGAGTGTGCAGCCTAGAGAAGAAGAGGCTCAGGGCAGACCTCATTGCTGTCTACAGCTGCCTGAAGGGAGGCTGTAGCCAGGTGGGGGTTGGTCCCTTGTCCCAGGCAACCAGCAACAAAACAAGGGGACACAGTCTCAAGTTGTGCTTGGGGAGGTCTAGTCTGGATGTTAGGAGGAAGTTGTTGTCAGAGAGAGTGATTGGCATTGGAATGGGCTGCCCAGGGAGGTGGTGGAGTCACCATCCGTGGAGGTGTTGAAGCAAAGCCTGGCTGAGGCACTTAGTGCCATGGTCTGGTTGATTGGTTAGGGCTGGGTGCTAGGTTGGACTGGATGATCTTGGAGGTCTCTTCCAACCTGACTGACTCTATGATTCTACGATTTTCCTACTTGACTCTCTTTGCATTTGTCTACATTTTTATGTTTCAAATGTCATTGAATAATTAGTATCTGTTATACTTCCAGGCACTGCGAGGACCTGAGCAAGGCCTTTGACGCTGTCCTGCACCACATCCTGGTCTCCAAGCTGGTGAAATATGAGTTTGATGGGTGGACCACGAGATGGATAAAGATCTGGCTTGATGGCTGCATGCAAAGAGTGGCCCCATCCCTGGAGATGTTTAAGGCCAGGTTGGATGAGGCTGTGGCCAGCCTGCTCTAGGGTAGGTTGTCCCTGCCCAAGGCAGAGGGTTGGAACTAGATGATCCTTGTGGTCCCTTCCAACCCTGACTGATTCTATGAGTATAAGATTCTATGATTCTATGAAGCATGTTGCTATTTAACTAGTTCTAAGCCTAATGAATCAGAGTGCAGGCAACACAAAAGGAGACATCCTGTACATAAATGGCCATAAATATTCAGCCTCATTCACAATGCATAACGTGGGGAGGGTCTTCACCATCCTCTCTGTTCCCTGTGTAGCAAACCCCTGATCTCAAAAAACCAAAGCTCTCTGTGTTTTGAGTGCTGCTGTGCTTTTATGGGTTAGGTTTTCCCCTTGCCCAGCTCACCTTTCTGCCTTTGACACTGGGTTCTGCCTCTCTTGGAGATCTCTGCTGGTTACACAGAGCCTGGCTCAGCTTCTTTCATCCGCAGCCACGGTCAGTTCTCCCACTCACCCAAACAACCACTTCCTTCCTTCTCTATATTGTTCTCATCGAGACCTGCCTTTCCTCTGGGGTAGGAAATTCCTATATCCAGCCTCCTCTTTAATGAGCATCCTTTTTTTCCCCCTTCTGTGCTAGCCTGTTTTATTTTGTCCCAGTCTGCCATAGCCAGGAGTCTTTCCACCCCATTCTCTGTCTCTTCAGTCTCAGGCTCTTCTCCCTCCCTCCCTCCCTCTTGTTGGTACATAGTAGATGGAGGGACAACACAACAAATACAAGCCATGAAAAGCACTGGGAAAGAAAAGCAGCAAGAAGGCAGTGAAAGGAGAAATATTGTAAGTGAAACCATATTACAGAAGGTTAAAAAGACATAAATTGAGTTGACTGAAGAGCAACTGCATCAAAAAGAAGTGGAAGAGTAGTGAAATGGAAGCTGTCTGCAGCTTTCTGAAAGGAGGTTGTGGAGAGGTTGGTGCTGGTCTCTTCTCACAGGTAATGAGTGATAGAATAAGAGGGAATGGGCTCAAGCTGCAACTGGGTAGGTTTAGACTGGATTTTAGGGAAAAAAATGTGGAAAGAGTGGCCAGGCATTGGAATGAGTTGCCCATGGAGGTGGTGGAGTCACCAACCCTGGAAGTGTTTAAAAGTGGTGCTTGGGGATGTGGTTTAGGGTGCACCTTGCAGAGAAGGGTTATTGGTTGGACTTGGTGATCCTGAGGGTCTTTTCCAACCTGACTGTTTCTCTGATTCTATGAAGCAACCTGAAATAAAGAGGTACCAAGGTAAAGGAAAGAATAAATCTGAGCACAAAACTAGTGTCAGGCCAGGGAGCATCCTTTCATTCTGTGTTCTTTCCAGGTCCTCCCATAAGCTACATACCATAGTATGAAAGGAAAATGACCACACAGACAAAGCAGCAGTGGAAAGAGGCCTCTGAAGAACAGTGTGGCTCTCCCACCCCACGCTTTGCTCCCAGAGCTGCATACTTCTGTTTTCCTGGCAGATGAAGTCGGGAAAAGGATGCAGCAGGACAATGAGCCTTTCACCGGCTCTTAGCAAGGATCCTTTTAACCCCTTAAGATAAAAGCACATTGGTGGGGAGCCAATGCTGGTAGGTTTGTGTACCTAGGGACACCCAGGTTTGTTACTGCCACAACAACAAACAGCCTTTGCTTCTCTGCTGAGCTGAAAGAGGCACAGATAAGCAAAACAGCATTTCTCTTCCAGTTTTCTTCAGAGTTTGACTGCTTTTTGGCTACTTTCTTACAACCTGTCACATTGAAGACTGAAAGTGGAGTGTTCTTCCAACCCCAGTCTGATCCCTTGCAGGACTTTCCACTTCCAGTGTGTATCTGCAACAATTTTCCAGCTGATTTTGCACTCTGTTTATTTAAATGCAGCACCTTCCTCTGCTGCCATCCACGCAGCATCCATCTCACCCCATTTCACCATCCTCAGTAAAATTTTGAGCACACAGAATTACTCACATTTTACTCAGTGGGGAGCATGGTCAAGGGCTTATAACACCCTCAGGATGATATTCCTCAACACCTCTTTCATAGTGCCACCACTTTGGAAGGGGATCTTTCAGCTAACATGATCAGAGAGCCCATGCCAGCTGCAAGTTCAGAAAGCACACCTCAGTCTATCTAGGCTTGGAACATGCAAAGATCAAAGAATCATCCAATCAACTGGGTTGGAAGAGACCTCCAAGATCATCCAGTCCAACCTAGCACCCTGCCCTAGCCAATCAACCAGACCATGGCACTAAGTGCCTCATCCAGGCTTTGCTTGAAGACCTCCAGGGATGGTGACTCCACCACCTCCCTGGTCAGCCCATTCCAATGCCAATCACTCTCTCTGCCAACAACTTCCTCCTAACATCCAGCCTAGACCTCCCTTGGCACAACTTGAGACTGTGTCCTCTTGTTCTGTTGCTGGTTGCCTGGGAGAAGAGACCAACCCCCACCTGGCTATAGGTGAACAATTATCTTCCTTTTTCTTTTCTTAGTATCAATCATAGAATCATAGAATGAGTCAGCATTGGAAGGGTCCACGTGGATCATCTAGTTCCAACACCCCTGCCATAGGCAGGGACACCTCACTCTAGATCAGGCTGTCTAGAGCCTCATGCAGCCTGGCCTTAAACACCTCCCCTGTGGAGCAGATCAAAAGGGAAAAGCCATATCTGGGATTAATGCTGGGCTTTATCCACACTAATTTGGGGTAATAGCTGGTTTGGAGTGAATTAGTTTACTCAACACAGCATTTGTGTACTCAACATAAGGTAATAGGAGCCAAAAGCAATGGAAAATGGAAAGGGAAAAAGAGAAGCAGGGTTAGAAAAGAAGAAGAAGAAAAATAAAAGAAGTGAATTCATGCAGTAGGACAGCAACATATCTTCTTTAGTAACAGCATTTACTTCCATGACACAGGAATATTACAGGATAGGGTTTTTTTTTCCTCCTGTGTGCTGAATTTGTGCAGGACAGCTTTTGGCAGAGGATTGTGTTCAGCTAGAAGCAAGAGAAAGCAGTGTGGTTTAAACTATAGGTGAGTTTATTCCCTGCAGGCAGGCTGTCCTGTCCTGCTCAGTGTTCTCCCGTGGCCTGACAATCCTTGCAGAGCAACACACTCATCACAGCTACAGAGGTGCTGTGGTGCAACAGGTACAGACAGCACCCAGCACCTCATCCCAGACACGGATGGTCACATATCCATAAGAGCCAAGGTGTCAAAATCAGTACAAACTCAAACTGAAGGTCGTTATGTTTACTCTGTTTTGTTCCACCTACCGTTTCAAAGGATGGAGAAGTATTTGCAGCCACACCTAAATTCCTACTTCAGAGAATCATAGAATGTCAGGGGCTGGAGGGGACCTTGAAAGATCATCTGGTCCAGCTCCCTGCCAGAGCAGATCACACTGGAATGCATCCAAACAGTTCTTGAATATCTCCAGAGAGGGAGACTCCACAATTCCCTTAGCCTGTCCCAGTGCTATGTCACCCTCACAGGGAAAAAAATCCTCCTCAGGTTCACATGGAACCTCCTATGCCTCAACTTCCACCCACTGCCCCTTGTCCTGTCCCTGGGCATCACCCAGCAGAGTCTGGCTCCATCCTCCTGCTGCTAATCCCTTACATATTGATAAACATGAATGAGGTCACCCCCTAGTCTCTTCCTCTCCAAGTTAACCAGCCCCAGCTCCCTCAGGCTCTCCTCATAAGGAAGATGTTCAACTTCCTTAATCATTTTTGTGGCTCTGCTTGCAGACAGGAGGAGTGGTGGACATCTCCCCAGACAGCAGCCTTTCTTATCACTCAATGAGCTGCAAGCTCAAATAGGTTGATATGTTTTAACAGCATTATTGCACCACTTACACAGACACACACCAGCTGGAAACTCATTCACTGGAGCTACTGATGGAAGGAAATGTGAATCTAAAAAAATGGTATTCATCGAATGTGTCCTCACTGTGTTGATGATCCATGGGCAAGGAACTGGAGAGGGATTTTCCTAAGGAGTTAGGTGTTCAAATCTCATCAAAAACTAATGAGATCAAGCACCTAAGTCCCACCTGTGCCTGATCCTTTCCTGCACAACAATCTTTGCTAGATCCTGGTTGCAAAGTGGACTATAAAGAGAAGGATTTGCCATGAAGCTCTACTGGCAAGTCTGGAAGTAGTGTACAGACACAAATTTGGCATATCCTAATTCAGCACTGAAAACTGATTAAAATATTAATATTCAGAGGAACAGCATTCTGCAAACTGTCTAAATTTAACTGGACACCACTTGTCCCTTTGAAGAGCTTGATGCTGAGGTTTGCCAAATGATGAATTATTTTACTGGTCCCTGCAGTGTTTGACCCTAACTCAGAACTATGGCAGAGGGACCTCGACCGCCTGCACAGATGGGCAGAGTCCAATGGGATGGGGTTCAATAGCTCCAAGTGCAGGGTGCTGCACTTTGGCCACAACAACCCCATGCAGAGATACAGGCTGGGGTGGGAGTGGCTGGAGAGCAGCCAGACAGAGAGGGATCTGGGGGTGCTGATTGATACCTGCCTGAACATGAGCCAGCAGTGTGCCCAGGTGGCCAAGAGAGCCAGTGGCATCCTGGCCTGCATCAGCAATGGTGTGGTCAGCAGGAGCAGGGAGGTCATTCTGCCCCTGTGCTCTGCACTGGTTAGACCACACCTTGAGTCCTGTGTTCAGTTCTGGGCCCCCCAGTTTAAGAGGGACATTGAGATGCTTGAGTGTGTCCAGAGAAGGGCAACGAGGCTGGGGAGAGGCCTTGAGCACAGCCCTACGAGGAGAGGCTGAGGGAGCTGGGATTGGTTAACCTGGAGAAGAGGAGGCTCAGGGGAGACCTTATTGCTGTCTACAACTACCTGAGGGGAGGTTGTGGCCAGGAGGAGGTTGCTCTCTTCTCTCAGGTGGCCAGCCCCAGAACAAGAGGACACAGCCTCAGGCTGTGCCAGGGGAGATTTAGGCTGGAGGTGAGGAGAAAGTTCTTCACTGAGAGAGTCATTGGACACTGGAATGGGCTGCCCGGGGAGGTGGTGGAGTCGCCGTCCCTGGGGCTGTTCAAGGCAGGGTTGGACGTGGCACTTGGTGCCATGGTCTGGCCTTGAGCTCTGTGGTAAAGGGTTGGACTTGATGATCTGTGAGGTCTCTTCCAACCTTGGTGATACTGTGAGACTGTAAAAGGTCTTTTTAATGCTACTGCTTCAACCTGTTAGAGAAGTGCCATCATTTTGATCTTTTGCTGACCTACCAACATGCTAAGCAAAGATGCTGTCACCAGTGTCATAGGACTGGAACGTTTTTCACATGTCCAGGTGGGTTTTGAGTATCTTCACAGAGGGAGACTCCACAACCCCCTGGGCAGCCTGTTCCAATGTTCTGTCACCCTCATAGGGAAAAAAAAATCCTCCTCATGTTTAAGTGAAACTTCCTATGCCTCACTTTCCACCCATTGCCCCTTTTGCTGTCACTGGGCATCACCCAGCAGAGCCTGGCTCCAGCCTCCTGGTGCTCACCCTGCACATATTGAAGTCACTTCTCAGTCTCCTCTTCTCCAAGCAGCACAGCCCCAGCTCGTTCAGGCTCTCCTCATAGGAGAGATGTTCCATTCCCTTCATCATCTTTGTGGCTCTGCACTGGACTCTCTCAAGCAGCCCTTGGGCTGTGAGGGGAGAGTTTGCATTTCAATACATACGATGTGGACCTTTGTTGGGTTTGTTGCTATTTCTGCTTGGGCAGGTGTTGTGACAGCAGGCTCACCCCTTGTGAGCTTTGCAGGAGCACAGTGACTTCCTCAATGCTTTTGTATTTTTCAAAGCTGGAGATTGAAACCCTGAGAAGGGAGAGAGATGAAGTTTCTACAGCCCATCCCAGAGAGGAGGCTATAGAGTGGGGAGAGGACATCTTAGCTTACAGATCCACTTCTTGTCTCCCTTTTAAACTTCTGGCCCTTGCTGCCTGAATTGACACGACCATTCTACACTCAAAATCTTGTGATAATACAAAAGCCACCCTCTGACTGATTACTTCTCAGGGAAGCACCCTTCAGAATTACAGAGGGAGATATTTCCACCAACAGACACCCTCAGTTTACAACACGGCGAGTGGCTACGAAACTTAGGACTGCCTTCTCAAACCTATTTCAGTTCTCAAGTGATCATAACACAGTTAACACATCCTTTACAGAAAACATGCACCAGAATAAGGAAATGAATGCTTAAACACC
The DNA here is from genome assembly GCF_015220805.1 of Pogoniulus pusillus. Taxonomy (NCBI): domain Eukaryota; kingdom Metazoa; phylum Chordata; class Aves; order Piciformes; family Lybiidae; genus Pogoniulus; species Pogoniulus pusillus. Next base: position 34,660,514 of record NC_087272.1, on the reverse strand, counting down.
TAATAAATCTCACACTCACCACATAATAAACACGCTGGGCTTATCAACTGTCAACCACAGCCTGGTTCTTCGTAGTTGTAAGCATAAATCTGATTCAGTTGTTGTATACATTCTACAAGCTCTGTGTTTACTTTTGAATGATACAGCTGTGAATTTACAAAAGATAAAGGGATGAATTGTTTTTTACCACAGACATTTACACAATCTAGTTCTGCAGGATAATAGCAGAAGTAATGATCTTAGTAGCAGTATGTTAGAATCATAGAACCGTACAATCAACCAGGTTGGAAGAGACCTCCAAGATCATCCAGGCCAACCTAGCACCCAGCCCTATCCAATCAACTAGACCATGGCACTAAGTGTTTCATCCAGTCTTTGCTTGAACACCTCCAGGGACGGTGCCTCCACCACCTCCCTGGGCAGCCCATTCCAATGCCAATCACTCTCTCTGACAACAACTTCCTCCTAACATCCAGCCTAGACCTACCCCAGCACAACTTGAGACTGTGTCCCCTTGTTCTGTTGCTGGTTGCCTGGGAGAAGAGGCCACCCCCCACCTGGCTACAGCCTCCCTTCAGGTAGTTGTAGAGAGCAATGAGTTCAGCCCTGAGCCTCCTCTTCTCCAGGCTAAACAGGCCCAGCTCCCTCAGCCTCTCCTCATAGGGTTTGTGTTCCAGGCCCCTCACCAGCTTTGTTGCCCTTCTCTGGACACCTTCCAGCACCTCAACATCTCTCTTGACTTGAGGAGCCCAGAACAGGACACAGCACTCAAGGTGTGGCCTGAGCAGCGCTGAGCACAGGGGCAGAAGAACCTCCCTTGTCCTACTGGCCACACTGTTCCTGATGCAGGCCAGGATGCCATTGGCTCTCTTGGCCACCTGGGCACACTGCTGGCTCATCTTCAGCCTACGAAAGCTCACCAGCCTGTAGAATGTAGCACAGAGGAAGATACTCCACCGGAATAAGGGCATGGCAATGAGAGTCATTAGCCCTTCTTGAGATCTCCTCGTTAAGAGAGATGTTCCATTCCCTGTTGGGCTGTCCCAGTGGATGTCACAAAGGGTTTTAACTCTGAGTCAAGGTGTTTTGTTGGTTCAGCAGACACTGTAGGGCAGGGATGCCATCCAGAGGGATCTGGACAGGCTGCAGAGGTGGGCACAAGCCAACCTCAGGAGGTTCAACACGACCAAGCACAAGGTCCTGCATCTGGGCTGAGGTAATCCCAAGAACAAATCCAGGCTGGGCAGTGAGTGGCTGGAGAGCAGCCCTGAGGAGAGGGACTTGGGGGTGCTGGTGGAGGAGAAGCTCAACATCAGCCAGCAGTGTGCACTTGCAGCCTGGAGGGACAACCAGAGCCTGGGCTGCAGCAGGAGAAGTGTGGCCAGCAGGGCCAGGGAGGTGATTCTCCCCCTCTGCTCTGCTCTGCTGAGACCCCACCTGGAGTACTGCATCCAGTTCTGGAGCCCCCATTACAAGAGGGATGTGGAGATGCTGGAGTGTGTCCAGAGAAGGGCCATGAGGATGCTCAGAGGGATGGAGCAGCTCTGCTGTGAGCACAGACTGAAAGAGTTGGGGCTGTGCAGTGTGGAGCAGAGGAGGCTCCCAGGTGACCTTCTTGTGGCCTTTCAGTATCTGAAGGGGGCTACAAAAATGATGGGGAGGGACTTTTTAGAATATTAGGTAGTGCCAGGACTGGAGGGAATGGAGCAAATCTGGAGGTGGGGAGGTTCAGGCTGGATGTGAGGTGGAAGTTATTTAGCATGAGAGTGGTGAGAGGCTGGAATGGGTTGCCCAGGGAGGTGGTTGAGGCCCCATGGCTGGAGGTGTTTAAGGCCAGGCTGGATGAGGCTGTGGGCAGCCTGCTCTAGGGTAGGGTGTCCCTGCCCATGGCAGGGGAGTTGGATCTAGATGATCCTTGTGGCCCCTTCCAACCCTGACTGATTCTATGATTCTATAATGCTGATAGCAACAGAAAAATGATGGGCAGGGAAGCAACGCATTTGGTAAGTTACAGTGCCATCTATAGAAGGAAACCAGCACCAGCCTGTAAACAGATCTCTGCTTTCAGAAACCTTCTTTTGTACCTCTAGCAACTGATTTTTGATCCTAGCCTGGAACTAAATGTTAAATCCAACAGAAAACTCAGAGCGCTCCACTAAATCTTGAGGCACTATTGCAATCCTCAGAAAACTTGTTCAACTTTCCCCTCTAGTTCTCTCAGAGCAGATTTTCCTGCCAGCTTTGTCCCAGATTTGTGTTTGTTTTTTTGTCCAGTGGGACTCCAACTCCTGCTGACAAAGAGCTGCTTGGTGGTCTCAGTCCAGGGCCAGGGGCCTCTTGAACTTGTCCTTGCCCTCTCAAGGAGGTAGGCTAGTAAAGGAACTTCTTAGGTGAGGCTTCCTGTGAGACAGAATGGAGAACAGTCTTACAATTCTTGGTGTGCACATCCAGTGGCAAAGCCTCTGACTGGGAGGTCAGGAGTCCGCCTCCAGCTGCAGCTGGAGCTGGTGATCTCCAGCAGACTGTTACTGTACAGCTCTCTGATGCTTTGCATAAAGAAACTGGAAACTTGGGAAGCCAAGGGAAGATGCTGACTTCATGAGCCACATTAAAGGGCTCTGCTACCTTCCATGGCAGAACCATAGAATAGTTTAGGTTGGAAGTGACCTCAAAGATCATCTAGTTCCAACCCCCTGCCATAGGCAGGGACACCTCCCACTAGAACAGGTAGAAGTTAGAAACTGGCATGGAAGATTCAGATTCAAGGCTCTATGCCAGTGACTGTTCTGTTGTGCACAAAGTGGTGGACCACTGCAGGAAGAAAAAGAGCCCCATTCACCACAAAGTGCCAAATAACTTAGTAGTTAAACTTCATTAAACACAGAAGGCTTCAGCATATGCACTGGCAGCAGAGCAGGAGAAAAAGCTTAGCCAGAGAAGTGACATAACCTGGGGGAGGTGTCTGTCATGTCTCTTATTTTACTCTCATTCAAAGGGCACCTAACATTGGGAGAGTATTAAACAGAGAAAAATGCCTCCTTCTTGCCATCACAAGAGGTTTCACTCCTTTTGGACCGAGTCTTTCCCATCAGCTGGTTTAAGCAATGCCCCACTCTCAGGGCCTGTTGGTTTCTGTGCTGCTCAGCTATAAGCCACTCATTCCTCCCATTGGTTCTGTAGGGGATCGTGCTGCTTGCTTAACTGAAGGCTGAGCTTTCCCTGAGTTACAGAGTGAGTGGCTGTGCCCCATGGAGTTTGCCTGAGAAAGCTGGTGGCAGAGCAGGGCATTTAACATAGAGCTGACCACTCAGCCCTCCTGCTTTTTTTCCTGCCAGCTTATCACTAGGCATCAAGCAAAGCCTGGATGAGGCACTTAGTGCCATGGTCTAGTTGATTGGTTAGGGCTGGGTGATAGGTTGGACTGGATGATCTTGGAGGTCTCTTCCAACCTGGCTGATTCTATGATTCTATGATTCTATGATCCTGATTGATCTGAGCACTAATAGCTTTGGTTTGGAAAGTCTCTCTTTGCCTTTTATAAGTCTGTAGGTTTTGGTTAGGCGAGTAAAAGAAGACACAAGATCCAATGTAGTACCAGGTACCACCACTGGGCATTGTACCACCAACTTCAGCTGGCTTTGGAGTTGGTTTTACCACCCCAAAGGAACTGGATGAACTGCTCTTTAGATCACAGGATCACAGGATATTAGGGGTTGGAAGGGACCCAAGGAGATCATCAAGTCAAACCCCCCTGCCAGAGCAGGACCACACAATCTAGCACAGATCACAGAGGAACACATCCAGACAGGCCTTGAAGGTCTCCAGGGAAGGAGACTCCATAATCTCTCTGGGGAGCCTGTCCCAGTGCTCTGTGACCCTTACAGTAAAGAAATTCCCCCTTGTGCTGAGCTGGAACCTCCTGTGCTGTCCTGTCACAGGGAGCAAGTGAGCAGAGCCTGTCCCCCCCACTCCTGCCCAGCCCTCAGATGTTTATAAACATTTATTAAATCCCCTCTCAGTCTTCTTTTCTCCAGACTAAAAAGCCCCAGGTCCCTCAGCCTCTCCTCATAAGGTAAACAAAAGGAATGATTAACTCCAGTTACTTTTATGCTATCTTCTTGCCTGAACTTGCTTCACTCAAGCATTGATTTTGGAGGACAGAAGACAAAAAAAACCCCAACCCAGCTTCATTGTGCAGCTGAATTTTTGTTGTGCCTACCTACAGCAATGTGCTACTATTTTCAATACTGGCAAAAACCTGCTTGCAAAACAGCCCTGAGAGTATGAAACCAAAAGAAATAAGAGAAAAATTCACAACCATTTTTGAAAGGAAACAGTTTGAAGTCTCTTGATGCTGAAAATGACTTTTTTATGTTTATTTGATATTCATAGAAAAACACAGAATCAAAGAATGGTTTGAGTTGGAAGAGACCTTAAAGATCATCTAGCTCCAACCCCCCTGCCATGGGCAGGGACACCTCTCATTAGACCAAGTGGCTCAAAGTCTCATCTAGCCTGATCTGAAACACTCCCAAGGATGAGGTGTCCACAGCTTCTCTGGGCAATGCTTTCAAAAGCCTTACAAATAGGTGTAGGAAACATATTTTGAATGAGCAGGGAGAATTAACATTTCTCTTCCATGCTTGTGATCTCAGATCCAGAGAGGTAGCAAAATTGTTGTTGAATCACAGAAGTCTGAGTAGGTGAGAGTCAGGATGCTGCCATTCCAGAAATACAGACCTGTGGTTCTTTCATCACTGACACCTTCCTTTGCCTCTCATCTGAGGGACTGCTTCCTTTTGTAAAAGCTCACCAGCCTGTGGAACGTAGCACAGAGGAAGATATTCCCCAGGAATAAGGGCATGGCAGTGAGAGTTGTTAGCCCTTGCTCAGATGAGAGCTCCATGGCGTCTCTTGGGCAGAAGTATGCTTTGCAGGGTGGAGGGAAGCTGTCACCCCTTGAGATATGGTGGGAACAGAGAGGATATCTTAGGATAAAGACCAGTCTGGAAAACAAATCCCTACATCCCTGCATGCCAGTAAAACTCCAGCACAGCTCATGCTGTGTGGCTGCTGTGAAGGAATGCAGCTGTGGGTTGCTTCTGTCTGTCTGTTGCATCCCATCCTGAAGGCTTCCCAGATGAGCACACTTGGAGATGTACTCAGACAAGCACATCTGGGTCATGAGACATCAGTGAAACTCATTACCAAGTACAAAATCTACACGTTAGAACACAGGACATTTCTGTATGACCAGACCACTCCAGACCAGGAGCACTTTTCACTTTAGCTGGAGTTTTAAATGAACTATGAAGTAAAAGGCTTGTCCTGTACTGTGGGCAGCAGCTGTGTAACTGAATCACAGAATCACAGAACCTTAGAGGTTGGAAGAGACCTCCAGAGATCATTGAGTCCAACCCCCCTGCCAAGCAGGATCCCCTAGGGTAGTCTGCACAGGAATGCATCCAGGTGGGTTGGAAAAGTTTCCAGAGAAGGAGACTCCACAAACTCTCTGGGCAGCCTGTTCCAGTGCTTTGTCATCCTCACTGTAAAGAAGTTTTTCCTCATGTTGTGGTGAAACCTTCTATGAGGGCTGGAGCACCTCTCCTATGAGGACAGACTGAGAGAGTTGGGGCTGTTCAGTCTGGAGGAGAGAAGGCTCCAAGGAGAAACCTTATTGTGGCTTTCCAATATCTGAAGAGGGCCTACAGGAAAGCTGGGTAGGGACTTTTTAGGGTGTCAGGTAGTGATAGGACTAGGGGGAATGGATCCAAGCTAGAGGAAAGGCTGTAATACCTGGGGCTGTTTAGCCTGGAAATGAGAAGACTGAGGATATCTCATTAATGTTTATAAATATCTAAAGGGTGGATGTCATAAAATTATAGAATCAGCCTGGTTGGAAGAGACCTCCAAGATCATCCAGGCCAACCTAGCACCCAGCCCTAGCCAATCAACTAGACCATGGCACCAAGTGCCTCATCCAGGCTTTGCTTGAACACTTCCAGGGATGGTGACTCCACCACCTCCCTGGGCAGCCCATTCCAGTGCCAATCACTCTCTCTGCCAACAACTTCCTCCTAACATCCAGCCCCGTCCAATCAACTAGACTGTGGCACTAAGTGCCTCATCCAGTCTTGTGTCAAGAAATGCCAAGAACTTCCTCCTAGCATCCAATCTATACCTCCCCTGACACAACTTGAGGCTGTGTCTATCTATGCTGGTCAGGTTTCTCTAATGCATATCCTTTGGTTTTGCTATGGATTTCACCCTTCAGGCTTAATTTGCAAACAAAATAGACTCCAGCACTAATTTTGTTCCAGATAAGAATGAATCTCAACAAGCAAACAAGCAAGCAAGGGAGTTTCCAGTCCCTGGATCTGTGTTTCCCTCCTGAACCAGAAGGCATTCTGAAAGCTTCACTGAAAGCTTGCTTTGGAAATGATCATTTTTGCAGCGTGCTGACTGTGCTGCTACCTTTACTAAAGAGATGCAGCCAAACAATGGTTTGCTTCTGTTTTATCTAGGTCACAGGCCAGAATTCTCCTGGGTGTGAACATTTTCAATGAAGCTGAATCCGTCGGTGCAGAGTGAAGCTATTTTCCTTTTTAAAGCTGGTCCTAAATGGGAATGCTGAGTGTCACGTCTGGTTTGATTGTTTGTTTTGGTTCTGGGTATAGTCAGGGGGTGAAGTCCCCACCCTGAGGGGCTGGTTGCTCACTCTGCCCCGGCCAAGCATTAACTCAGTGGTGAATCACAGAATCAGAACGTTAGGGGCTGGAAGGAGCCTCCAAATATTATCTAGTCCAGACCCCCTGCCACAGCAGGATCACCTAGACCAGATCACACAGGAACACTTCCAGGTGGGTTTTGAATATCTCCCGAGAGGGAGACTCCACAACCCCCCTGGGCAGCCTGCTCCAGTGTTCTGTCACATTCACAGGGAAAAAATCCTCCTCATGTTTAAATGAAACTTCCTATGCCTCAGCTTCCACCCATTGCCCCTTGCCCTGTCATCGAGCATCAGCAAGCAGAGTCTGGCTCCATATTCCTGGCACTCACCCTGCACATAGAATCATAGAATCATAGAATCAACCGGGTTGGAAGAGACCGCCAAGATCATCCAGTCCAACCTAGCACCCAGCCCTAGCCAGTCAACTAGACCATGGCACTAAGTGCCTCAGCCAGGCTTTGCTTGAAGACCCCCAGGGACGGTGCCTCCACCACCTCCCTGGGCAGCCCATTCCAATGCCAATCACTCTCTCTGTGAAGAACTTCTTCCTAATATCCAGCCTATACCTACCCTGGCACAACTTGAGACTGTGACATATTTATAAAGAAGGTGCATTGACTTCATAGAGGGTGGTGAGAGCCTGGAATGGGTTGCCCAGGGAGGTGATGGAAGCCCCATCCCTGGAGGTGTTTAAGGCCAGGCTGGATGAGGCTGTGGGCAGCCTGATCTAGGGTAAGGTGTCCCTGCCCATGGCAGGGTGGCTGAAACTAGATGATCCTTGTGGTCCCTTCCAACCCTGACTGATCCAATGATTTTGGATTCAGTTGAGTTTTATGATTTCTCATTTAACCTTTAAGGTGCTAAACTAATTTAATACACTGCTATGATCCATGTTGTATGTTGCATATTTGCACAATGTGGATAAGGTGTTAGATCTGGTACATACAGAGAGAAAATAATGGATCTGGGTCATTGAATCAGAGAATGATAGAGGCTGGAAGTGACCTCTAGAGATCATCAAGTCTCACTCATCAAGCATCACTCTGCTAGAGGAGGATCACCTAGGGCAGGTTACACAGGAATGCATCCAGGTGGGTTTTGAAGGTCTTCAGAGAAGGAGACTCTGGGCAGCCTGCTTCAGGGCTCCATTGTTGTCACCATAAAGAAGCTTTTCCTCACACTGAAGTGGAATCTTCTGAGTTCCAGTTTGTGTCTGTTGTCTTTCATCCTATCACAGGACAGCATTGAAAAGAGCCTAGCCCCTTCTTCTTGACACTTCTTGACACAAGACTGTATGAGGCACTTAGTGCCATGGTCTAGTTGATTGTACAGGGCTGGATGTTAGGAGGAAGTCCTTGACAGAGAGAGAGTGATTGGCATTGGAATGGGCTGCCCAGGAAGGTGGTGGAGTCACCATCTCTGGAGATTTCAAGCAAAGCCTGGCTGAGGCACTTAGTGCCATGGTCTGGTTGATTGGACAGGGCTGGGTGCTAGGTTGGGCTGGATGATCTCAGCGGTCTCTTCCAACCAGGCTGATTCTATGATTCTATGACATTCACCCTTTAGATATTTATAAACATTAATGAGATCTCCTCAGTCTTCTCTTTTCCAGGCTAAACAGCCCCAGGTACCTCAGCCTTTCCTTACAAGACAGGTGTATCAGTCCCTTAATCACCCTTGCAGCCTTCCCTTGGACACTCTCAGTATATCCCCATCCCTCTTGAACTGGGGAGCCCAGAACTGGACACAATGCTCTAGATGTGGTAGAGGTGGGGAGGAGAACCTCCTTTGACCTGCTGGGTCCAGTCAGTGATTTGTTCAGGAGAGTGCACAAAAATCTGAAGATAAATTGTGTGACCAGTTCTGGCTGTCATTGCTGCCAGACCTGCTCCTTTCTCCTTTCTCTTTACCTGCTGGTTAAGTTATTCCATGGATACATCAAGAAGTTCACCTTGGCCTGACTGCTGACATACTGGAAGGAAAAATACTGAGATCATAGAATCATAGAATCAACCAGGTCAGAGGAGACCTCCAAGATCATCCAGTCCAACCTTGATCTTGCCACAGACACAAAGAATACTGCGGGACTGGATAAACCATCTCCAACTTGTTATTGTTTTATTTAAGAAGCTTTAGAGAGCTTATTTCTTAAGCAGCTTTCCAGCAGCATTCTTAGGAGAAAACAAAACAGCCTTGAACCGAGAGAAGTTGCTCTGTTGGTGGTCACTGCTGTTGGAAAATCCAAAGAAGTCCTGTCTGAGAATGAAGGCAGAGGCAGCCCACACAGGTCTGCGAGCTTCTAATAGACACAAACAGTATCTATTACCCTGCAGCATGCAAATATGCTAAACATCCATCCTTTATTTGTACAAACTCACATTACTGCCCTGCTAAAGAAGATTTGGGGAAGCAGTTGAACTTGTGAACGCTCACACTCCAGACTGTAGTCCCATTGTTGAGGTTCACATTTTCTGCCTGCTCGTAACTTATAAACATTGGATTTAGTCAGGGGAAAGACTTCGTGTAGCTTAGCTGCAATTTCCTGCAGCAAATGGGGGCTGATGAGTGAGGATATGAGATGCTGGAAAAGTGTGGTCACTCTAAGGAAAGCTGTGGTGGGGTTGGTGTAATTTTGTGAGAGGGTTTGGCAGGTTGCTAATTCCCTGCCTGATCCAGACTGAAAGATGCCAAGTGAGGAGCTTCCGCTTGAAAGCAAATGGATTTTTGCCCTCCTAATATGATGGGATCAGGCTCTGAACCTAAGCAGATGTGGAAATACCTTCAAGTCCCTGACTAAGGAAATCACATCAGCCTATGCATAACTTGAACCATGGGCTGGAGCCTAGCTGAAGGCTTGATTTCAGCTGAGGTCCTGGAGCTCTGCTATGAGGATAGGCTGAGGGAGATGGGCTTGTTCAGCCTAGAGAAGAGATGAATCTGGGAACACCTTATAGCTGCCTTCCAATCATAGTATCATAGAATGGTTTAGGTTGGAAGGGATCTCAAAAACCATTCAGTTCCAACCCCACACCTTAGGCAGGGACACTTCCCACTAGAACAGGTCACTCAAGGCCTCATCCATCCTGCCCTTGAACACCTTCAGTGAGGGAGCAGCCACAACCTCCCTGGGCAACCTGTGCCAGTGTCTCACCACCCTTACTCTAAAAAACCTCTTCCTAACATCCAGTTTAAGTCTCCCCTCTGCCCCTGTTTAGAAGGGCCTGTAGTGGTAGGACAAGGGGCAATGGTTGCAAACTGGAGCAGGGTAGATTTAGGTTGGACATCAGGAGGAAGCCCTTCACAATGAGAGTGGTAAAATACTGGAACAGGTTTCTCAGGGGTGTGGTTGAGGCTCTGTCCCTGGAGCCATTCAAGATCAGCCTTGATGTGGCCCTGGGTAGCCTGATCCAGTTGGAGGTGTCCCTGCTGAGTGCAGAGAGGTTGGACAAGATGACCTTTGAGAGTCCCTTCCAATCCAGTTGCAATCTATGAATCTGTAAAGCTGATTTCTTCCCCTGGGTTTTTTCAGCCTAGCAATGTGTGCTGCTCAGCTCACAACACAGCAAGAGTATTGCTTGGAGGAACACAGTGTGTTCAGTCCTGGGCCCCCCATGTGTTCAGTTCTGGGCTCCCCAGTTTTGGAGGGACATTGAGATGCTTGAGCGTGTCCAGAGAAGGGCGACGAGGCTGAGCTCAGCCCTACAAGGAGAGGCTGAGGGAGCTGGGATTGGTTAGCCTGGAGAAGAGGAGGCTCAGGGGTGACCTTATTGCTGTCTACAACTTAACCAGCAGATTCTCATTGCCCTGGAACACTGAACATTCCCAAAGAGCAACAACTTGCCTGAACCCTCCTAGCCTGATGCACCAATGTGCACCAGACAGATTCAACCCAATGTCAGGATCTTGCCACCTTTTATGAGAGGTTTGCATGCCCTTTATTCTACAGGGAAGTTTGCTGTCACTGCTGCCTGTGCCCATCATTTCTCAGAACACAGCAGGGGTCACTGAATGATGCTGTCAGGGGGTATGAAAAATGAATAACCAAGTCCCAGACTGTGCCTTGCATTTAAGGGAAATCACTTCCACATCTGTCTAATGCACTGGGCTGCATCAGAATCCTCTAATAGCTGCTTTCTGAAGTAGGGGAAAATTAACCACCCAGTATCTAATCCCTGCCCTCACTTTGTCACCTACTTTAGGTGATCCTGCCCTGGCAGGAGAGCTGGACTAGATGATCTTTTGAGGTCCCTTCCAATGCCTGATCTTCTGTGATTCTGTGACCCTGACAAGTATGTTGTTTATTGATGTGCCTTGACCTTCAGGTTCAGTGAAAGGAGAAAGAATGGTTGGTAAAGTTAGAGGAATTACCAAGGTAGACAAATAATAACATGGCTTTCTGAATGACCTCGTTCCTTCGTCGATACTTCTTCAAACCATTCCACAAAACCACCAGGGACATGGCCACAACTTCACCATCTGATTCCTCTGTACATCAGCAACCACTCTTATTGTTTTCCTGTAGCAACCTCCACTTGAGATTTTTATGCATGCTCCCCCAGCTTCCCAGTGCTGCTAAACCTTTTTGTGGGAAGGGAAAAAGGAGACACTACACTTTAGCCACAACAACTCCAAGCAATGCTACAGGCTGGGGACAGAGTGGCTGAAGAGCAGCCAGGCAGAAAGGGACTTGGGGGTACTGGTAGACAGTAACTGAACATGAGCCAGCAGTGTGCCCAGGTGGCCAAGAGAACCAATGGCATCCTGGCCTGGATCAGGAACAGTGTGGCCAGTAGGACAAGGGAGGTTATTCTGCCCCTGTACTCAACACTGCTCAGGCCACACCTTGAGTGCTGTGTCCAGTTCTGAGCTCCTCAAGTCAAGAGAGATGTTGAGGGGCTGGAACACATCCAGAGAAGGGCAATGAAGCTGGTGAGGGGCCTGGAACACAGCCCTGTGAGGAGAGGCTGAGGAAGCTGGGGGTGTGTAGCCTGCAGAAGAGGAGGCTCAGGGCAGAGCTCATTGCTGTCTACAGCTACCTGAAGGGAGGCTGTAGCCAGGTGGGGGTTGATCTCTTCTCCCAGGCAACCAGCAACAGAACAAGGGGACACAGTCTCAAGTTGTGGCAGGGGAGGTCTAGGCTGGATGTTAGGAGGAAGTTGTTGTCAGAGAGAGTGATTGGCATTGGAATGGGCTGCCCAGGGAGGTGGTGGAGTCACTGTCCCTGGAAGTGTTCAGGCAAAGCCTGGATGAGGCACTTAGTGCCATGGTCTGGTTGATTGGACAGGGCTGGGTGCTAGGTTGGACTGGCTGATCTTGGAGGTCTCTTCCAACCTGGCAGATTCTATGATTCTATGAGAAAGCAGTATTTCTGGAATGGCAACACAATGCAGATCTACAGGAACAATATCTTCAGGCATTAGAAGGGGACTCAGGGGACTCTGTCAATGGAGACCCTTTTTTTGCATACAGACAGGAGTTCACCTGACTGTTCTCCAAGTCAGTCAAGTTTAGGTTAGCCTAATACTGAGCTTTAGTTAATAAGTCATGCTAAGAGGTAGGACATATTAACTCAGGCCCAAAGCCAAAGTGAAGTAAATATAAGACTCTGCCTGCAAAATCCCCGACCCACCTGTAGTTATAAAGTCAGTTTCAATTCCAGCCCTGCCATCAGTTTCAGGCATCACCTTAGGCAAACCACAGAATCTGTGTCTCAGTTCCTTGCTTGCAAAGTGAGGACAGTAAAACTCCACTGCTCCCACTCTCCATACATTAAGAGTAGAAACTGTTCTGGTGAGTTGTTGACATGCACATGTGTAAAGACCTGAAAACACAATTCAGCCTGGCTACAGTGCTGCAAGCAATAATACCTCTTAGGATGGTACTGAGTGCTCTTAAGCAATGGAATTGGCTGTCTTTATATTTTGTGGCACTCTGCTTGAAATGCTAAAACCACTGAAATACCTTTGCCTGGTCTTGTTCCTGCAATGCCATGCAGATCTCTTTGCTTCTCCTGTCTTGCTGCAGGCCTTGCAATATCAGCTAACCACATCTGAATCTCAGCTAAGCAAAAAAAAGCAAAGGAGACATTTTCCAATCTGTCCTATGCAGATTATTACTTGTGCATCAGGATTCATCTACAGACTCACAGAGTGCACTGTGAAGGCTCTCAAAGGTCATCTTGTCCACTCCCCTCTGCACTCAGTAGGGACACTTCCAACTGGATCAGGCTACTCAGGGCCATATCAAGGCTGATCTTGAATGGCTCCAGCGATAGGACTTCAATCACATCCCTGGGAAACCTGTTCCAGTATTTCACCACCCTCATTGTGAAGATCTTCCTCTTGACGTCCAGCCTAAATCTACCCTGCTCCAGCTTCTAACCATTGCCCCTCATCCTATCACTACAAGCCCTTCTAAGCAGTCCTTCCATGAACACCCTGTAGGTCCCATTCAGATACTGAAAGGTAGTTACAAGGTTTCCCTAGAGCCTTCTCTTTTGCAGGCTGAGGAGCCCCCAGTTCTTTCAGCCTGTCTTTACAGGAAAGGTGCTCCAGCCCTCTGGTCATCAGAAGTGCATTTCTGATGCACAGAGATTCTTTGATGGCCTGGGAGCCTTTGTTAAGCTGCCTTATGTGACTCGTGGTAGCGCTGGAAAGACAAGTGGAAAATGTGCTGAAGTCTTCTCCTTTTCCCTCTCGCTCTCTGCTCTTTTTCCTGTTCCTTGTTCCCAGGAGGGTTCCCTTTGGGATGTTACACACATTCTCAGGAAGGATTCCCCACGCAGACGTGTTCCTGTGTGATCTGGTATGGGTGATCCTGCTCCGGCAGGGGGTTGGACTGAGCGATCCTTCGAGGTCCCTTCCAGCCCCTGACATTCTGTGATTCTGCCACTCTCTTCCAGATTCACTGACCATGGCAGAGCTTCCCCAGACCCTCCCCATGCCTTTGCTTTCCCCAGCTCTTTGTGAAGAGACAAACCTCTCATCCGTGACAAAACCTTCTCCTAGACTCATTGGCTGCTGTTCCTGGTGCCGTTCTTGCCCTTCCACCCCAGCCACAGCAGAACAGCAGCAGTCAGCAGCACCAGCCTCCAGCTTTTCCTGCAGGGAAGAGCTCACCCACACAGAGCAAAGAGATGAGACTCAGGATTAGTTGCTCATCAAGGAGCTCAGCACTCCATTCCCAAAGCTGGGGTGACACTGATTGCTGGTCCCATTTTTCATACCATCATGGGTAACCTGGGGCAGTTGAACAGAAGCTGGTTGTTAAATCCTGATTCTTTGCAAGCTTTCAAGGATGGAGCTGCCTCTGTTTCTCTAATGCCTTATCCCAGCACTCTACTACCTTCCCAGTGAAGAAGTACTAACTTCTAGTCTCTGAATGTCCCAAACTGAACCTTCCAAGCTTCAATCTGTGGTTAGTGCCCTTTCATATATACCATCTCCTACTAGCAAGAAAAAGATTTGCTTGGTCATCTTTGCAACTGCCCTTGAAGTAGTTGTAGGCTACAATTAGACCCTCCCTTAGTCTCCTCTGTGCCAGACTATACACACCCTTCTCCATCATCTTCTCTGCAGGCCACATAGAATCATAGAATCAGTCAGGGTAGGAAGGGACCACAAGGACCATCCAGATGCAACTCCCCTGCCATGGGCAAGGGCACCTCACACTAGAACAGGCTGTCTAGATCCTCATCCAACCTGGCCTTAAACACCTCCAGGGATGGAGCCTTGACCACCTCCCTGGGCAACCTGTTCCAGGGTCTCACCACCCTCATGCTGAAGAACTTTTTCCTAACATCCAGTCTGAATCTACCCATTTCTAGCTTCGTTCTATCCCCCCTAGTGCTATCACTACTTGTCAGCCTAAAAAGTCTCTCCTCAGCTTTCTTGTAGCCCCCTTTAAGATACTGAAAGCACATGCTCTGTGCTTCTGGCTGCAGCAGTAGCCTTTTGCTGGACCCTCTTCAGATTCCTCCACAACCTTCTTGGAGTTGGGGGGGGACTAAGATCCATAACTGAACATGCTAGTCCAGGTGCAGCCTCATCAGTGCCAAGCAGAGCTGGATAATTTCCTTCCATCTGCTGGCCTTGCTCCTCCCAGAAGAAGTCTCAGCACACTATATACAGTTGGGCTTATGCACAAAGAGAGCACACAATGCATAGGCTTATAGTCAGTCTGGCACCTGCTGTAACCTCCCCCCCAGGGTCTGTCGAGCAGGACTGCAACTCAGGAAGCAACTCATCACTTCCCAGCCCCCGCAGACGTGGTGGCTCCAGCCAGGTGCCAAGCTATGTCGAGCTCTGTGAGGTTTCTTTCAGCCCCATCCTCTCATCTTATTGACATCTTTTGGGTGTGGAGCATTTAGAGTATCAGGCACTCCCTGCACCTTAATATCACCCTCTGCAAGAACTTAAAAGTGACAAAATGCAAGCGATATTTTAATCCCTTTGGTCATAAAGGGATTTTAATGTTGTTACTCAGCTTCTGGCTCTGTTTTCCCCCAGTTCTTGTTTGCTTCCCTTTGGTTCAGTCTCATTGAGCTGAGCCCTGTCATCAGCCTCTTCCTGGCTGTCAGTGGCACCAGGAGAGGGATCCTGTGACTATGAGGTTTATTGCCTGTCTCTTGTTTTCTCCAAACACAGGCTGTTGGGACTGGCCCCTAGAACCCCTTTGCACCACAGAATCACAGAACTCTTTAGATTGGAAAAGCCCTTCAAGCTCATCAAGTCCAACCGTTAGTTTCACACTGACAAGTCCTTGACTAACCCAAATCCCTCAGCACAACATCTCATCACTCTGGATCTCTATGGTTGGAAAGGACCACCAGGATCATCCAGTCCAACCTTCATCCCAGCATCCTTCATCACTAGACCATAGCTTCAAGCAGCACATCCCCTCTCATTTTAAACACCTCCAGGGATGGCAACTCCACTACCTCCCTGGGCAGCCTGTTCCAGTGCCTGACCACCCACTCAGTAAAGAAGTTCCTCTGAACATCCAACCTGAAGGCAGAAGACATTGGTAAGCTTAGCTCCTTTTTCAGGTAACTATTCCTCCATCAGAAACATCTATAGTTTGATAAACTGCTGTGTGCAACAAAACCTTGCTGCTGCTGGAGTTATTCCCACTCCTTATTTCCCCCAAGAAAAATCCTATTTAGCATGCCAATAGCAGTGCAAATGTTGTCCAGTGGCAGACAGAGGACAAAGAGGTGGTGCGGTGCTGTATCAGCTGCAAATAAGCTATGGATCTAAACTGAAAGCTATAGAAGTGTGCAAGAGGCTTTGGACCTTACATCACACCCAAGTTCACTTTTGAGTGAGGCCTTGCTGCTGAAAGTTTCCCAATGCTGCCATCTACAGAAATAGGTCAACTACAGCTCTCAACAGCAGAGAAGAAAACTCGTAGGGAAACAGTAAGATGGTGAACAGTCTGCCCTGGATAGGTTACCCTAAAGATAGATTACTACTATGAGGACAGGCTGAGGGAGCTGAGGTTGTTCAGTCTGGAGAAGGCTCTGGGGAGACCTAATAGCAATCTTTCAGTACCTATAGTAGGCTATGAGAAAGAGAGAGAGACACTGTTTACAAAGACCTGGAGTGATAGGGTGAGGGGCAATAGATCACAGATCATAGAATCAAGCAGGTTGGAAGAGACCTCCAAGATCATCCAGTCCAACCTAGCACCCAGCCTTAGCCAGTCAACTAGACCATGGCACTAAGTGCCTCAGCCAGGCTTTTCTTGAACACCCCCAGGGACAGTGCCTCCACCACCTCCCTGGGCAGCCCATTCCAATGCCAATCACTCTCTCTGTGAAGAACTTCTTCCTAATATCCAGCCTATACTACCCTGGCACAACTTGAGACTGTGTCCCCTTGTTCTATTGCTGGTTGTCTGGGAGAAGAGGCCAACCCCCACCTGGCTACAATGCCCCTTCAGGTAGTTGTAGACAGCAATAAGATCACCCCTGAGCCTCCTCTTCTCCAGGCTAAACAGGCCCAGCTCCCTCAGCCTCTCCTCATAGGATTTGTGTTCCAGGCCCCTCACCAGCTTCGTTGCCCTTCCCTGGACATGTTCCAGCACCTCAACATCTTTCTTGAATTGAGGGGCCCAGAACTGGACACAGTACTCAAGGTCAGTAGTTTCAAACCAGAGAAGAGCAGATTTAGATTGGATATTAAGAACAAGTTCTTTACAATGAAGGTGGTGGAACACTGAAGCAGGTTGCCCAGGGAGGTGGTTGAGGCCCCATCCCTGGAGATATTACCCAGAGCTCTGGGCAACCTAATCTAGTGGAGCATGTCCCTGCTGACTGCAGGAGCATTGGGCTGAGTGACCTTTGGAGGTCGCTTCCAACCCATTCTATGATTCTATAATTTTATAGGTTGGACTTGGTGATCCTGAGGGTCTTTTCCAACCTGGGTGTTTCTGTGATTCTGTGTAATTCTATGATGAGCAGTGTGCAAGCCTAAAGCTAAACCTGAAATCCCACCTGAGATTCTCACATAGTCCTTAAAGTATTTCCAAGGCTGGTTCTCTGTCTTAACTGATAAACATCCACCTCTGGAAGGCTGCACAAATAAATGGTAGGGAACTCTTCATTCAACTTCAGCAATTTGCTCAGCAGATTCCTCATATAGCAGGAAGAGCAGAGGTGGCAACAGCCAGTCCTAGGTATCTTTCAGAGCAGATGTAGAACACAAAACATGCTCCATGAACTCCTGCTCTTCTCAGTAGTTGTCACAATGAGGATTCAGGGATAAATTCGGGAAAAACACAGAGGGGTTGAGGTGAGAAATGGAGAGGCTCAAAAAAGCTACTTTAATTAAGGAGGATGCACAGGAAATCCAGGAAAGGTAACAGTTCCTTATGCATCTACAAATTTAAGAGGAAAAAAAAGACAAAGAGGGGACAACAAGGAGAGATAAGAAACAAAATGAGCATCACTTCAGGTATTTCCTGTGGGTCACATCCTCTTGAATGATTAGAAAGCATCTTCTCATAAAAATCATGGGGTTTGGTAAGCAGCACTAAAAATAACCTATAGGCATTTACACAGCTTGGTAACAGAATAGAAATAGACCTCAAAGATCATTCTGTCCAACCCTCAGCCCACCACTAAAAGGTTAACACTAAACCATGTTCCTAAGTGCCAGGTGCACACACTGTTTGACTGCCCTCAAGGATGGTGACTCCACCACTGCCCTGGGCAGATCATTCCAAGGTTTGAGAACCCTCTCTGTGAAGAAAAAATTCCTAATATCCAGACTAAACTTCTCCTAGCTCAGCTTGTAGCCATTTCCTCTAGCCCTGTCACTTGTCATCAAGAAGAGACTGCCCCCACCTGGCTATAACCTCCTTTCAGGTAGTTGCAGAGGGCAAGTTGCTGAGGTCTTCCCTCAGCCTCCTCTTCTCCACAATGAACACCCCCAGCTTCCTCAGACACTCCTCATAGGTTCTGTGCTCCAGGCCCTTCACAAGCTTCATTGCCCTCCTCTGGGTACATTCCAGCACGTTAACATCCTTCCTACAGTGAGGGACCCAGAACTGAGCACAGCACTCAAAGCGTGGCCTCACCAGTGCAGAGTACAGGGGATGATCACCTCCCTGTTCCTGCTGGCTGCAGTGTTTCTAATACAAGCCAGGATGCCATTGGCTTTCTTGGCCACCTGGGCACACTGCTGATTCATGTTATGTCACAAATCAGCCAAACCCCCCAGGCTCCTCTTCGAGTCACAGCTCCAACTCCAAACATTCCTGCTAAAACTTGAAACAACAGGCAAGAATCAAAATTCAAGTGCCTGCAAGTATTGCCTGCTGGCTGCAAAACCTGTGTAAGAGGCATTCCTTTTGAGATTAGATATACAGGGATTTACAATCAGGGTTCTAAACCATCTTCCACCTTTTCTATTTATGGCTTCTTACTAGATGATTTTGACTTGCTACTTACACGCCTCATGACTCTTCTTCTGAATCATAATCAACCAGGTTGGAAGAGACCTCCAAGATCAGCCAGGCCAACCTAGCACCCAGCCCTGTCCAGTCAACCAGACCATGGCACTAAGTGCCTCATCCAGGCTTTGCTTCAACACCTCCAGGGATGGTGACTCCACCACCTCCCTGGGCAGCCCATTCCAATGCCAATCACTCTCTCTGACAACAACTTCCTCCTAACACCCAGCCTAGACCTCCCCTGCCACAACTTGAGACTATGGCCCTTTGTTCTATTGCTGCTTGCCTGGGAGAAGAGACCAACCCCCACCTGGCTACAGCCTCCCTTCAGGTAGTTGTAGACAGCAATGAGCTCTGCCCTGAGCCTCCTCTTCTGCAGGCTGCACACCCCCAGCTCCCTCAGCCTCTCCTCACAGGGCTGTGCTCCAGGCCCCTCACCAGCTCTGTCACCATTCTCTGGACACTTTCCAGCATCTCAACATCTCTCTTGACTTGAGGAGCCCAGAACTGGACACAGGACTCAAGGCGTGGCCTGGCCAGGGTTGTGGTCAGTATAGTGCTAGAGGGAAAAAAGGCAAAAATAAACAAAGCCAGAACCATTTGACTGCTGCATACAGTGTTAAATACAGCAGTGTTTCAAGACCACTTT
Source organism: Pogoniulus pusillus (assembly GCF_015220805.1). Classification (NCBI taxonomy): domain Eukaryota; kingdom Metazoa; phylum Chordata; class Aves; order Piciformes; family Lybiidae; genus Pogoniulus; species Pogoniulus pusillus. The sequence continues at coordinate 34,641,180 of NC_087272.1, read as the reverse complement.
CAGGTTGCTTCAGCTTTAACTGATCACTTACAGCAGGTACCCTTGCCAAGGGTGCTAGAGTCCCCTGCCTGGATGCATTTCTGTGTGAATTACCCTAAGGCATCCTGCCTTGGCAGGGAGGTTGGACTGGATCTCTGGAGGTCCTGTGGCTCTGCACAATTAAGAGATGCTCCCTGACGGCATGGGGCACAGGTGACTGGGCTCTGCTCTCACTTGTGCTGCCTTCTGATTTTTATTGCTCTTCCCATCCTCCTGTGCTCACGCCACATGTGTTTCCCCTTCTGCAGGCTTTGTTGCTAAGCAGCCTGAGCTGCAGGCATAGCTCTGAGCCTGCGCTGGAGCAGGAGGCTGCAGTGGAGATGCCCCAGGAGGTCTCTCCACCCTGTGACAACATCCGGTAGCAGGCGGAGCGAGATGCTGTTGTGACAGATGTAGCCTTCACCACCCTGCTACCAGAAAGGAAGAGACTGATGCTCAGAACTGAAGTGCTCTGAGCTTTAGCTAAATAAAACATGTTACAGCCCCCTGCTAGCTTCAGCCATCAGGTAAGTGAGCAGTAACAAAGCTCAGTACCAAACACCTTCAGACTAGGCATGGCTTTAACTAAAGCTTCTATTTAGAATTACTCATCACAACAAGCCTAGAAGTCATCAACAATTTGTAGCATACAGCCATGACCTAAGGACCTGGCACCACACAACATGGCTGGCAGGCAGAGTGGGACACAATGCATGAAAAGGCCCAAATTTAAGGGTGTTTAATCCCTTCTCTCAGCTACCTCTGAGGTGGCAGCAAGGAGCTGCGGGTAAACAGGAGGTACTCAGGCAAGACATTTCCACAGGTCACAGCAGAGGGTAAAGAATATGTTATGTATTTTTTTCTTCCCCTTGAACCTCAAAATTCACCCTGCTACTGAAAATGCAATTAGTGCAGGTATCTCCTTTTTCATGTAGTTTCAGAAGGGACTTGCAGGAGCCTCTTTCAAGACCTACCTAACAAACAAATGAAGAAAGGCACACTGGCTAGCCAAAGACTGCATTCACCATTAGCCAGCAGCCTTGTTTTAAACTAGAGGTATGAAAGAGCCTGCTCTAATCCCATCTCCTGTAAGGACAGACACCACCAACCAGTTCAGGGGAGGTCCTGCTGCTTGCAGTATGAATACAAATAGCCTGTGCTTAAGAGCAGAAAACTTTAGGTTGATCTGTGAGTGTTAATCACACCTTACCCCTCTACAAATGTGTGCAGCTAACAGCTTCAGCCTGGGCATTAGGAAAAGCTTTATCAGTACAGCACAGGACTGAGTTGTGCAGACAGTGGTGTAGGTCTCCATCTTTGGAGGCCCTCAAGACGCTGGAGTCCTGCTAACCTGAAGCTAACATTAACTTTACGCTCAGAGAGCTTTGAGGGTCCTTTGAAGACAGGCTCTAGAGGATGCCACACAACTCCATTTGGTGAAAGGGACAGTGACCACTTGAGTCCGTTTAGTCTTCCAGCAGAACTCTTTATTCTCATTAAGGACAAGGAAGTATCAACCTACAGCTCAATTAACATGACACAGATTAAAGAAGCCCTGTTAAGTATTTCCTACTTAACATGTGAAAAAAAGTCTAAAGACCTCTGATGTGTCCAAACTGTTCACATTAAAACTTGAGCTCATCATTTAGCACAAGCTCAGCTGATGTTGCTCCTGTGTACAGCAAAAGGTGGAAACAATTTAAGTTACCAGAACAGCTGTGTTTAACAAGTACTGAAGCACTGGAGTTTAAACTGCATTTACTGGTGTGCTATTAGACTGCTTTCCTTGCATCAATTCAGAGTGTCTCAGGCAGACTTGCAAAAAGCCACAGCAGAAAAACGAACTTCTCCTTTCTCACGTTCTGTAAATTGTCTGCAGATCTTAGCAGAGTCCTTGAAAGAAAAACAAACAAGTTCTTTAGACTACCAGAAGACACTTGCTGTAGAGACCAAGTCTTTCCATCTCCTATTCGAGGAGTGACAAGGTCTGGTAAATACACTGAACAGGGATCTCTAGATTTGTGGCTACTTTGTTACCATGGCGTAAGCACCAACTTGACCAGCACATAGAACAGCCACCACACACTCTCACCCTTGTGTAAGCCCTGGTTTTGGGGAAACCAGCAGCAATGGAGAAGTCTTACCTTCAATAGCAAGTCATCAGAGCTTGTGCCATGGTTTACTGGAAAAGGCATACGCCCATCTGTGGAAGAAAGTCCCATCAGTGTGGGCCCAAGAAACAAGTACACACATGAAAGGTACTTGGGAGGACAGAGGTTAAGTATTGTCCATATATAGCTTGAGTTAGGAGGACTAAGGATTCTCAGCCTTCAGGAGATGACATACTTTACAAAAAGGCCTGGGCCTTCAGTGCAACCTACCTTCAGTTAAAACCTTCCACCAAAGGTACAAACTTTGGCTTTGAGAGCCTCTGCAAGTAGGTTAACCAGCACCAGGTATCTAACCTAAGCCCCTGGTGCTGCTGTGCATAGGCCTAGCCCAACTGCAGAGTTCCCAGGACCTTACCCAATTCATACAGGTGTCCATCCACATTGACAAACAGGATGAAGTGGAAGTTCACACTGTTGTCGTCAACCTTAGGAAAGACCATCAGATACATCTGTTAGATTTAAAAAACCCTACTGGCAATCCTACTTGTGACTACAGGACACAAGTCAAAGCAGTCAAAGGACTGAAAACTTCAACTTCTCTTCAAGACCTCTACAAGCCCAACCGCCAGAAACCCTGATGTAAAGTCACATTTTCAGACTAGATCTAAACCCAAATTTTCATTCCACGTTTGAGGAATCAACCCTGCATAAGCATTCACCCATGAGTCATTCATTTCTCTTCCCTCATGAGCTATAGCAGCCATCTGCCAGACAAGACTGCATTGCTCTACAACTTCCATTAACCTCTTCTCCCAAGATGTCGCACATCTGTGTCTTACCCGACATTGTCCTTCTTGTGCAACTGAATTGTGGACATCTTGTATAGCCTTAAGAGAAAGTAAACACGGGTTACTACATCCTCAAATACTTGCCAACAGCTCTCAGCAGTTTGTTTAGATCATATACCTTGTTATTTGCAAAATGCTTAGCCCTCTCTTCAGGAGACAGATCAGCTGTTTCATCAAGAAACTTCTTCAGGGCAGACCCCTCATCTGCACAAGATGATCAAAGATTTTATTCAGTACAGGTAAAGCATTAGTCACAGTTTAGCTGCAGCCTCACAGTAATCAATGCTTGTTGCTTTAACTAGGAGTCACTGCATTCAGACTGCAACTATCTCAAGCATAAATTTATTACAACTGCCAGTTCAAGCTGTTTATCCAGGAGTTATTAACAGTCTACACAAACAAGTGCTCTGGATGCTTAGCCTGCAACTGACATTCAAATGAAATTTGCTTCTCTGATTTCCCCTCCCCTTGCAGATTTGGCAAGTCCTGTTTAGAAGAAATTCATTCAAATGCTCTTACAGCTGCCATCTTAAATATCAGCTAAGAGAACAGGGGCAGATGAAACTTAGTTGTCTCACTGCCTTCACATAAAGTCTACCTGTTCACCACAAGCTTCCTTTGGTTTTCCAGTACATAAATTAGTAGTGCAAAGCCAGGCTGAGTTCTAGTCTTATGTGCTGCACTCATGTGTGCTGCTTCAGAGAATCCTTCAGAAAGTAAAGCTGCTCTTATTTAGCCTTCTGTGTGTGTCTTCCTTCGGGTGGTGTGGGATTTCTCCTTCTACAAAGAGTTCCAGTTATCTTGGAACAATGAATCCAAGTTATAATTTGCAGATCTCCAGTCCTTGAACAAAGCATTTCCCGTGCTCAGTAACACCCTTTAACAAAAGCTTGAATCCTATTTCTGAGGAGGTCCTAGGCACCAGTTTTATATTCTTTGCTATAGGAAGGGCACCATCAAAATCATTGCATCTGCAGGCAAAGTCTGCTTACAGACACTTGCCATCCTCAGTGTTTTCTGAGCAAATGGAAAACATGGTCTAGGCTGATTTACAGACTGCCCTGAGCAAGGCCATTCACAGTAAATGTAATCAGCACGAAGAATTTTATCTCTTCAGTTCACATCAACACCAGTGCCAATAGCTACTGCTGAATGTACTTCTTAATTAGACCTTAGTCCCTCCTCTTGCATTGCCCAGCAAGGTGGTATCTCTGCAAGTACCAGACAGGAATCAACACATTCTGCTCTGTGATTGAGGCAGTAGGTGAGACCACATGGCCTTCTCCAAGAGCTGAAAGACCCACTTACCAACTGAAGCAGTACCTCATGCCTTAACTTGGCTTGCATGAAAGCCTCTGGGTGTCTCCAACAGCCCATACCCACTCAATCTTCCTGTCAAAAAAAAATCTGACACTTAAGCACTTCAGAACATTCATACTCACCAAGCTTCAGTTTGTCCTTATTGTTAGCAACAGCATGTATCAGACCAATAGTTCCACAGGAGTTACTGACGGTCTGCTTCAGGAAATACACTTTGGAACTGATTTCTTGGTCCTTTATTTTCTCAGTCTGTTGCTTCCTGAAGTTCTCATGCTGTAAACATGTTAACTGTTTTAAGCATTTCATCACAGTGATGCTTTTTGTTGTGCAAACTATGAGAGTTGTGCAGGTGAAACAACACCAAGACTGGGCAAAGATTTACCCAGAAACTCATCCTTCTGGCATAGGCCCAACAAAGCATGTATGTGTATGCTGGATGCAGGCCAAGTCTTAATGCACTACCTACATGACTCAGTTATATCCAATGGCATCATTCTTAGCCTCTCCATCTGTTCCATACACTGGAAATAGCTTGGGGTGGGAAATCATATAATGGAGAGTCTCTTTTGTATTCTCTCTCAATTGTTTCGGGCCATCTAATGACACTACTCAGCATGTCTCTACAATAGGTTTCCTTTGTACCTTTAGGTTACTCCATAAACCCCTCCTCATCAGAACAATGTACAGACAAGTGTAAAACCGCCCCTATTGAAAGGCAATAATCCTTCCTTTAAAGAACTTGTTAAATAGACTGTTTCAAAGTCTATCTCCTCATCTACTTCCTCAGCATCAATGGGACTAAATGCATTAAGCACACAGAAGTAATTTAGGCCTCTCCAGACAATGATTCAGCATGGCAACAGAACTGCCACTCTGCACACTCCAGACTGCTGATGCGTTTTCCTCAGCCTGGTATACAGCAAAGTGCCAGAGGAGCACCGCATTTGTTGCCTTGTTTCGTTTCTGCGTTCACTGCAGTTTAGACTATATGGAGCCTAAGGCCAAGCAGCCAGCATGTGCTACTCACAGACCACCTACCCACCAGTGCAAGCCGAGCCCTCTCCCCGCCGATGCTTATGGAGAGGCCACAGGCAGCCGCCTGACAGCAGCCAGCACTACCTGCTGCCGGCCTGCGAGTACAGGCGCTGCTGCCGACACCAGCCTGGTTTTCACCCCAGAGGCACCTGGGCCCACTTGAGGTGACAGAACCGCACACGGAGCGGCCATCACACACAGCACCGGGACCGCCACAGGCTCGCTGCCTCTACCCAGCACCTCCCCACCTCTTGCCACCGCTGCAGCCCAGAGGGCGCCTGCGGTGCACAGCGCCCCGGAAGGAAGGGACACAGCAGCCGCCCCCTGCGCGCACCCATGCCCATACCTACCTGCTCCGTGAGAGGGAAGAGCAGGAGCAGAGCGCAGGCCGGGGTAGGGACGGCGCTCAGCGCATCCTCCTCGAAGCCCAGCACATCCACGAAGCGCCAGCCGGGACCTACTCCCAGGCGGGACAGCACCTGTGCGGGGCACAGCGAGCGGGTGGCGAGTCCGCCCTGTCTCCCTCTCCCTCCCCATCCCTCGTCCCCTCGCCGGCCCCGACGGCGCGGCCCGGCCGCGCTCCCCGCCGCGCCCCAGTGACACAGCACAACGCACGGGCCCGCGGCGCCATCTTCCGGCCGCTGCTGCCGTCGCTGCCCGTCCGAGGGGACGCCCCGGGGGAGGGCGCGGCTTCAACGGCGCTCCGCAGGTGCAGCCGCGCCCTGCGCAGCGGTTCCGCTCCTCTCCGCTGCAGCCGGCGCTGCCGAGGATGCTGCGAGGGATGGAGCGAGAACGGGCGGCACCCACCCACCCGCGGCGGCGACTCACTTTATTCAGCATCTGGAAAACAAAGCGGGGGAAGAGGGGTGAGTATGCCGAGGAGGGACAGTGCCCCGCCACCCGGTGCCAGTCCCATCTCGCTGCATCAGCCCCATCCCGCGGCCCCATCGCCGCTGCCCCTCACGCACCTCGGGGTTGATCTCCATAGGCTGCCAGGCCATGGCTGCAGGACGGCGGGGAGCTGGGAAGAAGGCAGGCTGCGCCCCAGACACAACAATGTCCCTCAGGAGCGGCGCTAAGCGTACGAGCCCCGCTACCGTCGACGCTGCAACGCGGAGCCGCCCACCCGGCTTTTATATAGGGGTGGGCTGGCCCACTCCGCGCCGCGGCGGGGGAAGAGGGAGGAGCAGGGCAGCACCAAAGCGCGGGGGGCGCGGCGGTGCCAGCCCTGGGCGCGGGGTGGTTGGTTGGTTGCGCGGTGGAGCGAAAGGTCCGCGGAGGCGGGAGGGTAGTCGATGCTGGGGAGCCGCGGTCTTGAGGGAGAGCTCGGCCTGGGCTGTGAGGGGGTCGGGGGGACACTACCTAGTCCCCGAGACACCCTCCTTCCAGGATAGCGGGGCGCGACGGGCGGCAGGAGAGCCCCAGCCAGCCTCACGTCGATGTGGAGAAAGTGCTAGAAGCGGCAGGGCCGAGGTGCCGGCCGCGGCCTCGGCCTCCTGCCTTGCTATGCCCTGCCTTTGCCTTGGCTTTCCGCTGCTTTGCCCAGTCCTTCTGTGCTTTGCCCGCCCCGCCTATGCCCTGCTTTACCTGGGCACCGTGGCCGCGGGGCAAGTGACAAACATCACTGAAGGCAACGCGTTCACGTTCCTCCAGCTCCATCGAGCCCTGCCCCAGAGCTGTGTTTATCCTGAAAGCCTGCGTCTGCATTTATGTGCCTGAGCGCTCCCGAAGCGCTGGAGGCTGCTGCATGTGCACTGCAGAGAGCAGCCCATGAGCTCTGATAACGCACCCTAAGTGCTGGGGGCTTGTGTCTAAAATCTCGGGATGATAAAACCATCACCTAAGTCACCTGTCAGCTGATGGCAGCTCTGCAGTTTGAATCGATCCCTGAACCGGTCCAGTGAAGCTGGTTATAAAATATTGGGCTTTTTCTCTTTTATTCATGACCCAACAGTTTCTCCATTCAGTGTTTTTGGAGCATCTAGACTAGAACATCTCTGAACAAGGAAACAAAACCAATCTACTTGAAATACTAGAAATCATGTGGATTCCAAACAGCCTTTCAGATTTTACTGGTAAACAACTGGTTTACTGTCCTGAGGTGCCCTGTGATCCTGTGATTCAGCTCATCACAGTCAAGGGAAGACCAGTATGCACTTGCTCAAAGATTCTGGGGAGGAGGGGGGAAAGGTAGATGATAATAACATTTATTTATGGTTTTCCCCCTTTACATTTTATCTGTAAACAGTCATTGATAGCTACAAGCAAGCTAGAAATGCCCCAAAGTATTTATCCAACAGGTAGTATTTTTGGCTATATTTCCTTTGTATCACAGTATCATCAGGGTTGGAAGAGACCTCACAGATCATCAAGTCCAACCCTTTACCACAGAGCTCAAGGTTAGACCATGGCACCAAGTGCCACGTCCAACCTTGCCTTGAAGTGCCCCAGGGATGGCGACTCCACCACCTCCCTGGGCACTGTAAGATGCACAGCAAAGCAATTTGAATGAACAAGTAGGATGCCAATGGTGCCTGATAGATAGGAGAGGCTCCATGCAGCTCTTCTAAGATGGCAGAGCACAGATCTTTCAGCCTACCAAAGAGATGGCTAAAAATGGCAAGAAAACTCCAGCTTCTGAGTTGCTCAGCAGTAAATGGGGGTTACAGCTTCAGCCTGTATCACAGCAGTGGCTACGCTCAGATCTCAAGTCTACAGAGTCATCCCTGGGCTGCCAAAAGGAGACTGCAGACAGCAGTTTCAGTCTCTGCAGCACACAGGGGCCAGAGCTGGAGTCATCAATTTGAGACTCTGCCCTATCTATCAGTGCATCAATTTTAAATAAACAGTAAGTATAACAACACAGAACTACTAAAAACCTGCCAGAGTTGCATAAAGTTGCCTGCCTCTGCAAAGTCATCCAAAAAGGGAGTGTTGTCATACCCAATCCCCATCTAACTCCTTGCAAAGAGGAAGTCTCCTATGTCTTTCTCCAGTGAAGGTAGATGCACCTAGCATATTTGACCCAATACATTGCCATTACTGCAATAACATCAATTCACCTGAAAATGTGAGTGGAAGTTGTTTGTGAACTTTCTGTACTGTCCAAATGTCACAACAGGCACTTGTGGTGGTCAGCTCTGTCTGTGAATAAAGCTTCTGCTCAAGGTACCTGATTTAGAAAGGGTGTACAGAAGAATCTTTGCTACATGTAGAAATATACTTCGGGGGAAGTATAGGCTGGATGTTAGGAGGAAGTTCTTCACAGAGAGAGTGATTGCCATTGGAATGGGCTGCCCAGGGAGGTGGTGGAGTTGCCATCCCTGGGGGTCTTCAAGCAAAGCCTGGATGAGGCACTTAGTGCCATGGTCTAGTTTACTGGATAGGGCAGGGTGCTAGGTTGGACTGGCTGATCTTGGAGGTCTCTTCCAACCTGGTTGATTCTATGATTCTATGATAGGACTCATCAGTAGTATTTTCTTTCTCCCTGTGTTTCAGTTGAAGATTTACATAAGGGAGAACTAGACCTACAATGAAGGGCTGTTTCTGAGTTCACAAGATCTCCTAACAAAAGTACCCATGGCAAGCAGGGTGCTGAAGGAAACAAAGCTTTAGGCAATACAGAGCTCCTGAAATGAAAGCTGAGGTTGAAAAATATTCCCTAGAAGCTAATTGTCCTATTCTTCTGACAAAATCTAAGTCCTGAGGCAGTCCATGTCCCCAGCTTCAGCTGTGCTGTCTGCACCTGCCCAGTAAACACGTCAGGCCTGTGCCTTTCTTCATTTTCTTATAAAATGATTCACTTCCCAAAAGAAAGATCCCAAAGCCATTCTCAGAAATCTCCTTAATTCCCTACTTTCTACCTCCAAAACAAAGAATAGGTGTCCATAGCTGTCTGGTGGTGCCCAAGGCAGTAGGATGCAGGTGCATGGTGGTGCAGGCAGTGAAGCCAAAGGAACCCATTGCTGCCTGTCACCGTTCTTCTGGTAACTGCCTGTTTGCACTCACATGATAGTGAATCAAAGGTATTGGAGATTAGTGTGATTATTTACTGTAAATAAGACTGCTGGGTTGGGGTAAATCTTGCCTGAGGGCAGTTCTGACAGCTCAGTTATACCATACCAAAGAATTTGACTTACACAGAAATGCAGCATCCTTGAAAGGCTTCAAAGACTGCTTTTGCCTTAAGGCCACTCATGACAAGTCTTAGTGTGACTAAGGTAGTAGCCATCCATCTGTGGTAGAGAATTTAGGATGCCTCCACAATCAACAGCAAGAAGAAATTAGAGAGCATCAGTCAGTGGACCAGAGATGTTAGCCTTGGGCTGAGGCAAAATGTGCTCTAGAAACAACAGTTTCTCTTCCTTGGCTGTAAAGGGAGTCTGTGGGAGCCAGTTCAGTTATAGAGGTCAGCTTTTAGGTGGCTGAATTAAACTTTAACTGCCTGGTGATAAGAGAAGAATGCCTATTTTCCCCTTGCAGCTCACCATAACTAATGTTACAGTCATAGATGCTTCAGTATGCATTATGGCATATAGGAAGGGCAGGCTTTATTTCTGGTCTGGAAATTCCCAGTAGTCAGTAGGACAACCCACAGCCTGCTGAGGTGAGCCACAGTCCACAAGGACCACACAGGGCTAACTTTCTGGAAGCGTGACAGGTTTTTAGCCTGGTAGATACGTGGCTGTGAGGCCAATTTGCCATCATTTAGCAACTAGCATGCAGTAGGTAGCTGGAAAGCTACTAAAACACTGTCTTCATCTCCCACCACTGACATTTTCCACACTGGGGTATCTGCTCACATCTGGGTCTGCAGTATATAAGCACAGATATAAGGGAATTGCTCCCAACTATTTGCATATGGGTTCCACCAAATGAGTGTATTGTATTCTCTCTCTGGCTGCTACACTACTCTCCCTGCTATCCAGCTCTACCACCAAATCTAGATAGCTTTTCCAAAATAAATAAATCAGTGGTAGCTGAAGCAAATTGCCTTTATCCCAGATTAGATGCTGGAGAAAGTCTTACATGCCGTAGGGTTACCAAAGTAGGCAGCCAAGCTTCACTCAGCTGTTTGTTCACCACTCCCTAGCAGGATGGGGGAGAAAATCTGAAGGGCATGAGTGAGAAAACATGTGGGTTGAGATAAATACAGTTTAATAAGCAAAGGGAGGGGAAGCAAGGGAAAAAAATCACAAACAATTGATGCAAAAAGCAGTCATTCACCATCAGCCAGCAGATGCCCAGCCAGTCCCTGAGCTGCAGTCCCCGGGGAAGCTGCCCTCTCTGGCATTTATTGCCTGGCACAAGGCCATGCAGCTGGGGATATCTCCTGGGTCAGTTGCAGGTCAGCTGTCCTGGCTGTATCTCTCCTAGCTTCGTGTGCACCTCCAGTCTGCTGCTGCAGGGACAGCGTGAGAACAGAAATGGCCTTGATGCTGTGCAAGCACTGCTCAGCGATAGCTAAAACCTCCCTGTGTTATCAGGACTGTTCTGGTCACAGATCCACAACACAGCACCACGGCAGAAAGTGAACTCATCCCAGCCAGAACCAGTACACTGTGTCACGAGGTAGCAAACATAAAGCATGACAAACATATGTGAGGCGTCAGGGATCTGTGTAAGGCAGTAACATCCCCCTTCTCTTCTGGTAAACTGTCTGCAGCACAGCAGCAATTCCTGCATGTGAGTGCCTCAGCCTTTAATGAGAAGATCAGAGGGCCCCAAAGGGCAAGCACAAATGATTGCTTCTATTGAGGGCCTGGGTCCATAAAAGCCTTGAGCAGGAAGAGAGGCTGCGTGCTGCTTTCTGACTTGCAGCCAGGCTAGTTTAAATACTTCTGTGAGGAGCCTCGGTGACTGCAACACAGTGCTGTGAAGTAACAAAAGACCAGCCACGGCTCAGCACCTGCACTCCAGGTCCATGGGCCAAGAGCTCTGAACTAAAATGCCTCAAATGTCAAGCAGAAGGAAGACCAAGAAGTGAAAAAAAGTCATAGGAGCTCAGAGCTGAGTCGGGAATGGGAGGAAAACCCTAAATCTTTCTTTGCTTAAAGTAAAAGGTGGAAAAGTTAGATTCTCCTTACACCTTCTCCACAAGCAGGGAATGCTTTGGCTAGAAGATGTAATGACTGAGGACTGCTGAGAGGGAGACATGCTGAAGGATGTGAAGTCTGGACGGTAATGAAGCTCAGCTGGAAAGGGGTAACACTGAAATGCAGACACAAGGGTCAGGACGATGAGAGGAGTTGCTTCTCTGAGGGCTGCCTCTGTGTGTATTGACACACCTTGAGTACTGTGTGCCACACCTTGAGTACTGTGTCCAGTTCTGGGCTCCTCAATTCAGGAGAGATGTTGAGGTGCTGGAGCGTGTCCAGAGAACGGTGACAGAGCTGGTGAGGGGCCTGGAACACAAATGCTATGAGGAGAGGCTAAGGGAGCTGGGGTTGTTTAGCCTGGAGAAGAGGAGGCTCAGGGGGGACCTCATGGCTGTCTACCACTACCTGAAGGGAGGTTGTAGCCAGGTGGGGGTTGGTCTCTTCTGCCAGGCAACCAGCAACAGAACAAGGGGACACAGTCTCAAGTTGTGCTGGGGAAGTATAGGCTGGATGTTAGGAGGAAGTTGTTGGCAGAGAGAGTGATTGGCATTGGAATGGGCTGCCCAGGGAGGTGTTGGAGTCACCATCCCTGGAGGTGTACAAGCAAAGCCTGGATGAGGCACTTAGTGCCATGGTCTATTTGACTGGCTAGGGCTGGGTGCTAGGTTGGCCTGGCTGATCTTGGAGGTCTCTTCCAACCTGGTTGATTCTATGTTTCTATGATTCTCTGATCTCAGGTAGGAAGAGATCATTTTGTGAATTCTAATTTTGGTGTAGCACTTGGATGATCTGTGGTGAAGACTCACACTCATGCTTACATTTTCATCCAGTCAATGCTTTCCTCAGAGGAACATGTATGAAATAAGATGAGCCATGAAAATTAAACTATTGCTTGCAAGAGATGTCAATAGCAGCCCTTGATGCTTGCAATGCATTCTTTTGCACAACACTGTGCCTCTTCCCAAGTGCTGTGTTGTGCCAGGGCAGCCTGGGGTGACCGTGGTCTGCTTCTCCCCTGCAGTCTTCAGTTGCTTCAGTCACAACTTGTATCAGCAAACCTACCCTCACGCTTGCTTTTGAATACTTGTCATCCATATTTAGCACTCAGAAAGCAATTACTGCCTCTCCTCTGGGACTGCTGGAAGGGTTTACCTTAGGCAGGCTGAGTTTCTTGTGAAACTCAATAAAAGGCTGCTCCAAATCGTCTCCTGAGCACTATCCACTCTGAAGCTGGAGAGCTGGAGGGCAGTAGGGAAAAAAAGAGGTGAGGACTGTTGTCAGTGAGTGGAAAGGATATCACTAGTGACTCACAAGTACTTTTAAGGTGGTCAGGATGCCCTTCCTCAGGTGTATGGAGGCCTGAGTGAAAGGCATAGGCAACCTCCCAAATACATCAGTGGCCTCCATTCTCAAGAATGAAACCTTTTCAGGGAAGGGGCAGGATATATGCCTTAGGGAGCTGCTGAGGAAGGACCTAACTCCTGGACCAAGTCTGTTGTCACCTGTGGTCTCTTTACATGCCAGTGTGGCTTCAGTGTTTCTCTGGGGAATGTGAGATGCAAATGAAGAATCTGGCTTGCCTGCTGTTAGATGAAACAGTGAGAGGCAAGGCTCTACCAGAAGGGAACAGCAAGAGCCTTTCTGACTGTTGCAAAGGAAAGGAGCTCCTCCTGCTTGCATGACAACATAGGCACCTATGGGCAAAGACTGCCATGTAAAGGAGGTTCACTGTGAAATAGTCACAGTTCAGCAGCACCAAACCACCTTACACTATGCTCTGGAGGCCAGATTGTCTTCTTTGGTGGAGAGGGGGTGGATAGTAATCAGCATTAACTGGGATGCAAAAGGTATTCCTTTATCCTGTCATTTTTTTGTGCAAATGAAGACTTTTAGCAGAATTTAAAGTAGGTGACACTTGAAATCAGTGAACAACAAAGCCATGCAGTGAAAAAAACAAAACCAAAGCAAAAAAGAAGCTGTTTAGCTAACTCAGTCACATAATCCTGACAGATGTTTGCTTTGTTCCAGACATCTGACCTGGTCCTGTATTCTTGACTGTATCTTACTTCTGATGGAAAGTTATCATCTGATTTTTACATTCATTTCCACATCTACCCATATAAATTCTGACATAAAGGTGTGCTCAGCTCAGCATGTTCCCTAAAAACTACTTCCATAACAAACCCAAACCTCTCAGGCACTACAGGCAACCCTGAACTCTTTCAATGGGGACATGTATACCACAATACTCACACCAACTTGTGCTGAAGGATTTGCTTCCTTCTCTATATGTGCATGCTTATGAGAAGTGTGGGGATTTTGGTTTTAACTGGACAAGCTCCCTGAAGTGATGGAGCACTGGACCAGGCTGCCCAGAGAGGTTGTAAAGTCTTCTCTGGAGATACTCTAAACCTATATGAGTGTGATCATGGGCAACCTGCTCTGGGTGAACCTGCATTGACAGGGGAGGTTGGACTTAATAATCTCCAGAGGCCTTTTCAAAGCCCTACTGTTCTGTGATTCTGTGTGTGCTTGGTGTGCAGCTCTGGCAAGCTGGTGACTACTCAGAAGTGACTTAGAGCAACACAGCTCTCACTCTTTCTGTGTGACCATGCTAGATATAAAGCCTCACAGACCTAGATCTGAGCTGCTCTTGCTTCTCCACTCTGCAACAGCACTCAGAAGCATCAAACAGATCCCTTAGTCATGCTAGTGGGATTCAGTATGTATCTTTTAGCCACCAAGACCTCCAAAGTCTTGCCTGTACCAATTCCTGTGTTAATTACAAATTAACAGTAGCTATTCTCTTGTACTTACAAGATAAGGCTTTGATTTCAAATTGTGTGAGAATGAGAGCTAACCCCACATCAATAACCACTTTCCAGAAGGACATCTGGCAGAACATAACCCTTTGGTTAAGTTTTACTCCACTTTCCAGGAGCACATCTGGCAGAACATAACCCTTTGGCTAAGTTTTCCTTCTGTCACACAGAGTGTTACATGTGGTGACCACACAGCATATGGCTAATGCAGAGCGGTTGTGTCATGTGCTCTGCTTTTCCCAGCTGCTCTGACACTGCTCTGGATGTCACTGGTGGAAGGTTCTAAGTCTTGGCTCAACTGTAAGCAATTAATATTAAAAAATCAGTTGGGAAACACAGAATCATGGCATTGTTCTGGTTGGAAAAGGTCAATGAGTCAGACCACCATGTAACTCTACTAAGTCTGGTGCTAAACCATGTCTCTTAGCTCCACATCTCTGCCTCTTGGAAACACCTTCATGATGGGGATTCAACTACCTCCCTGAAGAGCCTATTCCAGTGTTTGAGAATGCCTTCAGTGAAAGAGCTTCTTCTAATATCACTCCTTCCAGATGTGCCTTTGCCCTAAGCCATTCTCAGGGCCTATCTCTCTAGTGCTTGCTGTGTGTGTCTTCAGAGGCTGGTCTCAGAGCATAGAATGGCTTAGGTTGGAACCATAGAATCATAGAATCAACCAGTTTGGAAGAGACCTCCAAGGTCATCCAGCCCAACCCATCCCCCAGCCCTATCCAGTCAACTAGGCCATGGCACTAAGTGCCTGCCTCATCTAGTCTTTTCTTGAACACCTCCAGGGACGGTGACTCCACCACCTCCCTGGACCTTAGAGATTATCTACTCCAACCTCTCTTGAACACCCCCAGGGAAGAGTTATCCACAGCCTTTCTGGACAACCTATTCCAGAATCTCACTACCCTTGTATTGAAGAAGTTCTTCCTAAGATCCAGTAGCCAGGTGGAGGTTGGTCTCTTTTCCCAGGCAACCAGTGACAGAACAACAAGAGGACACAGCCTGAAGCTGTGCCAGGGCAGGTTTAGGCTGGATGTTAGGAAGAAGTTCTTCACAGAAAGAGTGATTGGCATTGGAATGGGCTGCCCAGGGAGGTGGTGGCGTCACCATCCCTGGAGGTGTTTAAAAAGAGGCTGGATGAGGCAGTTAGTGCTATGGTTTAGTTAATTAGAAGGTGTTAGGTGATAGGTCAGACTCAATGATCTTGAAGGTCTTTTCCAACCTGATTAATTCTGTGATTATGTGATTCTCCCTCAGCTTATAGCCATCCCCTCCTTGTCCTATTGCTGGACACTCTCATGAAAAGCCTTTCTGTAGGATCCCTTCAGGTATTGAAGATCAGCTATAAGGCTCCACCAGAGTCTTCTCTTCTCCAGGATGAATGACCACAACTCCCTCAGCCTGTGCTCATAGCAGAGGTGTTCCAACTCTTAGATTGTTTTTGTGGCTCTCCTCTGGACTTGCTCCAACAGCTCTGTGTCCTTAGGATGGGGACACCAGAACTGGATGCTGTAGTTGAGGTGGGGTCTCACAAGAACAGAGTACATGGGCAGAATCCCCTCTCTTGACCTGCTGGCTATACTCCTCTTAATGCAGCCTAAGGTAGGCATCAGTAGCAGGGAAAAAGGGAGGCTTTTCTTCCTCTCTGCTTGAGGGATTTTCCCATGCTATAGAATGAGGAATTCCCAATCCTCAACCTTCAGATATGTATTTAGACAGTGCTTGTCAGTGATGGGGAAACTGTTTCTCTGAGGATCAGTTCAAGCAGCACTGTTCTGAAGAGTTCATGCAAAGCACATGCGGGTATGAACACCAGCATTGTTTGGCCCTTGAGCCCTATTGTTACAGCAGAGGTGTTTAGCCTGTGAATGTGCAGGCTGAAACAAATCCCTGTGTTAGTGGAGAAAAATATTTAGATGGTGAGGGGAGCTACACTATGGATCAGAAAAACAATTGGACTGTATCACATTCTGTAGCTGTAAATATAAACACAAAACAGGCTGCTCTTTCCAGTGTATGTTTATACACATAGGGGAAAATTCCCATTGAGTGCATTTGCAGCCTGGGCTTTTCTAGCTGCGTTTAGGGCATCAGACACTGGACTTTTGTCTCTCTTGTTTTGGAGACAAAGCACTGGCCTTCTGCTGTTGGTAAACCTAGTGTTTCCAACTTTATCTTAGCTTTCTACACCTCTTCATTAATGTGTATTAGTGGATGTGAATGTGTACCTACACTTATATAGCATATGAGTGGGTTGGCCATGCTGGCTCAAGATGTGGGTTTCCTGACTGTGTCTCAGGGAGCTGTACTGCTGCACCATCCTTGGCTGCTCAGCAGGAACCAGAACCAGCAGTGCACTACTTCCAGGGAGTCACAGAATCAGAGAGTGTGATTCAAGGGATCCTGAAAGACCATTGAGTCCCACTTCTCTGCCAAAACAGGATCACCTAGAGTAGGTCACACGGGAACACATCCAGGTGGGTTTTCAATGTCTCCAGAGAGGGAGACTCCACAACCTCTCTGAGCAGTGTTTTGTCACCCTCACAGTGAAAAAGTTTTCCCTTGTGTTGGTGTGGAACCTCCTTTGCTCCAGCTTGCACCCATTGCCCCTTGTCCTATCACTGGGCATCACTGAGCAGAGCCTGGCTCTGTCCTTCTGACACTGCCCTTCACATCTTTATAAACATGAATGAAGTCACCCCTCAGTCTCCTCCAAGCTAAAGAGCCCCAGCTCTCTCAGCCTTTCTTTATAAGGGAGGTGTTCCACTCCCTTCAGCATCTTTGTGGCTCTACACTGGCCTCTGTCAAGCAGCTCCCTGAGGTCCTTCTTGAATTGAAGGGCTCAGAACTGGACACTATATTCCAGATACAGCCTCACCAGGGCAGACTAGAAGGGGAGGAGAACCTCTGTTGGCCTACTACACACTCCTTCTAATACACCCCAGGATGGCAGTGGCCTTCTTGAGCACAAAGGCACATTGCTGGCTCGTGGCCATCCTTCTATCCACCAGGACCCCCAGGTCCCTCTCATCTGCGCTGCTCCAGAACTGAAACACAGCAACTGCCAGCAGAGATGCTGGCCTAAACTTCCAAGCTATGCTGTATTTTGTGCTGTTTGAACAATTATCCTCTCAAAATATTTGTAGCCTCACAGACAAGCACTTCAGTGCCCCCCAGAAAGCAGGGCTACACCTGTTGTCTGAAGCAGTGAAGGCAAGAAAATCTCTCTACCCATTAGCTTTGCAAGTGTGAGCTATTCTGATTATTTGGCTACCCATAACTGCAAGCCTTGCTCTTTGGCAGCTTTTCAGCAGTTTTGTTCACCAGAGCCACTTGAAATAGTAAAGAGAGTTTGCTGAAAAGTCAGCTCTAATAGCACCCACTGCCTTCCAGCAGAGTGCCTGATCAGCTACTGTAGCATTTAGAAACTGCATTAATAGCAGCTTTTCCTTACAGACAGCAGCTTTCCCTTGCCTGCCCCCTCCAGCTAGAAGGAGGTCTAACACAGGCTGTTTGCCTGCAGTGACCAGTTGGTATAGAATCATTGAATGTCAGGGGCTGGAAGGGACCTTGAAAGATCATAGAATCATAGAATCAACCAGGTTGAAAGAGACCTCCAAGATTATCCAGTCCAACTTAACCACTCAGCCCTAGCCAATCATCTGGTCCAGCCCTTCCTGCCAGAGCAGGATCACCTAGAGCAGATCACACAGACGGTTCCTGGATATCTCCAGAGAGGCAGACTCCACAGCCTCCCTGGGCAGCCTGTTCAAGTGCTTTGTCACTCTCACAGGGAAAAAAAATCTTCCTCAGGTTCACATGGAACCTCCTATGCCTCAACTTCCACCCACTGCCCCTTGTCCTGTCACTGGGCATCACCCAGCAGAGCCTGGCCCCATCCTCCTGCCACTCACCCTTTACATGTTTATAAGCATGAATGAGGTCACATCTCAGCCTTCTCCTCTCCAAGCTAAAAGCCCCAGCTGTTCTCCTATTTCAAATGCTGTGACCATTTGCAAGCTAACACAGTCACCCTCTCACTTCCCCCAGAACTTGGCCCATAATGGTAAAAAAAAAACAAGAATGGAGATGTCCCTGTGTAGATGAGTGGTTGGATGAATGGGTGGACTGGGTAAGTGCATGGTGTAGTCAAGGAGGTGATATGCTTGGGGGGCAAGCCAGGCCGCCTTTCCTACACCCCACCCAAAGGAAATCTCAATATACTCTGGATAGCAGGCATGGAAAGGAGAGATCAGAAAATCTCATCTAGTCAGATGTCTAAAAAGAACATTTAGAACTTACTTTACAACTATTCCTGGTTGCAAGGCCTTGCATTTCAGAAGAGTTAGGGAGAAACTTCAAACTTGTCATTCTGCCTTGCTTGGCATGCCAAGAAAGAAACAAATTGCTGGCCTGAAAATCGCTCCAGATTGCAGTTACTCCTATACAGCCTTCATTAAGGTAGCAGTAACGTGCCCCAGATAGCTAATGCAGTGGATGGCAGAGAGGCCCACTTGAGCATAGCAAGAGGCCTTGATTTAGTTCCTGGTTTAATTATACTACTGGAGTAATCTTGTCTACTACTGATGTCTTGCAGCCTTTGCTTCTCCATAAATACCACAGGGAAGTTGCTCCGTGGCAGAATTAGTCTTTCACTATGTGCTTGCCCAGGGAGCACTGAGCAATGAGACAGGAACAAAACAGGAGCAATATGTGTTGTTGCACAGGTCCTGGGATGCAATGCAGCAGGGGACTTGGACTCCCTGTAATGAGAAATTGCATGCTGCAAGTCTAGTTCTTAAATCTCCTGCCTGCCTGCCTGTGCAATGTGCTTGGTGAGGTTTGTGCTTTCTGGAAAATGATTTGGTTTGGTATTTAAGGATGGAGACTTAATGTCACAGCGAGCTGTGTAAGTATGTTAAAGGAAGAGTTCCAAAGGAAATTACCATTCTGCTAAAACTAAATGTTTCTAAAGCTAAATGTTTCTAATTAAAGTCCTATATTAAGCTTGGGTTTAGCATCAGTATATCCAGCAAAAGTTATTTGATGGTGTAGGTTCCTCTGAAAAGGGGAAGTGGAGCTGTGCCACTAGGTGGTAGCCTTGCTTATTTCATACTCACCTCCTCCCTTTGCAGTGAGACTCTGAAGAAATGAGATCTTTGTGTACTTTATCCCCCCACATGGACTTGGAATAAAAAGCTGGTATACAGAAGAAAGCAGAGGGAGGAACTACGAACTTCTCCTGCGAGCATTCAGAGGCACAGTCAGTCCTGAAGTAGGGTCTGTAGAGCTGTGCTGCGTTGGTCAAGTGCAGAGGGTTACCTGCCAGTGGAGACTCCTACAGGCATCCATTTGTTGTAAAGTCAGGTGGACTTTGATCAAAACAAATTTGCAGTCACAGTTCAAACACAGATACAGCAAGATGATGAAATGATTTTGGTATGAGCTGATAGTACAGAAAGGCTGCCTTCCCCCCACACACATGCCCTTTTCCCCCTCCTCTCTTACATTTATAAACAGTGTTGAGATTCACAGATTGCACTGGGCTGGAAGGGACCCTTAAAGGTCATCTTGTCCAACCCCCCTGCACTCAGCAGCAACACCTCCAACTAGATCAGGCTGCCCAAGGCCATGTCAGGTCTGATCTTGAATATCTGCAGGGACAGAGGCTCAACTATATCCCTGGGCAACCTGTTCCAATGTTTTACCACTCTCATTGCAAAGATGTTTGTCTTACACACCGAAGCTCTGCATCAACTCCTGCTGGCCACAACTGCAGGAACTATTTCACTGTAGTAGGAAAGTTAACACATCAGATTGCCCTGAACCAAGAGATCTATATTTGATGAGCCTGGCTGAGCCTATGCAACCAGCACATCCACCTGGAAATGTTTTTTTGAGAAGCCTGAAGTGTATTGAGCTGCTGTCCATTTAGGAGAGAGATGAAATTCCTTCCTTACTTTCCCCAACACTTCAGTTTGATGACTGCTTTCTACACTTCAATGCAAAGTGCATTATACAGGCTGTGTAACTAAATGCTAATCATCATTTTTAACTGCATGGTGAAAACCACAATGCACTGCTTTTAGACTTCTCATCAAAGGAACAAGGATTTATTAGTACCTTGCCTGCCCATTTCTGTCAGGGAAATATATTAACAGGCTATTCACTAATAATCTTGGGTAACCTGATACTTGTCTTGCATCTTTCCAAGAGATGAAGTGCAAATTCCAGGGAGAGTTCTGCTCCAGGATGCTGTCAAAGCCTAAAAGCTTTCCCTCCTTGCTGGAGGATGTGCTTTGTTGAGGAGGGAAGCAGCCTCATCTGCAAACCCTGCGATCTGATGAATCACCTTTGGATGTCTCAAGAGGTCTTTGGTCAGTCCTTCTGGAGCTGACCATGGTAACATGTTTCTATTACAGAGAACTATGTGAAGGCTTCTTTTGGAGATTCATTATAGGTCTGCATCTAAAAATAGTAATTAAATGGTGAGGTTTAGCCTATAAAAGTGTTGCTCTTTTAAAACCAATTAAAAGATTAAATCATGTCCATTTTCAAGACAAATGCAAAAATGTGGAGACCACTGCAAACAGGGACAATACATTTAAAAATAAATTGTTAAATCTTAAAATATCATTTCCAGAAACATAGATTCATAGAATGGTTTGAGTTAGAAGGGATCTTAAAGATCAATCTCCCTGCCATGGGCAGGGGGCACCTTCTACTAGCCCAGGTTATTCAAGGCTTCATCCAACCTGGCCTTGAACACCTCCAAGGAGGGGGCATCCACAACATCCCTGGGCAACCTGTTCCAGTGTCTAACAAAGCAACCTGTCTCAGGAGGCTCTAGCAATGGTCCTGGTTTGCTTCAGGTGCTTTGTTCTGAATTACTACATCTTTGCCTAATTTTTGCTCCTTTTTGATCATCGTTGTAGTGCTTATAATTACAATTTAATAATCTTTCCTATTTTCTTTCTTTGTTCTTAATTATTGTATCTTTGCCTAATTTTTGCTCCTTTTTGATCATCGTTGTAGTGCTTATAACTACAATTTAATAATCTTTCCTATTTTCTTAGGCTGGTGAATGTCAACATGTTCCTCTAAAACCATAAATATATCTAATTTAAGATTCTATCTTCCTATTCATCTTAGTGATGCCCTTAGTTGTGCTCAGTTCATGAACATTCTGCCGTTAGCAGGAGGAGCACTGTTGTAAAGCCAGGGAACAAAATACTGAAGAAGGTTCTGGAATGCACAGAAAAAGTAATTTCTTCCAGATAAGTATTATAAATGCTGTGATATATTTTAAGGTAGACTTGAACACTTCAGTAGGATTGCTAAATGTGTTTTCATTTAAGAGAAAATGAGACTGTTCATGTTATTACTTTAATATCCTTTTTTATCTCTTTGCTTGGCTTTGGTCACTCCAATATGACACTGATTGTTTTGCATCTGCTGTTCCAGGGGCTTCCTAAGATTGTTAGGAGGTGTAGGAGTCAAGAGTCTGTTAACATTTCCATGCCTTCCACCAAGCTACCATCCCATGTTGAGTTTTTTTTTTTTTTTTGCTTTAGCAAGAAGCATTTTCATGATAGAACAGACAAAATCCCCCATATTTGGAGGCATCTTCTGAAGGATCTTCCATCAAGAGTGTCCTTTTAAACCTGTCCAGGGTGCTGTTGTGATTCTCTACTCATCCATCTCAAGATGTGCCTAGGGATTTACTCTGAACCTTAACCCATTATAGTGCAAGCAGGTTAGAGCAGTGAAACTTCCAGAAATGGTCCTGTCACTGGTCTGGGTTCCTCACTTGAGGACACACTGTTTCTTTCCATTCAAGATGGTCGCTTAACTTCTGAGGCTCAGGAGAACACTGCTGCCTGGAGTGCTATCCTGGCATCAAGCACCCTCCATTACTCCATGATTAGAGGAGTTGCATTAATCACAGAATCCTTTTGGTTGAAAAAGACCTTTAAGATCAGTAAGGCCAACCATTATCTAACTCTGCCATGCCTGCTGCTAAACCATGACCCTCAGCACCACATCTCTGTCTTTTAAAAACCTGGGGAGCCTGTTCCAGTGTTTGAGAACCCTTTCAGTCATTTTTTTCCTAATATCCAACCTAAACTTACCCTAGTGCAACTTGAGGCCATTTTCTATTTTCCTCTCACTTGCTACTAGGAAGAAGAGATTATCACCCACCTGGCTCCAACCTCTTTTCATGTAGTTGTAGAGAGCAATGAGGACTCCCTTTAGCCTCCATTTCCCCAGACTAAATAACCCCAGTTCCTCAGCTGCTCCTCACCAGCTCTGTTCTCTAGACTCTTCATCATTTCTCCAGCACCTCAATGTCCTTCTTGTAGTGAGGGCTCCCAAACTGAACACGCTACTCAAGATGTGACCTCATGAGTGCTGGGTAGAAAGTGCTGGAGAGCTATAAGTAGTGGAGTTCCCCAGGGATCAGTGCTGGGTCCAGTGCTGTTCAACATCTTCATCAAAGACATTGATGAAGGCACACACAGAGTCTGCTCAGCAAGTTTGCTGGTGACACCAAACAGGGAGGCTTGGCTGATGCAGCTGAAGGCTGTGCAGCCATCCAGCGAGACTTGGAGAGATTGGAGAGCTGGGCACAGAAGAACTAAATAAGGTTCAGCAAGGACAAGTGCAGAGTCCTGCACCTGAGGAGGAATAAAACTGCAGTAGTACAGGTTGGGAAGTGATCTGCTGGAGAGCAGCCCTGTGGCGAGGGATTTGGGAGTGCTGGTGGATAACATCCATGGCACAGCAATGTGTCCTTGTGGCCAAGAAGGCCAGTGGCATCCTGGGGTGTATTAGGAAGAGTGTGTCCAGCAGATCAAGTGAGGTTCTCCTACCCCTCTACTCTGCCCTGGTGAGACCTCATCTTGAATACTGTGCTCACTTTTGGGCTCCCCAGTTGAAGAGGGACAGGGATCTGCTGGAGAGGGTCCAGCGGAGGGCTCTGAGGATGATTAGAGGGTGGGAGCACTGCCTGATGAGGAGAGGCTGAGGGACCTGGAGCTGTTTAGTCTTAGAAGACTGAGAGGGGATTTAATAAATGTCTATAAATATCTGAGGGCTGGGAGCCAGAAGGGGGGGACAGGCTCTGCTCACTTGCTCCCTGTGACAGGACAAGGAGCAATGGGTGTAAGCTGCAGCACAGGAGGTTTCACCTCAACACAAGGAGGAACTTCTTTACTGTAAGGGTCCCAGAGCACTGGCACAGGCTGCCCAGAGAGGTTGTGGAGCCTCTCTGGAGTCTTTCAAGGCCTGTCTGGATGTGTTCCTCTGTGATCTGAGCTAGATTGTGTGGTGCTGCTCTAGCAGGGGGATTGGACTCGACGATCTCTTTGGGTGCATTCCAACCCCTGACATCCTGTGATACTGTGAGAAGGGAGTCTGCAGATGCTTGTGTTTGACTGAGCCCCTACACTGCTACTGGAATCCATACCTGTTCTCCTAGATGGGCTTCCAAAGCTGACTACCGCTTCAGCTTTCACTGAGCTGTTTTGGCAGTGTTACTGCTACTGCCTCACCTTGGTCAGGGCATTATTACATTTGCCAAGCACAAGCCTGACTCTTCTATTTTCTCTTAAAGAGGACCCAAAAAAAGAGAAGAGATTTGCCCCTATTTTTGAGGGATACACCTGCCTGCACACACCAACTTCACCCCGTGGTGGAAGAACATCGGCTCTGGAGGCTACCGACTGGATGCTGATTAAGAGCCCCGCAGGGCAGGGCGGACAGCGGCCGCAGCCCGGGGGCCAGCCGGGGCGGGGCGGGAGCGAGGCCCGGAGCCACACCTGGCGCCCCGGCCCCGCAGCGGGCACATAACATGGCGGCGCAGGCCCCCGCCTCGCCTCGCTCCGCCCGCCCGGCCCCCTGCGGGCCGCGGCTCTGGGCGGCGGCCGGGGCGGAGGGAGAGGAGGAGGGGCGGCGGCGGCGGCCGGCGGCCGGAATCGTTTCCTGGGTAAGCGCAGCGGGCTGGGAAGCGTTTCCGGAAGGCTGGCCGCATCCCGCAGCGGCGCTACGGACGCTTCTGGGGCGGGCAGGTGCGTTCCGCGGCGGGCCGGGGGAGAGGGTGGGGAAAAGGCAGCGCAGCGAGTCCCGTGGCAGGGCCCCCGGCGTGCGGCCGTCTGCGGTGCTGTGGCTCTGTCCGGCCCGCCGCCGGTGCGAGCGGGCAGGAGGCCGGAGGAGGGTCCCGCTGCCCTTGCCCGGGGCGGCTCTGGCGCATCCCGGCTACAGGCGTGAGGGGCCGGCCTGCGGCTGTCGGTGCTGCCGCTCCCGCTGCTGTGCCCTGTCGCGTATGAATGCTGCGGTGCCGCGGCCGCTGCTGCAGGGAGCTCGCCGGAGCCGCGCAGCCAGCGTAGGCTTTCCGCCCGCAGGCAGCGGCTAGGAGCGGCGGCGGCGGCGGCGCTTCTTCTGCTGTGCCTGAGGTAAAAAATCAGGGAAAGTGGCAAAAGGGCCTCTAGAAGTGGCTTATTTTTTCCCCAATTTTTTGATTATCGGTTTGGGATTTGCGGGCTCAGCGCTGTTAAATCGTACCTGCGAATTGCATGCGGGGTTGCCAATGGGTGTGTGCGGAGATAGAGAACTGGGAACAAAACCTGCACCCCATTTAACCCCGCTTGGAGTTCTCAGGATTTGCCTGGGTCCCATGACAGCCGCAGAGCTACTTCTTGTTAAAATTGGAGAAAGAACGAGTTCCCACAGATGAAATGAAATGGAAACTGAATTGGTTGGGATTTGTACTTTATTGCTTTGCTTGCTGCCTGGTGATGTGCTGTAATTCTGGTCTGGAGAGAATAAGCATCATCCTGTGCCTTAAACACAACATAACTAACACCCAGAGCAAAAACAACCCAGCACTAGTGGTGGCCGGGTGGGCTTTGTGCGTCGCAGGTGCAGGTGGTGGCCGTGCAGGTTAGCTGTAGTAACTTGTGCAGGATAAACAGCGTCTGCAGCAAGTTTGAGTGCTTCGGTGGAGATCTGCTCAACGTACTCAGAGGTACGGCTTGCTGCTGAGCCGCTGCAGGCTTGCTGTGTCCTTTGGCTCGTCAGTGTGTTCCTCCACTTGGTTCTAGATCTGACATGTCATCAGCCTGCCGTCTCCTGCTGCAATGCTTTCTTCAAGCCCAGGTTCTTTGTCTTGTCTTTTTTAAACTGTTTTCTGCCTGCGTAATTGTGTTTCCTTAAAATAACTGTGCAGATGTCCTAGCACTTAATAGGAGAGACATCCTCTTATAGTGACCTTGGGACAAAATCTTGCCTGATTAACTTCCTTGCCTGGAACAGCCATTCTTGAGTGTGGGTATTTTTGTTCTTCCTTTACAGTGATGAGGGTTCGATGGAATGCTTTTTGGCTTGTATTTTGTGGGGGTTTTTTTGGCCGCTTAAGGGAAATCGAGGTTTGGAGAGGACTTCTCAGGAGGAAGAATGGTTTTATCATGTGTTATGAAATATACATGACTTGGTTGTAAGGAGGGAGAAGATTCTTGGCTCTGAAGTGGTGCAAGTGTATGTGTCCTGCCTGGCAAAAGAGACATCTCGGCAGTAGGGTTCATTTCCTAGGAGAGAGGATGCATGGCTTGGAAACCTGGATTGTGTTTTTGGTTTTCAGTTCTGCAAGGAAGACAAAACTGGTGTTTGGTGAGGGTTGAGTGCTGTGCCCTCTGTTAGCAGGGATGATGACTCCTTAGGAAATTCCATAGGATCCCGGGGCTGTAGAGTTTGAGCTGAAAAGATCTGTGACATAAGGAGCTAGTTACTGAGGAATTTCAGTACTTGAGGTGGCTGACTGCAAGGATTCTTTAGCAGAGGCTGAGAAAAACTAAAATGAATCCGCTGGTTGGTAGGTAATCAGCTGAAAACACCTCTGTCAGATGCTCTTTGAAAGCTCTGACCTAGGCTGTGCTGTCCCACTTGAATGAATCACCCATGCTGAAAACAAGTTACAGCACATGCACAGCACTTGCTAGTGGAAGACAAAGTCTTGCTTTTGTTCTTTGCTGTGAGCAAGGACCTCCACTGCTGGAACAGCAGAGCAGATGTGCTGGGTGCATTAGCTCATCACCACCAAGCTGCTGCTGTCCTGCTGCCATGGAGAAAGTAAAAGCGATGCTGAAACGTGCTAAGCCAGGACACTGGCAGGAGGGATGGTGGGATGGGTAGGAGCTCCTGGGGAGTGCCAGGC
The DNA here is from genome assembly GCF_015220805.1 of Pogoniulus pusillus. NCBI lineage: Eukaryota > Metazoa > Chordata > Aves > Piciformes > Lybiidae > Pogoniulus > Pogoniulus pusillus. Next base: position 34,614,711 of record NC_087272.1, on the reverse strand, counting down.
ATGGGTCCCCTCACCTGTGCTGTGGCAGGGACAGATTCTCAGAGTGGCTGGGGAGCAGCATGCCAATTTTTCTGGAGGAAAGCCTGGCTTGTCTAGCCTAGCAAATGAGGCCTGAGAGAGGATATGATTGCAATCTGCAAATACAGCAGGGATATAAACACTGGGAAGGGAGAAGAACTATTTAAGCTAAGAACAATGTTGGCACAAGAACAAACGGATATCAACTGGCATGAATAAACTTCAGCTGGAATTTAGACAGATTCTTCCCTGAGTGGTGTGAGGTTCTAGAACAACCTTCAAATGGGAGAAGTGGGAGCAAGCCCCTAACTGGCTCTGGAGGATGCATTGAGGAAGTTTGCTGTGTGCTCAGCTATGACAGTAGGAGGTGATTCTTGGTGACTCAGGAAAAGCCTTTCTGTATGTCTGGGTTCACTGAGTATAGATTTTATGTGCTAGTGTTTCTTATTTTAAACCCCTGACATTCAAAATGACATAAAAATAAAATGCTTTTTGTGTCTCCACTTAGAAAGGATTTCAGTGTGCCTAGTGGCCACTTTCTGAAGTGTTTTGCAAGTTTTTTGGTGGTGGTGTTTTTGGGTTTTTTTTGTTCCCTCCAAAATGTTAAGTGTTGGCTTACAGCTGCATCTAATTGTGTGGAAGTTCCTTTAGCTTTAAGTCAAGGCTGCAAAAGGAGATGATTGTGTATGTTTGATTATGTCTTAGTGTGTGTGAGCTTATTGTTAAAAAATGTCTGCAGAAAACCTTGGTGTTCTTCTTTGATTCTGTTGAAGTAATTTGTGAATCCTCTCAAAAAGAAGGAGGTTATTGAGCTGTATGGCAGACCCAGATGGTGTGCACTGAGACCAGTGCTGCAAGCTGTGCTGTGACTGGAGGACTGGAATAAACAAAGTTTAAAGCAAAAAGCAAGGGGTTCATGCCTCTAGCCTGGTGTACCGTGCAGGACACAAGCAGGCACCTTGGTGGCTGGTTTCAGCTCCAAGCAGCACCTCAAAGATGCCTCTGTAGGCTTCTGAATTGTTTTCTTGCTCTGTGACAGAAAGTGGTCTCTTGCCACCAAAAGGAATGAGGATGTCTTGCAGGCTGCCATGCTTTAGGCTAATCAATTGCTGCTGAACTCGAACGTGAGAAGATGCATTCAAGAAGGGTGAAAATGGATACATTGACAGTGACTTGCATCCCTTCTGCAGGGAGAAGAAGTCTGTGGGACATGTAAATCTGATGCAGGAGGCTGCGGTTCCTCTTCTGGCTCCTCTGAAGCCTCTTCCTGAGCTTATGGTTGGATTTTCGATTTATAGCTTTCCTATCTGCCACCCTGCAAAAGAACAGGATCTTCTTGCCAGCCTCCTCCCACCCCTGCTTCAGCTGGCCACAGCTCTGTGCGCTGATGGGCTCCAGACTTGATAGGCAGGATCTCAGCACCTGTGTGCCTGTTTCTCTTTCCTTGTCTCCTCATGAGTCTGGGCAGAAGGCTAATCGCTGCTATCCCAAGAGCTTTAAGGAGCTGTTGGGATCTTCTGTGTAGTGTCCTGCTTTAGTTGTTTGGTTTTTTTTTTAACCCTTCACCTTCAGCCTGCTCCCTTTGTGGTTCTGTCTTCTGCAACCTGTTTTCTTTCCCTTTTCTCCCCCTTTCGTCTCAGAAGCAGATGCCCAAGGCAAAATAAGATGAGGGTGACCTTGTTCAAAACCTCCTCTATAGATGCCTTCTGAACCTCTGGCTGTTCTCAGCTTGGGTTTGCCAGAGCGGGTTGCAACCTTTCCCTGCTTCAAAACGTTTGTTGACATTGAGTTCCAAAGGCTTCTCCGGTCTGTTTGCAGCCTCCAGGGATCTCTCTGCAGCCTGCATGGCCTTTAGCCAGTAGCGCTGCAAGTCTCTGTGTCTCTTTCTGGCTGGTTAAAGAATTCTGTCCTTCAGCTTGTTCTCAGCTGGCTTCCATCATTTGGTGGCTCTTAGCTTTTGTGTGGCAGATGTGGTTAGTGATCCTGTCTTATGCCATTCATGGCTTTGTAGGCATCTGTCTTGACTTGTGACCTGCCAAAAGAGTTGTCTACTCTCATATTCTTAAGTCATTCCTGACTGTGAGCATCCTTTTCCAGGAGCCTGTCCTGGCTCTCTGTGTTCTTTTAGGGTGAGAAGATCAGGGCTATATACAGTTCTCAACATGTAGGTGAGCTTTGGGACTATGCAGTGGCACAATTGTGTTTTGCTTTGTGATTTGCTTTTTGGACTGCTAGTGAATTCAGCTCATGAATTGTAATGTCAAGATGTTACTGGGTTTGGAATCCCTCTGTTACCTACAGCCATGGTTTTACCTGTACCATGTGCATCTTCTTACATGTACAGTGTTTGCATTAGCTTTTCTCTGCAGCATTACTGACTCAGTCTCCTAGGATTGACTGGAATTCCTCACATCCTGACCCTGCTACCACAATACCTTGTTTTATCATCAGCAAACTTTCTCTAGTAGCTGCTCATTCCCCTTTGCCTGTCTGACATGAACATGTCGAACAACCACAGACCGAGCATGGATCTGGGCTGAGCTTCATCGGTGAAGAAACTGTTTAGAAACTGTTTACCCTTATCCTTACCCTCTTTCTGCTTTTCAACTATCTGTCTCTACGGAGAACGTTTCCTCTTGCTTCTGTCGGCTTAGTTTCCTCAAGAAAGCCCTTGGATTTTGGTAAGGGACTTGATTGAGGTCCCTTTGGAAATTCAGGTAGGTCTGAATGAATGGATGTGCTTTGCCCACATTTGACACCTTTGAATAACTCCTAAGTGTTTGTTAGGCAGGGTTTCTCTTCCTACAAACCCTGACTCTTCTCTAGCAAGCTATTTATCCAGGTGACAAAATTCTCTCCTTTTTATCATTACCATCAGCTAATTATTAGCCCCACAGAGGTGTTAAACGTTGGAGATTGGAACTTTCTTGGATCCCTACTGAGATTGTTGAATCTTTTGCCACTTTCCTTTCATCTTCTGCGATGGATGTTTCAAGCAGGATGGTTGTAAAGCTTCCAGCAGAAGAAAAAGTGCTGAGAGTGCCTTGTGATTCTAGGATCTTGTCTGGGAGGTCTTGGTTGTGTAAGCCTGTTGCAGACCCAGCAGCAAAGTGACTGTATCAGAGTGCAGGAGTCTGCCTTGACCAGGACGGCAGGCACTTGGCCTCTGTCACCTGCAGGACAATGAGCAGACCTTGTATGGTGAAGGTTTTTTTGTGCTTTAAAGAGCTCGAACTCTGCTCAGCTTAAGATCTAAGGTGAAGCTCTTAAGTTCTGTCTCTTGCTGTCAAATCCATTTTCTTTTTTTAACTAAAATGAGCTGAGCTTCCATCTCTCCTGAAAATGTGGCATTTGTTTGGGTAAGCATTTAGATAGTGATTAAAAAGAATATTTTTTTTTACTGCTGCACAAACTTTGCATCTGTGTGTAGCACTGATTAGTGCCTTTTAAAGCCGTCTGCATGACAATGAGAATGATTAACTAGATGCAGATTTCTGCCTTTATCAGTAGTCTGCGCTGCATTTGATACTGAAAGCTGATCTCAGATGAATGAAGTCAGATGCGGTTTACTCTGGGATAATTCATGAATGCAAACTACTAACTCGAGTAGTAGTGCCTTAAGTGTAATAATATGTGACAGAGCAAGGGTTGCTACGAACTGGAATACAGCATCACAGGATGTTAGGGGTTGGAAGGGACCCAAGGAGATCATCGAGTCCAACCCCCCTGCCAGAGCAGGAGCAGACAATCTAACACAGATCACAAAGGAACACATCCAGACAGGCCTTGAAAGGCTCCAGAGAAGGAGACTCCACAGTCTCTCTGGGGAACCTGTTCCAGTGTTCCGTGACCCTTACAGTAAAGAAGTTCCCCCTGTGTTGAGGCGGAACCTCTTGTGCTGCAACTTACACCCATTGCTGCTTGTCCTATCCCAGGGAGCAGTGAGCAGAGCCTGTGCCCCCCTCCTGGCAGCCTTCAGATACTTAGAGGGGATTTGATAAATGTTTCTAAGTCTTCTCTTCTCCAGACTAAAGACCCCCAGGTCCTTCAGTCTGTCCTCATAAGCCATGCCCTCCTATCTGCTAATCATCCTCATAGCCCTCTGCTAGACCCTCTCCAGCAGATCCCTGTCCTTCTTAAACTGGGGAGCCCAAAACTGAACACAGTATTCAAGATGAGGTCTCAGCAGGTCAGAGTAAAAGGGTAGGAGAACCTCCCTTGATCTGCTGGCCACACTCTTCCTAATACACCCCAGGATGCCATTGGCCTTCTTGGCCGCAAGGGCACATTGCTGTGCCATGGTTAACTTGTTATCCACCAGGACCCCCCAGGTCCCTCTCCACAGGGCTGCTTGCCATCAGATCACCTCCCAGCCTGTACTGGTGCAGTTTATTACTCCTCCACCTGCTCGAATACATACATTTTTTATTTTGGATCTCTGCCGTTCTGGTTTGTTTTACTTAATGAGTACTGCTCCTGCTGTGAAGTACTTCAAGCAAACTCCTGACAGACCTACATTGAACACTTTGAATCTTGTGGACTTCACAATTTACAAACCTCTGCTAAAATCTCAATGGTGTCCTCCTGTAGCTGTGCCAAAATAGTTCTAACCCACTGACTTAGTCATCCAGTTCTAATTGTTTGGCTGGCCTTTTTGAAATGAATTTTTTGTAGGAGTCTAACAGAAATCTTTCTCTCTTTCCTTTGTCTTCCTTGCTGGATTATATTGCACCCTAGGTAATGTATCCCGACAGACAAGCATCAGCCCTGCCTCCCCTTGGGAAAACCCTCCTGGAAGCACTAGACATTCTTTTTATGAGATGCTTTTAAGCAGTTTTGTGGTGTGTTTAGTTCTTTTGTTGAGGGTTGGGTTGTTGATTGTGTTGCTTTTTTTTTTTCTTTTTCCTTTAGTACAAATGCAGTTTAATTTTTCAAAGGCACCAAAAGGGGCATTTTTAAACCTCTGCAGATTTCAAGTGTCGAATGTGTGTTTAAAAAGTACCCCTTGGGTTTGATGTCAGTGCTGAGATGTGTTTCATGCAAGGCTCTGTTAGTCACGACTGTTTTTTTTCACTAGTTGTGAAGGGAGGTTTCGTGCTATAATTATTGTGTGTAAAGGACAGATTCCAAAGGGAAGGAAGCTGGCAGGCACTAAATGTTCCCTACCTTTATGAATGACTTGTTTGAACAGAAGAAACTGCCACAAACTTTACATATTTTATTGTTGTCTGTTGTAGAAACATGTCATTCCTTTGCAGCGTTCTCAAGGTAGAAAGCCCTCCAAACTCTTACTAAATGAGAATAATTTGGTGTGACAACTATTGACACAAATTAGTTGAGCCTTTATCAGAAACCTTGTAAGTATAATTTCTCAGGTTGGAGGGAAATATTGCAGGGTGCTTACTGGCCAGCTGCCTGATTTGACAGCTGAGGAGTCTGACATTAAGCCATCCTGTGTATTTAATGGAGAATTTTATTGTGAGGAACTGGAAGAAGTAGTTGGGGGCAATGAATTAGTTGTCATATTTACCCTGTGTTTACATTTGCCTTCTGAATTCTGTTTGCAAAGAGGATTATTGCTGAGAAGGCAATTTACATAGGGAGGTATTGAACTGTGAACTGTGGAGGAAGCTGCACAGAGAACCAGTGTGGAAAATGAAGGAAGAGTATCATAGAATCAAAGAATGGTTTGAGTTGGAAAGGACCTCCAAAGGTCATGTAGTCCAAAGCCCCCACAGTGATCAGGGACACTAGATCAGGTTGCTCAGAGCCTTGCCAAGCCTGACCTTGAATATCTCCAGGAATGGGGCCTCAACTGCACCCTCATGGTGCAGAACTTATTCTTAACATCCAATCTAAATCTCTTATCTAATTTCAAACCATTGCTCCTTGTCCTATCACTCCAGACCTTTGTGAACAGTTCTTCTGCAGCCTTCTGGTAGGCTCCCATTAGGTCACTAGTAAGTTTCCCTGGAAACCTCTCCAGGCTGAGTAAACCCAGCTCCTTCAGCCTGTCCTCCTAGGAGAGGTGTTTCAGCACCCCTGTAAATTTCATGTCCTTTCACTGGACCTACTCCAACAGGTCCACATCCTTGCTGTGTTGAGGACTCCAGAGCTGGACACAGTCCTCCAGGTGAGGTCTCACCGGAGCAGGGCAAAGTGGCAGAATCACTTCTCTGAATCTATGCACAATCTAGGAATTTATGGAAGGATGCATCTGGAAGAAGTACAGGAGGGAACCTGGGTGTTTATGATACATTATGAAGGAAATCTCCAGCGCTGTGTGATGACTAATGGCATCCTGCATGCTTTGTGTGTGAGTAGGAAAGGCAGGATCTCCATGTGATCATTTTGCTGATGGCCACCTGAGTGTAAAACTGTGCTCTTTGGGGAGTGTGTGGTCTCCCCAAAAGCCAGACACCCAGGTGGAGTGACACTTTGGTGGTGTCCCAGCAGTTTTGCCATGGGAAACTTCTGTTTGCCTGTGAAATGCATGCTGTCAAAATCACTGGAGTGATGCTGGTCAGCAGAAAGAGGCACAAGGGTAAAAGTATTAGAGTTAGATTTGTGTCACTCCCTTTAATAGGGTGATGTAAACTATTTCAAAGGAATGGCAGTAATTTATGCAAAAGTTTCCTGCTATTTTTCCATAGCACTATAGAATCCTTAAGTTGGAAAAGGCCTCTTAAGATCATCAGGTCCAATTGTCAGCCCAGCACCACCATGCCCATTAAACCCACATCCCCAGGTGCCGTGTCTACATGTTCTTTTTGAACACCTCCAAGGACAGTGACTCCACCATCTCTCTGGGCAGCCCATTCCCATGCCTGACCACTCTTTCAGTAAAGAAATTGTTCCTAATATCAAATCTAAACCACCCATGGAGGTTTTTCTTCTCTCTTGAAAGCTTTAATGACCAATTTTTGTAGTTGTATAAACTTTTTCTCTGACAGACGAAAATGTAGGAAATAGACAACAACAAAAACCTGTGTTGCCACAAAAAGAAAGTTTGAGGCCTTTTATAAGGTCTTAAATCATCTGGGGAGAAGCCCTGCTGCTAGGACAGGAGGAGTCCTATGCTGCAGTGCTGCACTGGGTTCCCAATTTCCAGGATGGCAGCAGAGGAGTGTGGAGCTGATGTAGCTTGGAAAAGGAAGTCCAGTGCTAGTAGAGGGACGGTTCTGCAGCGCTGGCCCTCATCCTGCTGTCACCTCTTCCCTTTCTTGCTGTATCTCTTCCCTCTCCTCTGCCATACTTCAGAGACCTGTGTACACTGGTGCTTGCCACTTGTCATGGTCCTATATTCCTTCAGACGTGTTGCAAAGGAGAGTGCCATGGTCTGGGAGAGGAGCATTCACCCCAGGGGTAGTGGAGGCAGGGTATGATGCATCACCAGTTTGCTCCTTGTCGTCAGAGTGGCTGGACCAACAGAGTTCTGGGTAACTGTGGGCTTTGGAGCCTATTTAAAATGTTTCTAGATTAAAACCCCATCTGGGTGATGTGTAATTTCACAGGAGAGCAGTGTGTGGGGGGGTGTGCTTGTGGGAAATGCCAATACCCCACCCAGATTTTCTGTTAATCCAAGCTAACAAAACAGCATTGTGCTCTCCATTACTTACTGTTAAATTCTCTTTTTTCCTTTAAGGAATTAAGTTTTCCTCTGATAATATCTTTTCCCAACAGTATAGATATAAAAGTAATCTTAAAAACACAAAAGAAATTGAATATTTACTGATAGGAAAAGAGAAAGGGAAAGAGTATAAAGATAATTTCACTTGGCTCTGAAAGATAGTGAGAATTGGCTGCTAATTTTCAGTGTTTGTACATTTTCACTCATAAGATGTTCTTACAGGTGGGTTGCATAGTTAATATATTTTCTTGATAAATGCAGAATGTGGATACTCAGAGACTGGAGCATGGAAAGAGAGGATTGTGTGATATTTTTAGTGTCCTGTGGGAGCCTGCTTGTCTGTTTTTATTTTTTTCCTCCTTTTCTTTCTGTTTTTTTCCTACCACACTTCATGAAAACAGAAATAATATAGGCTGGGCAACGAGTGGCTGGAGAGCAGTCTTAAGGAGAAGGACTTGGGGGCATCAGTTAATGGTAAACTCAATGTGAGATGGCAATGTGAGCTTGCAGAAGGCAGGCATGTGCTGGGCTGCATCAAAAGAAGTGTGGCCAGCAGGACAAGGGAGGTGATTATGCCCCTTTACTCTGCTTTTGTGTGACTTCCCTGGAGTACTGCATCCAGTTCTGGTACCCATGCCATCAGAGGGACATGGAGCTGCTGGGGCAGGTCCAGAGGAGGCGACAAAGGTGATTAGAGGGCTCGAGAACCTCCCCTGTGGGGACAGGTTGTTAAAGTTGGGGTGGTTGTTCAGTCTGGAGAAAGAAGGATCCAGGGAAACTCGATAGAGACCTCCCAGTACTTGAAAGGAACCTACAAGAAAGCTGGGAAGGGACTTTTTAGAAGAGTCTGTAGTGATGGGATGAGAGGGAATGGATTGAAGCTTGAGGAAGGCAGATTTAGACTGGAGATTAGGAAGACATTTTTTGCAGCGAGAGTGGTGAGACACTGGAACAGGTTGCCCAAGGAGGTTGTGGATGTGTGTCATTCCCTCCGGAGCTATTCCAGGCCAGGTTAGATGAGGCTTGATCAGCCTGGTCTAGTGGAAGGTATCCCTGCCCATGGCAGGGAGGTGGAACTAGGTGATCTTCAAGGTCACTTCCAATCTAAACCATTCTATGAATCAATGACCATGAGAACCATCAGTGAAGGGAGTGGTTTAACCAGCACATCCCTATTTGAAAAGTTGCATGTATTTGGACAAATCAGATACTGAGATTTTTAGATTTATTAGCTTAAAATGATCAAATGTAGGAGAAATATTGATGATACCTTTTGTATTTGAAAGTAGAAGCATTAAGAAAGGAAAATATACTTTTAGTTGTTTAGTGTTTGCCTCCCAAAACCATTTAAGATTGGACTTGTTAGGTAAGTTTGTAGACTGATGACTGCCTAAGGATACTGAAATGAGTCGGTGACAAAGCAGTGTTGGCTTGAAGCATGTGCTGTTGTCTAAGCACATGCAAGAGTTGCTAGCCAACCATTCTTGACTCTATAAATGTGTTTAAAGCTTATTTTGATGATCTTTGCATACTGTTACATCAGCATTCATCCAACTTCTTTTTTTTTCTTTCTTTTTTGCTAATTCTTAGCATGTTCAAAGTTTTGAATTGTTAAAGTAATTTATCCTGCCTGTTTCCCTTTGATGCAGGTATGGATTTGAACTTGGATTAACTTAATGGTCCTCTATAGAGTCAGAGAATCTGATCTAGGGTACAATCATAGAATCAACCAGGTTGGCAGAGACCTCCAAGATCATCCAGTCCAACCTATCCCCCAGCCCTATCCAGTCAACTAGACCATGGCACTAAGTGCCTCATCCAGGCTTTGCTTGAACACCTCCAGGGATGGTGACTCCACCTCCCTGGGCAGCCCATTCCAGTGCCAATCACTCTCTATGGCAAGAACTTCCTCCTAACATCCAGCCTAGACCTGACCTGGCACAACTTGAGCCAACAAGGCTCAAGGACCAACATCCACCTCACTCCAACCTCATTTCAGGGAGTTGTAGAGAGTAAAAAGGTCTCCTCTCAGCATCCTTTTCTCCAGGCTATAAAGAAACCCAGTTCCCTTAGCTGCTCCTTACAAGATCTGTTCTCCAGACCCTCCAAAAGTGTGAAAATATTTCCCTGGTAGCAGTATCTCTAGTGGCAGTGAGATCCCCAGAGATGCAACAGCCAGGAGCTGCCTTGGTCTTTGCCTTGCAGTAACCCAGAGGCTTTATAAGCAGAGCTACCTTCCCAAGTCTCCGAAAAGGCAGAGGAGTCGGCGACTGGCTGCCTGCCATCCTGCAGTGCAGCCTTTTGGGCCGCTGCTGCTAAGCCAGCAGGTAGGAGTGCTGGCTGAGTGGAAAACATTTTGTGGGATTTATCCAAAATAAATAGCTAATTTTGCATGGGTGAGGCTGGAATTCTTCAGCTGCCCCTCCTTCCGTGGCAGAAGAGAAACTCTCCTCCTTCACAACGCTTACCAAGTTTCTGTGCCTGTGCAAGGTAAAATGATTATTTTGCTAAATTTAAAGCTTGGATTCTCCTTCTTTGACTTTTCATGGATAGATCTACACCACTTTGAATACCCCTTTGAAGATAGATAACCCAAGCTTCTGCAGAAGATTCACATTTCAGGCATTTGGCTGGCATCTCTGCTTCTGCACAATCCTTGAAGTGTAAATATAGAGCTGGGAAAAAAACCCCACTCAGTCTGGTTGACAGTATTCCAGCTTGCACTAGAGCTTCAGAGAAGAAATATGAGCTTCTGCTACATGTCAGAAATCTGAATTTTTAACCTCTGAAATTTTGGCCCAATAAATGTTATTAGCTCCAGAAAGCTGGTAAGGTTCATCTCTGTTAAGTCCTGAGCATGTTTTAAAGCTGTGGATTATTTCAGTAAGAAGTGTGCCAAGGTTTAAAATAAGACTGCTAACCCACACAGCCTGCTGGTGGTAAAACCAGGAGTGGACGCCATGGAGCTGGCTCAGGAGACACTGAGTGATCCGACTTCAAACCAAACTAGTCTCAAGCTTGGGCTTCTGCTGCCCGTCCTGCTTTTGCTGCTGACAATTGATGGGATGCTGATGTGTGTTCCGGCATCACTGGCTCTCTCACAACCAGCAGATGCTAGTTGCACAGTGATGTCCAGCTCTTTTAGGGTGTTCTTGCTTGGCATGCAGTATTTGCAAATCTGAGTTTTCCCTCCTGCTGTTTAGGAATCACAGAATCACTTCTAGAAGTCATCTAGTCCAACCCCCTAGCAATCAGCAGGGACATCCTCAACTAGATCAGGTTGCTCAGAGCCCTGTCGAGCTTCACCTTAAATATCTCCAGGGATGGGGCCTCAGCCACCTCCCTGGGCAACCTGTTCTGGTGCTTAACTACCCTCATGATAAAGAACTTGTTCCTAACATCCAGCCTGCTCTTTACTCGTTTCAGAATGCTTGAGAACTTACTCAAGCAGCCAGCATTCAAGTTGGGAACTGAGTTTGCAAGCAAATGTTTTGGGCATATCCTGCTGTTATGCCTTCTTGCCACAGGTGAGCTTGAAAGGAGGTGTTGAAATTCTAGATCCTTTGTGGTAGAGTATTAAGTTGAGTTCCCTTGGATTTTAAAAACAGAGATGCTCTGGTGAGAGTGATGCACATCCCCTGTGATGCCAAAATGAAGGTGCTCCTAAAAGCCGTCTCAAGAACAGCACTTGCCAGGAGGTTCAGATGAATGCTGGAGCTTAGCACGTCAAAAAATGAAGAGAAATTTTAATTACACGGAGGAGTTAGATGATGAAATGGGCTGCAAAATGCAGCAGTTATAGAACAAGCCCAAATCACTGAATTAGGCACTAAACTGGAAATAGAACTCTTCAATGGAGCAGTGGAGCAGCATACTCTGTGCTAGGTGGGATATAAACACCCACAATGTATTCTAATTTGCTTTTGTTCCTTCCTTTGCCTCTTTTAAAGAGTTGTCCTGAAGGAGTCTAAAAGTAGCTGAATTTGAGAATACATGTGATTTGTTTCATAGGAACTGAAGTTTGGGTCTCGAATTCTCACACACAGGCTGTGTTCCTTTTCTTTCTTGACCATTCCTCATGCAGTAGCATCTATAACTTTTATTTGCAATTCAGAAGTGCTAGGTAACTCAAATGTTCTCAGAGTGCAGCAGGGACTTTTAAAACACCTTAAGAGACCCTCTGAAAAGCTTGTCAGGTGGCCACAGCTGGTTGTTAAAAATGGATTCTTAAAAGCTAGTGTTCTCCTAAGGGCTGTCACTGGAATGTGTCAGGCACATGGTGTTTCTGCCTCTCAAAAGCTGTAGATGAAAGAACTTTTTCTTCCAAGCAGAGCAATGCACATTTGAACACTTGACTCTTCTGGAAGTTAATGCAGTGTGAGGTGGAAAGCATCTCCGCACGCACATGGGGAACAGTAGTAGAATTATTAATGCTTCTGGAGGAGATGGTTTTGTAGTTGGTCAATATAACTACAGGATCTTCAGCTCAATAAAATGTTTAAAACAAACCAGTTCTTTTTAAAGGACCTTCACTTGCAGAGAACCTCTCTCAATTTTGCAAGGTGAGAGTCCTGCAGCTAGAGCAGATTTGTTTTAGTAAGTGTCTGCTGAAGGTGGGCAGAGGCAAAGCATTGCAATGAAATGAAATGTGGGTTTGAGCTGCTCTGATGTAGGAAAGGGCCAGAGCAGCAATTCTGAGAAGTTAATGTGGAGAAATCCATGTGACAACAGGAAAACCAGGAGATCTAAAAATTGCTGTTGGCATGCTATTTCTTCAGGTTTAAAACTGCTAATTTAAAGCTGCCAACGTTATAAATACCTTGGTATTTATCTTTGGTTTTAAAAAAAAGGTTGTTTTAAACACAAAAATTCTTATGCCATAAAAGAGCAACTGTGTCCAGCTCTGGAGGTCCCAACACAAGAGAGAAACTGGATGTTTGCAGTTGTTGATTCCTTCCACCCTTAAAAACAAGAGTAGATTTTTATTAATGAGGCATAATTAACCGTTCTCATTTTCTGAGTTGGGTCATTAGCAAGATAAAAGCCACTAGTCAATCCTTTTGGCTTTTTCTTTTTGTAGGATACAAGTAGGAGGAAGGAGTGATGGTAGTATAGCAGACTATCAGGTTGCTTTTGTCAGCAGAGATGTTTGCTTGAATTCAGGCCTTCTGTCTTTTAGAGGTCCTTCTGTCTAGGGAAAACAGATCTTACTTTTAGGCTGCATCCTGGGGAAGTGTACATCTGTAATTTCTGTTCTCTAAGCTGCAGCCAGCTACCAGGTTTGGGATTGTGCTAGTTTGAGCCTAGCTAGAATGTTTTGGTGAGAAGAACTAGATTATAGGCTGCAAATGGAAAACAAGGCTGATGTCTACCTCGCTCATAGGCTTGCTGAGAGGTATAAAAACAAAAATCAAAATATAGATAAAGGCACTCCTGCTGGAGAGCTCCGAGCTGCATCTCTCTCTGACCTCACTCTCCATTTCTTTGACTAATCCACTTTGCTTCCTAACCGCCTGGCTGAACCTCCATTCTTCCTTGGGACTGGGGTAAGGTTGAAAGGGGTAGGGGGGAAGGTGAAGGGGCAGTTGGGAGCCCCTCCTGGGGACTCAGGCTTCTGGGAGGGCTGTTGTGTTTCTGTATTACCTTTTACCTTGTATATTTCTGTCTATAACTGTATAGACTGTAAATATCTGCTTGTATATTGAGCTAAGCTGTAAATAATAAGCTTAATTCAAATTTCCAGAGCTGCCTAAGTCTAGTCTGGGTGATTTCCAAAGTGTGGGGGAGGAGGGAACACCCAAACCATCACAGATATAATGTTATTATTCTTATTATTTAAATAATTATTATTGCAAGCTTCTTTTTTTGTTGTTGTTACTTGTTGGTTTTAATTATTTTTATTTTATTAATTTCTTTGTTGTGATGGTGGCAAAGAAACACTCTTGATGTCCCTGTGTTTAGTCCATGGCTAATTGCCAGCGTTGGTGGGTGTGCAGGTATTGGTTCCATTGCTCTGTGTTGGGCATTGCATAAAAAAAGAGAAATGGATGGCTACATTTTGTTAAGGAAAGCTTGGCTTTTAGAATCATAGAATCAACCAGGTTGGAAGAGACCACAAAGATAGTTCAGTCCAACCTAGCACCCAGCCCTAGCCAATCAGCTAGACCATGGCACCAAGTCTTTGCTTGAACACCTCCAGGGATGGCGACTCCACCACCTCTCTGGGCAGCCCATTCCAATGGCAACTCACTATCTCTGGGAAGAACTTCCTCCTAACATCCAGCCTATGGGTCCCCTGGCACAACTTGAGACTGTGTCCCCTTGTTCTGTTGTTGGTTGCATGGAAGAAGAGACCAACCCCCACCTGGCTACAGCCTCCCTTCAAGTAGTTGTAGGTTTGCTGTTGCGAGGGCAGATACAAACTTTGAATTCCTATTTCTCAGCAGACTGCCACTTAGAGTAAGTGAAGCAGAAGCTGGTAGGCAAATCTTTTATTGGGTGACTAAACAGTGTTTATTCTCCACATACACATCAGGCCTGTTTGTACTAAAAGAGACCTTGATGAGATTTTGGGTGTGATTGATTTTGTGGTTTTTGTTTTTCTCCAAGAACTCAGGATTTAAACTTCTGCCCTGAGCAGTAAAATCCTGTATTTTCATTCCCTGCATATTTCTTGGGTTTGGTTCTAATAGAATATGAACATGTGCAAAAGTTTATTTTCCTAAATGGTAACAGCCCTGGTGTGTTTGCAGCTCTGTGTTGCATGTTGACAGAAGAAACAGACAGTCTTTTGATATGTAAAGTTATAAAACAGATATTAAAGCAAAGAGTAATTTAAACTGTGGATGGAAAATAGGCCAAAATGCAACAAAAGGTTATGCAGAGGTGAATTGTGCCAGAGTAAATGACCTCCTTTCTTTTCTTCCACCTGAAAATGTGAGTTAGGAGAAATATATTGATTTGATCTGATCTTTATGAAACATTGATTATGGCATGAAGTGGCAGACTCTAAATTAGAAGAGTGAATTATTAAAATTACAAAGCTGCTAAAGGTCTGGCTGAAGAGGAAATAAGAAGAACAAAGGAGACCTCTAAACTGGGGAAGAACGTGGGATATTTCCATAAAAAACTTTGGCAATCAGAAGTTGGGAATGTGCATAAGACACTAAATTAATCTTAGGAGTATTAAGTGAGAGGTTGTAGACATGTAGATCTATCAGTCCATTATATACTCTGCTATGGAAAGCTTGTCAGGAAGAAATTAGTAATTTCCATAATGAGAAGTGAGAAAGATAATTTTAAACACAACTTGGTCCAAGAAAGCTCCTCATCCTGAACATGCACATTGTCTTTGTCCCTGGTGTACCCAGCATTTTGTGGGAACATGCTCTGGGCTTTCTTGTCTCTTGTTTTCTCTGGTCTTTCCCAGGTTCCCTTTCAGCTCTGCCTCAGTTTGCCTTTTTTATCACAGCTCTTATTTCTGGAGTTGGACAGTAGTATTCTTTGTGCTCATGGCTCTGCAAAAGGTAACTGGCACAAGACTTTGCTCTTTGTCTTTGGAAGTGACACTAAGGGTGACTGGGCTGGTTTACTCAGCCTGGGAAAGGGGAAAAGTGCTCCATAGTTTCTGGAATTTGGACTGCTTGTGATTTTGCAGTTCCCCAGACTGTGGGTGCAGCTTCCTATTTTGCCTCTCAGATTCTACCAGGAGATGGATTCAATAAACAGCAGCAGAGTTCTGACTTTTGTTTGCTTGCTGCAAAGTCTTTGGCAAGGACTTTGCTGCATACATAATCATTATAACAGTATGTTAAGCACAGAAGGTTGCATAATACCTATTTAATGCTATCTTTGTCTGAATTGAGTTCATAATCGGGTTGTGTGTAACCTGAAGCTCCCCAGGTTCAGGGCTCAGTTTGTGGTTTATAGTTGTCATTTCTTACAGATACCAAACACCATCTCCCCTCTCTGACTTTTTTTAAATGACAGTGTAGCCCTAAAGTGATCATATCTTCAAAAGTAGTGCTGAAAAAGGGTCTAACAGTCCTAGGAGCAGTGTTGAGAGTTTCCTGCTATCAGTCTTCCCCAGTTTGTGATAGGTAAGCTAGGAGCTGCCTGTTCCACCTCCATCCCATAAAGGTGGAGCAATGATCCCAGTAGTCTCTGTTCTTGTTCCTTGCAGACCTGCATAGGAAGTGAAGGTGACTGTGAAGTGGACAGGAATGATATTAGAGCAAGGATGAGGGATGGCTTCTTGGAATACTTTGCTGTATTTGAAATCTGCATCTCAGCAATTCGACATTTTATATGTAGTCTTTGGTGAACCTTTTATTCAAGTAGTAAACTCAATCCTGTGTTAGAGTCAAAAATTCTTCCTTAAAGGAAGGACTTTGCCACCCTTGTTGATGATGGGAGGGATGATTTACAAGGTCTTGTAATGACAGGACAAGGAGTAATGGGTTTAAACTGGCAGAGGGGAAATTTAAACTAGGTGTTAGGAAAGGGTTCTTTCCAGTGAGGGTGGTGAAACACTGGCACAGGTTGACCAGGGAGGTTGTGGCTGCTTCCTCCCTGAAGGTGTTCAAGGCTAGGTAGGATGAGGCCTTGAGCAACCTGTTCTAATGGGAGATGTTCCTGCCTATGGCAAGGGGTTGGAACTAGATCATCTTTGAGGTCCCTTTCAGCCTAAACCATTCTATGATATGATATTTGGGGTGCTGCTTCTGAGTATGCTGTTGAAATTGGTGAGAGAAGACTGACTGAGGAGGAATGGTAACATTTGGTCACCCATGGTCAGAATTATATATTTGACATTGTACATGCTTAATTCTGTAGAAGATGTTTCCAACATCCTCAAAGACCTTTGGATCTGAATAACTTGGAATGCTGCCATTAAGTTCTGATATTCAGAGAAAACATTTCTACCTGCCAGAAAAATATTTTTGTCTGTTTTGCTTAGCAATGTCTGATTGATCTTTTTTGCTTTTGTATTCTGAACAGTGCTTTAATGCCTACAGAACTTTGCTTTTGACCCACTGATGCTAATGGGATAAATGGGCTGAAATGTGACACACCTTGAATACTGTGTCCAGTTCTGGGCCCCTCAATTTAAGAAAGATGTTGAGATGCTCAGACATGCCCAGAGAAGGGCAACAAGGCTGAGGAGTGGGCTGGAGCACAGCCCTGTAAGGAGAGATTGAGAGAGCTGAGGTTGTTCAGACTGGAGAAGAGGAGGCTCAGGAGGGACCTTATTGCTGTCTACAACTACCTGAAAGGAAGTTGTAAATAAGTGATTGTTGATCTCTTCTCTCAGGCAACCAGTGACAGAACAAGGGAACCGGACCCAGACTCAAACTATGCCAGGGCAGGTTTAGGCTGGATGTCAGGAAGAAATTCTTGACAGAGAGAGTGATTGGCATTGGAATGGGCTGCCCAGGGAAATGGTGGAGTCACCATCCCTGGAGGTGTTCAAGAACAGACTGGATGTGGAGCTTGGTGCCATGGTTTAGTTGATTAGATAATGTTGGGTGATAGGTTGGACTTGAGGATCTCGAAGGTCTTTTCCAACCTAATTAATTCTGTGATTCCATGAAGTGCTTCCCTCTGATGTAATGAATCACATTTGAAAAGCTTTGTCACCTTGATCATCTAAATTTATTCCATCTCCTCTAAATACTACAACATCTTGACATTGGCTTGTTTGGATCCTGAAGAGCAGAAGCCAGAGACATCTTTGCTTTTGCTTGAAGAATCTGACTCTCAACCACTTTAGCTTTAGGTTGACAGTGTCTGAGGACCAGCCAAGTTGGAGCAGGTGTTGGATACTCTTTCCTGGCAGACCGTGTGACCTTGATAGTTTCAGGATATTGCTTTTCAGATGTGCACTTGTACTGCTAATGGCCCAGCTGATACCTCTTTAAAATAAATATATATATATATATGTATCTCCAAGAACCGAGAGAAAAACTACTTGTCTTATGAGGGGAAACTGGAGACTGAATTAGACTGGTGAAATATTGAGGTCAAAATATTCTTCAGTTGATAACATTCACTCTTGACAAGTAGTGCATCTTCATAGCAAGAATTATAGAAGCTGTGGAACATGAGGCAAAATTACTCAAAGCTAAAGATTTATTGTCTTTGTTATGCCTTTTTTTTCCCTTCCCCATACAGGCTGCAGTATATTTTAAAAGAGTGTGGCTGTCTTTGGACTGAAAAGTGTTTAGCAATCAGTTACTGACTATGCTGGGTTTGATGCAGAGCAGCATTCAGAACAAGCCTGGCTTTGCATTGAAGGCAGGAGCACAGTAAGATGTGTAAGATAGTTCTAACAGGTTTTGTACATCATTAGAAGGGGATATAAGCAGGGAAGCTGTGGCACAGAGCAGAGGAGGAGTAAGCACAAATGCTGTTTGGTTCTATTTCAATCTGACTTGGTGTGTTGGGCCATAAACATCTCTCCTTCATCTTGCCTTTTGTGTTTTGCAGCCTGTCCAGGAGAGCATAAACTCAGTGTTATTTGAGGGGTGCCTTATAACTGCAGTTAGGACAGAAAGCCTCCCTCCCCCATGGGCTATCTGTAGTAGCATAGCTCATGTTATGGAGTAAAGCTGGAGGTGGGGAGATTCAGCCTGGACACGAGGAGAAAGTTGTTCAGCATGAGAGTGGTGAGAGCCTGGAATGGGTTGCCCAGGGAGATGGTTGAGGCCCCTTCCCTGAAGGTGTTACAGGCCAAGCTGGATGAGGCTGTGGCCAGCCTGATCTAGGGTAGGGTGTCCCTGGGCATGGCAAGGCGTTTGGAACTAGATGATCCTTGTGGTCCCTTCCAACCCTGACTGATTCTCTCATTCTGTGTTCTCCTGTGATCAGATATATGGAGAAAGAGAAATAAAACCTTTGCTACTGTACAACTTTGTCCTCCAAGTTCAGATGGCTGGGAAAAGTGAATGTGGACATTCACTCTACTAGTTTGGGTTTTGTTGTTTGGTGGTTGCTGGTTTCTTTGATGTTTGTTTTGATTTGTTTGCATTCTCTTGTTGGTTTTGGGTTTTTTGTTCGGTTGTTTGGCAGTGGAGTTTTTCTGTTTGTTTTTGTCTATAAAATAATGAAAGGTTGCTTTGAAATTCCATTTGATTTTTCTCTTTCAACTTCATGGCCAACATGAAGCTGCCCCAACTGTAGTGGTTTTTGGGAGAAAGCATTGTAAAAACACTTTGTTATGGAATAGGTTTAACGTTATATGGGAAAATAGTCATTTAATGACCAGTGAAAGGGTCTGTGTTGCTAAGGCAACTGTGCTGCAAGAACAAAGGAGTGCTTTACAGATTCATGCTGTGAAGGGGTCTGCCTTCCATCCCTTATCAGACCAAGTTGTGCTTAATCATAGAAGGCTCTGCCTGCCTTGGCAGTCAGTGCTGAGGAATCTTAGATGTGCTCTAATGTCTAGTTTGTGTAAAGACTCCTATGGATATTAAATGTTTGGTAACTCTTCTAGTATGTTTTGAGAGGAAAAGAGAGGATGGTGGCTTGAGTAAGGTGGTGCAGTTGATAGTAGAATAGGTATGCATCTGTCTCTTCTTACTGAGTCATAGGAGTTGATGCGTGGGTGTCCGTAAGACAGCGCTTTCTATAGCCTCTGGGGAGGTTTCCCTGCCTTGGTTGTTACTATTGGTGCCAGCTAGGTGCTGCTGTTTGGTTATGTAGATCATAACTAGCACAGTAGATACTTCTGTAGGGATCTTGTGACAACCAGGAATTGGCACAAGGGAAATTAATCTGGCTGGTTGGTTGTTTACTTGCAGCTCAGCTCAGTCTCAAATTGTGCCAGGTCAGGTCTAGGCTGGATGTTAGGAGGAAGTTCTTCACAGAGAGAGTGATTGGCATTGGAATGGGCTGCCCAGGGAGGTGGTGGAGTCACCATCCCTGGATGTGTTGAAGCAAAGCCTGGCTGAGGCACTTAGTGTCATGGTCTAGTTGACTGGCTAGGGCTGGGAAATAGGTTGGATTGGATAATCTTGGCAGTCTCTTCCAGCCTGGTTGATTCTATGATTCTTCTTTCAGTATTGAATCATAGAATTGTTTTGGTTGGAAAAGGCCTCTAAGCTCATTGAGTCCAACCATCAATCTAAGGCCATTGTGACCATTAAACCGTGTCCCAAAGTGCCATGTCCACATACTTCTTGCACACCTCCAAGGACAGCCTGTTCTAATGTCTGACCATGCTTTCAGTAAAGAGTGTTTTCATAATATCCAACCTAAACCTCCCCTGGTACAGTTTCAAGTCATTTCCCTTCCTATCACTCCAGCCTCTTTTCAGATAGAGAGAACAATGGGGTTTCCCCTCAGCCAAGAAAAGACTTCATAAATGACCTCGAGGCAATGCCAGGCTGTTTCTCCTTGGAAGATCAGCCAGATATTGTTTAAAACAACAAGTGGGATGAGGCTTTGAGCAACCTGGTCTAGTGGAAGGCGTCCCTGCCTGTGATAAGGGGATTGGAACTAGGTGATCTCCAAAGTCCCTTCCAACCCAAACCATTTTCTGAATCTGAATCAATGAATTTGGTGAGAAGACAAATGAAGGGTAACGTGCTCCTGACTGGAGCTGGCTGCACTGTAGCTTTGTACTCTCTCTTACCAATTCAAAAGCAGTGTGTGGCATCCTTGGTTGTCAAAGCTGGTTGTGGAGGAGAACTCCATTCTGCTTGGTGTTTCTGCACCAGGAAATGGTTTTAATGGTTAAAAGAGGGATTTGGGAAGGAGGTGCCTTATGTGACATCATTGCCACACAGTATTGGGGCAGGTGCAGTCTATCTCTCTGGCATGAAGTTGGTAATAGCCTTCTTAACTCAAGCAGAAGTTATACAAATTAGTACTTCAGAAATTCTTATCAACTGTTAAGATAAAGGTGCACCATGGTTAATGTGAATTGCTGCTGAAGGAATAATGAGATGAGAAATGGAGTATCAGACAGTGTTTCAACTCACCAGCTGTGGTTTCTGTGATAAAGGCATGTAAATCCTTTCACATGAAAGAAACCACAGTTTAGGAATCCTTTTAAATGTTTTTGCCTTGTTTTGAGTATATATTTTTTAAAATACTTTCAATTCTGAGAGGAATTTTTCTTCTGTCTCCCTGCTACTCTATGAAATCCTTTGAGGGAGAAGGGAGGGAGTATTTAGAAAGCTACTTCTGATCAATGGCTTTTGAAGAGCTAAGCTGATAAAACCCTGAGTTTGGGGTTTGAGACTTAGCATTCTTTGGGTGGGAAGAACTTTACTGAACAGCAACTGATTCCACAGAGTTAGAGGTCAGCCCTCTTGGGGTGCCCTTAGGGCTTTGGCCTTGGTCCTTGGGCATACTCTCTTGCTGGAGATGGGGCTAGAGGGATGCTGGGGACTGACCACTTAGCATGGCCCAATGAGCTGCCAGAGCTGCTCTTCAATGTTCACCTCTTAATCACTGTACCCTGAAGCTGAACAATTTCCAGTACAGGTCCAAGGTGAGAAGGATAAGGAAGAAATGCCAGGGTGTGAATCATCAGCAGGGCTTCCTTACTGCCATGTGATTGACAGCTACTCAGCATTTTCAGTCGTGTGTGCAGGAGCTGGACCAAGGCATCCATCACATCTGCTGCAATTGCTAGCTTGGCTGTAACTCCTTAGCTAACCATTTTTTGCACATCCAGAGATGTTCTCTGATTCTAATGAACCAGTTCTCAGTTAGTCACTGCTCTGTCTGTAATGGATGTTTACCTCTTGCTTGTCCCCCAGCAGCCTATAAATTCAGGCTAAATGTTTCATTTAAACATGAGTAGGAATTTTTTTGCTCTGAGGGTGACAGGGCACTGGAACAGGCTGCCCAGGGGGGTTGTGGAATCTCCCTCTCTGGTGATACTTGAGATGCGCCAGGACACGTTCCTGTGTGATCTGCTATAGGTGATGCTGCTCTGACAGAGCTCTGGATGAGCTTTTGAGGTCCTTTCCAGCCCCTGACATTCTGTGATTCTGTGAAATGGGATTTATTCACATCCTTTACCTTTGTTCTTATTTGGTTTGTATCTGAGGGTTGGGGGTTTTTTGTTTGTTTTAATGAGGTAAATGCAAAGTGCATGAGTTTAACCTTCTGAAACGCTTCTCCAGCTGCTAGCTGTGGCTTAGTGTGAGATGGGAGACTGAAATATGGAGCTAAAACAGAATCGTGGAATGTTAGAGGTTGGAAGGGATCTCCAGAGATCGAGTCCAACCCCCCTGCCAAAAGCAAGATCACCTAGGGTAGTCTGAACAGGAATGCATCCAGGTGGGTCTTAAAAGTCTCCAGAGAAAGTGACTGTTGTTATGGCAGCAGAAATAGTTTCTGGTTGAGACTTGCTATCCAGATGCTGCTTTCATGTTTCCTGTGTATTATATGATGCATTAATAGGCTTTTTAACAAGCACATAGCTGCTATCTCCCAAACTCTGTAATTTAAGCTCTTATGGGAATAATAGCACATGATGTATAATAGCATGTTGCCTTCAATCTTCCAAACTCTAATAGAGAAGACAACGATGCACGAATGTGTAACTTAATTAGGTCTTAATCTTTAGTACTTTACAGCCCATTTTTATGCAGATAACTTTGTGCTGCGATGCAGTCGAATCTTCTGAGTAGTTAGGCTGCCCAGTTAGGATTACAGTGAGTCTGCAGAGATTAATACAACAACAACTTTGGATTTTAGTTTTCTTTCTATTGAGTGAAGGATGCAGGAAGGCACAGTTGGGAAAAATCTGTTCTTAGCTTGGTGGGTTTGTATACATTTGTACGTTAACACCTAAGGCAGTCTCTGCTTCTTGACTGTCTCTGATAGAGCACTGCCTGTGCAACATGGCTTCTGTCTGGAGGCTCCTAGCATCTGCAGAAGACAGCTGCCTCAGGGAGGCTGAGCTCTGGGCCAGAGTTCACAAGTGGGCCCAGTTTCCTCAGGTTTCTGTGCAAGCACCATTGCTGTGGGGTTGCTGCTTAAGGGGGACTTTCATCCCATTGTAATGGAGAGAGCAAACTTCCATGCTGTTTCTGGAAAGGACTAACAAGGCCCTTCTCCCCTTCTCCCCTTCTCCCCTTCTCCCCTTCTCCCCTTCTCCCCTTCTCCCCTTCTCCCCTTCTCCCCTTCTCCCTTCTCCCCTTCTCCCCTTCTCCCCTTCTCCCCTTCTCCCCTTCTCCCCTTCTCCCCTTCTCCCCTTCTCCCCTTCTCCCCTTCTCCCCTTCTCCCCTTCTCCCCTTCTCCCCTTCTCCCCTTCTCCCCTTCTCCCCTTCTCCCCTTCTCCCCTTCTCCCCTTCTCCCCTTCTCCCCTTCTCCCCTTCTCCCCTTCTCCCCTTCTCCCCTTCTCCCCTTCTCCCCTTCTCCCCTTCTCCCCTTCTCCCCTTCTCCCCTTCTCCCCTTCTCCCCTTCTCCCCTTCTCCCCTTCTCCCCTTCTCCCCTTCTCCCCTTCTCCCCTTCTCCCCTTCTCCCCTTCTCCCCTTCTCCCCTTCTCCCCTTCTCCCCTTCTCCCCTTCTCCCCTTCTCCCCTTCTCCCCTTCTCCCCTTCTCCCCTTCTCCCCTTCTCCCCTTCTCCCCTTCTCCCCTTCTCCCCTTCTCCCCTTCTCCCCTTCTCCCCTTCTCCCCTTCTCCCCTTCTCCCCTTCTCCCCTTCTCCCCTTCTCCCCTTCTCCCCTTCTCCCCTTCTCCCCTTCTCCCCTTCTCCCCTTCTCCCCTTCTCCCCTTCTCCCCTTCTCCCCTTCTCCCCTTCTCCCCTTCTCCCCTTCTCCCCTTCTCCCCTTCTCCCCTTCTCCCCTTCTCCCCTTCTCCCCTTCTCCCCTTCTCCCCTTCTCCCCTTCTCCCCTTCTCCCCTTCTCCCCTTCTCCCCTTCTCCCCTTCTCCCCTTCTCCCCTTCTCCCCTTCTCCCCTTCTCCCCTTCTCCCCTTCTCCCCTTCTCCCCTTCTCCCCTTCTCCCCTTCTCCCCTTCTCCCCTTCTCCCCTTCTCCCCTTCTCCCCTTCTCCCCTTCTCCCCTTCTCCCCTTCTCCCCTTCTCCCCTTCTCCCCTTCTCCCCTTCTCCCCTTCTCCCCTTCTCCCCTTCTCCCCTTCTCCCCTTCTCCCCTTCTCCCCTTCTCCCCTTCTCCCCTTCTCCCCTTCTCCCCTTCTCCCCTTCTCCCCTTCTCCCCTTCTCCCCTACTCCCCTTCTCCCCTTCTCCCCTTCTCCCCTTCTCCCCTTCTCCCCTTCTCCCCTTCTCCCCTTCTCCCCTTCTCCCCTTCTCCCCTTCTCCCCTTCTCCCCTTCTCCCCTTCTCCCCTTCTCCCCTTCTCCCCTTCTCCCCTTCTCCCCTTCTCCCCTTCTCCCCTTCTCCCCTTCTCCCTCCCCTCTCCCCTTCTCCCTCCCCTTCTCCCCTTCTCCCTCCCCTTCTCCCTCCCCTTCTCCCTCCCCTTCTCCCTCCCCTTCTCCCTCCCCTTCTCCCTCCCCTTCTCCCTCCCCTTCTCCCTCCCCTTCTCCCTCCCCTTCTCCCCTTCTCCCTCCCCTTCTCCCCTTCTCCCTCCCCTTCTCCCCTTCTCCCTCCCCTTCTCCCCTTCTCCCTCCCCTTCTCCCCTTCTCCCTCCCCTTCTCCCCTTCTCTCTCCCCTTCTCCCCTTCTCCCTCCCCTTCTCCCCTTCTCTCTCCCCTTCTCCCCTTCTCTCTCCCCTTCTCCCCTTCTCTCTCCCCTTCTCCCCTTCTCTCTCCCCTTCTCCCCTTCTCTCTCCCCTTCTCCCCTTCTCTCTCCCCTTCTCCCCTTCTCTCTCCCCTTCTCCCCTTCTCCCTCCCCTTCTCCCCTTCTCTCTCCCCTTCTCCCCTTCTCTCTCCCCTTCTCCCCTTCTCTCTCCCCTTCTCCCCTTCTCTCTCCCCTTCTCCCCTTCTCTCTCCCCTTCTCCCCTTCTCTCTCCCCTTCTCCCCTTCTCTCTCCCCTTCTCCCCTTCTCTCTCCCCTTCTCCCCTTCTCTCTCCCCTTCTCCCCTTCTCTCTCCCCTTCTCCCCTTCTCTCTCCCCTTCTCCCCTTCTCTCTCCCCTTCTCCCCTTCTCTCTCCCCTTCTCCCCTTCTCTCTCCCCTTCTCCCCTTCTCTCTCCCCTTCTCCCCTTCTCTCTCCCCTTCTCCCCTTCTCTCTCCCCTTCTCCCCTTCTCTCTCCCCTTCTCCCCTTCTCTCTCCCCTTCTCCCCTTCTCTCTCCCCTTCTCCCCTTCTCCCTCCCCTTCTCCCCTTCTCTCTCCCCTTCTCCCCTTCTCTCTCCCCTTCTCCCCTTCTCTCTCCCCTTCTCCCCTTCTCCCTCCCCTTCTCCCCTTCTCTCTCCCCTTCTCCCCTTCTCTCTCCCCTTCTCCCCTTCTCTCTCCCCTTCTCCCCTTCTCCCTCCCCTTCTCCCCTTCTCCCTCCCCTTCTCCCCTTCTCCCTCCCCTTCTCCCCTTCTCCCTCCCCTTCTCCCCTTCTCCCTCCCCTTCTCCCCTTCTCCCTCCCCTTCTCCCCTTCTCCCTCCCCTTCTCCCCTTCTCCCTCCCCTTCTCCCCTTCTCCCTCCCCTTCTCCCCTTCTCCCTCCCCTTCTCCCCTTCTCCCTCCCCTTCTCCCCTTCTCCCTCCCCTTCTCCCCTTCTCCCTCCCCTTCTCCCCTTCTCCCTCCCCTTCTCCCCTTCTCCCTCCCCTTCTCCCCTTCTCCCTCCCCTTCTCCCCTTCTCCCTCCCCTTCTCCCCTTCTCCCTCCCCTTCTCCCCTTCTCCCTCCCCTTCTCCCCTTCTCCCTCCCCTTCTCCCCTTCTCCCTCCCCTTCTCCCCTTCTCCCTCCCCTTCTCCCCTTCTCCCTCCCCTTCTCCCCTTCTCCCTCCCCTTCTCCCCTTCTCCCTCCCCTTCTCCCCTTCTCCCTCCCCTTCTCCCCTTCTCCCTCCCCTTCTCCCCTTCTCCCTCCCCTTCTCCCCTTCTCCCTCCCCTTCTCCCCTTCTCCCTCCCCTTCTCCCCTTCTCCCTCCCCTTCTCCCCTTCTCCCTCCCCTTCTCCCCTTCTCCCTCCCCTTCTCCCCTTCTCCCTCCCCTTCTCCCCTTCTCCCTCCCCTTCTCCCCTTCTCCCTCCCCTTCTCCCCTTCTCCCTCCCCTTCTCCCCTTCTCCCTCCCCTTCTCCCCTTCTCCCTCCCCTTCTCCCCTTCTCCCTCCCCTTCTCCCCTTCTCCCTCCCCTTCTCCCCTTCTCCCTCCCCTTCTCCCCTTCTCCCTCCCCTTCTCCCCTTCTCCCTCCCCTTCTCCCCTTCTCCCTCCCCTTCTCCCCTTCTCCCTCCCCTTCTCCCCTTCTCCCTCCCCTTCTCCCCTTCTCCCTCCCCTTCTCCCCTTCTCCCTCCCCTTCTCCCCTTCTCCCTCCCCTTCTCCCCTTCTCCCTCCCCTTCTCCCCTTCTCCCTCCCCTTCTCCCCTTCTCCCTCCCCTTCTCCCCTTCTCCCTCCCCTTCTCCCCTTCTCCCTCCCCTTCTCCCCTTCTCCCTCCCCTTCTCCCCTTCTCCCTCCCCTTCTCCCCTTCTCCCTCCCCTTCTCCCCTTCTCCCTCCCCTTCTCCCCTTCTCCCTCCCCTTCTCCCCTTCTCCCTCCCCTTCTCCCCTTCTCCCTCCCCTTCTCCCCTTCTCCCTCCCCTTCTCCCCTTCTCCCTCCCCTTCTCCCCTTCTCCCTCCCCTTCTCCCCTTCTCCCTCCCCTTCTCCCCTTCTCCCTCCCCTTCTCCCCTTCTCCCTCCCCTTCTCCCCTTCTCCCTCCCCTTCTCCCCTTCTCCCTCCCCTTCTCCCCTTCTCCCTCCCCTTCTCCCCTTCTCCCTCCCCTTCTCCCCTTCTCCCTCCCCTTCTCCCCTTCTCCCTCCCCTTCTCCCCTTCTCCCTCCCCTTCTCCCCTTCTCCCTCCCCTTCTCCCCTTCTCCCTCCCCTTCTCCCCTTCTCCCTCCCCTTCTCCCCTTCTGAGTCAAGTGATGTACAATTTGCTCTAGAACAGGTACCTGTTTTCCTATCTGTATCCTCCTTGCTTTTGTACCACCCTGCTCCTTGCAGGAGCATCCTTTCATTGCAGCTGCAGCAAAGATCTTGTGCTGAGACTGTGCTTTGCTCTTTCCTGTCCTTCTTTTGCAAGTGCCCATACAAGTCCGCAGATGCCTGAATGACAACTGCTAATATGGATAAGGATTTTGGCAGTTCTGGAGGAACTGCAGTTGAATTGAAAGAGAGACCACTAAAATAGACTTAAGTGGCAAGCAGCCCCACTGTATGTTTGGGTGCAGATAGCTGTTGTTGGGGAGCTGGTTTCTTTATATACCTACTTCAAGTCTTTTTAAGTCTGAAGTGGTCACTTTTGATAGACCTGTGAAACCCTTTTGTGTGGTCCTTTTTCTGCAGGTTGTTAACTGGTTTGTCTACTAGAGAGTAAAAATCTTAACACAGTTGTTGTAATTACCCCTTGTTTATCCCTCACTTGGGATTACCAGAACAGGGTTTAGTGCATAGATAGATGGTAACCAGGGAGCTTTTTCCCAAGCATGGAGAGGCCTTCATCATGTTTTAAGCTCATGATCTCAGTGATACCAGGAGTGAGAGAACCTGGTCTTCACCTTCAGTTTGGGTAGAAGTGATGGCTAGGCCTTCAGTAGGACAGATGAGCCCATGCAGACAAGATGGGTCACTTTTCCTGGGTCTGCATCTTGGGCCAGAGAGTCTTTTAAAAGGAGTCTGTGGAGAAGATGTGATCTGTATGAGCTGGAATAGATTACCCACTAGAGGAGTTAACATCCTCGAAAAGCAATGACTTGGACAACAATATTGGTTACTTTTCTAGCATAGAAAGGCAAATGACATGAGAAATCTTGATGGTCTCCAAAGAACCCTTAATCAGCTCTGAACATAGAGAAATTAATCACATTTGCTTGGCTTGTGAAATGGCATAAAAAGGCATAAACCCTGTTACTTTTCTTCATTTGGAAAGAAGTTCTTCTGGACTTATCTTGAGGGCAGCAGGATGCTTTAATCTAAGGGCTATTGATTTATTTAAGCTTGAAGCTAGGACATTAGTTCTCTGGGAAAAATAGATCTTTGCCCACACATGACTCTAAAAATATGCTTCCTGAGGTGAAGAGGTTGAAGAGTCTTTAGCAGCACATGCAGTACTGAGCAAATCATTGTGGAGTGTCTATGTTCCCAGATGCTGAGTGTGCAATTTCTGAAACAATTTACATTCACGTGGAGGGCCCTGGTGTGTCTTTTGTGTGGAATGACAAGAGGAGGAGGAAAGTCCTGTGGTTAGGGTAGATGGCTTGCAAGAAGATCTGACAGATGACAGAATCATAGAATCGACCAGGTTGGAAGAGACCTCCAAGATCATCCAGGCCAACTTAGCACCCAGCTCTGTCCAATCAACTAGACCATGGCACTAAATGCCTTATCCAGGCTTTGCTTGAACACCTTCAGGGATGGCAACTCCACCACCTCCCTGGGCAGCCCATTCCAATGCCAATCACTCTCTCTGCCAACAACTTCCTCCTAACATCCAGCCTATACAAGGCAGCATCTAAGCCAATAAGCTAGAGCTATATAAGAGGTGAGTCAGATCAGAAAGCATTCAGAGGAGAGCTTTTCTTCCTTCCTGGACAGCAGCTAGCTCTGCAGAAATGAAGCCTTTCCTGAGCAGCCCTGGTATACTCTGCGTGGGGCTGTCATTCCCACTTGCAAGAGCATCAGAGGCCCCAGTGTGCTGGGCAGGGTTGTCTTTTTGCATCTTGTGTCTTTCCAGCTCTTGGTGCTTGCTTGTTTTCCCAACCAGGCTACCTTCATGTAAGTGATAGCCAGGAAAGGCAGAGATGAGATTGCAGGGCAGGTAGAATCATGGAATCATAGGATACTTTGGGCTGGATTGGAAGGGAGCTTTAAAGATCATCTAGTCCAGCAAACCCTCTGCTTTGAGCTGGGATATCTTTCACTAGATCAGGTTTCTCAAAGCTTCATCCAACTAGACCTTAAAGACATCCAGTGATGGGGCAACCACAGCTTAACTGGGGAACCACTTCAGTGTCTCACCACCCTCATCATAAAAATGTCTTCCTTATGTCTAGTCTGAATCTACTCTCTGTGTAAAACCTGGTCCAATTACAGCAGGTAGTGCTGCTCCTCTGCATGCCTTTTGCCTGATACCAGAGCCAGACTGTGGAGTGAGCTTCATCTGTGCCAGGCAGATGGTGTGCTGCATGCTGTTTGAAATGACAGGGATTGTCAGGATGGATCAGACCCTGTGTCCCTTTCTTTTTCAGTGCCTTGTCTGTAAGGGGTCAGTGCTGTGTGTTTCCAGAGGAAAAAGTAAGAGTATCTCTCCTCTTTCTGGGGTAGTCTGTCCCACTGTTACTTTAGCATGGTCTGTGATGGTTAGAGGTAGATCCACACCTTCAAGATTGGCAGTAAATGAATCTTAGTAATAAACTTAATGTAAATAGAACAGCTGTGCCAAGTCTTGGTCCTCACATAAAATATGCTGAGCTTAACTGCTGTGACTTCCTCCAGGAATTCAGTTTAGTTTGTATTTATACACACACTTGTGTCTATGCAGAGAGGAATTACTAGGCTTCCTTTTCCAAATCGTTTACTGCCTTACCATAGTTGGGTTGTTTAGGAAGAGTTTCTTTTGAGTGTTTTTCCATTCCTAGAGCCAGACATGTTACCTCTTTGAGAAATAGGTAACCCTGGCTGACTAAGCAGCATTTCTTGGGGTGATAAGCACAGATTCACAGATGGCATTAGGTTGGGAGGGGCCCTTCAAAGGTCATCTTGTTCAACCTCCCTCCAGTCAGCAGGGACACTTCTAGCTAGATCAGGCTGCCCAGGGTCACATCAAGTCTGATCTTTAATATCTCCAGGAACAGAGCTTCAACCACATCCCTGAACAACCTGTTCCAGTGTTTTACTACTCTGTTGGGAAGAGCTACCTCCTCATGTTCAACCTAAATCTGCTCTGCTGCTGTTCAAAAGCACTGCCCCCCATCCAATCACTACAGGCCCTTTTAAAAGGGAGTACAAGCACAGCATGTTATTTCAGAGGACTCTACACTGTTGTCTTCAAGAAGACAATGCTTTCACTAATGCTGTTCATCATCTCAATTCTGTTCATGTGAGGCTATGGAATCTGTGGTTCTGTTTTTCTTGTTTTAAAACCTGGCTGTATCCTGAGCAGGGATTTATACTGAAATGTTCCAAGTCCCTTTCTAGAGCCTTTAATTAATGGTTTAATTAAAAATCTGATGAGATTTTATAACTGGCTTAAAAGCTTGCACTCAGCATGCATTTGTTAAAGCAGAATTCCAATGATGTTATATTTCTTGTCTGTCCATGCTGCTTATTGCTTGGCAGACTCTATGGTTCTGTCAGATACTGCTTTACATCAGAAGCTGTTGCCTGCTGGTGTTCCTACCTTTCATCTCTCCCTGCTACAGCCTTCCTTTCAGGTCACTGGACTATGGAATACTTTCAAACACAAGGATGCAGGAGACAGGCTGCCACTCATCCTTGCTGTTACACAGACTGAGCCTTTACTCTCACCCTTCTTGTTGGTCTCCCAACCAAGGTTTGATGAGTGTGCAACACGCCACCTGCTTATCTTGGCAAGCCTGTGCTGCCTAGGGAGGTGCATGTGGCAGTCCTTGTTTCTCACCTCCTTGGCTTGGCTAGGCTAGGAAACACAAAGCATGCCTCGTTGGAAATGCTTCTGGAGCCATTGAATGGCAGAGCTGCTCCAGGCACTGGTGCCCGTTCGTGATGCTTGGCCATAGCTGTGATGCTTGGCAGTGATTAGAAGTTTGGGGTTGTGTGGCAGTTACTGGTGGCCTTCACAGAGCAGTCCTGTATGCTTTGGGGTTTTTATTTATTTGTTTCACTGAATTTGTTTCGTAAAATCCTTGTGCACAGTGCAGTAGTTCAAAGAATGGAGGCTAGTCCAGATGAGTAAGACAGAGTCTTGCCTTAGTAACGGCAGCTGTGTAAGAATTAAGGGAAAAAAATGTTTTGGCTGCAAAGATCCAAAGTATTTTCTTCTTTGGCTGGTAAATAACAGTTGCTTTAGAAGCATTAAAAGCTTGGATGTGTTCCACCCTCATCTTCCAGCTTTTTGTTTTGCTCTGTTCCCCTCCTTGTTTAGTTTTATGCCATGAAGCATAAACTCTAATGACTCTGACATGAGAACTCTATTTCCTTCCATTTTGTAGCCCACCTTTCTTCTACACATGCATATCTCATTAAATGTTAAAAAGACAGTGTTTGAAATTAACACTGAGCAGCAGAAATTAACACTGTCCCCTGCTATGGGGACAAGCTGCAAGAGCTGAGACTGAGAAAAGGCTCCAGGGAGGCCTTAAAGCAGCTTTCCAGTGTGAGACCCAATTGGGAGCACTGCATCCAGTTCTGCTTCCAGTTCTGGTGCCCACAGCGTAAGAGAGACATGTTGCTGCCGGAGCAGGTCCAGAGGAGGGCAGCAAAGATGATTAGAGGGCTGGAAAGCCTCCCCTGTGGGAAGAGGTTCAAGGTGGGATGGTTGTTCAGCCTGGAGAAAAGAAGGATTCAGGGAGACCTGATAGAGGCTTTCCAGTACTTGAAAGGGACCTATAGGAAAGCCAGGAAGGGACTTTTTACAACAGCCTGTAATCATAGGGTGAGAGGGAATGGATTGAAGCTTGAGGAGGGCAGACAGCAGAAAGAAATTCTTCAGCAGTGGGGGTGGTGGTACTGGCACAGGTTTCCCAGGGAGGTCATGGATGCCCCATGGAGGCCAATTTGGATGTGGCCTTAGGCAACTGATTGTGGTGGTTTTGCTCTGGCTGAGGGACAAATGCTCGCCAAAGCTGCTCTGTCACTCCCCCCCCCCCCTCTTAAAAAGACAGGGGAGAGGGGAAAATATAACAAATGCCTATCATAAGAGAGAAGCAATTTAATATTGGCAACAAGCAAAGCAATAGACTGTGCAGCAGCAAAAGCAGGGAGAGCTATGCTAACCTCTACTTCCCATCAGCAGATGATGTTCAGTCTCAGGAAGCAGAGCTCCCTACACTCGGTGGTTACTTTCGGAGAACAGATGCCATGGATTAATCTTCCCCAAACTTCCTTCTTTCACTTTTTATCTGAGCTGACATCATATGTCATGGAATATCCCTTTGGCCAGTCTGGATCAGCTGGTTTGACTGTGTCCTCTCAGCATCTTGGGGCGGGGAGATGTTGGGAAAAACCCAGCTGGGTGCTCAGCTTAGCAGTGGCCAAAACACTGGTGCGTTACCAGTGCTGAGCTACAGCACTGCAAAACACAACATTAGAAAGATGTTTTGAGGAGAATTAACCCCAGCTCAGCCCAGTCCAAGCCTATCACACTGGTCTAGTGGAAGGTGTCCCTGCCCAGGGCAGAGGTGTTGGAACTAGGTGATTTTTAAGGTCCCTTCTGACCCTAACCATTCTATGAATCTAATGTGCCCAGGTGGCCAAGAGAGCCAATGGCATCCTGGCCTGCATCAGGAGCAGTGTGGCCAGTAGGACAAGGGAGGTTATTCTGCCCCTGTACTCAGCACTGCTCAGGCCACACCTTGAGTGCTGTGTCCAGTTCTGGGCCCCTCAATTCAAGAAAGATGTTGAGGTGCTGGAACATGTCCAGAGAAGGGCAACAAAGCTGGTGAGGGGCCTGGAGCACAAATCCTATGAGGAGAGGCTGAGGGAGTTGGGCCTGTTTAGCCTGGAGAAGAGGAGGCTCAGGGGTGATCTTATTACTGTCTACAACTACCTGAAGGGGCATTGTAGCCAGGTGGGGGGTGGCCTCTTCTCCCAGGCAACCAGCAATAGAACAAGGGGACACAGTCTCAAGTTGTGCCAGGGTAGGTCTAGGCTGGATGTTAGGAAGAAGTTCTTCACAGAGAGAGTGATTTCCCATTGGAATGGGCTGCCCAGGGAGGTGGTGGAGTCACTGTCCCTGGGGGTCTTCAAGAAAAGCCTGGCTGAGGCACTTAGTGCCATGGTCTGGTTGATTGGTTAGGGCTGGGTGCTAGGTTGGACTGGATGATCTTGGAGGTCTCTTCCAACCTGGTTGATTCTATGATTCTATGATTCTCCATCCGAATATTAACAGAAAGGTTGAGGCAGCTTCCAGCAGTAAGGCTAAACCAAGCAGCTTTCCTGTGGAACTTCCGATGCTTCCTGCTTCTGTTCTGGCTTAAAATTAATGGTGTTAAAACCCCCACCCTTTCTTCTGTCATTTCCACTTCTGATTTGAGCTGGAAGGTGAAAGGAAATACTGTAAGAGTAATACATGAAAAATTCATCACGGTCACTTTGTTTTCGGATGGCACTGGACAGAGCTTCTGGTTTCTGTGACTGCTCATATATGAAGGTGCTTCTGTGCCTGCCTATGCTTCCATGTAGAATCACAGAGTCATTTCAGTTGGAAAAGACCACTAAGGTCATTGAGTCCAGCCATCAACTTAACATCACCATGGCCATTTTCAAACATGTCCTGAGATGTTGTGTCCACACTTTTCTTGAATGCTTTCAGGAGAGGTGACTCCACCATCACCCTGGGCAGCCTGCTCCAATGCCTGATCACTCTTGCAGTAAAGAGATTTTTTTCCTAGCATCCAACATAAACCTCCCGTGACCCAATTTTAGGCCATTTCCTCTTGTTCTATCTCTTAGTACTAGGGAGAAGAGATCCCAGTGTGTCCATAGAGAGAGAGCAAGAAAAATGAGTTCATAGTTAAAAATGAGCAGGTAAATAAAGACAAATTCAGTGTAAAAATTGCTGGACTTGATGAGCAGTTGGAAGATTACACTAGATAACAACATACATGCTACTTTGGGGAAACTTTTCAAGCAGTATGTGAATGCTGCCATGTTGTGCCTAATGCAAGCCCAGCTGCCAAAATCAAATTGTGATTGATCTTTAGTCAATAATTCTGTACTTGTGGGTCAGATATTTTCCTGCTCCTTATTGCTTCCTCTGTATAGTGTGCTGGTGGGTGGGTATCCATTAGCAGAATTGTTTAGGCTGGAAAAAAAACTTTAAGATTGAGTCCAACCATTAACCTTGCACACTAAGTCCCTCTGTGAACCATCCCCCTAAGGGTGACATCTACATGTCTTTAAATACCTCCAGGGATGATGACTCAACCACTTCCTTGGGAAATTTCTTCCAGTGCTTAACAACACTGTCGGGGAAGACATTTTTCTTAGGATCTAATCTAAGTTTCCCCATGTACAACTTCATGCATTGCATTGAATTCTTTCTGGCTTGTGTTTGTGATCACAATATGTTCTAAGTGCAGAGGTGCTCAAGTGGTGTTCGTTTTAAGCTAGTACAGGTACCTTGTAGCATCGTGTTTAGCATTCAGTACTGGATTGTGGTCAAGATGAAGGCACCTGGAAAAAGAAGATTGCTTCAGTTTTGTGTTGTAATAGTATATGCTAAAGTAGAAAAGAAGCAGAGTCCTGCAAGCAGACCTTTGCTCTGCAGTATCTTTGATCTGAATTTTCAAATCTGAAGCCCAGCTGCAGCCCTGTGCTCTTGAAGCAGCTCAGCTTCCAGAGTCTCCTCAAACACAAGGCTACCGTTTTGTGGTGGGACATGACTCTATGAAATTGTAGCCAACATGCAGCAAAAGCATTGGTAGGGAAGGAATCTGAATTGTAACAGCAGTGAGCCAAGTAAGGAGAGGGTTAAAAGAAATTAAGTGGCCATTAGTATTGGATATGTAAATGAGTATAATTTGTCAAGTAGGGTTGTGTGTTGATTTTAAACGTGGAAGCAAGCTGACTTTAGACAGTGGTGTTTATGGTGAGATAAAAATGCAGTAAGATAAGCAAATGCTCTGTCTTGTGCAGCCAAGCATTGCTGGAATTTTCTTGTAGTCGTCTTGTACCCATCCCACCCCCCTTCACCCCTCCCCCCAACATGGTTATGGATGGATTTTCTGTGCTGCATGTAAATGTGCAGTGGCTGCAAAGGAGATCTGAGCTGGCTTCACAAGATTTAACTCAGAGCCAGAAGCAATGTGCCTGAGCCTGGGCAGCAGCCTGCAGCCCTGGCGGGTTGGGCTGGTGCCATCTCAGGGCTGTATCTCTGTGCTTTAGAATCAGCAGGGCTGATATTTCCCGTGTGCTCCTCTACCTTTCTTGCGTGATGTTTCTTTTTACATTTGCAAGACTCTATTTAAAAAGAGAGACTTTCTCAGTTAAAGGAAAGTAATTATCACTTGTGACAGCAGTCATCTGTCCAACCCTTCTGTCCTTTGCATCTTTACTTTGTAAAGTGAATAAAGATTCACACACAACACCACTTGAACTCTGCTATAATGTTATTTCATAGCACTGTAACTGAAGGTCTTTTAAGCCTTACTGTTTCATGAATTTGCTTTGGGTCTCTGTGGGGAAAATAATACTGATGTATTCATCAAATTGAAGGGATTAAGATGGAGAGGAAATTAAATCCTGTGAGGAGTGTGTTTGAATTGCAGAAACACAAACAGGGTTGTATGAAAAACATTAGGAAATAGTCTGCTCTCTGTTGCAGTTGTAGAGATCTTCGGTGAAAAAAGAGGACTTTTTTGTTCTTGCATACCCTGAGGAATGTGCTCTCTTGTAGGTGGGGTACCTCTGAATGCTTTTCACAGCCTAATCGGTGCATAAACATAAACCAGCCCAAGGGCTGCTTTCTGAGTGGAGGGACTGTGCTTGTGTGGTATGCGTTTCTGGCTAGATCCAAGTAGGGGTTTTCTGGAGGTCTTTTACATTTTTTTGTGGTAGCACTATGAAGAAAATAAATGGAGAACACATCCCTGTGGTGTTCTGGGTCGTCTTCTGCATCAGAAGTGTGGCCAGCAGGTCGAGGGAAATGGTTCTTCCCCTCAACTCTGCTCTGGTGAGACCCCACCTGGAGTACTGCATCCAATTCTGGAGCCCCCATTACAAGAGGGATGTGGAGATGCTGGACCCTCCTGGCTGGCTGGAGAAGGGCCACGAGGATGCTCGGAGGGCTGGAGCAGCTCTGCTGTGTGGACAGACTGAAAGAGTTGGGGCTGTGCAGTTTGGAGAAGAGGAGGCTCCCAGGTGACCTTCTTGTGGCCTTTCAGTATCTGAAGGGGGCTCCAAAAAAGCTGGGGAGGGACCTTTTAGGCTCCCGGGGAGCAGAGCTGGAGGTGGGGAGGTTCAGCCTGGCTGTGAGGTGGAAGTTGTTGAGCATGAGAGTGGTGAGAGCCTGGAGTGGATTGCCCAGGGAGGTGTTTGAGGCCCCATGGCTGGAGGTGTTTAAGGCCAGGCTGGCTGAGGCTGTGGGCAACCTGATCTAGGGTAGAGTGTACCTGGGCATGGCAGAGAGGTTGGAACTAGATGATCCTTGTGGTCCCTTCCAACCCTGACTGATTCTGTGATTCTTTTCCGCCAGTTTTCTGTTGTTTGACAGCTGTGCCTAGAATAAAGTACCAAGCTACCTTTTCAAAGTGCATCTTGGACATATATTTATACTCTGCATTTTATAATGTAAAGAAAAATACTACTGCAGTATGCTCTGAAGTTCTTGTTCAACAGCAGTGTAGATCAGTGTAAGCTGGCAGCTTTGGTTGTGATGCCTTTGTAGGCTCACTTCAAATGTCAGAGTGCAGTGTTAGCAGCATGAGTTGCTGCATAACCCAACTCCTGTATTAGAGGCAGTTGGACGTGTTTTGTGATTTCTGGAGAAAGCAAGCATTCAGTTCCCTGGGGTGAATTTCCTTGATTAGCTGTCAGCCTCTCCTAGCCGTCTAAAAGCCAGCTCTGATCTGATAAGAGGAAATATTGCCTGACTGTTTAGTTTGGAACTGAAGAGGAAGCCTGTTCCCTCTTGTGCCTTGAAGAGGCTGGGCAGTTCAGGTATGTGGTTTGTGCAATGCTGCTAAACATCTCCTTAGCTCAGGTTGTTTCACAGGATGTTAGGAGTTGGAAGGAACCTCCTTAGGTAATGGAGTCCAACTCCCCTGCCAGATCAGGACCATGAAATCTGGAACAGGTCACACAGGAACACATCCAGACAGGGCCTGAAAGTCTCCAGAGAAGGAGGCTTCACAGCCTCTCTGGGGAGCCTGTTCCAGTGCTCTGTGACCCTTACAGTAAAGAAGTTCTTCCTCATGTTGAGGTGGAACTTCCTGTGCTGTAGTTTGTACCCATTGCCCCTTGTCCTATAACAGGGCCCAGCTGAGAAGAATTTGTCCCCTGCCTCTTGAATCCCAGCTCTCAGGTACTTATAAACATTGGTTAGATCCCCTCTAAATCTTCTCTTCACCAGATCTAAAAGCTCCAGGTCCCTGAGCCTCTTCTCACAAAGAAGTGCTCCAGCCCCTTCATCATCTTTGTAGCCCTCTATTAGATTCTTTCAAGTAGATCCCTGTCCCTCTTGAACGGGAGAGCCTTAAACTGGATGCAGTATTCCAGGTAAGATTTCACCAGGGCAGAGTAGGGGGTGAGGAGAACCTCCCTTGATCTGCTGGCCACGCTGTTCTTATTGCCCCGCAGGAGCCCATTGGCCTTGGCCACAAAGGCACATTGTTTCCCTGCAGAGGATCAGACCAAGTGACTGATAACTGAACTTGTTCCTGCATTTCCCAACTGGCCCTTCCCAACTGGCCCTGGACATGTGCTCCTTGCGAGCTGTCTTACAGTGCTGTGAGAGATCATAGAATGGTTTAGGTTGGAAGGGACCTCAAAGACCATCCAGTTTCAACCCCCCACCATAGGCACGGACACCTCCCACTAGAACAGGTTGCTCAAGGCCTCATCCAGCCTGGCCTTGAACACCTCCAGGGAGGGAGCAGCCACAACCTCCCTGGGCAACCTGTGCCAGTGTCTCACCACTCTCACTCTAAAGAAATTCTTCCTAACATCCAGTTTGAATCTCCCCTCTGCCAGTTTAAACCCATTGCTCCTCATCCTCCCATTACAAGACCTTGTCAATAGTCCCTCCCCAGCACTGCTGTAGGCCTCCTTCAGATACTGGAAGGCCACTCCAAAGTCTCCTCAAAGCCTTCTCTTCTCTAGGCTGAAGAGCCCTAAGTCTCATAGCCTGTCCTCATAGCAGAGCTGCTGCAGCCCTCTGAGCATCTTGGTGGCCTCCTCTGGACTGGCTCCAACAGTTCCATGTCCTTCTTGTGTTGAGGGCTCCAGAACTGCACACAGGACTCCAGGTGGAGTCTGAGGAGAGCAGAGTGAAGGGGCAGAATCGTTTCCCTTGACCTTGCAAGGGATGCTTCACAAAAGCAGAAGAGGGAAGTTTTGGGCCATTTATGGTGTGGGGCCTCTGTAGAATTGCACAGAGATTTTCTGTGTGTCTAAGTAGCTGGTTACTGCTGGTGTATTAACTCCATGTTAGAAGGAGTGCTGAGCAGCTCAGGTGTCAAGTTGTTGGATCACCTGGGTGGAGAGCAGGAACATCAGCTCTGTAAACTACTTCTCTTAATTGTTGTCCTTGGGACTGTTGTTGCTTAGTCTATCACTAAGTTGATTTCTTCACTGTGGGGTGGCTGCTGGCCTGTGATTAGGCATTTGGGTTCATCATTTTCTTTTTTCAAAGCTTCTGGATGTCTCTTTCAGTTCATCCCTGCTACTTCTGCCTTTTCTGAGCTCCAGGAGAGACTGAGACTAGTCATTAAGTATGAGATGAATAGAGATGTTTCCACTGTGGCATGCGTCTTGAGAATGCTGTAGTCAAGATCAGTGAGACAGGCTGGGAATTACTGAGTAAGTACAAAAAGGAATTAGCTGAGTGTAATGACAGTCCCTCCCAGGAGATGTTTGTCTAAGCAGATATGAAAGTGCTTGTGGACTGAGGTTTGCTCGTGCTTCAGAGCTGTAGTCTGCACGCAGCACAGCGAGTGCTTGGGAGGTGCATTTTGTAGCTGGCATCCCCAAGCAGAGAAATAGTTTGAGTGCAGAGGGATGCCTCAGAGTAACTTCTCTGCAGAAAATGCACTAAAGTGTACCACCTAAATGGTGACTTGATGTGGTTCTTTCAGACATGCCCTCACATATCCAGGTGCAGAGGGAGGCTATTCAAGAGCTCTGCCGTGTGCTTTTCAGAAAACAGTAGTAGATATTTCAGCAGAGTTCGTGCTAGGAAGTTTCTAAGGAAAGATTTACTGTGAAGAGGCTTCCAGGAGGTTTGGTTTAGAGGTACAGAGGTGAACATGTTGCAGTTTCTTTGGCAAGGATTAAGTCTGACTGACTAGTGTCTCATGATGAGCACTTCTGATTTCATAGAATCAACTAGGTTGGAAGAGACCTCCGAGATCATCCAGTCCAACCTATCCCCCAGCCCTAGCCAGTCAACTAGACCATGGCACTAAGTGCCTCATCCAGTCTTTTCTTGAAGACCTCCAGGGATGGTGACTCCACCACCTCCCTGGGCAGCCCATTCCAATGCCAATCACTCCCTGTGTGAAGAACTTCCTCCTAACATCCAGCCTATACTTCCCCCAGCACCACTTGAGACTATGTCCCCTTGTTCTATTGCTGGTTGCCTGGCAGAAGAGGCCACCCCCCACCGGGCTACAATGTCCCTTCAGGTAGTTGTAGAGAGCAATGAGGTCACCCCTGAGCCTCCTCTTCTCCAGGCTAACCAACCCCAGCTCCCTCAGCCTTTCAGCTAGTTAGTTGTATTAGATCAGTGGGGAGGAAGTTAACACTTCATTTCCCTTCAGCAATACTGAAATTAATTTGATTTATGGCATCGAGGGAGGAATACAAACCACAGGTAGAAAATGCTTTCCAACTTTACCCTATGTAGCAAACTCTTATTTTTCATGTTTATTACACTGTGTAAAGCTTTAGTAGTCTTAAGTAAGCGTTTTAGTGAAACAGTGTTCATTCACTGGCTTCCACTGCAACTGGGTGCTTTGTGAGTCCTTTCTTTTCCACAGAACTGCTGTTTTCTTTATTTTCTTGGCCTGTTGCCTAATGCTGCCATTTCATGCTCTTGCCATGAAGTGGTGCATTAGAACAGGGTGGCTTTGTCTGTGCTCAGGCGCCACCATTTGTGAGGGGAGGGAGCTGGCGGGCAGGAGCGGGTGGCTGGTCTTTACAGGCCCCTGGAGGAGCCAGGCCAAATGGTGCCCATTCATGGGGCCCTGGTAGTAAAGTTTACCTTCCTCACTGCTTCCTCACTGGTTTACGTTGGCTCTGCAGGTTGCCTGAGCTGTGAAGAGCTCCTTATTCTTGCTGCTCAAGGGTGTGTTGGGTAGGTGGAGGTGAATTCTTTACTGTAAGGGTCATGGAGCACTGGAACAGGCTGCCCAGAGAGGTTGTGAAGTCTCCTTCTCTGGAGACCTTTAAGACCTGTCTGGTCTTCCATGTGACTCTGTGACATGCACTGGATTATGGTCCTGCTCTGGCAGGGATGTTGGACTCGATTTATTTGGGTCCCTTCCAATGCCTATCATCCTGTGATCACCTCCACCATCTTCCCTCTGGTCTCCAGGCAGCAATAAGGGCATCATGATCATTGCTGAATCCCTATGCTGATCAAGCTTTGGCAATAGGAGCCTCATGCCCTGTAGTAAATATGCTCATCTAATGATGACTTTTGAGACAGAGAGCTCCTCAACCATCATTCAGGTAGGCACAAAGTGGTTTACCTTGGCTGTCTTCTGCTATGCCTTGCTTCTGGACAGCAGGAAGGGGAGGGTGG
Source organism: Pogoniulus pusillus (assembly GCF_015220805.1). Taxonomy (NCBI): domain Eukaryota; kingdom Metazoa; phylum Chordata; class Aves; order Piciformes; family Lybiidae; genus Pogoniulus; species Pogoniulus pusillus. The sequence goes on along the minus strand of NC_087272.1, from coordinate 34,574,379 downwards.
CAAGTGGAAGGCTCTTTCTGTGCTGTGATCAGCAATTGCTGTCCTCCTGCTAAGCCCCCAGTAGTCTTGTTGGGGTGTGGTAGTTCTCAAAGTCCTGTGCAGTTTGGCTGAGGAACAGTGGATGTATGATAAAGCTCACAGAAGGCAGGGGGAGGATTTCCTCTTTCCTTGATAAAAATAGTCTCTGGCTAAAGAGGAATTGCAATTCCCAGAAACTTAACTCAATACACTGGGGAAGAATTGACCCATTGGAAAGTGCTTGCTGCAGACGTGCTCATGAGCTCCCAGAGGGTAGGTTTGTGGTACCATCTCCTGGCAGCAGAAGTGGTGAGAGGAGAGTCACCATACCTGGGACATGGGAGAGGAATATTCCATAGAAATCAGTAGTCATTGCCTGTGGCTTAGTTTATCTTGGAGCTTTGAAGTTTAGTATTGAATATTTGGGGCTGAAGACTAACTGGTGTTTGGTGCTGACATCCTCTTCAGAAATAAAGACTAGCAAAAGAAGGGAAGTGAGTACCTGAGATGACATACATTTCTGATGTTAAAATGGACATATTCTGTACATCATGAGAGAGGTAGACTTTTGTTCTGCTTTGCAGTTCTCTCTTAAAAAAAAGACACTGTCTTTGAGCGCCGATTATTTGCAAACCAGAGTGCAATTATGTTGTTCTCCCCGATGTTTTAGCATCCCCAAATTAGTCCAGGGTTATGTATGTAGGAGGACTAGGTGGGAGAACCCATAAAGAGGCAGTAGTGTGGCTGGGGGAGCTAGTGTGGCAAGCAGAAGTTGAAGTGGGACTAGGCTGGCTACAGGCTGTTGTGGGGGCGTAGGCTGACTCTATACTGCAGAACACTCTCTGACACACTTTCAGCATTAATTGATGGGGTTTAATAATGAGCAATGCTTCCTGCTGCAGTAGCAGTACCATACCCCTGGAGCAGATAGATGTTTTTGCAATCTATTCATTCCCTGATTCCCTAGCAGTTAGAGGGAGAACAAAGTTGTCCCTGTTTCCTCTGTGCAAGTTGTATTTTGACAGGTAAGGTGGCATAACAGCAGAATACCAATTTTGACAAGTCCTGCCTGATGGGTAATGCATACCAGCCTGATTTTGTTAGTAAGTCACATTAAATAGGGTGAGTTTAAATGCATGTATTGGTGCTGTGTTGGAGATGAACTCCATCTCAAGTTAATGAGTAAAGACTTCTCTCTGTTTAACTTGCTAATATGCTTGCTTATCACTTCTTCCTATTAAAGCCTTAAAAAAGGCTTGTAGTGATCCTGCTGTTTTGGACCATGGGGAATGAAAACATTCCACATATGAACTGCAGTCCTCTTACCAGTTACCATAGAAATCTAAATAGAGAATGCTCTGCAAATAGTGCAGATATAGCACTTAACTTTCACAGCTCTCATTTTCTTAAACACATGCCATTGGTTAGACTTCTGATACTGATGATCTGATACTTAACTGGTGATCTGTTACTAAATGATCAGTATGGGCTGCTGCACACCTTGTGAATAAAGCTGTTGTATTTACACTATTTGCAAAGTACTCTCTGTGTCACAGAACTTTACTGCTTGGTTTTTTTAACACCAGTTTGTTGTTCAGACTGGCCATGGCAAACAAGACCAGAAAAAGCTGCTTTGCATTCCTTCAAGAGCTGCAAAATGCTCAAGACTTTATGGATTATGGATGAGTCGCCTGGAGAACTGTTCCTGTAACTCCAGCAGGATATGTGACCCAGTGACATGCAAAGCAGCCAGCTTAAAGCTACAGCTGGAAACTCAGGAAACAACAAGATGCCTTGTCTGGAAATGTGGTTTGGAGCACCACTCAGACTCTTCTCTGGTCCAATTTTCTCACTTGCATAGCCCAAGAATGGGGAATAAGAGACTAGCTGGCTTTTGGGGGTCTTGGCCTTCTGCAAGTAGCATGATTTGTCTTATGGGAAGTCAGTTTGTGTCTTGATATCCTAGGAGCTGAGAATTGTTGTAGAATAAAGCTGCTCCAGGTTTCCCCTGCTGTCCTTGAGGAAAAATTATTACTCGTGTCTGTGATGGTTTGGGTGCTACCTACCCCCCCACACACTTAAGAAAATCACCCAAACTAGGCTCAGAAGAGATGGAAATTAAGAGTGAAGCTTTATATTTACAGCTTAGCACAGTATACAAGCAGGTATTTACAGTATCTAGAGAAATATGCAAGTTAAAAGGCAATACAGATACACAACAGCCCTCCCAGAAACCAGAGTCCCCAGGAGGGGCTCCCAACCAGCCTTTCACCTTCTTCCCACCCCTCTACCTTACCCCAGACTTTGCTTTACATTCAGGGTAAGTTTGGGGGGTTGGCCAGGGGGGTTAGGAGCAGAAGGATTAATCAAGCAGATGGCAGGTTAGAGAGAGAGAAGTGCATGCAGCCAGAGCCCAAGCGCAACTCCCTTATCTATGTTTGTGTTCTTGTTCTTGCACATCTCAACAAGCCTATGGGTGAAGCAGACATCACCATTGCTTCCTTTTCACAACCTATCATCTAATTCTTCTCACCAAAATATCCCAGCTAGGCTCAGACTAGCACAATGTCTTATCTGGTGGGACCTGATAGTATTTTCCACCACATTTCACTGTTTTCAAAGTAAAGATTGAAACTTCTTTTTGGTGTTGTCTTTTTTTTTCCTAACAGTCACTGTGGTTTCATCAGTTTTCATCTGTTGCCAGTCATCTCATATCATGTAACTCTCTTTCATATTGCATTGATTTTATTTATTTATATTCTTCTCCTAGGGCTGTCTGACTGCTAGTAGTAACCTACTTGCAGAAGGAGAGCTCTAAGCATGTAAGAATTTTAAATGAGCTTCCATCTGGTGTTGTTCTTGGCTTGGAAACAGGAATAAAAATGTTTCATATTTTTACAAAGTAGATGATTTTTTCCTTCCCTCTCCACCCCTGATAATTAAAAACTGAATCTAGAAAGCAAAATGGAAATTTACAGACTTCCAGAGCTGATTCAGTGAGCTCTGTTCTTGTCTCGGCAGGCGGCTGAGGGGAAACCAAAAAGCATATGCACCATGGGATGAGATGGGCAAACTGGGGATTTTTATGAGCAAATCTGAGCTGGTTTGGCTTCCCAACAGCTCTCTAAGCAATGTAACTGTACTCCTGAGGTGCTCTGCTCTTGGATGCTTCTAAGTTAGCTCTACTAATCATCTGTAATTAAACCAAATACACTCTCCATGCCTACATCACAGTCAGGAGCTGGGCTGGATAGTCCTTTGCACTGCTTCTTTGAGTGTTGGCATCCCAGTAGCTACCTAATAACCTGGTGCAAATTTGGAGAAACTAAGCAACCACCTTGCCTTCTAGGCTCTGGCTGGGTGAGGTGGTTGGTTGGCACTTCTTGTCTGGGGAGTGCTGAGGCCTTTGCAGATGTTGCCAGTTTTGCTGTAGTTGTCCAGAAAACACAGGCACCTTTTCAGTGAAGGGGATGATGTTGCATGAGGACAGTGTTGAGAGGTCTTCTGTTCTTTTTTCAGTGCCTCTGTCATCATTTGGTGACATTGGTGATGGTGTGTTATTGTCACAGACAAGCAGGTTGGAAAAGACCACCAAGATCATTGAGTCCATCCTATCACCTAACTCTTCTAATTAACTAAACCATAGCACTAACTGCCTCACCCAGCCTCCTTTTAAACACCTCCACAGATGGTGACTCCACCACCTCCCCAAGCAGCCCGTTCCAATGTCAATCACTCTTTCTGTGAAGAACTTCTTCCTAACATCCAGTCTAAACCTTCCCTGGTGCAGCTTGAGACTGTGTCCCCTTGTTCTGTTGCTGATTGCCTGGCAGAAGAGACCAACCTGGCTACAGCCTCCCTTCAGGTAGTTGTAGACAGCAATGAGGTCTGCCCTGAGCCTTCTCTTCTGCAGGCTGCACACCCCCAGCTCCCTCAGCCTCTCCTCATAGGGTTTGTGTTCCAGGCCTCTCACCACTTTGTTACCCTTCTCTGGACACATTCCAGTATCTCAACATCTCTCTTGAATTGAGGGGCTCAAAACTAGACACAGCACTTAAGATGTGGCCTAACCAGTGCTGAGTCCAGCGGCACAATGACTTCCCTGATCCTGCTGGTCACACTATTGTGTGATGTCCTTCAGCTCTACGCTGTGCATGCAGGGTGCTTCACCTTCATGTCACACTCATCTGCTCTGAGCAATGTGCTTAGCTTGAGGTGCCTCCATAGGGACGTCCCATCCCTTTCCATGGAGGATTGATGCCATGCAAGCGAGGAGGATAATACAGCCATCTTTCACCATTCCTTTCTGAGGTCAAAAGGGTCTGGAGGACTTTATTTGTTCATTTTATTTAATGGACATTTGATGTTTCAAGTCTGCTTTCTGATGTCCTGCCAACACAGAAATAGTCATTCCAGTAGCAATTTAACCACACTTTTGTCACGATAAACTGATCCAAACTCAAAGTGATATTTTTTTTTTTAGTGGATCTGCAATTTTACTCTTTCTTTTTATTTCCCATGTCCTACTTTCTAAAAAGCCTACTCTGCAAATCTCACAACTGTTGTATCAGTTGACTGTTGCCTGCATTTTCAGACGCTTGCAAAAATAGTAGATGGCAGAATTTTAGCTAAGCAATTCTTAAGATTCATGCTAATAGGGTGTTGCATTTCTTTTCCTTCCCCAACTCCTTAAAATTGAAGGCTGTTCTCATGGAAGCATAATATGATAAAGAAAAGTGGAATTTAGATACCACACTGCCAAGTCATTTTGGTCTACTTCACTAATACAAATGTTGCTCGAAGTACTCTTCATTGTATTCAAAACAACTTCAGCTGCAAAGTAATAGTTTGGGTTTTGTTTTGACTTCTGGTTCAGATGTGGTGTTTGACTGCTTCTAGCTTTTGGCTCTTTTTTCTGTACTCAACAAAAAAAGGTAATTATTTCATTATTATTTTCAACTCAAAACTCAAATGTTTTTAAGAATCATAAAGTTGTTTTAATTGGAGAACTGACTGAAAGAGTTGGGGCTGTGCAGTTTGGAGAAGAGGAGGCTCCCAGGTGACCTTCTTGTGGCCTTCCAGGATCTGAAGGGGGCCTGCAAAAGAGCTGGGGAGGGACTTTTCAGGATGTCAAGGAGTGACAGGACTAGGGGGAATGGAGCAAAGCTGGTGGTGGGGAGATTCACGCTGGATGTGAGGAGGAAGTTGTTGGTGATGAGAGTGGTGAGAGGCTGGAATGGGTTGCCCAGGGAGGTGGTTGAGGCCCCATGGCTGGAGGTGTTTAAGGCCAGGCTGTATGGGGCTCTGGCCAGCCTGCTCTAGGGTAGGGTGTCCCTGCCCATGGCAGGGGGGTTGGAACTAGATGATCCTTGTGGTCCCTTCCAACCCTGACTGATTCTGTGATTCTAACACCTCTAAGATCATTGAGTCCAACCATCCACCTAACACCACCATGGCCATTAAACCACAGAATCACAGAATGTTAAGGGCTGGAAGGGACCTCAAAAGCTCATCCAGTCCAACTCCTCCACCAGAGCAGGTTCATCTATACCAGGTCACAGAGGAACGCATCCAGGCAGGTCTTGAATATCTCCAAAGAGGGAGACTCCACAACCTCTTGGGTAGCCTGGTGCAGTGCTCCCTTGTTGTCACAGTAAAGATTTTCCCTATGTTGAGGTGGAACTTCCTGTGTTCTAGTTTGTGTCTGTTGTCCTTCATCCTATCACAGGACACCACTGAAAAGAGCTTGGCCCTTTCTTCTTGCCACCCACCCCTGGGCAGCCTCTTCAGTGTTCCATCACCCAACTCTAAGTGCCAGGGACGCTGACTCCACCACCTCCCTGAGCAACCTGTTCCAATACCTGACTACTCTTTCAGTTAATAAATTGTGTCTAATATCCAATCTAAACCTCTCATGGCACCATTTCAGGCCATTTCCTCTCATCTTGTCACCTGCTACCAGAAAGAAGAGACCTATTCCTGCCTCATTCCAACCTCCTTTCAGGTAATTGTAGAGGGCAGTGGTGTCTCCCCTCAGCATCCTCTTCTCCAGGTTGAACAACCCCAGTTGGCTCATCTTCTCCTCACCAGGCCTGTTCTCTAGACCCTTCACCAGCTTTGTTGTCTTTCCCTCAACACACTGCAGCACCTCAATGTCCTCTCTGTAGTGAAGGGCCCAAAAGTGAACCAAGTATTAAAGGTGCAGCCTCACCATTGCAGAGTACAGGGGTACAATAACTTCCCAGCTTCTGCCTAACCTGCTTGCTTAGGTTTGGCTCTTCAGACTTCCCCTCTCCAAAGGAGCAAAAGAGATTCACAAAACAGCACAGAATTGCTGAATTTAAAGCTAGAAAAGACATGTGAAAATTTTTAATTCATCTGTTTCTGAGTTCCCTTCCAACCCAAACTATTATGCCATGATCCTGACATCAATGAGAGCAAGGAGGTTGATGTGAGATCTGCCTGTGCTACTCATGAGCCATACCCAGGGCCACAAGAATGGCTTGGAGTGAACAGGTGGAGCTATGCTGCTTTCAGAGAAGCCATCCTGTTTGTTTTTTTCCTTTTGTTTGTTTGTTTTTCAATTGTAGTTTGCAGCATCCAGTGAAATCACCAAACTTTGCAGCAGAACTGTGTGTAGGTGTGCAAGCCATTCAGTTTTGAGCTCTGCATAAATAAATGCTTCAGCTGAATGTCTGCAGTTAGAATTGAAACTGAGAATGGAGAGGTACAGGAACATTTTCTGGTGGAGATGTTCTCACGCACTCAAGAGCATCCTTTTAGCCAAATGGCACTGAGTAGGATGAAAATTAATATTATAGCTAAGCCAGGGAGTTACTGATGGGAAATGTTATCCTTATTCCTTTTTTTGGCATTTCATAGAATCATAGAATCAACCAAGTTGGAAGAGACCTCCAAGATCATCCAGTCCAACTTAGCACCCAGCCCTAGCCAACCAACTAGACCATGGCACTTAGTGCCTCATCCAGTCTTTTCTTGAACACCTCCAGGGATGGTGACTCCACCACCTCGCTGTGCAGCCCATTCCAATGGCAAATCACTCTCTCTGAAGAACTTCCTCCTAACATCCAGCCTATTTATTTTTCACAGTTGTTTCAGCCAGCTCTGGAGCTTTATTTAACTCTTAACGCCCAGTCCCTGAGAGTTAAATACACTGTTCGGGTTCATCCCATTCCCTCTGCCTTGCTGACTGCTTTGCTGGGTTAATTCTCTCTGTAGGCTCTCTGCCCAGTTAAATGAGTACCAGAACAGGCACAGGAGGATCAGGAGGTGTGAGAAACCTCCACATGGTATGGGAGGCTCAGGGTGTGCTTAATGCACCAGGAAAGTGGGAATCTTACTGAATAGAAGTATTCTGGAAATCCAAATTAGAACATCTCTAATGAAAGGGGAGAAGGACCCCTCACAGAGAGGCAAAATCTGCATAGTTCTGGTGTTTCACTGAGTGCATTGGTGTAGGATTCAGGATGCGTTGGGCTTTTTCAGAATCATCAGAAGCTTAATGAGGGGGGCAGAGATGATCTCTCAGGGCTCTCTCAAACTGAAATTGCCTAGCTTGAAGACAGACATTGCAATGCAATGGGTATTCATCTCCATTCAGCACTTCAGAGTAGGTGAAAATGCAGCTTTCTACTCCAGGCTCCCAGATATCTTTCCATGTGTTGCTGGTGCTTGTGGTCTGTGCTCCTGATGGGTAGGCAGTCCTGTTGTTTATTTTGTGTTGTGGATGTGAAGTCCCTGAGGTGTTAGTCCTTAGAGTTTTGTTGTAGGTGTGAGGAGGCAGATGCTGACCTCTGTTGCATGCCCACGAACACCACCGTGAGCAATTGCCTCTTGCCTGTAGAGAGCCTGGCTTCTCCTTCAGCAGCAAAGTGGTTACCGAGCCATTTTTTGCTCACTCTGTTTGTCTTCCCTTGACAAAGTAAGTGTACACTAATTACACTGCTGATTGCATGGTGCAATTTCCTTGTTCCTTTTAAATTGCAGCAGTTCTGTGCCACTGCTGGCTTTAAGGACCTTTGACACTAGTTTGGCTTTGGCTTTTACAGTTATCAGATGTGTACCACCCTGTAGTGATCTGTCAGAAAAGGAAGTGCTGTGAAATGTGAATGGACTTGGAGAAGAAACATTTCTAATAGTTCTCTAGTGTAAGCATTGGCAGCATAAAGCTGCTCTGCCGTGGGAGTCTGCTGCAGCTGGTAGTGGGTTTAATTGGTCACTGAATCACAGGATGTTAGGGGTTGGAAGGGACCTTCAGAGATCATTTAGTCCAACCCCACTGCCCAGTTAGGGTCATCTGGCTGCACAGGGCAGACAGCACAGGAACACATCAAGGTGGGTTTTGAAAGACTTCCCAGCCTCTTTGGACAGCCTGTTCCAGTGTTCCAGCACCCTCACCATAAAGTGTCTCCCCATGTTGAGGTGGAACCTCCTGTGTTCTAGCTTGTACTAGTAATAAGACAAGTTCCTTGTCTTATTACTGGGAACCACTGAAGAGAGAGCAGCATCACCTTCATCCTGACACTTGTCCCCCAGATATTTATAGGTAGATCCCTTCTCAGCCTTCTTCAGACTAAACAGTCTCAATTCTCTCAGCCTTTCTTCACAGGAGAGATGTTCAAGTCCCCCAGTCATCCTCGTAGCTCTCTGTTGGATGCTGTCCAGCAGATCCTCTTCTCTCTTGAAGTGGCAATCCCAAAGCTAGACACACTATTCCAGGTGTGGTCTCACCAAGGCAGAGCAGAGGTGGAGGAGAACCTCTCTAGACCTGCTGCACACACTTTCTCTTAATGCACCCCAGGATACTGTTGCCCCCCTTGGCCACAAGGGCACATTGCTGTCCCATGGAGAACTTGCTCTCCACTAGGATCCTAAGATCTTTCTCCATAGAGCTGCTTTCCAGCAGAACAACCCCTAGTCTGTAGTGGTGCCTGGTGTTATTCCTCCCTGGATGCAGGACTCTGCATTTGTCCTTATTGGACTTGGTGAGGTTTGCTGTCACACATCTCTCAGCCTGCCCAGCTCTCGTTGAGTGGCAAAGCAGCCTGACAGGCTGTCAGCCACCCCCTCCTCCACCCCCCAGTTTTGTGTCATCACTGAACTCGCTGAGGGTACACCCAATCCCTCATATAGTACATTTGTCTTGTTATTAGCTGGCATAAATTCCTGCTTCATTTATCATTTTAAACTCCCCAAATATTTATGCAGCTGCTTTTTCATGGGTTTGGAGTTTTTTGTGTGTATATTGTTTTGCTATACTGTGTATTACCTCTTTATGGTTTCCTTTATTTTACAGAGTACAAAACAACAGGATAGCTTAGATTTAGAATCATAGAATCAAGCAGGTTGGAAGAGACCTCCAAAATCATCCAGTCCAACCTATCACCCAGCCATATGCAGTCATCTAGACCATGGCATTAAATGCCTCACCCTGGCTTTTCTTGGAGTTAGGACAATCTGTCCTCGCTTACTACCTTCTGTCAGTGACTCTGGAGTTATTTTGCAGACATCCAGCAAGCCTCTCTTGCCCTGGAAAGTAGGAGTTAAGAATATCAGAAAATATTTGATTCTAAACAGCAAGCTGCATTACAGCAGGAGGTGACAGTAGACTCTTCGCTCATCTTGCCTGTCTCATCTGGGCAGGTTTGGCTGAATTCCTGAAGATCCATCTTAGCTTGCAGGGGCTTGGTTAGTCTGAGGCTCCTCTGACTGTTCAGATATCCTTATTCATGAGTAATAGATGACTTTGGGTTTGTATGGCTCTTAAGACATCTCTCTTTCTGGTTTATCACTTTCTTGTACTTTGCTGTGGTTCTCTGGTTTGGAAGTGGTGGTGAGAACCCTCTGTCTCTGTGTTGTGCACAGGATACATACCTCAATGGAAGTTCTCTAAGCAGTATCAAAAGGAGTTATTAATGAACTCATTAAAGATGTTACAGGTTCTCTCTTCCAGGTTCTTTTAAGACACCTATCAAGAAGCCACAGGTATTACTACCTCTGGCTGCTGTGTTTTTTACTAGGTTTGTAAACCATCCCACTTAGGCAATTTGTACAAAGCCCCTCTCACTGTTAGTAGTAAAACAGACCCCTTGCCCTTCCATTCTCTGAGCTGTTACTTTATTCTCTACACTTTTTCATTGGCCTGATATTTAAAGAAATCTCATGATGCTGGTTCAGCTGATACATGGGTGGCTGCAGTTATTGACCTTTTATGATACTTGAGAGGGTGATTCAGCCCAAGGAAGTCTGAGATTCCAGAGGATTCCAGGCATGCTCTTGTACCAGACAAGTAAAGGAAATATCATCATTGCTCAGCTGCATCGCTAAAGAAGAGATGGAGGCTTGAGTATCAAGTTTTAAGTGCAAAGAACCTTTTATCAACTGTCACTTGAAACAGAATCATGGAATGGTTTGGGTTGGAAGGGACCTTCTCCAAAGGTCATCTCGTCCAACCCCTATGCAGTGAACAAGGACATTCTCCACTAGATCAGGTTACCCAAAGCTCTGTCAAGCTTCACCTTGAGTATCTCTAAGGATGGGGCCTCAACTACCTCTCTGGGCAACCTGTTCAAGTGTTGTATTACCCTCGTGGTAAAGACATTGTTCCTAACATCCAATCTAAATCTATTCTTCCCTAATTTCAAACCACTACCCCTTGTCCTACCACTCCAGGCCTTTGTAAGCAGTCCCTCTGCTCCCTCTGCCTGTCTTCATAGCACAGCCCTCTCAAATCAGGTTTTTTAAGCACGTATCTGCCTTGGCATATGATATGAAAGGTGCATGGTGGATTTTGAGGAAGTATTTAATGCAGTCATCTCTATAAATATTTGACAAAGACCTGGCCAAATGTGTATGGAATTAAAAAGGAATATAAATCCTTACTGGTGTTAATTACAAAAGCAGGGTGCAGAATCCCAGCCCCACTGATTTCACTGGGAGCAGGTTTTGTCTTCTAATTATTGCTGTGAGCAAGTTTTTCCCCTCACCTTCACCAAAGCATTCTCCATTGATTTAAGGCCATGCTTAAATTACTGTGACTGAAAGTTCTTTTGCCTGTGGCACCGTCTCACTCCCTTAGGAAGGGCTGCAGGATGCTTCCCTGGCTTCTCACGTTTTCTAAACCTCAGCTGCCTTTATGCTATAGTATTGGTGCTCTCTCAAGCTTGATTTTCACTCTGATACTGTTGTAAGTGTTGCATAAAGTGTTAGACTTTGAAGGAACACTGGCATCTCCTTGTCAGGTAAATGCTTCTCTGACCAGTCATCCAGTGTGTAGGAACTTTGTGATGTTTCTCTCAGTGAAACCACATTGCTGCTTGATGAGCTCTGCCTTCTGCATCTGCTGGAGCTGCCAGGGCTTCAGAGTATTATTGCTCAGCCTGGCTGATGCTTCTGACAAAAGGCATCTCCTTAAAAAAGGTAGTTACTGTGGGCAGTGTAGGCTAGATCCTTTGCTGGGGGTTAGGGTTTTGCACCCTTGCCTTCCTTTCCCAGGTGGCAAGGAGTAAGCAGGGTTGCTCTTGTGTCACAGAATGGCTTTGATTGGAAGAGACCTCAGGCATCAACTACTCCAACCCCTCTGCCATGAGCAAGGGCATCACTTCATCCTCCTTCTGGACCTTCAGGGAAGGACCTATTTATGCTGAAATTAGATCAGACTCCATCAGAAATTTATAGGAACCCATGAGTGGATTTCTGTAGGATTCAGATATAACCTCAATGAGCTTATTTCTTCCCCACCCTCTCCTGTTTCTAAACAGCACTGAAAACAAAGAATGGGCAGGATAAAAGTCGAGGATGCCGGCAAGGTTACATGTGTCATCTGAGTCATTAGCCCTGGCAGTGCTCCTGGCCAGTTGCCTGTGCCAGATTTGGTATCTTTCACTGAAATTTAAAGTGTGGTGAAACATTCTGGGCACACTTTCACATCCCTTAGGACTGCTCCAAAAGCAGCCTTTTAAAAGCTGTTGCAAGGTGCCTGTCCATCTTCTTCATGATGTTACACCATGCCTCTTCCTCCTCACTGCCCCCTTGGTGTGCTTCCTCTCCATGCTAACCAACCTGAGGACCCAGCAGAAGGTGAACCCCTCACAGAAGATGCATCTTTGCTGTGAGGAGGCAGCTGAGCCAGGGTAAAGGCCATCTGCTGCTGAAAGGGACAGTTGGCTTAAATAAGTGTAGATGTAAAACTGTACATGAAGCATTTTACTATGCGACCAGGGAACAGCAACTTTGACTTTTACTTTCTGCAGCTGAATGTACATGAAATGATTCCTTAAGTCGAGCATTGCTTGTTCTTACTCAGTTTAACCTGTCCATGACTTGATATCAGTGTCACAGTATGTTAGGGGCTGGAAGGAACCTTAAAAGATCATCCAGTCCAACCCCAGAGCAAGATCACCTATACCATATCACACTGGAATGCATCCAGGTGGGTCTTGAATATCTCCAGAGACTCTGCAGTATTCCATTTAAGTTCTGCCTACATGAAGTTAAAGACAGTTCCAACTCTTGTCTGTGCTTATTTTGAGTTTCTACTATGCTTACTAGTGATGCTAAATTTCACTCTTCTTTTAACAATGGGAATAAATTGATTGATAAATGGCAATAAAATGAAAACTCCCAGGTTGGCTGGCCTTACAGGCATCTGAAATGTGTGCCAGTGTCCATCCATGTGCATGTTTTCACGTGCTAGAGCAAATGCAGAGAAGGGCAATAAAGCTGGGAAGGGCCTGGAGAATAAATATGATGAGGGAGCTGGGGATGGTTAGTGTGAAAAAGAGGAGGCTGAGGGGAGACTTCATTGCTGTCTACAGCTACCTGAAAGTACCTTGTGGAGAGGTTGGTGCTGGTCTCTTCTCACAAGTGATTAGTGATAGAACAAAAGAGAGTGGCCTCAAGCTGTGAACTGGGTAGGTTTAGATTGGACATTGGGAAATGCTTTTTCCCAGCAAGAGTGGTGCCCAGGTTGGTGCTGGAGTTACCAACCCTGGATGTGTTTGAAAGTCGCTTGTATGTGGTGCTTGGGGATATGGTTTATAGGGTGCACCTTGTAGAATATGCTTATTGGTTGAACTTGGTGATCCTGAGGGTCTTACCCAACCCAACTGTTTCTGTGATTCTGTACACATGGACACATCTCTAATATAAAGTCTCAGAGCCACTGGCTCATCTCACGTTAGTTCTGAGCACAGCCAGGTTCCCAGCTGAGTAAACTGGAAACAGTGGGGGTTATTCTTCTTGGCTTTTGTAGTCTTCAGCTGAGGCTGTAGGTCCACACTTCTCATAATATTCTCTAGCAAATTCTGACTCCACTTAGGTTTTGAAGGATGTAGTAGAGAGTTTTAATGTTTTCATTCCAAGTAGTGCCCCACTTCAGCCATCTGTGTTCCACCATGGTGTAACTGTGTGGTCATTTTGTTCCTAGAACTGGAACTCTATATTTGTACAGTGGGTTCTGAAACCTCTTGGAAGTGGCATATGTGAGGAAAAACAAGTTCCAAAGGAGTTCTGAATTCTATGTTTCAGTTGCAGCGTAGACATCAGTCTAGGGTCAGTAAAATTAGTGGCTCAATTTCCATTGATTTACTGGAGGCTTTCTCAGTACTTCAGTTTGTTCTGCTACATGCTTCACTTCTTGATGTGGAGAACCTTCTTCACTTTTAGTTTCATAATACTTTGCCTCACTTGTCACAGTTTAGCCCCAGAGAATCAATGCACAGACAGCTCTAGAACTTCCCTGTCCAAACCAGCATCACTTATGTGCTCCTGGTCATTGAGTGCTCACTTACAAAGCTGTGAAGCTCTGCTGTCTCTGTTGAAAAGGTTACATTTTTGTTGCTGTATTGATTAACTTAACTATTTTGAGTAAATTTGACCACCTGTGGCTATTGCTGACCTTAAATTCCTGCAGCACCTCCAAGCAAAATGCTAAACATAGCTAGCATTCCTGATGTGGCATGAGTGTGCATGTTGGGAATTTGAGGGCACTAGGACAGAGCACTGCACTGCTTATCCAGGGCAATCTTCTGAGTTTGTTTTCAGTGGGGGAAAGCTTTATTTTGTGTTAAATTCTATTTGGGGGCACAGCATTGACAGATGAGGGCCTTTTTGCTTTATGATGCACTTCAATTTCTTAATGATGTGGATAATCCTGTGTGAATTGGAAAAATACTCAGTGTGCTGGGAGAAAGAAAAAAAACAACAAAATCAATATAATTCTTTGGAATGTAGGTCTTAGTTAGAACAAGAGGATGACAGGAGGTTTTAATTCATAGCCAGAAGTGATGGGGATATAAAGGAGCCAGGCTGAGAGAACATTATTAGGGTAAATTTTGTTGCTTCTTTTTGGAGCATTTGGGAATAGCTGCAGTCAGGTTAGTGCTGAGGTGGTTATTTCCTTGTCATTTAGTCACAGGATCACAGCATGTCAGAGATTGGAAAGGACCCAAAGAGATCATCGAGTCCAACCCCCCTGCCAGAGCAGGACCACACAATCTAGCTCAGGTCACAGAGGAAGGCATCCAGACAGGCCTTGAAAGTGTCTGGAGAAGGAAACTCCACAACTTCTCTGAGGAGCCTGTTCCAGTGCTCTGTGACCCTTACAATAAAGAAGTTCCCTCTTGTGTTGAGCTGGGACCTTGTATGCTGCAGCTTACATCCTTGTCCTATGCCAGGGAGCAAGTGAGCAGAGCCTGTCCCCCACCTCCTGACCCCCAGACCTCAGATGTTTACAAACATTTATTAAATCTCCTCTCAATCTTCTCTTCTCCAGACCATACAGCCCCAGGTCCCTCAGCCTCTCCTCATAAGGCAGTGCTCTACCCCTCTAATCATCCTTGTAGCCCTCCACTGGACCCTCTCTAGCAGATCTCTGTTCCCATTCCAGTGCCAATCACTCTCTCTGCCAACAACTTCCTCTTAACATCCAGCCTCCACCTCCCCTGGCACAACTTGAGACTGTGTCCCCTTGTTCTGTTGCTTGCTGCCTAGGAGTAGAGATCAACCCCACCTGGCTACAACCTCCCTTCAGGTAGTTGTAGACAGCAATGAGGTCTGCCCTGAGCCTCCTCTTCTCCAGACTGCACACCCCCAGCTCCCTCAGCCTCTCCTTGTAGGGCTTTGTTCCAGGCCTCTCACATTTTGGGCACAGCAATATAGTTATTAATTAATCTGCAGTATTATTGTTGAATAAAATGCTTTTAAAGTGATCATCTTATAAGAGTTTCCCAATCAAGCAACTTCATTTTTGTGTTTTAATACATTAAAGATTTACTGATTCAAAGATTACACTGGGCTGGAAGGTACCCTCAAAGGTCATCCTGTCCAATCCCCTTGCAGTCAGCATGGATACCTCCAACTAGATGAGGTTGCCCAGGGCCACATCATGTCTGATTTTGAATGTCTCCAGGAATGGGTCCCCTCAACCACATCCCTGGGCAACCTGTTCCAGTTCTTTACCACTCTCATTGCAAAGAACTTCTTCCTGATGTCCAACCTAAATCTACCCTACTGCAGTTTTAAAGCTGTCAAGAAACAGACCATTAAAAGATCTTGGATTTATAGCATTTATGATTAATTCTCACACTGGGTTTGTGAATATGTGTTGTATTTCTTGGCTGTGCAGTCATAACAGGAGCAGAAATCTTTACTGAGAAATGCCATTTTTGGGGGGGTAAATGATTATTTTTTTTTTGTCTGCAGTCAAATTAGTTTCAAATGAAAAATAGTAGAGCATGCTTGTGTGCTGCATTAAAAGAATATGGCTAAACTTAGTGGAATAAACTTCTGAAGGCCATAAAATGGTTAAGGAAAGCTTTGTTTAACTCAAAGCAAAGATGTAGCCAAAACTGTTTTGAAGTCAGTGGTCATACTAGGAAGCATAAGAAGTCATCAGTCCATGCAGAATGCAAATGTGTGGTGCAGGAGTAACAAGTCTGGCATATAAGCACTGGATTTCTTTGTCATTTCACAGCCACTCTTGGTGTTTGCTCTTTAGGTTGTGATTCTCATAACACTACTGTAGTCGATGGTTTTGTACCATCTATCTTCCTGGTTTGGGAAGGAACAATAAACTGCACCAGTACAGGTTAGGAGGTGACCTGCTGGAGAGCAGCCCTGTGGAGAAGGACCTGGGGGTCCTGGTGGACAACAGTAAGTTCTCCATAAGACAGCAATGTGCCCTTGTGGCCAAGAGGGCCAATGGGATCCTGGGGTGCATTAAGAAGAGAATGTCCAGCAGATCGAAGGAGGTTCTCTTCCCCCTCTACTCTGCCCTGGTGAGACCCATCTGGAATAATGCATACAGTTCTGGGCTCCCCAGGTCAGGAGCCAAATGGAGGGCTACAAGGATGATTAAGGGGCTGGAGCATTGCCTTATGAGGAAAGGCTGAGAGCCCTGGGCATGTTTAGTCTGGCAAGGAGAAGACTGAGAGGGTGATAGGTTGGACTGGATGATCCTGGAGGTCTCTTCCAGCCTGGTTGATTCTATGATTCTATGTGTATAAATACCTGAGGGATGGATGACAGGAAGGGACAGGGACACCCTCTGCTCACTTGTGCCCTGTGATAGAACAATGGGCAGTGGATGTAGACTACAGCACAGGAAGCTCCACCTCAACATGAAGAAGAACTTCTTTACTGTAAGGGTGGTGGGGCACTGGAACAGGCTCCCCATAGAGGCTGTGGAGTTTCCTCTGTAGACTTTCAAGCCCTGTCTGGATGTGCTCCTGTGTGACCTGTTCTAGATTCTATGGTCCTGCTCTGTCAGGGAGGGTTGGGCTCCATCTCTGGATATGCCTTGCAACCTCTAACATTTTGTGATCCTGTAGATTCTGTAAAACCAAACCAAACCATTTTTTCTTCTGTTGTTGCTAGAGTAGTTAATCATCATTTTCTGAGAAACACCAGGATCTCCTCTAGCAGTGGTCTGAGGTTTTTAAAACAAACAATTCAAACTATGTGGATCAGGTAAGAGATGTTAGGCCCCTGGCAGATTTTAGGACACAGTAGGAAAATGTGTACTTGTTTTTTGATCATGATCAGAAAATTAATCTCCTTCTTTTCGTCAGGTCATTGAACCATGAATAGATCTCCCTGTCAGAGGTAGGGAATTGAGGGAATGCTGCATGGCACTAGAATTGCAGTCTTAAAAAAAAATAATAATTGATCTAAATATCTTTCCTTCAGTGAGAATTGACAGCACAGCTACCACCTTCTTCATTTGCTTTGCTTCCTTAAGAGATCAGCCCTAGATAGTGAGTCAACTAACCAGCAAAGATGATTAATAAAAGAAGAAGTTAAATAAGGATTATTTTTTTATCTATTAACCACTAGCTATTCTGAGCAAGAGATATTCCAAGTACTCCATGACTCTGTTCCATTAAATAAACACACCCAAAATAACAAAATTCCAACCCGTGCCTCATCCCCCAAAGCCCCCAAACAACCCAAAAAAACCTAAGTGCCTAACAGTTATTTTATTTCAGCTAATGGAGAGGGGACAGGTCTGATTGTTACTCCAAACAGTGATTCCTGTAAGGTCTGTAATGTTCTGTTCCAAATCGTTCAAAGGTTTGGATAAGGTCTTTTAGTGTAGGGGAAAAAATGTACTGTTAATATTTTTGTAACTTAGAATCATAGAATCAGTCAGGGTTGGAAGGGACCACAAGGATCATCAAGTTCCAACCACCCTGCCAGGGGCAGGGACACCCTACCCTTGATAAGGCTGGCCAGAGCCCCATCCAGCCTGGCCTTAATCACCTCCAGGAATGAGGCCTCAACCACCTCCCTGGGCATATCAGTCAAAATCAACCAGGTTGGAAGAGACCTCCAAGATCATCCAGTCCAACCTACCACCCAGCCCTATAATAATAGTTAAGGTGGCCTTAAACACCTTTAAACAACTTTATTCTCTCCACCCTCCCCACTCCCCATATTGGAATGGCAGAGGGTTGTAAGATAGAGGAGATGATCTCTTTCCACAGTTGAGCACCTATTGTACAAAACGTTGGGATAAGTTGTCCTGGTGTGCAGAGTCAGTAAGATTTCTGTTAGCACACACTGCCTAAGTTAAAGGTTCTTCATAGAATCAACCAGGTTGGAAGAGATCTTCAAGATCATCCAGTTCAGCCTATCACCCAGTCCAGTCAATTAAACCATGGCACTGAGTGCCTCATCCAGTCTTTTCTTGAGCACCTCCAGGGACGGTGCCTCCACCACCTCCCTGGGCAGCCCATTCCAATGCCAATCACTCTCTCTGACAACAACTTCCTCCTAACATCCAGCCTAGACCTCCCCTGGCACAACTTGAGACTGTGTCCCCTTGTTCTGTTGCTGGTTGCCTAGAAGAAGAGACCAACCCCCACCTGGCTGCTACAGCCTCCCTTCAGGTAGTTGTAGACAGCAATGAGGTCTGCCCTGAGCCTCCTCTTCTCCAGGCTGCACACCCCCAGCTCCCTCAGCCTCTTCTCATAGGGTTTGTGTTCCAGGCCCCTCACCAGCTTTGTTGCCCTTCTCTGAACACGTTCCAGCACCTCAACATCTCTCTTGAATTGAGGAGCCCAGAACTGGACACAGCACTCAAGGTGTGGCCTGAGCAGTGCTGAGTACAGGGGCAGTATAATCTCCCTTGTCCTACTGGCCACACTGTTCCTGATGCAGGCCAGGATGCCATTGGCTCTCTTGGCCACCTGGGCACACTGCTGCCTCATCTTTGGCTCCTATCTACCACTACCCCCAGGTCCCTTTCTTCTGGCTGCTCTTCCTTGTCTTTTAACCAGCTTTGAATTCAAAATTATTGGGGTCTTGTAACAGCATCATTGAAATCGATTATGACTAAAACTGGAGAGAGACTTGAACCTTTTATTGTGCCTTTTTCTGTTTTTTTTAGTGCACTCATTTTAAGCATGCAGTCCAAGCATCTGCCTGAGATTTAATGAATGCAATTTGGTTTCCTGGACAAGTTTTCCTATATAGATTTTCTGGTGTGTATGAAAATGATGCAAAACAAATGGTACAAAGCAACATAGATGTGAGACAAAGACACCCTTCTAATGGCATAATAAATTTGCAGCATGAGTGGGTGCCCAGGCTAATGTGAAAGCTTCATGAAAGCCAGCAGTGCTGGCAGAGTGGTTGGCTAAGCAGGGTGCTGGAAGGCAGAGAATGGCAGAGAAGCCAAGCTGGCATTGCCAGTTGCTTGGTCCCACACTGCCCTGGGCTGTGTGCCTTGCTCTGGCGTGGTGGATATCAAGGATGCTCTAGAATAAAGCATGCTGCTTTGTGCAGCACAAGCTGCAAAGAGCTGGAGAATGTCAAGAAGGGATTGAGGAGGAACAGTGTTCAGAGTAGGGATCCCAGGATGTTAGGGGTTGGAAGGGACCCAAAGAGATCATTGAGTCCAACTCCCCCAGCCAGAGCAGGACCATAATCTAGCTCAGGTCACAGAGGAATACATCCAGAGGGGCCTTGAAAGTCTCTGGAGAAAGAGACCCCACAACCTCTTTGGGGAGCCTGTTCCAGTGCTCTGTGACCCCTTGTGATGGTTTGGGTGTTCCCCACCCTCCCACACTTTAGAAATCACCCAGACTAGACTCAACTGGCTGTGGGAATATAAATGAAGCTATTTATTTACAGCTAGCACAATATACAAGCAGATGTTTACAGTATATACAGTTATAGACAGAAATATACAAGGTAAAAAGTAATACAGAAACACAGCAGCCCTCCCAGAAACCTGAGTCCCCAGGAGGGGCTCCCAACCACCCCTGCACCTTCCCCCTGCCCCTCTCAACCTTACCCCAGTCCTAAAGAAGAAAAGAGGTTCAGCCAAGAGGTTAAGAAGCAAAGGTGAGTGGCAGGTGAGGTTAGGGAGATGCAGCTCAGTCAGAGCCCAGCCAGAAAGTGAAGATGTAAATGGCGAGTGTTATCTAATGTTTACCTTTCTTCTTCAGCAAGACTCTGAGGGGAGTAGACATCACCATTGTTTTCCTTTCACAGCCTATCATCTAGTTCTTCTCACCAAAACATTCTACCCTGCTTCAAACTAGCACACCCCTGCAGTAAAGAAGTTCCCCCTTGTGTTGAGCTGGAACCTCCTGTGCTGCAGCTTACATCTGTTGCTCCTTGTCCTATCCCAGGGAGCAGTGAGCAGATCCTATCCCTCTGCTCCTGACGCCCAGTCCTCAGATATTTATAAACATTTATTAAATCTCCTCTCAGTCTTCTCTTCTCTAGACCACACAGCCCCAGGTCCCTCAGCCTCTCCTCATCAGGCAGTGTTCCATGAGTATCTGAAGCCAGTCCCTGGGAGAGTTTGCCCTTCCAGCACAAATGGCAGTGCCTTTTGAAGAAGGAGCTGGCGTGCAAATTCGGAGTGCACTTCAGTTTTGCAGTGCACTTCTACCTACCTTTCATTCAGGCAGGCCTAAAGCAAGGCTGTGTGTGACTCCATTTTGATTTCTCCTGCTTTAGCTAATGCTTTGTGAAGTTGTTTTAACGGTGGGAAAGCATGTCTCTTGGGAAATGGGAATGCTGTCTTCTGAGAGGCTGTGCTGCCTTTTCTCTTTGTAGCCCTGCTTCTTCTGCAGCTACTCATCCTGTTTTGCTGGGTTTGACCTGTTAATGTACGTGTAGAGCAGGAGCTGAAGAGCACACTTGGGCCCTGGAGGGGGGAAGGATGACTTAAACTAAAACGCTGCCTCCATATCCCATGGGTATGATACGTGGTAGTGACTGGATCTCCTGCATTATTCATTGCCACTGGCTTCTGCCGTGAGGTGGGTGTTTATCACATGAATAGTTGTGCTGTGGGTTGCTGCAGGAAAGGTGTGTGACCTGAATACTCATCACCCACAGGGCTTTCTCTAAGTGACAGATAAAACCTGGTCTCAAGTACAGTGTGTCTGCTAAGAAGTCAAAGCCTTTTTCTTTCAGACAGCTTGTGGATGAGCATCTTCAGTTGCTTCTGACCCTCACTAGTGGTCTCTGGCACATAAAGGCTAGGCTTTCAACACCTTCCTTACAATTTGATTCCTGGGTGAAAGTAAGTTTTGCTCTTAATGTGCATTTGAAACATCGTTCAGCTAGCACCCTGGTATGCTAAGAATAAGGAGACTTGGAGATAAATTCCAGGCTGTTTTGTTTTCAGACATTGATTCAAGTTGCTTTCTTTCCACTTTTAATTTTTCATTTTTTTTCAAATACTCATTTTAACTCAGGTGTTTGAGTGTTTTCAAAGCATGCTTGTTTGACTGCTGAAGTGCCAACAGCAAATCTTGCACTTTGGGCTTTTGTGAGCTCTTAAGCTTGGGTCAGGAGGGATGAGCAAACAGAGAATCTGACTTGCTTGCCATCCAATTGGGGGAAGATATGCTGCACTGGTGCTTGAACTGTGCTTGAGAAGTTGTTGTTGAGCAGTAGGTATCTCTGTATGCTGTGCTTTTGACATAATAACCCAGAAAGTAAAGCCTCAGCTCAGATGTTTTGCTCAGACAGTTTTGTAACAGTAGCTACTCATCTGGTCCTTTTGGGTGAGTCATGACAGCAGTGGTGATGAAAGCTGGAGAGGAGTGCGTTTAGGGATGAAAAGAGGAGTAGGGAGGTGATTGTCCCCTAGTATTTGGCTCTGGTGGGGCCATACCTTGAATATTGTGTTGAGTTTTGGGCACCTCAGTACAAGAGGGATGTGGAGGTGCTGGGGTGAGTGCAGAGGAGGGCAATGAAGCTAGGGAAGAATATGAAGAATAAATCTCATGAGGAGCGACTGAGGGAGCTGGGGATGGTTAGTTTGAAAAAGGAGGCTGAAGAGAGACCTTATTGCTGTCTACAGCTGCCTGAAAGGAGGTTGTGGAGGGGCTGCTGCTGGTCTCTTCTCACATGCAACTAGTGATAGAACAAAAGGGAATGGCCTCAGTCTGCGGCTGGGTAGATTTAGACAGGGTATTAGTGAGGTAGTTTGGGAGTTTTTCTCCCTCCCACCCCAATTCAGCAGACTAACTCATCTGGCTGGAAGTTAAGGAATGAAGCTGTATTTTACAGTGCAGCACAAATTTACAAACATGTTTGCACACTGTATACAGATATTTACAAGTACATACAGTTACTTACAAGTTAAAAGTAATACAGAAATTCAAAACCCAGAAACTGCCCAGGAGGTCTCCGAATTAACTCCCCTCCTGTTTTTCCCACCCCCTCCCTTATCTGAGGCTTATGTGCAGAGGTGAGATTGCCAGATAAGGAGTTAGAAGAATGATTAGTTTGGTTTGCACAGGTTCAGGCAGAGATAGTTTAATACAGCAAGCAGCAGCAGAGACTGACTGACTTTGTTTATGTTTCTTGGGTGTATATCTCTCAGCAAAACCTGTGAGTGATATGTGCATCACTATTATTTTCTTTTCACAGCCAATGATCTAATTTCTCTCATTAAAATATTTCAATTAGCCTCAAACCATCACAATTAGGAATGTGTTTTTTTTTCCCCCAGCAAGAGGTGTCAGGCACTGGAATGAACTTCCCAGGGAGATGGTGGAATCACCGCCCCTGGATGTGTTTAAAAGTCGTTTGGATGTGGTGCTTGGGGATATGGTTTAGGGTGCACCTTGTAGAGCAGGGTTATAGGTTGGACTTGTTGATCCTGAGGGGCTTTTCCAACCTGAACGTTTCTGTGGTTCTGAGGGTACACAAGACTTACTTGTGCTGCAGGGGGGATGCTCAGCACACTGCAACTGCCTGCTCTGGAGTGTGTGGGCTGTGTAGAATGGATGTTTCTGTGCTCTCCTCCAGTGGATGTGTGTGTGCTGAGATCTAGCAGCAGGACAGCATCTCACCTTTCTGCTCTTTGCCCTGGCTGGCTGCTTCCTCTTTAGCAAGCCGAATTACTCAGCAGTGGAAATCCCAGCTGCCTCAGGCTGTAAGGGTAGGCTGCTTCCGTAGAAGGTTTTGCTGGTGGGCAGGATGTTGTGATTTATGGGTAACCATAGAAGCAGAACATGAATTGAAGTAGGCTTATGGCAGTGCACACTCTGACAAGACCAGGTGAGCTGGTGCCAGTTCTGAACTGTGGTGCGTGGCAGCCTCTCTGGGGTGACAGAGGCATTCTAATTCAGAGTCAACTCAGTGCTTTGGTTTCTTCTGCTTTGGTGTTTGTGCAACAGAGCTCAGCAAGCAGCAAGTCTTGAGAAATGCAGCAAGTCACACAGCCAATTAAACCTGGGTGTTCAGGAGCAGTCTCTGGGACCGTAGAGGTCTTGTGTAAGTGATTGGAGGGCAACAGTGCTAAAGTGAAAATACAGATTTGGTCCAAACTGGCAGCAAAGAAAAGTTTCTAGCTCTGCCTGTCCTGTCTCCTCCACTCTCTTCTGTCCAAAATGTTAAAAGGAAACCCAAAAGCCGCCTTCCAATATCCACTTTACACTTTTTCAACAAAAAGAAGCACTGAAATGAAAGGGACAGACCTGGGCATCATCCATGAATACAAGGACTTACCCTCCTCACAGTCTTTTCTTTAGTGGTCAGTGTGTGTTGTCGGAGGGCAGAAGACCCATGCCCATGTTCCTTCTCGGTTAGGAGGACCTAGCTCATCTTCTGCCCTTTTCAGGAAGGTGTCCAGAATATGCTTTTTAACCTGGGAGGGAAAGAATATGAAGCCCTCCTGCAAATAATGAAGAACCAAATCTCTTCTGTTTTATTAGGCCTCTCAGTTTGTATATAAAACAGTGCCACGTGCATTCCAGTGTTTTAACTGTGAATTGGGAAAGAAAGGCTTTTTCCTGACCTTCCAAATAGTGGACTTCAAAAATCTGGGAAGGCCAAATACCACCTAAGTGATGCTGTTTTCCTTTCGGCCCTCTAGGGCAGCAGGTTAATTAACGTGTAAGATTCTTCCTTCTGTGGGCTTGGCAAAAACTACTGTCAGAGATAAGATGCAGACAAAGAAAGGTGGTGGGGTTCTTGAGGCAGTGACAACAGCCATCTTCTCCACCTCATCTTTAATTAGCCTTTTACCTATCATTAGGAGAATCTTCCCAATCTGTCAGATTGATGTGTATTAACAGGTTGTTAATTCACTTGACAGGTTGCTTGGTTGTTGGGGGGGTTTTGGGTTTGATTTGTGGGTTATTTTGTGTGGTTTATGTTTTTTGTTGGTTTTTTTTTCCTCCCTCTTCTTTTTCTTTACATTTTTCTTACCTCCCCCCCCCCAAAAAAAAAAAAATCCTAGGTCTTTTTGTGTGTTTGATTTGTGGTTACTTTTTGGTTGGCTTGGTTGGTTTGGTTTTTGTGTTTTGTATTGTTTTCTGGTTTTACTTTCCAGGCTAAGACCCTAAGAAACCTCAGAATAAAACAGAGCCCTTCCTTCTCTCCTCCTTTTGGAAACTCCAGCAGCCTGAGTTCTCAGAGTGGGTTGCAGGAGACAATGAGACTCATTGGGAGGTTGTCTGATGGACTGGAGTTAGAAACTGGTGCTGTGCTTTCTAGAAGGAAAGAGAAGAAATTGTCCCTAAAATAGATGACCATGCTGTACTTATTAATTATTTATATTATGCTGGACTCTTCTTTCTTCTATTTTTAATTTGGAAGAAGAGGTGGAAAATTTGATGGTGAAGTAGGTGGGATCTTGTATTTCCTGTTTAAAAGAGAGTGTGGGCACAGTCCCCAGTCTGATAATGTAAATCACAGAAAAATTACTGAGGCTGGAATAAACCTCTGAAATCATCAAGTCCACACTATGACCAAACACCACTGTATCAACTAGATCATGTCACTGTGTGCCATGTCCAGTCTTTCCTTAAACACCTCCAGGGGCAATTCCTGCAGGTCTGTCTGTGCCCAGAGAAACCTGCAGTATGAAAAATGTTACCAGTTCCATACTGGCATCATTTCAATGATCTCTATATGGTGTACATACCACAGAACCATAGAATCAGTCAGGGTTGGGAGGGACCACAAGGATCACCTAGTTCCAACCCCCCTGCCATGGGCAGGGACACCTCACACTAGATCAGGCTGTCTAGAGCCTCATCCAGCCTGGCCTTAAACACCTCTAGAGATGAGGCTTCCACCACCTCCTTGGGCAACCCATTCCAGGGTCTCACCACACTCATGGTGAAGAACTTCCTCCTACCAACCAGTCTGAATCTACCCATTTCTAGCTTTGTTCCATTCCACCCAGTCTTATCACTACCTGACAGCCTAAAAAGTCCCTCCCCAACTTTCTTGTAGGCCCCCTAATATGTAGTGTTCTCAGTCTCTTGCAGGGGTTCATAACTGTTTTCCCAGTCTAAAAGCACAAGAATTGAGAGATCTGTAGTTCCTTTTCTCAGAGCAACTGGATCCCTGCAGACTTGCATACTTCTACTATATACTTACAGAATATATATATATATATATATATATATATATATATAAAAAAAATTTTTTAAAGACCTTTAAGATCATCAAGTCCAACCATCATCTGTACTTAGCAAATCTGATGCTAAACCATGGCCCTCAGCACCATCTCTGTGGCTTTTAAACACTTCCAGGGATGAGGATTCAGGCACGTCCATAGGGAGCCTGTTCTTTGAGAACCCTTTCAATCAAGAAGTTTCTTCTAACATCCAAACTAAACTTCCCCTGGTGCAAGTAGAGGCCATTTCCTGTCACTTGTCACTAAGAAGAGGCTGACAGCCACCTGGCTCCAATCTTCTCTCAGGGAGTTGTAGAGAGCAATGAGGTCTCCCCTTAGCCTCCTTATCTGAACAACCACAGTTCTTTCAGTTTCTCCTCACCACACCTGTTCTCCAGACCCTTCACCAGCTTCAGAATCATAGAATCATAGAATCAACCAGGTTGGAAGAGACCTCCAGGATCATCCAGTCCAACCTAGCACCCAGCCCTGACCAATCAACCAGACCATGGCACTAAGTGCCTCATCCAGGTTTTGCTTGAACTCCTCCAGGGACAGCGACTCTACCACCTCCCTGGGCAGCCCATTCCAATGCCAATCACTCTGTGAAGAACTTCCTCCTAACATCCAGCCTATGCTTCCCCCAGCACAACTTGAGACTGCCCTTTTCTGGACCTGCTGTAGCCTCTCAATGTCTTCTTGTCATGAGGGCCTCCAGGCTGAACCAAATACCCGAGGTGTGGCCTCTCTAGTGTTGAGGAGAACTTTTACACCCATCCACCCAGCCCAACGTGGGCAGGTTTGCAGGCACTATTGCTATAAGGGATGGAGGAGGAGTGCTCCAGAGTGATAGAATCCTTAACATTTGTGTTCCATGGTGCAAATGGTTGTGTTTCTTTGGAATGGGAGACTGTCTGTTGCTCTCCTTGAAGAGATGTGCCATCCCAAAGCCCAGACTGGCTGCGCTCTGTTGGGGCCATCTGAGAAGCAGTTTCCCAGCAGGGAAGAGCTGGTGAATATTTTTTTTTGGTGGTGACAGGTTTTAGATCACAGAATTACAGAATGTCAGGGACTGGAAGTGACCTCAAAAGATAATCTGCTCCATCCCTCCTGCCAGAGCAGGGTCACTTATACCAGATGATGTGGATTTAAATCAGAGTTGCATCTGGGTCGAGGCAATCGCAAGCACAAATCCAGGCTGGGCAGTGAGTGGCTGGAGAGCAGCCCTGAGGAGAGGGACCTGGGGATGCTGGTGGGCGAGAGGCTCAACATGAGCCAGCAGTGTGCACTTGCAGCCCAGAAAGCCAACCAGAGCCTGGGCTGCATCAGGAGAAGTGTGGCCAGCAGGTTGAGAGAGGTGATTCTCCCCCTCTGCTGTGCTCTGCTGAGACCCCATCTGGAGTGTTGCATCCAGTTCTGGAGCCCCCATTACAGGAAGGATGTGGAGATGCAGGAGCATGCCCAGAGAAGGGCCACGAGGATGCTCAGAGGGCTGGAGCAGCTCTGCTGTGAGGACAGACTGAAAGAGTTGGGGCTGTTCAGTCTGGAGCAGAGGAGGCTCCCAGGTGACCTTCTTGTGGCCTTCCAGGATCTGAAGGGGGCCTACAAAAAAAGGCTGAGGAGGGACTTTTTAGGCCCTCAGGGAGTGAGAGGACTGGGGGGAATGGAGCAAAGATGGAGGTGGGGAGATTCAGGCTGGACACAAGGAGGAGGTTGTTGAGCATGAGAGTGGTGAGAGCTTGGAATGGGTTGCCCAGGGAGGTGGTTGAGGCCCCATCCCTGGAGCTGTTTAAGGCCAGGCTGGATGAGGCTGTGGGCAGCCTGCTCTAGGGTAGGATGTCCCTGCCCATGGCAGAGGGGTTGAAACCAGATGATCCTTGTGGCCCCTTCCAACCCTAACTGATTCTACGATTCCAGTTCTAAGTCAGCAGAAGCATCTGAGAACCTTGGTGGTACAGATTTTTCTTCTAATTTAAGGGCAAGAAGAAAAATGCCCTGGCTGAAGAGCACACCATATACATAGCTTGTGCTTCAGGAAAAAAAAAGAGTTACTGAGGTATAAAAACCTTTTTTGGCCCTGACCCCCATTGAAGTTTGGCTGTTTGGAAGCTGCCTTTTTTGATATTTAAGCTAAACTTTAAAGTTCCTTACCAAGAATAAGGAGGTTGGCAAAGAGAGCAGTCAGAGCTGCTAACCTTCGTAGCTCTTGGCAGGAAGCCACCAGGCACAGGCTGCAGTGGAGCGGTGGAGCTGCAGTGATTCCTAGCTCAGTAAATTCCTGCTAAACCTCAAGAAAAGCAATCTAGACATTACAAATCCACGGGGAGTCTCTACCAGGTAGATGTCTGTGTCTGCTTTGAGAGCTCTACAAAAGTAAGTTTTGTTCTAGCAGCTCAATAGGGGCAGTAACTGCCGTGGCTGGGGTTTGTGCTGTTATTTCTTGCTGGCTGGTGTTTGCTCTTTGATGTTATTATTGCTGACTGAAATTCTGTGAGGTTCCCAAGATCAGGTTGCAAGCTGGCACCTGTGGGGGTTGCTCGTTTCTGAAGCTAGCTGAGGACTGGCTGCCCAAGGGGGTTGTGGAGTCTCCCTCTCTGGAGATACTCAAAACCCCCCTGGACGCATGATCTGGTATAGGTGATCCTGCTCTGGCAGGGGGGCTGGACTGGATGAGCTTTCGAGGTCCCCTTCCAGCCCCTAACATTCTGTGGTTCCATGATTCTTTGATTCTGTGACTGGGGTCCCAGGTCTGTCATCCTGTGACTGGGTCACAGATTGATGTCCCATAGAAATCCAAGTACACAGGAATACCTAATTCCACTTTATAGTGTCACCCCATCTTTGGGGACTGTTTAGGGGTTGGGGTTTTCTTTACCTCGCACCTAGTGTTTCCTCCAGCAGCCAGTTGTTGATTTCACTGATTGTAACAGCATGTTCCTTCTTTGTCATCTGTGGGCGTTAGACATTTGCTAATTGATTTTCTGAGAAGGGTATCAGTGCCTGCATGCTCTCTGCCTTCCAATTTACTGCTTTTAATAAAGTCCTAAATGAATTATTCTAGCTTGCATGGGTCTGCAGACTGAGCTTGCTCCACTGCTGGCTGGCTGAGCTTTGCTTTGAAATGTGAAGATTTATAAACAGGAAGGGGAGGGAAAAAAAAAGATTCCTCTCTCTTCATCCCAGAGTCGTTTTGAAGCCAATTTTCAAAGCAAGGCAACATGGTAAAACTGTGGGTGGGGAGGTGGACACGTTCAGCAGGCTGCAGAGAAAGGGAAGGGCTCTTAGGGTAGGGGGCGAAAGAGCTTCTCATCTGGGAAACAGAAGATGTTGTGTATGCAGAAACCACAGGTTCAGGAATTTGTCATCAGTGTTAATACCCCTTTGGAGCTGAGGGCAAATGTCTCTTGTTGAAACTTTGGCTTTGCAGTTTCCTATCTGCTGCTTTGTGGAAAGCTTGGTCATTCCTGCTCTGGAGACTTAACACTTTAGACTAGTTTATACTCCTTACTTAGATCTCAGAACTGGTGGCTGGTCCTGTTGAGATGGAAAACTTATTTCAGCTGTCAAAGGCTTTTTTGAGCTGTTGCTTCTTTTTTTATTATTTCTATTGTTATATTATTTTTCTTAGCTCCTGGACCTGTTGTCTTGTTTCAGAGTAAATCAGGTTTCACATATAGGATGAATAAAATATAGGATCTAATAAAAGTGTATAAATATTGTCAGACTCAGGGTCAGGAAGGAAGGGACAGGGACAGCTTCTGCTCACTCATGGCCTGTGATAGGACAAGGGGCAATGGATGTAAACTGCAGCGCAGGAACTTCCACCTCAACATGAAGAAATTCTTTACTGAAGGGGTCACAGAACACTGGAACAGGCTCCCCAAAGAGGTTATAGAATCAGTCAGGGTTGGAAGGGACCACAAGGATCATCTAGTTCCAACCCCCCTGCCATGGGCAGGGACACCCTACCTTACATTAGGCTGGCCAGAGCCTCATCCAGCCTGGCCTGAAACACCTCCAGGGATGGGACCTCAACCATCTCCCTGGGCAACCCATTCCAGCCTCTCACCACTCTCATGATGAACAACTTCCTCCTCATGTCCAGTCTGAATCTCCCCACCTCCAGCTTTGCTCCATTGCCCCCAGTCCTGTCACTCCGTGACAGCCTCAAAAGTCCCTCCCCAGCTTTTTTGTAGGCCCCCTTCAGATACTGGAAGGCCCCAAGAAGGTCACCTCAGAGCCTCCTCTTGAAAGTTTCCTCTGGAGACTTTCAAGTCCTGCACTATACACTATAGTCCTGCTCTGGCAGGGGGATTGGACTTGAAGATTTCCAGAGGTCTCTTCCAAGCCCTAACATCCTATGATGAAGAAGAGTTCATTATAAAGTGGCCACACCAACACAGATGGATGTGTCTCTGTTTCTCTCAGGAAGAAACCCCTTAGAATCATTTGGAAGATGCTGGCAGGTCTTCTTGGTCTCTGCAGAGGTTTAGGGTCTCAACACTTAACACAGCAAGTTTTGCTTGTGTTTGTCTGAATCTCAGACAGCAGGAAATCACTGGTTGCTTGGCTTTGCTGGTGAGAACGTGTTAGTACATCTGTCTTCTTTCTCTCCCACTATTGAACACTGAAATCTGATCATCTGGTGCAGAAGTCCCCAAATGTACCTCCTAAAGGAGCTGGGAGTGTTTAGCCTGGAGAAGAGGAGGCTCAGGGGGGACCTCATTGCTGTCTACAACTACCTGAAGGGAGGCTGTAGCCAGGTGGGGTTGGTCTCTTCTGCCAGGCAACCAGCAACAGAACAAGGGGACACAGTCTCAAGCTGTGCCAGGGGAGGTCTAGGCTGGATGTTAGGAGGAAGTTGTTGGCAGAGAGAGTGACTGGCATTGGAATGGGCTGCCCAGGGAGGTGGTGGAGTCACCATCCCTGGAGGTGTTGAAGCAAAGCCTGGATGAGGCACTCAGTGCCATGGTCTGGTTGACTGGCTAGGGCTGGGTGCTAGGTTGTCCTGGCTGATCTTGGAGGTCTCTTCCAACCTGCTTGATTCTATGATGGTTGGGTTAGAATATTAGTTTTGTGTGAGAGTTTGTTGTGTTTTCTTCTTGCTCCATCAAAAGTGGTTTTTTTGGTGTTTATTTTTTTCCAAGTACAGTTTCATTTTTGTAATAAAAAAATGAGTGCATTTTCTTGATTTATTAAAGAAAGCTTTACATTTCCATATCATTTTCTGTCTGGCTTATAAAAAGGCCTATTTTCAAGTTGCCAAATGACAAATAGGATTTTTTTTTGACCAGAACATTTTTAGCTCTCTTATGTGATCTGTTCTATCTCAGTACTTTCTAGGATTGATAGTTCTTGCATTTCTATTAGAACAAGGACAGGGAGCAAAAAATCTCTCTTTAAAATGGAATAGAATTTGGCTTGGTTTAGCCTGGCTTTTGCTTTAACAAAGAAAAGAATGATTATACTTTTTTTTTTCAGCTCTGCAGCAGATGAGATTTGTATTTTGGGTCTCTCCTATTTATTTTCTCCAAATGGGAGAACAAATATGAAGTTGAATAATACCTTGAATCCCAGAAGGTTGTTTAACCGACAGATCTGCTGTCACTGATGGAGTATCTTTTGATGGGAATATAACCTCACTTCTGTCACAGTGTGGCAATGATCCCAGTATGTTTTTCAGCACCAACCTCCTTACCATTAGTGTAGTCTTTTACCAGGGGGTGGGATGGTTGGCAAATGGCTGTGATGCAGCACACAGACTTGGCAAAAATAAATCATCTGCTTGATGTCTGCTGAGCACAAACATAAACTTAAAGATGATTTTTCACTTTCTTTTCTAAACTACCTTATGAACTTACTGTTTAGTGAGGCTGAGGGAGC
The DNA here is from genome assembly GCF_015220805.1 of Pogoniulus pusillus. Classification (NCBI taxonomy): domain Eukaryota; kingdom Metazoa; phylum Chordata; class Aves; order Piciformes; family Lybiidae; genus Pogoniulus; species Pogoniulus pusillus. The sequence continues at coordinate 34,543,073 of NC_087272.1, read as the reverse complement.
TGGGGTTGTTTAGCCTGGAGAAGAGAAGGCTCAGGGGTGATCTTATTACTGTCTACGACTACCTGAAAGCACATTGTAGCCAGGTGGGGGGTGGCCTCTTCTCCCAGGCAACCAGCAATAGAACAAGGGGACACAGTCTTAAGTTGTGCCGGGGTAGGTATAGGCTGGATGTTAGGAGGAAGTTGTTGCCAGAGAGAGTGATTGGCATTGGAATGGGCTGCCCAGGGAGGTGATGGAGGCACCGTCCCTGGAGGTCTTCAAGCAAAGCCTGGATGAGGCACTCAGTGCCATGGTCTGGTTGACTGGATAGGGCTGGGTGCTAGGTTGGCCTGGATGATCTTGGAGGTCTCTTCCAACCTGGTTGATTCTATGATTTTATGACTTTCTGCTGCCTTTTTAATACCCTGGGGCTCATCTCTGTCATCTAATTTCATTTTCTTCCTGCTATTCAGTGTTTGTACAAGGGGAGAGCCACAGCTCTGTAATGCAGTGGAGAGAGAATTTAAAGCGTGCCCTTGCAGCATCTCTCTTCTGTGCCCAAGCTGTCGTGGTCCAACAGCAGCTTCCCAGTTTGGGAAGATCCCTGCACTGTAACATAGGGATGCTCTGCTCTGCTCCTCTCTTGCCTGCATGTTCTTCAGTGCAGGTGGGTTTTAAGGATTTACATTTTCAGTTTGGGTCACTCAATCACTTGGCATCTCATGTGATTGCCTGACTCCCTCTGCCTTGCTGGCTCCCACTTCTGCAGAGGGGGGGCTGTGTGGGGTTATTGGCAGCCCCCACGCTTGGGACCTCAGCAGTTTTCATTAATCCCTTCCTGACTCTTCATAAACCAAAACTCTAATATGTGACTTTGTTTTGTTTTGCAGCTTGCCTGATTTCTGTAGCTGCCTGAGGGGCTGCTGGTGCCCAGGACTCCGGGACTCAGTGCTCTGATACTGGCTTTCCACCTACAAGCTGGGAAGAGTAAGTAATCTGCTGCATGTCTGGGGATCTCCTGAGATGGGGGGAGGCTTTTTCTGCAGTTTTCTTACCCCACATCTGAAACACCAAGGTCTCAGATTTCTCCTAGCACAGAGACCAGAGGTACCTGTATTTCTGTGCAGCATTTATGTTCATCTAGTGTTTGTTAAAAAAAGATACTTTAGCTGTTGTAGTGCTGCAGTAAGAGCAGTTCCTGGCTTATCCGTTCTTACAGATGACTTCTGTGTGACAAAACACTACAATTTGCTCTGCCACCTCATGAGAAAAGGCTGTGGGCAGCAGCAGTGCCAGTGTCAGCAATACTATCTGTTGATGTGGACACCAGTGTTGAATTTCAGTGTTCTGTGCAGCAGAACTCTCCTGCAGTGTGTTGAAATGATTCTGTGTGAGCCGTGAAGTGCAAGGGAGGCTCGCAGCAACAGCTGCTTTGTGGCACCAGCTGAGGCCATCTGTGTGGAGGGATTATTGGGTGGCCTACTCCCCAGCAGCCTCTGGCAATATGGCTTTCACTTCCTTCTCGTGAGACCTAGTACCTAGCAAGCCACGGAGCTTCTCATCTTCAGAAATAAGATATATGAGAGCTCTGGCATTGCCTGTCCACAAAAAAAGTGCTCTTAGCTGGCAAATGTAGGCTGAACATGTCTGTAGGTTTGCCTGTGCCACACAAGCACCTATACTGGCAGAGCCCTGTGGAAAAGCTGCACTGTTTGCTGCCAGAGGCAGGAAGTTGCTCCCTCAGGATTGCTCTTCTGCCTTCCTGAAGGCAGCACTCTTCTGGGCTTTGTGCTTGATCCTTACAAGATGTTACTTTGTGCAGTCCTAACTGATGGAGGTGAGCTGGCAGAGCTTTCAAACTTACACCAGCCTTGTAGCTGCTGAACAAATCTTATGCATGCCTGAAATTCTTGCTTTACTTGTGGGTTGCACAGCTGCAAACTCTTACCCTGCAAGTTTCTCCTTTAGCTAGTTAATTAAAATTGAGAAAGGAGACAAATGCTAGTACCTAGCTGAGATGCTGGGTTAGAAGGTGATCTTTCTTGCTGCAATGTTACTTTGAGGAGAAAAAGGAACTTCTCATCTTGAAGAATTTCAGAAATTTATGGTGATGAGTTTTGGGGAGTTTCCCACTCTAGATAAAGCTACACTCTAGTGAAGCAAGGTATTGCTTATTAAAGCAGTCTTTGCACAAGGAAAATAATGGGACATCAGCCAGGGCTAATCTGATGTGTATGAGGCACAAATGTTTTAGCCAGTGCAGTAAGAGGGCCGTTAAGGGCTTATGTAGGTGTTGAGGCTTAGTCTTGGTCTTCATGCTTTTTGTGCATGTTAAGCAAGCAAACCTAGTGGTGTGTAACACACAGGAGGTTGGACATCTTCTGTTTGCAAGCTTTTTGTCTGTAATCTTTATAGCTGCTTGACAGAGCCTCTGTTCTTAGATGGAAACTGAGCAGTATTCTTCCAAAACACAGAGCTTCCATGCAAGTTACTAATTTGTGTCACACACTAGGTCGTTCCCATGCCTTGTTTTCCTGTCTTGGTCCTCTCCCTTTCACTAGAAGAGCCTGTAAGTCCTCTTGCTGTGCCAGATCATTTTATGTATGAAGCCTCATAACTTCCCTTCAATGAGGTTCCAGTCTTTTCTCTGGAGAAGGTGGTGTTGGGTTGAGGACTTTCACTTTAGCAGGACCAATCACTTTAATTCCTCTTACTGCTCTTTGCAGCCGTGTCCAGCTCCTCGAAGGCCTGTCCATCAGATCACTTCAAGGGGAATTGCTTGGCTGGTCTCTTGTTTTACTGTCAGGAAGCATTCTGCAAGGGCGTGGTGCAGTCACTGGCCTGGCTTTAGCTCAGTGTCTTGCAGGTAGCTTTGTGAAACCATCCCTGGTGATCAGCATTCTGATGGCAGACTGCTTTCATCCCAGGCTGAAGGGAGTAGAGCTTCAGTCATTGTTTAATGCAGCTGAAACTCCTCACCCCAGCTACTTGGGGAGAATACAGCTTGCCTCATCCTATCTTTTCAAATTAAAAGGAAAAGCTTCACATTCTGTGATAACTGCAGGGTTTGGAGGTAATGGAGGTGGTTTGGGTTCAAGTACCTGAGCAGCTATTGCTGCTTCTCAGAGCAAGCCTTGCAGACAAGGCATGGATGCCATGCTCACAGCAGAACTGTTCTCACCACACCATCTCCAAGATCACAAATGCTGTAGTGTGGCCTAATTCTTTCCCACATTTCACTGGATTAGCACTTAGGTGTTTTAAAATGTATACAGAATACATTTTAAAGCTAAAAGTCTGTACCAAGAACAAACTCTATGTGGAGAGCAATAGCTGAGGTTGTCCTTCAGGCCACACCATCATCTTTCTTCATGCCTCAGTGAGATCTCTGCTGCTAATAACAAAAGAGTTCAATTTTCAGGACTGTTCCATTATTTCTGCTGAGACAGTAATTTCTGTAGTGTGTGTGCCTCTTTGCTAGAGGCTGACCCAGAAAGAACAATTTCTTTCCTAGGCTAGTAGAAATTCTATAGTTGCTTTCAGCTCAGGATGTGCTTGCAGTAGTGACCCCTCTTTAGCTAAACAGTTTCTCACTAAGAGTCATTTAAAGCTGTTGGCCACAAGCAGTGAGGTTGGTTGAACATTGAACTTCAGGTCTAAATGTGGCATTCTGTGATAATTTATAAGGAGCCTGTAAGAGATGGATTTAATGGGTCCCATTCTACCTGACCTCACTTCAGCCTGCTTTGGTGCTGGAACCATATCAGGAATACTGTGGCCAGCAGGACCAGGAAAGTCTTTCTGCCCCTGTACTCAGTGCTGGTTAGGCCACATCTTGAGTACTGTATCCAGTTTTGGGGCCTTCAATTTAAGAAAGATGTTGAGGTGTTTGAACAAGTCCACAGAAGGGCAGCAAGTCTGGTGAGTGGGCTAAAGTACAGTCCTGTGAGGAGAGGCTGAGAAAGCTGATGGTGTTCAGCCTGGAGAAGGAGAAGGCTCAGGGATGATCTCATTGCTGTCTACAACTACCTGAAAGGAGGTTGTAGCCAGATGGGGTTGATCTCTTCTCTCAGACACCCAGTGACAGAACAAGAAGGCACAGTCTCAAACTGCACCAGGGCAGATTTAGACTGGACATTAGGAAGAAGTTCTTCACAGAAAGAGTGATTGGCATTGGAATGGGCTGCTCAGGCAGGTGTTTAAGAGGAGGCTGGATGAGGCACTTAGTGCCATGGTTTAGGTAATTAAAAGGGTTAGGTGATAGGCTGGACTCGATGATCCTAGAGGTCTTTTCCAAGGCAGTTAATTCTTTCAGATTGCCTGTAATACTTGTTGCTTAGCAAATATGTTTCCAATAGCTCTCTGGTAGCTCCCCAGTAGTGTGATGCAAGCCCTCTCTGTGGCTCAGCAGAGGCTATCAGAAAGTTGCTGCTGTGTTACCATCACTTAGAATCATAGAATGGTTTGGGTTGGAAGGAACCTCCAAAGGCTATCTAGTCCAATGCCTCTGCAGTGAGCAAGGACATTCTCCATTGGATCAGATTGCCCAGAGCTGTGATTTGCTTAATCTTGAATATCATCAAGGATGGGGCCTCAACTACCTCCCTGGTCAACTTGTTCCAGTGTTCCACTTCCTCCTAAAGTCCAACCTAAATCTGCTCTTCTCTAAGTTCAAACCATTGCCCCTTGTCCTACCACTGCAGGCCTTTGTAAACAATCCCTCTGCAGCCTTCTTGCAGGCCCCCTTCAGTTACTGGCAGGCTGCTACTAGATCTCCTTGGAGCTTTTTTCAGGATGAGCAGCCCTAGCTCCCTCAGCCTGTCCTCACAGCAGAGCTGCTTCAGCCCCATGATCGTTTTTGTGGCCCTCCTCTAGACCTGCTCCATCAGGTCCATGCCCTTCTTGTGCTGAGGGCAGCAGAGCTGGAGGACTGGGGAGAACAGATGCTTGTTTGTGAGAGGTGTTAGTCACAAAACCAGGCTGTTTCTCTGCTGCCTGATTGGGTTGATAATAGAGATGGGTTGTGAAGAAAACCCAGAGGGAACTTCTTCAATTGCAGCAGGTGAATGGAACAGGCTGTGCTGCTGCTCCCAGTGTTGTCACCATTCATCATCACCTTTTGCCACTGGTAACAGCAGAAGATGTAGTACTGGGTAGTGCAGGGCATGGGTTCAGACTTTTTTACTACCTTTACTGTATCATAATTTCAGGAAGGAATAGATTTCTTGCTGTATTGCTAGAAACTGTCCTTGCAAAACAAGGACACTGTTCTTGCCTTGGGGGAGGATGGCGTGGAGAGGAGAGACCTGAAAAGAAATAATTGCATCTTGACTGGTTGTTTGTCCTGAGCTGGAAGTTTGCTGTCCCCAGACTCATCTAATTTGTCAGAAAAAAAAAGAAAGGAAAATGGTACCATGAGATGAAAATCAGCTGCATTTTAAGGCATGTTAAATGAAATAGCTTTTTTAGTGGAGTATTGCAGTGTTTCATGTGATTATTTACAGTTCAGATTAGGAAGTGTCAATGACAACCTGAAACTCAATTCTGATTACTCTGACAGATGTTTAATTATTAACAAAAATGAGTATTGGTTTTTGAGTTTTTTTTTTCCCTAAGTTTTGCCATCAGGGAAGAGTCATAGCAACATCAACACTGGTCAGGCCACACCTTGAGAACTGTGTCCAGTTCTGGGCCCTTCAATTCAAGAGAGATCTTGAGGTGCTGGAACATGTCCAGAGAAGGGCAACAAAGCTGGTGAGAGGCCTGGAACACAGCCCTGTGAGGAGAGGCTGAGGGAGCTGGGGGTGTGAAGCCTGCAGCAGAGGAGGCTCAGGGTGACCTCATTGCTGTCTACAACTACCTGAAGGGAGGTTGTATCCAGGTGGGGGTTTGCCTCTTCTGCCAGGCAAGCAGCAACAGAACAAGGGGACACAGTTTCAAGTGCTGGGGGGAAGTACAGGCTGGATGTTGGGAGGAAGTTGTTGCCAGAGAGAGTGATTGGCATTGGAATGGGCTGCCCAGGGAGGTGGTGGAGTCACCATCACTGGAGGAGTTCAAGCAAAGCCTGGATGAGGCACTTAGTGCCATGGTCTAGTTGAGTGGCTAGGGCTGGGTGCTAGGTTGGATTAGATGATCTTGGAGGTCTCTTCCAACCTGGTTGATTCTATGATTCTATGATAGAATGCTAGGGGATGGGAGGGACCTCCAGGTATTGAGTCCAACCCTGCTGCAAAGCAGGCCCACTTAGGGCAGATCACAGAGGAATGCACCAGATGGGTTTTGAAGATGTCTAGAGAAGGTGACTCCACAACTTCTCTGGCCAGATGAGGAGCAATGGCTACAAACTTGAGCACAGAAGGTTCCACCTCAACATGAGAAGAAACTTCTTTACAATGAGGATGACAGAGCTCTGGCACAGGCTGCCCAGAGAGGTTGTGGAGTCTACTTCTCTGGAGACTTTCAAAACCCCCCTGGATACATTCCTGTGTGAACTACCCTAGGGGATAGCTTGGAAGGGACCTCAGAGGTCATCTAGTCCAGCCCCTAAAAGATGTAAAAAGAGCTCTGTCATTTTATTGCCTTATTTTATTGACTGACCTTAAATCACAGGTTATAGAATCATAGAATCAGTCAGGGTTGGAAGGGACCACAAGGATCATCTAGTTCCAGCCTCCCTGCCATGGGCAGAGACACCCTACCCTAGATCAGGCTGGCCAGAGCCTCATCCAGCCTGGCCTGAAACACCTCCAGGGACAGGACCTCAACCACCTCCCTGGGCATATCAATCAGAATCAACCAGGTTGGAAGAGAACTCCAAGATCATGCAGTCCAACCTAGCACCCAGCCCTATAATAATACTTCTTTTTCTCTTGTGGTACTGCAGAAATGACTCTTTCCAACATTTCTTTATTTGCTTAAATGCTGAAGGCTTTCTGTGGCTGATGAACAGCTGTTTAGTCAGCAAAGATGTTGTGTGGGACTTCTCTGTATCCAGTGGCTCTGCCTTGAAACCTCCCAGAACTGGAAGCAAAGGAGAGGTTTATTTTGTGTACTTCCATTTGTTGTCCGATGTTGTTGTCCATTCCAGTTTCTCACGACCTTCACTTAATTTTTTCCATCATATCCTTGCAGTTTAAAAAGCAGATCAGAACAAAACCCTGAAGGCTTGATAGTTTCCTTGTCAAAAATGGAAATGAGTTGCTTCCTGCAAATCAGACTCCAGTCCTTCCTTCAGTACAGCATCAAAAGCAATGTGCTGTTTGTGTTGCTAGAGCTGTTGCTGTTGTCTAGTTCAGAGCAAATCGAAACATCCAGGCAGAGGCACCTAGAAAAAGGAAGGAAAAGCAGAAATTGAAATCCTGAATCCTACCTCCTGGTTTCAGCTGCTTCAGAGAAGTAAGAAGGCTGAAAAATCGGTGCAGAAGGCAGAGTGATAAAATCTGGTCACAAAGTTTCTTGCAAATCCTGTTAGATAAAAGCCATCTTGTGCTTTGAGACTTGCTACCCCAAATGTTAAGTATTTGGAGGCTTGGAGGAGTTTTGGTTGCTTGTTTAGTTGGTTTTTGGTTGGGGTTTTTTTTTTTTGTTGTTTGAAACATTTTACTCTTGTTCCTCACTAACAAATTTAGCAATGAGAGGCTTTGTGTGCACTTGTTTCTTGTGCCAACATTACTCTTCAAAGTTTTGATTGCTTCTCTCAGCCTTCCTTTTGCTGTAAGCCAAACCCTTAATATCCTTGTACAAGACAAATCTGCTACCTTGATTATCTTCCAATTTCCTGTGTTTTGCATTAATCCCTGGTGTGTGAGGGACCAGATGCTGCTGGGCTGTTTGAGATGAGGTCTGGGCATTACCTGGCATGCTGGTGTCAGTGTTTTCCTAGCTCTGTAGGAGAGGCTGTAACCAGAGGATGCATTTACCTTCTCCTGTGCCTGCATCACCTTGGCAGCTCAACAGGTCAGTGTCCTGCTGATGTAGCTGGGCCTCTTTCTTCCATCACATCCAAACAATCCTGCACCACACCTCAACACTGACAGCAGAATTGCTTGTTGATCTCTGGCCTTCTGCTCTCTTACTTCCTAACGTTCCTATTGTGCTCCTTAGTATCCCATTTTCATTTAGTTATCCCATCTTTCCCTTAGTTATCCCATCTTTCCCTTAGTTATCCCATCTTTCCCTTAGTTATCCCATCTTTCCCTTTGCAGCAGAGCATCCAGATTTTCTGCCATCAGCAGATTTCAACAAGACCTTCTGTGACAAGATCATTAATGATAAATCATGAATTGTTTACTCTAGCCCTGCTCTAGCAGGGGAATTGGACTAGATGATCTCCAGAGGTACCTTCTGACCCTTACTGTTCTGTGACACCAGCCGAGCTAAGCTGGTCTTATGCTCAGCTTGTCTTTTGAGGGCTTTCTAATAACCATGGGAGTTAGGAACAGCCTTAGTTTGTATTCCTGATCTTCTGGCAGTAGGTGGGTTCTGCTGTGCTGTGCTCCCTTTGGAAAACAGAAGTATGGATTAGATCATTTAGATGCAGATGTTCAAGATGGGTAAACTGGGAGTTTTTGTCTTGAGTAATAAAGTGATGTTATGCTTTTAAACAGTGTTTCAGTATTTAATGGAGTTTGCCAACAAAATGAAGAAGGTGGTGGGTTTGGATTTGTTTTTTCTGTCTGAACAGTTGATGAACACTTTTAGTTTAGCAGATACATCAGTTTGAAGAGAGAATCTGTAGCTTGTCCAGTTAGTTAGAGCTGGCAAACACAGCAGTCATGACATTTTCTGGAGGAACTCATTCTGTTTTGTCTGAGCTTCCAAGTTCTGCATCCATTCTTGGAAGGACAACAGCAACACTCTGTTTGTTCCCAGAAGATACAGGGAAGGAAAAAGTGGAGAGTAGCGATGAAGTAAATGCTGTAACAAAAGAGCTGTTAGCTGTGCTTGAGAGCTTTCCCACGGAAAGCAAAAGCACAGTGGCAACTCTTAACTTCAGAAGAAATTAGCACCTTCTCATTTAGACTTTAGAATTACTTCTGGGACCTGACAGGCAGCTTTGAAAAATGCTTTTCCCCAATCTTGTTGGAAACGAGATTCAGAACACAACCCAAATGAGATTCACTGCAGCCCTAAATATCACCTTCTTGCTTTAGGCTTTATGGGAAGATCTTCACTATCTGGTGATGGTTGCTTTGGTCATGTAATCCCTTTGCACTGCAGCACATAGAATCATAGAATCAACCAGGTTGGAAGAGACCTCCAAGATCATCCAGTCCAACCTAGCACCCAGCCCTAGCCAATCAACTAGACCATGGCACTAAGTGCCTCATCCAGTCTTTTCTTGAAGACCCCCAGGGACGGTGCCTCCACCACCTCCCTGGGCAGCCCATTCCAATGGGAACTCACTCTCTCTGTGAAGAACTTCTTCCTAATATCCAGCCTATACCTACCCTGGCACAACTTGAGACTGTGTCCCCTTGTTCTATTGCTGGTTACCTGGGAGAAGAGGCCACCCCCCACCTGGCTACAATGCCCCTTCAGGTAGTTGTAGACAGTAATAAGATCTCCATGTATTTTTCTTTTTATTCCTCTGCATTTTTCTGTCTATTGTTTTTTGTTGTTGTTGCTGTTTTTTCTGGACTGGTGATGGAACTGATAAATTGCTAAAGAAAAAGAGACAAAAACCAAGCTGTATGCCACTGCATCCAGCAACGATTCATAGGATCACAGGATGTCAAGGGTCGGAAGAGACCCAAAGAGATCATTGAATCCACCCCCCCCTGCCAGAGCAGGACCATACAGTCTAGCTCAGCTCACACAGGAACACATCCAGAAAGTCTCCAGAGAAGGAAACTCCACAGTCTGGGGAGCCTGTTCCAGTGCTCTGTGGCCCTTACTGTAAAGAAGTTCCCCCTTGTGTTGAGCTGGAACCTCCTGTGCTGCAACTTTCATCCATTGCTCCTTGTCCTATCACAGGAAGCAAGTGAGCAGAGCCTCAGCTCAGCTGGCAGGTGATGCAGTACCTGGAAAAGGTGACCAATGATAAGAAAAATCCTCATGAAGCTGTTATCAAAAAATGGAGAAGAGGGGAAGCATCCAAATAGGTGGGAAGTTAAAAACCACAAAGACAACCAAAAAGCATATGAGGCAGAGAAGTGCAAGGGAGAATGATTGCCAGAAACTCAAATTTGAATAGTGTGAATTTGCTGGAAGGAGGAATGGTGGAGTCACCTGCCTTTTGGGCAGGACAGGACTTTCCCAGTCTCTGAGCATGTCTGATATCTGGATTACACTGCATCCCAGACAGATTCAAGTATGAAAAAGCCATGGTGAGTGCAGCAACACTGCAGTGCAGACAGGACTTCCTCTTGGCCAGGGGGTTGTGGCTGTCCTTCCAGCTCCGGAAGGCTTTCATCCTGTGCCAGTGAGCAGGGAACAAGTGCTTTGGTGAGCTGGGTGGTTTCCTGCCTCTCAGTAAAGGCAGGTGGTGGTGGGAAAGTGGAACCTTCTGGATGTGCCTGCTCCCAGACAGAACTGGAAAGGCAGATAAGTATATTGGGTTAGCAGAAAACTTATTAAGGGGGGGGGGGGGGGGGGGGAAGAACTCTTGAAATTGCAATATCTTTTTAAGTAGTAGTTATTAGATAAATTATAATTGATATGAATCATTAATGACTTCAAAAGAGGTCACACTTGCAATGATAGGAAATATTTGGCTACTGGACAGCATTATACTTGCTGCAATAGGCAGTTTGGCTTGAGATCCACATCCGAAACCTGTTCCCAGCACAGGGAATGGATGTGCAGTCTCTGTAGGTGCCTGCAGAAATCATCACAATTCCTGAGCTGTGCCTTTGGCTCGCTGCTTTGAATTGTGTTTTACTAACTTTGTCCTGCAGGTGATGCTCCCTGTGGCTGCTGAGAAGCAGTTAAGTGTGGGAAGCATCTTTGCACTCTGTGTGCAATATGTACAGGATCTATGTGTGTGTGTTCAGATGCGCTTGTACAGATTCACAGGTTGCATTGGGTTGGAAGAGACCCTCAAAGGTCATCTTGCCAGCCTCCTTGCAGTCACCAGGGACACCTCCAACTAGATCAGGCTGTCCAGGGCTGCATCAGGTCTAATCTTGGGTGTCTCCAGCAATGAGGCTTTCAACCACATCCTTCGTCAACCTGTTCCGGTATTTTACCACTCTCATTGTAAAGAGCTTCCTCCTGATGTCCAACCTCAATCTATCTTGCTCCAGTTTCAAACAGTTGCCCCTCATCCTGTAAGCCCTTCTAAACAGACCCTCCCCAGCCTTCCTGTAGGTTCCCATTCAGATATTAAAATGTAGCTATAAGATCTTCCCAGAGCCTTCTCCTCTTCAGGCTGAAAAGTCCCACTTCACGAAGCCTGTCTTCACAGGAGGGGAGCTCCAGCCCTCTGATCATCCTTGTGGCCCTCCTCTGGATCCACTCCAGCAGTTCCATGTCTCTCCTGTGTTGAGGATCCCATAGCTGGACAAAATACCTCTCTTTCTCTCAACATGAGCCAGCCACCAGCCTTACAAGCTGACTTTTTAATAGACGTTTCCTAAATGAGTGCCTGAACCCTTTGCTGTAGGAGCATCTGTCCTGTAAAGGACCTGGGAGCCCTGTGTGTTTTTTTTTTAAACAAAGCAAGCCATTCCTTTCTCCCATCCCCTAGCAGGGCTTCTTCCTGCTATTCACAGCAAGCCTTTAAAGGTCTTTAAAGGAATTGTGTTCTTTGTATGAATATCAACCAGAGACCACAGGAATGTCATTTCTTCACTCCTTGTCCCTTGAGAGACATCATACAATAACCTTTTTTCTTTCCCTGATGTGCATAACTGTACCTTGCAAGCACTCAATGATGTAATCAGTCACACTTGGATGACTTCTGTAGGTAATTTGCAGTCATCTCATTTTTTTTTTCATATCCTTTTTCTTGGGCATGTGAGGGTAGGTGCTGGCAATCCACTGTATGAGATTGTAACAGTAGTATGAATGTCCTTACATTTCTGCTGGAAAACACACACACACACATATTTAGAGCAAACACTGCTCGTAGAGAATCAGGGAAGGTCAAGGAATCAGATGGCATTTCATACCCTTTTAAGCAGCAGCATGTGTGAGCATATAAATTTGTGTGAAACCCAGAAAAAAGTTTAATGTCCATTAAAAATAAGGAGGTTGGACTATGAGAATTTTTTGGTCCTCAAACAAAGGATAATAGAATCATAGAATCAGTGAGGTTGGGAGAGACCTTCAAGATCATCCAGTCCAACCTAGCACCCAGCCCTATCCAATCAACTAGACCATGGTACTAAGTGCCTCATCCAGGCTTTTCTTGAACACCTCCAGGCACGGCAACTCCACCACCTCCCTGGGCAGCCCATTCCAATGCCAATCACTCTCTCTGACAACAACTTCCTCCTAACATCCAGCCTAGACCTCCTCCAGCACAACGTGAGACTGTGTCCCCTTGTTCTGTTGCTGGTTGCCTGGCAGAAGAGTCCAACCCCACCTGGCTGCACCCTCCCTTCAGGTAGTTGTAGACAGCAATGAGCTCTGCCCTGATCCTCCTCTTCTCCAGGCTGCACACCCCCAGCTCCCTCAGCCTCTCCTCACAGGGCTGTGCTCCAGGCCCCTCACCAGCTTCATCGCCCTTCTCTAGACATGTTCCAGTACCTCAGGATCTCTCTTGAATTGAGGAGCCCAGAACTGGACACAGCACTCAAGGTGTGGCCTGACCAGTGCTGAGTACTGAGTAGGACTAATTCAAGCAGATTCAGTGCTGTCTGCCTGCTCTTTGGGCAAATATATTAAAAATAAACCAACAGAAATGTTTGGGTTTTTTTTTTTTTGTTTTGTTTTGTTTTTTTCAGTAATTTCAAAAGGTTAATACAAGCAAAATGAAACTTGTGAAACAAAAAACAACTTTTGAAGCAAAAAAAAGTTCATACAAGCAAAATGAAACTTATGAAACAAAAGGTTAATACCAGCTAAAATGAAACTTGTGAAACAAAAAACTACTTAAAAAACAACTTATGAAACAAAAGAAGTTCATACAAGCAAAATGAAACTTATGAAACAAAAAGCAACTTCTGAAACAAAAAAAAAGATTAATACAAGCAAAATGAAACTTACAGAACAAAACCCTAAGAAATGTAAAAGCAGCAACAAAAGAAGGAAAAGGGCTTAGGAAGATGATAGTCTCAGCTGAAAGTCATGGCAGTCCTCTCTCCAAGATGATTTATGTCCTCATTATGTGTGATGCTGAATAGCTGGTAGCTCTGTCACCACGGCTCCTAGAAAAGACTTGGCATCAGGTGAAGTGGGCAGAGCTTTGAGTTGCTCCCCTGGGAGGCAGTTATGCAGTGCTAGTGCTCAGGTTTTGTTTCCCTGGTTGTCTGTAATTGCTTGCAGTCTGGGGCTGGTCACCTGAAGCAAATCAGGGAAGGTCATTGTGAAAGGAGAAAAGAAATTTTCAGGCAGAGCCAAATCAGAACATTTCTTGGAGAGAAAGCATAAGGCTTATGGGTGCATTTGTGTATATATATATAGTTTCAGGCAGAAAGATGTAAAAATAGCTGTAAAACACTTAAAAAGCAATTGTAGCAATTCTGAATAATAATAATAATAATTATTGTTGTTGTTGTAAGCAAAGCCCATTTGTTAATACACAAATGTGAGTGAGCAAGTCAGAAACCAATACCTCACAGACCTGATTTGACATATTGAATGCATTCAGCTTTGACTGAGATTGATGTGCAGTTGTGGATATCTTCAGTTGTGTACATTTGAAACCATCTCTCGAACCTTGTACTTGCATCTTTTAAAGGGATGTTTGAGTCCTCCTTCACGTTAGTGTTCTCGTGGGTATACATGGGAAATAAGTGCTAGTTTTCAGATGGTTTAGCTGTGGTATTTGGATACCAGCAAGGTCAGGTGGTGTCCAATTCTAGGCCACTAAACTCAAGAGAGATGTTGAGGTGCTGGAACATGTCCAGAGAAGGGCGATGAAGCTGGTGAGGGGCCTGGAACACAAACCCTGTGAGGAGAGGCTGAGGGAGCTGGGGGTGTGCAGCCTGGAGAAGAGGAGGCTCAGGGGGAACCTCATTGCTCTCTACAACAACCTGAAGGGAGGCTGCAGCCAGGTTGAGGTTGGTCTCTTCTGCCAGGCAACCAGCAACAGAACAAGGGGACACAGTCTCAAGTTGTGGCAGGGGAGGTCTAGGCTGGATGTTAGGAGGAAGTTGTTGGCAGAGAGAGTGATTGGCATTGGAATGGACTGCCCAGGGAGGTGGTGGAGTTGCTGTCCCTGGAGGTGTTCAGTCAAAGCCTGACTGAGGCACTTAGTGCCATGGTCTGGTTGATTGGCTACGGCTGGGTGCTAGGTTGGCCTGGATGATCTTGGAGGTCTCTTCCAACCTCATTGATTCTATGATTCTATGACTGTTTTAAATATCACATTTTAAACTCTCAGAAATCTCTAGTGGAAAAGGCAGCAGAATGATGCACTCTCATAACAGCAAAGGTTTCAGCAGTTACTGTATCAAATGGGAATAGCCAAGATTTACAACCTGGTTTAAAGCCAACTAACAAAAGTCAATTTAGAAGCAAATTCCATACAGTAGGTGAAGTTAAAACTTTTCTACTAGAAGTTAAACAATGACACTGGATTGGGGGACACACACAGATTGAGATAAAGACAGCGACAAATGTGGGGGTCTTCTTTAGTTTTTTTTTTTGTTGTTGTTTCAAACCATCTTTAAATTGTGCTCAGAAGAAAGCAGCCTGCATTTGAAACACTTCCACTCACCCAGGTGATCCTCACAGGCACCTGTGCTTCATCAGAGAGCTCAGAAAACTCCCATAGAATCATAGAACCATAGAATCAGTGAGGCTGGAAGAGACCTCCAAGATCATCCAGCCCAATCTAGCACCCAGCCCTATCCAATCAACTAGACCATGGCACTAAGTACCTCAGCCAGGCTTTTCCTGAACATCAGGGGAGATTTAGGCTGGAGGTGAGGAGAAAGTTCTTCACTGAGAGAGTCATTGGCTACTGGAATGGGCTGCCCAGGGAGGTGGTGGAGCCGCCGTCCCTGGGGCTGTTCAAGGCAAGATTGGACGTGGCACTTGGTGCCATGGTCTAGCCTTGAGAATTGTGGTAAAGAGTTGGACTTGATCTGTGAGGTCTTTTCCAACCTTGTTGATACTGTGATTCTGTGATCTCCAAGGATGGCATCTGCACCACCTCCCTGGGCAGCCCACTCCAATGGCAAATCACACATATGTTGGGTTTTTATTATGATCTGGTGCAGAAAGGCCCCTCTAATGCTGTGCTGCTAGATAGGGCAGGAGCAGCATGTCTGAAGTGTAGGCATCTAATGCAATTTAGCCAATTTTCCTGCTTTAGAAAAATGGACAACTTCTAGAAAGAGAAAGATGCATTTATGAAAAATGAGTGATCTTTGCAGAGCTCCACACAGACTGATCAAGTTCTTTTCACAAGCTAGGGAAAAGAATTGTAAATCCTCTCATCTGGTTATTTCTTCCCCACTTTGGTATTTATTTATTTAATCTTTGCACAGCTAAGACTTGTTTTGTTGTATTGTGCTGTGGGCTATGGACTTGGTGCATAGGTATTAAAATTGCAGTTTAAGTCATTTTAAATACAGGCAGCTTACCCAGGTTGCAGCAAAAGAGGTTCCACCTCAACACAAGGGGGAACTTCTTTACTGTAAGGGTCACAGAGCAGTGGAACAGGCTCCCCAGAAAGGTTGTAGGGTCTCCTTCTCTGGAGCCTTTCAAGGCCTGTTTGGATGTGTTCCTTTGCTCTGTGTTAGATAGGATTGTCCTGCTCTGGCAGGGAGGTTGGACTGGATGATCTCCTTGGGTCCCTTCCAGCCCCTAACATCCTGTGATCCTGTGACAGGCTGCTGTATTCCATTCTCTTTCCACTTGCCCTCTCCAGCTACCAGTACTAGTGCAACCACCCTGAGCCTGATCCTGCTTGAAATGCATCTTTATGTGGAGTGTTCAGATGTGCTGACAGCTCACTGGAGAGCTCTATGGATGCCAGTATATATGAAAGGCTTGTCTGATTCAGGGCTGAGCTGATGTTCTGCACACTCAGTGAACTGAGGTGTCTGTGGAAGTCTCCTCCATTTCATCCATGCCCTGGTGTTCCTGTTTCTTGGACAGAACAAGCTTGTGCTTGTGGCTGCAGCCTGAGACACGAAAACTCCTTATGGATTAGGCAAAACACTCCCTAGAATCTGTTGGGCTTTTTTGGTTCTGCAAAGGAGAGAACAAAATAAAAGGAAATGTATTTTTATAAACTGCACAGTTGACACTGAGTGCATATTGGGAGGTGCCTGGGAACTGTGAATGCTCTTGTTGCTATGAACAATAGTGAAGGCTGCTCAGCTAGACTAAGAGAAAGGCAAAGCTGAAGATCAGCTGCAAGCTGTGTTTTAATACAAAATCTTCCACTAAGGAAAGAAACAGTGGGACCTGTTTGGAGACTAAAAGCTTTTGAGTTAGTTATTTGACAGGGTCAGAAACATTCAGGTAGTCTACAACTACCTGAAGGGAGGTTGTAGCCAGTTGGGGTTCGTCTCTTCTTCCAGGTAACCAGCAACAGAACAAGGGGACACAGTCTCAAATTGTGGTGGGGGGAAGTACAGGCTGGATGTTAGGAGGAAGTTGTTGTCGGAGGGAGTGATTGGCATTGGAATGGGCTGCCCAGGGAGGTGGTGGAGTTGCTGTCCCTGGAGGTGTTCAAGCAAAGCCTGGATGAGGCACTTAGAGCCATGATCTGGTTGACTGGCTAGGGCTGGATGCTAGGTTGGGCTGGATGATCTTGGAGGTCTCTTCCAACCTGATTGATTCTATGATTTCAATTGAGGTTTTGACTCCTAAGATGTGCCCTGCAATTCCTCCTTTGCTTGAGGTTTTGATGCTTCAGGAAAGCTGATAGATGAGTAACTCACCTGCACACCTGTAGAGACATTTTGGTTTTTAGGGAGAGATCCAAATGTTATGCAGCACAGATAAGTTTTGCAAACCATTCACGAACTTGCTGCTGAATGATTGCCTCACAGAATTAAAGATGACTTTGTTATTACATCTCACTTGCTGGCCAGCTCTACTTAAAGCCAAAAGCAGACTCCTCCTTGCAGAGTTTGTTGTTCTGTCTGTAGCGTGGGCTAAAAGAAGCTGCTGTATGACCCAAGACTTCTTTGTGCCATCAAATTTATGTGAGCTTATTAATGGAGGCCAACCACTAATAATAAATTCGGGCTGCCTGCGTAGCACAACAGTTCATCTTCTCTGACAACACGGCTATGAATAATTTATAGGTGTAGTTAGCCTGAAATTTGTGGGGGTCATTAGCATTTTAATGAAAAAGATACAGCTGTTATACTAAATCTTCACCTCTTTATTTTTTCTCTTCTCCCCCAGTTAAGCGTTTCGATCTGTGCTTTGAAAGCAGCTGACAGCGGGCGGTAATGTGCTGACTGGCACTATGGGCAGGAGGTACCCAGGGGCTCACTATCGGCCAAGCAGCTCATGTATGTATGCAACTGCTCTAATTTATTTGTTGCTTTATTGCTTTTGAAGGCTGCTAAGTTTATAAATTTTGAAGTAGTGTTTATAAAGGATGCTGACATGTTCCAATCGATGCCAGCTCTCCTCTGTGTGTACCCAAATGGTGAATGTATTGATTTGTCTTTTTAAGCTGCAGAGATGTTTTCTAGAACTTTAAAAAGTGGCTTGCAGTCTGTCTCCATAGATTCATAGAATGGTTGGGGTTGAAAGGGACCTTAAAGATCATCTAGTTCCTGCCATAGGCAGGGACACCTTCCACTAGAGCAGACTACTCAAGATCTCATCCAGCCTGGCCTTGAACACCTCCAGGAGGGGCATCCATGATCTGTCCCAGTGTCTCACCACCTGCAGTGTGAAGAATTTCTTTCTAATATCCAGTCTAAATCTACTCTCCTTGAGCTTCATCCTGTTCCTCCTCATCCTGTTACTACAAGCCCTTGTAAAAAGTCCCTCCCCAGCTTTCTTGTAGACCCCTTTTCACGTACTGGAAGGCTGCTTATAAGTTCTCCCTAGAGCTTTCTCTTCTCCAGGCTGAACAGGCCCAGCTCTCTCAGCCTGTCCCCAGACCTCTGTTCATCTTCACGCCTCTCCTCTGAACCTGCATTAGCAGCTCCATGTCCTCCTTATGCCAAGGGCACCAGACTCGGATGCAGTGCTCCAGGATGCTCTGCTCCACAAGAGCAGAGCAGAGGGGCAAAATCACCTTCCACACCTTGCTGGCCACACTTCTCTCAATGCAGCCCAGGACATGGTTGCCTTCTGGGCTGCCAGCTCGCATTGCCACCTTGCTCAAGTCTACTGCATTGTGCTGTGGTTTTGTGCTGTTTTGTGTTCAAGGTTTCCAACTTCATTTATTAATAGGGTTCAAAAGTTTAGCTGCTATTCTTTTTCACTCCTATCCCACATTTTTAGTACCAGATGTTTTCAAATTAACAAATGACTTGAGCTTAGCCTAAAATGTCCCTGTGCACTGTAACTTTAATTGCTTACAACACCAGCTAATGTCTCCAGATAATTTATATGCTTGAGTGCAATATTCTTCACGTTAGTTTTTCTCCTCTGAATTATATCCTGTTGGGCTATTTTACATTATCCCTTCCCTAAGTGCAAAGGCAACCCCTAAAATCTATCACCTGCAGCTTCCACTGAGTGAGGAGAGCATCTCTCATGCTAGGGCAGATGGCAGCCGCCACACCACAGCGGTTCCTCAGTGTAGGCTGTGTGAAATGTGCTGATGTGACCTTCCCTGTTGAGCTGTGTGGGGTAGAGCCCTGACTTCCAGAAGGCTGTTGCCAGTCCTCATGCACTTTCTGTTGATCCCTCAGGCTGCTGAGGTGAAGCTGTGCTAGGTTAGCTTTCATCTTCACTCCTGTTTTTCGCTGTAGCAAAAGAGCAGGATCCCACGTGGCTTTTCTTGGCATCAAAGCCAGCTTCAGAAACTCTCTTACTTCTGTGCCATTCTTTCTATGCCTTTACAGACCTCCTTAAAAGCTCAGTCACTTCAGACATGCAGCTCCACATGTGCTCGTGTTGGCTGGTGCGAGTAGTAAACTGCAGCAAGAGCTTACAGCTGGGACAGGACAGGGACTTCTAATGGTGGCTTTGCCATCAGCCACGAGGAGCTGCAGGGTGAGGTTTTGTATTCAGAAACAGGCTTTGTGGGGTTTTCTAGGCTAAATCCTAGGAAGTCATAAACCATTTATTTATTCTCTGGTGCAGATTAGTTACAGATGTCATGAAGATGTATGTTAAAATGCATTAGAGCCAACTTAGACACTACTTTTCCAAAGAGTTTGTCTTGGGTATCAATTTCAGGATATTCTCTGTAGTGTAACCAAATAAATAAATGGTTGGTACAGTTTTGACATGTTTCTGCTGGTCATTTGGTGGAGTATAGGATTGGGCTGATCTGTTTGAATCACTTGGCATTAAATATAACCTTTGAAGGTGTCCTTTTGGTGTACTGCAGGGCCTGACACCCACATCTCATGGCTAGGCTGGAAGCTCAGAGCTTCTGATCTAATGTAGAGACAGGTAACGAGGTCCTTTGCATTACTACTTACAGAGAACGAGTAATGGGCAGTAAATTCTTACCAGAAGTGCCTAAGATGTTTTCTCTGTTGTCTAGCTGAGCAGTTAGAGACAGTGAAGAAGAGGAATTGTTTTCTTGGAGGAGTGCTGGGATTCACATCATCCACTGGGGCCAAAACTTACGTCAGAATCAATTGATGCCAAAGCTCGCTCTGTTTGAGGACAGAGATATCAAAATATCTACTTCATGCTTGCTCTGTGCTTTTGTTAAGTGAAGTTTCCCCTTTCCTTAACCTGTCAGGGTTTCTAAGCCAGGAAACTTGCCTCCTTTTTAAACGTTATTAGTGTGTGATTTGTGCAACTTCCCGGTGCTGAACATAATAAGTGCTTTGGGTATCCAACAATAATGGCATTGAAATTGCCCAGTCTTGGGGAAATGTGGATCATAATGAAATCTCTGATAGCAGATTAGATGGCAGGGAAAGTGCTGGGAAAATACATCATTTTGCTTTTGTTTTCTCTGCATAAATAATGAGTGACTGCACCAGTCTCACCCATTGTATTCCACATTCACAGTAGCTGCCATCTTAACGTTGTACCATTAAGGACCTGGTGCAGCCTTGAGCCTTAGTCCCTGACTTTTATCTTCTGTCTGTATCTACCTAAATAAGGTCTGGAAAGGGTGGGATTAGGTCTGTCTAGAGGATGGCAGTTGTCTTGCAGCTTTGACAGTGAGATAATGCTTCAACCCTTTGTGACAACATCTCTTTGCTTGAATGATTTCATAAATTTAATGGATATAATAGCATGTGGTCTTAGGAGAATGCAAAAGGGTTTGTATCCAAGGAAACACACAACAATTGAAACAGAAAACAGCTTGTTTGAAGCCCAGTGCTAGGAAATCTATTTGAAATACAAGTGCTGAAGATGTAAGAAACTGCAAGAGGTTTAAAATGTCACTGAGACTTCAGCAGGTGTGTGCTAGCTTAGACTTCTAAATCAAAGTGAAATTAAAGAGCAATGATCTCCCCTGATTGCTGACAATAAGCAAAGCAGTCTTGGGTGTATCCCTAGCACTGCTTGGCCTGACTTAATGTTCTCTCATGTACTGTTTTGGTGGGGTTTATTTTTCCTTTTATGTGTTTTTCTTGTGAAAAATACAGACTGAGCATGATCATAGAATCAGGCAGGTTGGAAGAGACCTCCAAGATCATCCAGGCCAACCTAGCACCCAGCCCTAGCCAGTCAACCAGACCATGGCACTAAGTGCCCAGCCAGGCTTTGCTTGAACACCTCCAGGCACAGTGACTCCACCGCCTCCCTGGGCAGCCCATTCCAATGCCAATCACTCTCTCTGCCAACAACTTCCTCCTAACATCCAGCCTAGACCTCCCCCGATGCAACTTGAGACTGTGTCCCCTTGTTCTGTTGCTGGTCTCCATCTGCTGGAAAGCTAGGCTTTCTGAACAGGCTTCTTTCACTAATTTCTCCTGAGCTCCATTGATGTTTGTATTTTTCTAATGTTTGCTCTTAAAGCCCACTTTTCTGCAGCAGGTTTCCTGTAAACACAGTACTGCTTGTCTTGTTTAGGTAGCCTCACATTTTTCATACCAAAACCACCCTCTTTTTTCCGTGCACAGAATGAAAGGGGTTTGTATGAGTGGAAAAATCTGTTTTGACAGGTTGTCCATGCATACCACACCTGGAATGCTGTCTCCAGTTTTGGGTTCTCTGGTTTAGGAGAGATGGAGATCTGCTGGGGAGAGTCCAGTAGAGAGCTGCAAGGATGATTAAGGGACTTTAACATAGAATCATAGAATCAACCAGGTTGGAAGAGACCTCCAAGATCATCCAGGCCAACCTAGCACCCAGCCCTATCCAGTCAACCAGACCATGGCACTAAGTGCCTCATCCAGGCTTTGCTTCAACACCTCCAGGGATGGTGACTCCACCACCTCCCTGGGCAGCCCATTCCAATGCCAATCACTCTCTCTGACAACAACTTCCTCCTAACATCCAGCCTAGACCTCCCCTGGCACACCTTGAGACTCTGTCCCCTTGTTCTGTTGCTGGTTGCCTGGCAGAAGAGAACATCTCCCCTATGAAGACAGACTGAGAGACCTGGGGCTGTTCAGTCTTGACAAGAGAAGCTGAAAGGGCACCTATAAATATCTGAGAGGTGGGTGTCAAGATGAAGGTGCCAGACTCTTTGCAGTGGTGCCCAGTGAATAGAACAAGGAACAGTGGGCACAGGCAGAAATGGGGGAGATTCCAACTCATCATCAGGAGAAACCTCTTCACTGTGAGGGTGCTGGAACCCTAGAACACAGAGGTTGTGGAATCTCCTACTCTGGAGGCTTTAAAAACCCACCTGGATGCATTCTTGTGCAGCCTGCCCTAGGCGATCCTGCTCTGGCAGAAGGATTGGACTTGATATCTAGAGGTCTCTTCCAAACCCTACCATTCTGTGGTTTAATAATTCTATATCCTGTCCTCAGCACAATCTTCATTTATTTTAGTAGTAGCATTTTGCACATTTGAAATCCAAGCAAAGCAATTCAGAGAAAGTAGAATTGGTTCCAGTGCCATTCTGATGGCATTTAATGCTCAGGAAGGGTTTAAAGAACAATAGTAATAATAATCAAAGGTGAAGCTTTGTGAGAGTGCTGTTCAAAAAGGGAAGAAAGAAAAATAGAAAGTGCTTGCTTGCTTTCTTTTGGAAGAGTTGGGAAGTGAGGAAATGCAGGAAACCATGGGTGGTACTTTGGCACTGGTCAGCCTTTGGTGTGCCAAGCTGGAGGTGCAGTTCTGTGGTGTCATGTCAGCGTTTATCAGGGGGATGGGACCTGCTTGCTCCTCAAGCTTCATGACTGGCCCTTACTGCCCTCAGTCATCTCTTAATTTGTGATGGGCAGAGGTGGACTTTTCTTACATGTTTGAACTGTTTGGTATCACTTCTGTAAGAACAACTCAGACTAAGATCTGTATGGAATGATTTATCAGTACAGTTCTGTCTATATACTTATTAGAGCTGACTGGAGTTTTATTTCAGAAACTTCTGATGGGGGCCTGGGATAGGACCCCAACTTAATTATGGATGGGTGGGCAGAGGCCAATGGGATGAGATCTAACAAGGCCAAATGCAGGGTCCTACACTTTGACCACAACAACCCCAAGCAGCACTACAGGCAGGGGACAGAGTGGCTGAGAGCAGCCAGGAAGAAAGGGACCTGGGGGTACTGGTAGGTAGTAGCTGAACATGAGCCAGCAGTGTACCCAGGTGGCCAAGAGAGCCAATGGCATCCTGGCCTGGATCAGGAACAGTGTGGCCAGTAGGACAAGAGAGGTTATTCTGCCCCTGTACTCAACACTGCTCAGGCCACACCTTGAGTCCTGTGTCCAGTTCTGGGCTCCTCAATTCAAGAGAGATGTTGAGGTACTGGAAATTGTCCAGAGAAGGGCAACAAAGCTGTTGAGGGGCCTGGAGCAGAGCCCTGTGAGGAGAGGCTGAGGGAGCTGGGGGTGTGCAGAAGAGGAGGCTCAGGGCAGACCTTATTGCTGTCTACAACTACCTGAAGGGAGGCTGTAGCCAGGTGGGGTTGGTCTCCTCTCCCAGGCAACCAGCAACAGAACAAGGGGACACAGTCTCAAGATGTGCCAGAGGAGATCTAGGCTGGATGTTAGGAGGAAGTTGTTGGTGGAGAGAGTGATTGGCATTGGAATGGTCTGCCCAGGGAGGTGGTGGAGTCACCATCCCTGGAGGTGTTGAAGCAAAGCCTGGCTGAGGCACTTAGTGCCATGGTCTAGATGATTGGCTAGGGCTGGGTGCTAGGTTGGCCTGGATGATCTTGGAGGTCTCTTCCAACCTGCTTGATTCTGTGACTCTCTAATTCTTTGTTCAGTGTCTTCTGCAGCCAAGTTTGCTGGTTATTGAAACCAAGTCCGCTTTTAACCATGCTTCAATGTAATTAATATAAATGCCAGTAAGTGCATTTTTTATGTTCTTATACTTTATTGTGGATTGATTTGTTTAGACCATAAAGCAAATGTGATAATTTGATTTTTACTTATGAGCTGTGTGGGTTTTGAGCACTATGAGTGGAAGTTTCTGAGGGAGCTCTACTTTCTACAGCAGGCCAGGATTAAAGTCATTGCTGTTTTCTAGTGGCATGATTGCACTGGGGGAGATACTGTAGGCTAAGGCCATTCCTTTCATGTCTTGGCATTCTAATTCTAACCTGTGTTTATAAACTGTTTGTTTAAGCTTAGCCTTGCTGAGATGTAGCTCTTTGTGTTATGAGCCTTACCTTGGTTCAGCTTTTATAGAACAGCAGACTAGGTAGGGGGAGACCTTTACTGGTTTCCTGCCTCCTGTGCTCTGGAATACTGTCTGTTTTATCACTGGGAGCAAGGGACATGCATGTAGGATGTGTAAGCCCAACTTGAAGACCATTTTAGCAGGTAGAATTAAAACCACACATATAATAAGGTTACCTAGAGAGTTTTTAGTGTATGTGGAACAGAAGCCATTTTGTCAATGTGCAAAACCTTCATCTGCTCTCCTTGAGAGCCCTGGTAGTCCTGTTTTGCAAAACCTGGCAATCAATCTAATGATCTGTTTGTGACTTGGACGTGGACTTGTTTGTTTCTGACTATAAGTCTCAACTTATTGTTAGCACGTGGAAATTATTTGCAAACACTTAGGGGTTAATGAATTAGAGGTTTTAATTCTTTATATTGAGACTTTCGATGTCCCCTTCCCCTCTCTCCCCTTCCCCTCTCTCCCCTTCCCCTCTCTCCCCTTCCCCTCTCTCCCCTTCCCCTCTCTCCCCTTCCCCTCTCTCCCCTTCCCCTCTCTCCCCTTCCCCTCTCTCCCCTTCCCCTCTCTCCCCTTCCCCTCTCTCCCCTTCCCCTCTCTCCCCTTCCCCTCTCTCCCCTTCCCCTCTCTCCCCTTCCCCTCTCTCCCCTTCCCCTCTCTCCCCTTCCCCTCTCTCCCCTTCCCCTCTCTCCCCTTCCCCTCTCTCCCCTTCCCCTCTCTCCCCTTCCCCTAATTCTGGTTTTGTTTTCATGTAGGATTGTAGAGACTGAAAAATTCTCCCATTCATTTAATTCTCAGATTTTGATCTTTAGAGCCAAATTTGGCACTAAGTATAATCTTAGAGTCACAAGGAAAACAGTTTGGTGTACCAGACTCTTTCAGATGCATTTTAAAGTCTCAGGTATGAGGCAGTGCTAACAGTTGGCTCAAAGCTATTGTTGCCACTCTGGGTAAATGGAGAGTGAAAACATTTCTAGATAGCCTTGATAAAAGCTTCATATGCAGCTAGCCATAAATGTGTTATATGTAATCCAGAGGGCAGCTGAAGTTGTAGCAGGTGAAATCATCATCCCAGGCTGTGAGAAGTTGCATTGCTAAAACCTATCAGTTTAAAAAGAGAAGCTTAAATGTCTGTATTCTTGTGCATGCAGGTAGTTGCTCCTGGGGAACTGCCTTGTGCTCAGAGATGTGCAGTGTTGTTCCTAGGCTTTGCAGGGAGTTGAGCGTTTGCAGGCTGCAAATAGCAGGACATGGACAAGATGTGTGGGAGCTGCTAAATGACAATTTTGGGGGTTTTTATTAATTATTTTAATTGTTGTGAGTTTTTCAGTCCAGCACAACATCTGTGCTGGAACTTCTCTTATCTAGTGCAAGCGAGAGGGGCTTAGCTAAACTTTGCTCCTTCTGTTAATCACAGAGTTTCTTAGCTTGGAAAAGCCCTTCAAGCTCATCGAGTCCAGTTATTAGTGTCACACTGACAAATCCTTGACTAAACCAAATCCCTCAGCACAACATCTCATCACTGTGGTTGGAGAGGACCACCAGGACCATCCAGTCCAACTTTCATCCCAGCATCCTTAATCACTAGACCATAGCCTCCAGTGCCACATCCCCTCTCCTTTTAAACACCTCCAGGGATGGTGACTCCACCACCTCCCTGGGCAGCCTGTTCCAGTGCCTGCTCAGGAAAGAACTTCATCCCAACATCCAACCCAAACCTCCCCTAATGCAACTTGAGGCCATGCTGTGACCTATGCTTCATCTCTTTGCTGTTTCTGCTCCCAGACAAAGAGCTCAGTATTGGGCTGATGCCATTAGGAACATCTGGGAAGCTGATGCTGGACCTTGTGGATTTCCTTAACCCTGTTAAGGAATCGATTATCTGTGGAATGGTTCTGCTGCCTGATTTAGGAGCTGTCAAATGACCCATGTTAAATTTATGTGGGGCTGAAAAATCCCTGCTCTGAACACACTCTGAATCAGGCAAAGTCATTTGTTGTGCCCAGTGCACAGCCTTGATTCCTTTCTGTGACTCCATTAGCAGAAGGGCAGGCTGCCTGTCCTCCAAAGGGTTTTGGTTACCTTGATTTGCCTGAGGCAGCTTGTCTTTCACATGGCATCCCACTGAGGGTTTGGTGAGTCTGGTCAGGATTGATTACTCTCTTTACCTTCAGATTTAGTAATCTTGGATGACACATGAGATTGAAATTGAAGGACATGGGAAACCAACTCCCTCTTGCTTTATTGGTCCCCTCAGTGGCAGAAATTCAAGTTACGCTTTCTGAGCTTGTGTCATTTGAGTAAAATAAAATGAGGAGGCTTTTGACAAGGGCTTGTAGTGATACGATGAGAGGGAATGGATTGAATTGTCAGGAAGGCAGATTTAAACTGGATATTAGGAGGAAATCCTTTACAGTAAGAGTGGTGAGACACTGGAGCAGGTTGCCCAGGGTGGGCATGGATGCCCCCTCCCTGGAGTTGTTCAGTATCTGAAGGGGGCCTACAGGAAGACTGGGGAGGGACTGTTGACAAGGTCTTGTAATGAGAGGATGAGGAGTAATGGGTTTAAACTGGCAGAGGGGAGATTCAAACTGGATGTTAGGAAGAAGTTCTTTACAGTGAGAGTGGTGAGCCACTGGCACAGGTTGCCCAGGGAGGCAGTGGAGTCACACCCTGGAGGTGTTCAAGGCCAGGTTGGATGAGGCCTTGAGCAACCTGTTCCAGTGGGAGGTGTCCCTGCCTATGGCAGGAGGTTGGTACTGGATGATCTTTGAGGTCCCTTTCAACCTAAACCATTCTATGAAGGCCATGTTGGTTGAGGCCTTGAGGACTAGTGGGAGGTGTCCCTGCCCATGTCAAGTGGGTTGGAACTGGATGATCTTTAAAGTCCTTTCCAACCCAGACCATTCTATGAATCTATGGAAGTTCATGTTTGTGCCCTCTATTAGCAGAGGCTTTTAAAGCAGTTGTTTGTAATTCTCAGGTAAGTATCACAGTATCACAGTATCACAGTATCACTAAGGTTGGAAGAGACCTCACAGATCATCAAGTCCAACCCTTTACCACAGTGCCCAAGGCTAGACCATGGCACCAAGTGCCACATCCAACCTTGCCTTGAACTGCCCCAGGGACGACGACTCCACCACCTCCCCAGGCAGCCCATTCCAGTGCCTAATGACTCTCTCAGTGAAGAACTTTCTCCTCACCTCGAGCCGAAATTTCCCCTGGCGCAGCCTGAGGCTGTGTCCTCTTGTTCTGGTGCTGGCCACCTGAGAGAAGAGAGCAACCTCCTCCTGGCCACAACCACCCTTCAGGTAGTTGTAGACAGCAATAAGGTCACCCCTGAGCCTCCTCTTCTCCAGGCTAAACAACCCCAGCTCCCTAAGCCTCTCCTTGTAGGGCTTGTGCTCGAGGCCTCTCACCAGCCTCGTCGCCCTTCTCTGGACACGCTCAAGCATCTCAGTGTCCTTCCTAAACTGGGGGGCCCAGAACTGAACGCAGTACTCAAGGTGTGGTCTGACCAGTGCAGAGTACAGGGGCAGAATGACCTCCCTGCTCCTGCTGACCACACCACTCCTGATGCAGGCCAGGATGCCACTGGCTCTCTTGGCCACCTGGGCACACTGCTGGCTCATGTTCAGGCAGGTATCAATCAGCACCCCCAGATCCCTCTCTGTCTGGCTGCTCTCCAGCCACTCCAACCCCAGCCTGTATCTCTGCATGGGGTTGTTGTGGCCAAAGTGCAGCACCCTGCACTTTGAGCTATTGAACCCCATCCCATTGGCCTCTGCCCATCTGTCCAGGCGGTCAAGGTCCCGCTGCAGAGCCCTTCTGCCCTCCAGCTCAGTCACATCTGCCCCCAGCTTAGTGTCATCTGCAAACTTGCTGATGACTGACTCGATGCCCTCATCCAGATCATCTATGAAGATGTTAAAGAGGATGGGGCCCAGCACAGATCCCTGAGGGACACCACTAGTGACTGGCCGCCAGCTGGATGTGGCACCATTCACCACCACTCTCTGGGTCCGGCCCTCCAGCCAGTTCCTGACCCAGCACAGAGTGTTACCATCCAAGCCACGGGCTGACAGCTTAGCCAGCAGTTTGCTGTGGGGGACAGTGTCAAAGGCCTTGCTGAAGTCCAGATAGACCACATCCACAGGCCTCCCCACATCCACCAAGCGGGTCACCTGATCATAGAAGGAGATCAGGTTAGAAAGGCAGGATCTGCCCTTCCTAAACCCATGCTGGCTGGACCTGAGATCTTTGCCATCCCTCAGGTGCGCAGTTATTGGCCCCAAGAGAACCTGCTCCATCAGTTTCCCTGGCACTGAGGTCAGGCTGACGGGTCTGTAGTTCCCAGGTTCCTCCATCCGACCCTTCTTGTGGATGGGGACCACGTTGGCCATTTATTGTAGAGCTGGGGCTGCTTAGTTTAAGTAAGAGGAGGCTGAGGGGAGACCTCATTGCTGTCTACAGCTACCTGAAGGAAAGTTGTGGAGAAGCTGCTGCTGGTCTCTTCTCACAGGTAACTGGAGACTGAACAAGGGGGAATGGCCTCAAGCTGAGACTAGGGAGGTTTAGGTTGGACATTAGGAACAAGTTCTTTACAGAGAGAGTGGCCTGGGACTGGAATGAACTGCCCAGGGAGGTGGTGGAATCACCTACCCTGGATGTGTTTAAGGGTCATTTGGATGTGGTGCTTTTGGATGTGGTTTAAGGTGAATCTTGTAGAGTAGGGTTAGCTTGGACTGGTGATCCTGAGGGGCTTTTCCAACCTGGATGTTTCTGTGATTCTGTGAGATTGAATTTATACATGGATTAAAAAAGAAAAGAATGTTAAGGCTCAGGGGTTCAATTTACACAACAGGATTAGAAAAAATGCCTGAGGTTTACTTAGCAAATGTGGCTGTGGATGTATAGATCTGGTGACAGAAGGTCTTATTAGCTGTGCTTCTGAGTAGCCAACAGATAAAACATGCTCCATCTTCTGTCTGTGACAACACTGCCTTTGCCTGCCAGCCTGCTCCATTCTGCACTGGGGGGGAAATCTAATTGAAGGAAGAAAATTGAATTAGGGAAAGACTTAGTATGCCATCCTGGCTTTTCCCTTACTAAATGCAGGATTAGTCGTGATTGTATGTCATGGTTATGCCCTATTTAAGTGAAAGAACTGCTCCTTATTCCTCCAAGTGGTCACTTGATTGGAGAATACTCCAGTAAGATAAGATGACCCAAGTTGTCTGCAGCAGAGTGTCAGTCAGACAGTCATAGACACACTGATTACTTAGGTGTATCCTTCAATAGATTTCTAAGTAAGGGAGCAATGTCGCTGTTAGGTTCTTTTCCCTTTACATCTGTTAGAATCTGATTCCAAGAGGCATCTTTTCCTGAATTTTTGATGGATTAGGAATTTGCCTGGATGGGAAGGGGACAATGGCAAATGGGAAAGCTTATACTCCACTGGAGTGCCAGAACTCATTGCAGACTGTGAAGCTGGGGTGGTTTTTTTTCCTTAATTCCATTATTTAACGACAGATCAGCGTTACGGCTTTCCATGAGTAAGAGCATCACTAGAACAGAGACAGCACTGCTGCTGGGCTGCAGCAGAGGGGCTGCATGCTGGCAGCATGATTAGCTCTGAAAGGAAAAATGACATTTTGGTGGCAGCAGGGGCCTGGCAGGTTGCCTTTTGGGAAGAGAGGAGCCAGGACAGAAAGCTGGTTACCGGGTGGTGCTTTCTTTAGGACTAGATGAAGCAGAAGGAGCTGGAAATGGGAGAAGCTGTATTTAGCAAGCAGGTCAAAGTAGTGAGTTTGTGCTGATGTGGGGACTGAGCCAGGGTGAAATGGAGAGGGCAGCAGGGATTTCCTGCTTGGGCAGGGGGGTTGGACTAGATGGTCTTGAGAGGTCCTTCCCATCCTCAGCAGTTCTAAGGTTTGTGGGAGGGAGCCTGCAGATCTGTGTTGGAGCTCATATGAGGCAGCTTGCAGCCCTGCTCCTTTCCTGCTTTTGCATTCCCAATGCTGCTCTGTTCACCACTGGAATTTGCTTTCCTGGCTTTGCAGAGCTTTCTTGCTCCAGCTTCTAAACTCTGTCCATCAGAAATGTCATTGGTGGAAGGAGCAGCAAGAGGAAAACTGTAGGAACATCCTAAGTTGCTCTGATCTACCACAGCACAGTGTTCTCCTTCCTTTTCCTGTCTGAAAATGTTTAACATTCCCTGAAGCATGTATTCAAGACACATCCAAAGCACATCAGATTTGTTTGCATTCACACATGGCCACCACAGGTCAGTTCTTGTTCAATTTGCTCTCAATCTTTTGCCTTCATGCACAGAAAGCCTGCTAAGGAGTATTCATAGAATCAACCGGGTTGGAAGAGACCTCCAAGATCATCCAGGCCAACCTAGCACCCAGCCCTATCCAGTCAACTAGACCATGGCACTAAGTGCCTTATCCAGTCTTTGCTTAAACACCTCCAGGGACGGTGCCTCCACCACCTCCCTGGGCAGCCCATTCCAATGCCAATCACTCTCTCTGTGAAGAACTTCCTCCTAACATCCAGCCTAGACCTACCCCAGCACAACTTGAGACTGTGTCTAGGCAAGAAGAAGCATGATGGCCTTGACCCTAAGAAAGCCCTGATCTTGATTCTGATTTCAACTACATTAATGATGTAAACATAGACTTTATTAGGATGCTTTTGGCTGACATCTGTTTACCTACCATTTAGCTGGTCCTAGTTGGAGCATGAATGCAAGTGTGAGAAGAGCCTGTAGAATACTTCATAATTATTGTTTTCAAGTCGTGATTCACCTCTTGAGGTGGAGGGAGGTGGCTAGTGTTGAGTTGCTGTAGAGGCTTTCTCTCCAGGTGCTTTAAGGAGAGCCAAAAAGCTTGAAGCTTTAGCCCAGTGGCATCAGTTTGTCATTAAATGTGCTGTGCTCACTTGTAGGAATCACAGAATCACAGAGTGTTAGGGGTTGGGAGGGACCTCCAGAGATCATCAGGTCCAACTGCCCTGGCAAAGCAGAATCACCTAGGGCAGGCCACAGAGGAACACGTCCAGGCTGGCTTTGAAAGAGGGACATTTGCTTTATGAAAGAGTATGACAGAAATAGTCCTAAGTGCATAGCAATCCCTTGTCCCCAGCACGTGTGTCATTCACAGCCAAACCAGAGACTTTAAGGCCAAGTGGTTTACTTAGGAGAAGATGGCCAGAAAAGGGTCCTGAAGAGAATCTTGTCTGGCTAGCTTGCTGTTTGTGATTCCCTTCTGTGGGACCAACCCTGCAGATTGTCCTTGGTTTCATAAAACTAGACCTCATGGTGCAGATACTCATGTGAACATGTCTGACTGCTGTGCTTCTGTTTACCACCACTGCTGTACTGTCACCAGGAAGCTGTAGCTGGGTAATAAGTAGAAATCCCACCCCCCACCCCCCCCCCCCCCCCTCCAATTTTCTAGTGGCATGATGGTTTTGCTACAGTGTGGTGATCAGAACTGGAGATTACTGTTGAACCTGTGCTGCTGGGGAAATGTCCATTAAGAAAAATGCCATAGTTCTTTTTTAATGACCTGTTCTTGCTGCAGATTAGCCTCTCCTATACTCCAGCAGCTCTCAGGTATCACTGAGAGCTCAGAAGACCCTCGCTGTTGCCTCCCGAGGTTTGTTTAGAATGCTTAACGTCTCTTAGGAGCTTCTGAAATGTGTGGTTGTTTTTTCTTTTGTGTTTTCCTTTGGTTTTAATTCTTAAATGATCCCTCTTTTCAGATTTCAAATTATAAGCTATTTCCTGATGCATTGCTGACGCCCCGTGAGCCATGTCAGAAGTACTTCCAGGTCAGATGCCCTTTCAAAGATTCTGCTATGCAAATATGTGAAACTTTCTTCTCCTTTTCCTCCTCCTTCTTTCCAGGCCCACATTTCACTTTCATTTTGCATTGATACATGAAAAAGAGCAAGCACTTCATTTTCTTTTTAACAGTGCCTTTTTTTGGCATGAACTCTCCATTCAGCTTTAAAAAAAAGCCTCTTGCTGTAGACAATAGAATGATTAGAGGTCAAAACAACTTGGTCATGCACTGCTTTCTGCTTGCAATGACATTTTCTCTCTCTTCCTTCTAGCTCTGTTAGCTTTATGTCAAGACTGAAAAGCCTCAGTTAAAGCCATGCAAGTAGTAGTGTTATTTGTATTGGTACAGTCATCTTAGACAACTGAGACTGCTCTGTGTTAATCCTGTCACAGTGGTGTAAGTAGATCATTCAATCTGTACCTGTAGGCTTGTGTCTAGATGTTAGAGCTATGAAGTTGAGCCTAATTCGTTACAAGAGCTATGCAGTTGAGACTAATTTGTTGCAAAATAAGAGCTATGCAGTCGAGACTAATCTGTTACAAAACAAGAACTAAGCAGTTGAGACTGATCTGTTACAAAACAACTACGCAGTGGAGACTATTTTGTTACAAAATAAGAGCTATGCAGTTGAGACTGATTTGTTACAAAATAAGCAAGCTGAAATATTAGTGAGTTACTGTGACAGATCTACCCAATGAGCTGCTGTCCTTAAGCACTAATAATGTTATTGTTCTCACTAGTGGTAACACCCGAATTTATTCTTAGCTTTTCAGCAGAGTCCAAGATTTTTTTCCCCTTATTTTTACTCTCTTGTAGCTTACTAGTGTTCGTCTGCTTTAGCTGAGATGTAGAATGGTTTGGGTTGGAAAGGACCCTAAAGATCACCTAGTTCCAACCTCCTGCCATGGGCAGGGACACCACCTGCTTGACCAGGTTGCTCAAGGCCCCATTGAATCTGGTTTTGAACACTTTGAGGCTTGGAGCTTCTACTACTCTTCCAAGCATCCTGTTCCAGTGCCTCCCCAGCCTTATGGGAAGGAGGAAATCTATGAGCTCAGTGATTCCCTGGTTCAGTTTTCAGTGGAAGGCAGAGTTGCTGGGAAAAAAAGAGTGCTTTGTGCCAGTAGCATTGTCTCTGGTGGTGGCCATGCAGGAAGGAGGGACAGTCTGCCTCCAGAGGGATGTCTGGGTGCAGGACTCCTGTCATAAGTGGTTAGACTTTTGGTCTTCAAATACAGGCATGAGAGGTTCACCCCTGGAGGTCCTTAAGGCCAGGCTGGATGGGGCTCTGAGCAACCTGATCTAGTGTGAGGTGTCCCTGCCCATGGCAGGAGACTTGGAACTAAACAATCCTTGAGGTCTCTTCCAGCCCTGACAATTCTGTGATTCTAAGTTGCATTTCCTTGAAGTTTTTAATTAGGCAGTTGGGATGTGCTTCCTGGAGCAGAAGTGGTGTGTTTCAAGTATCACTATCTCCAGTATAAAGGAGGGAACACGAGAAAGAGAGATAGAGAGAGAGAGAGAGAGGCTGTCAGTCTTCTTCCTTATGCTGTTCTGTTGTGCAGTCTGGGGGCACTTCAGGATTTCCTTGGATTCAGAAGTTTCCCAGCACTTTAGTTAGTCCTGGTCTGGTAGCAACTTCTGCCCTTGAAATGCAAGACCTGTCCTTCCCATTCTATTTCTTACTCTCTTTTTTTGTCTCTTTCATTGCTTCTCTTTTTGCTGTATCTGTTTCCATGGAGGGTGGAGGGATGCAGCCTGTGCATATCCCAGAGCCTGGCTGGGGGTGTAAGATGATGGCCAACGAGCAAGCACCTGTCCTTTGAGAGGACAGCCTCTGCTCCTCTCTGTGCACACCTTGTGTACTATTTACATGTCCATTCATCATTTGATTGTGATGACTTGGTCAGTGGATCGCTGGAAAAGGGGTCAGGAGGGATGTGGGGTATAGTGAAAGGTTTGTTTTGACATTTTTCCACTTATGATCATACATCAGCCCCAGCATAGCACCTAACTTACTGCTTGGATCACTAAGACTTCTGGAGGCTTTGGCTCAGTCATTGCTCAATGTGCCAAAGTTCATCATAAATCCATGGGGGAGCTTTATTAAGCAGATGAATAAAACATAACTACATTTTGTTTCAGTGTTTCTCTCTGTGTATTCTTAACAATATTTCTGGTAAGTGCATTACTAACAGCAGGAGACTGGCTAAAGATGGTCTGGCAGGCAGATACTTAGAACTTTTTTGGAGGAAGATCAATTTCTAAGAAGTCCATTCAGCAGGAAAAATGGTGGCAAACATTGCAGGAAGCAGCTTGCAACAAAGAAGAGGAGGAAATTTCAGTCTTGTTCCAGATGGTGGCAGTTGTATTTATCGATGGGGAAGGAAGGGGAAAAAAACCTTGTTTTAATTTGCTGAACCATGAAGTAAAATATAATCCAGTGAAATCCATGTGTTCTAAAGGTCATAATCCATAAGATCTAAAGGCCAGGCAGTAGGGCAAGTTTATACTGCACTGTTAATTTCTGTGACTTCCAGTTTTTCAGTTTTAACTGATTCAGCAATGATAGAAAGCTATTCTGTAGTCTTAGATGAGAACATGTGCTTTGGGAACATTATGTAAGATCAGATTTGACCTTGCTTATGTTAGACTCGGTTGGTTTTAGGCAAGGTGCAGAAATCATCATTAATTGGTGTATTTATATGAGAAGTGCATTTATGAAGTGCCTTTAAACGATGCAGTGGCTGTGTTTTAAGGGTAGTTTGTGGTTAAAGCTGCAGTTGTCTGTAGGATATTTGTTAGCTGTTACCTAAATTGATGGGTTTTGCACAGTGTGGGTGGAGTGATCAGTCTTGAATTTGCAGTTGGTCTGGACCAGCTGTCTGGGACTTGAAAGAAATGGCAGACAGGCAAATTTTTGTCACATTTAGTTTAAACTCCTGTTTTGAACAAGTTGTAGAAGTGATTCTAGGTTGGTGATTTAAGGAGCAAAGAACTGTGTCTAGTTCTGGGCTCCTCAATTTAAGAAGGATGTTGAGGTGCTTGAACAAGGGCACCAAGGCTGGTGAGTGGGCTGGAGCACAGCCCTATGAGGATCAGCTGAGGAAGCTGGGGTTGTTCAGCCTTGTGGAAGAGGAGGCTCAGGGGAGACCACTCTTTACAACTAACTGAAAAGAGGTCATAGCCAGGTGGGAGTTGGTCTATTCTCCCAGGCAACCGGTGACAGAATGAGAGGACACAGTCTCAAGCTGCACCAGGGCAGGTTTAGGCTGGATGTTAGGAAAAAAAAAATCACACTAAGAATGATTGACATTGGAATGGCTTTCCAGGGAGGTGGTGGAGTCACCATCCCTGGGGGTGTTTTAAAAGAGCCTGGATGTTGTGGCACTTGGTGCCATGGTTTGGTTGATTAGAAGGTTTTAGGTGATAGGTTGGACTCAGCGATCTCAAAGATGTTTTCCAACATGGTTAATTCTGTGATTCTGTCTGCTTGGTTTTAAATGAACCAGTGGCTGTTAGAAGTGTGCAGCTTTGACAGCACATGAAAGATGCAGCAACACCATGCATTTAGGTAACATTTTGAAGTGTTCTTTTTCACTCTGTGTTTACGTCTGTGTTCTTTTCGACCCCATATAGTTAATCTCTTGTAAATCTCTACAGCAGTCAGTTCCCTCGTATATCAAATATACAAGGATGCAGCCCAACTCAGCTGGAATCATCTGTCATCAGCTAGCTCAAATTACAGCTTTGCATTGCTGGAGAAGCCCCAGACACGTTTTTTTATGTGCAGTATAAGCAGTCAGTGATATGTGAGAATTAAGAACAACAGAAAGGGTGTTTCATGCTCTGGCAGATGGGAGTGATTTATTAATTGGCCTCTAATTTGGTTGCCAGGTGTCGAACAACAGTGACTACTGCAGTATGTAAATTGAGGTGTTGATGGAGCATTTATGTAGATGAGTGAGAGCCATAAATAGTGCAGGAACAAATTACACTTAACCCCTCAAAATTTAAAATCATTTTTAATAGTCTTAAAATCTGTTCCCTCAAGAATTATTTTCAGAATGTGAGCTGTGCCCCTGGCTAGCAAAAAGCAGAAGCTTGCCTAGAAGCAGACAAAAGAGTGGTTTTATTTAACAGTGGAATAGGTATTGTCTGCCCTAAGATGCGTGGGCTTACCTTTAAATTTGAACTTTGTGAACTGAAAGTGAGTCATCTTCATCTCTGGAGCACAGCACTTGATTGAATTAGAGCAGGATTATTTTGTCAAAGGATTCACAGGGCTGGCCCTCTACTTCCCACTTCCAAAACAGAAAGTGGCAGGGGAGATAGAAGGACAAAGAAGAGAGAAAATGCATACATTAAGAGTCAGCAGCCAACTGGCCAATCGGGCTTAAAGTTGTCAGTGCTTGAGTTCTACCCTAGATGAAAAAAAAGAGCAGCTTAGACATTTCTTAAGTTTTCTGCTTCCTGGTGCCGAGTGGTTGAGTTTTTTCCCCTCTTCATCAGAGGTAGAGGTGAAATACCAAACTGAAAGGATGACTTCTGGACCGCCAGACATTTGCAAAGGGTACCTTTCCTTTCCCCAAGCCCACTTGCAACAGAATCAGATCTGAAAAACCTGCCCTAAAACTGCCTTCTTATAGGGTCAAGCGTTCTGCTTTTTCTCAGCTTCATGGTCCTGATGAGCTCTCTTTTTTTAATGCTTCTGGTTTTCCTTATTTAATAAGCTAAGCTTTTGTCTGTTCTCTTACCCACTTAGGTTGTGGTAATTTTCCTACTGTAAACCAATTATGTCAAGTGCTGCATCCCTTTAGAAGAAGCCCTGGTAAAATCTTGTGTATACTGAAGGAGTTTCACGACTTTCTCTCTCTCCTTGTCTTTGCAGTCGATTCCGGTGTGGACGCCCTGGCAGTGTTTATGGCCAGCAGCAGCACGGCGGACGTTGTGAACCGCAACAGCCCTGCCACCCCGCCCAACACCCTCAACCTGCGCTCCTCTCACAACGAACTGCTGAATGCAGAGATCAGGCACACGGAAACCAAGAACAGCACTCCTCCAAAATGCAGGAAAAAATATGCCCTGACTAACATCCAAACAGCCATGGGGCTTTCCGACCCGGCGGCGCAGCCCCTTCTGGGCAACAGCTCTGCCAATATAAAGCTGGTGAAGAATGGAGAAAACCAGCTCAGGAAAGCAGCTGAGCAGGGGCAGCAGGATCCCAACAAAAACCTCAGTACCACTGCAGGCGTAACCGTAACTTCTGAGAAGTTTGAAGGCAAAGAGCCGATCCCACAGGATTCCTCTGGCTGTGAAATATTGCCCTCGCAGCCAAGGAGGACCAAGAGCTTCCTGAATTACTATGCGGATCTAGAGACGTCTGCCAGAGAGCTGGAGCAGAGTTTTGTTGCCATGGAAGATAAATCTGCACAAAGCAACAGCCAAGCTTCTACTGTTATTGTTAATGGGGATGTCCTGCCCCGGAAACAAAACATACTGTCGAGCCCAGAGGATGGCCAAGTAGCCACAGTGTCGTCAAGCCCAGAGACTAAGAAAGACCACCCAAAAACTGGGGCCAAAACAGATTGTGCCCTCCATAGGATTCAAAACTTGGCCCCAAGTGATGAGGACTCCAGCTGGACTACGCTGTCCCAGGACAGTGCCTCGCTCAGCTCGCCCGATGAAACAGGTAGGCAAGGAAGGGCTGCTCATGGCCACTCTTTTGGACATACTTTGCTTAGCTCCTCTGAGCTGATGGCTGGAAGGAGAGAGGTGATTCAGTGGTGCTCTCTATGAGAAGGTGAATTGAATCAAAACACAAGTACAGAGCTTCCAGTGCAGCTTTTTGTTCACTTGGGAATGCTTGGCAGTCTCCCACTTGATCCTAGCAGCCTTACAGGCACCAATGGATGCTGTAGACAGGTTCCTAAAAGTATGCCAAGTGAACTTTCTGCTAATATATAAATGATTGCTCTTCACTAATCAATGGGTGCATATTGTGAGCAATATGTGATTCTCTGGAGATGCTAAATGCTTGGTAACTCTCCACACACAACAAACAAACTTCCTCTGCAATGATATTTTTTTAGGCTCAACAAAGAGTTCTCCTTTTCTACTGGGGATTTCTTATGAGTGTCCCCCCCTCTGCCCTAAGTCTTTTCATGATGTTCTTTTATTTTTGTAAGAGGCCTCCTAAGCCTTGGGTCAGTTAAATTCCATGTTTTATTTCATTTGTGGAGCAGTTCCATACAGTAACTCAGAAACTTGAAACCATGGCATTTCATGGTTTGGAAGCCTGGGCTCATTCTTTGTTTGAAGAGTTATAATATTCATTATTTGAAGAGTTATAATTAATTCTGCACTGGCTCTGCTGTGATTTACAACATGTACAGCCAGTATAACCTGGGCAGTGACTGGCTTGAGAGCAGCCCTAAAGAAGAGGACTTAGGGGTGCTGTTGGATGAGAAGCTCAACATGAGCCTCCAGTGTGCACTTGCAGCCCAGAGAGCCAATCGTATCCTGAATTGCATCAAGAGAAGTGTGGCCAGCAGGTCGAGGGAGGTGATTTTGTCCCTCTAATCCACTCTGGTGAGACCCCACCTGGAGTACTGCATCCAGTTCTGGAACCCCTATTACAGGAAAGATCTGGACATGCTGGAGTGTGTCCAGAGAAGGGCCATGAGGATGATCAGAGGGCTGGAGCACCTCTCCTGTGAGAATAGACTGAGAGAGTTGGGGTTGTTCAGTCTAGAGAAGGCTCTGAGGAGGTCTTATTTTGATCTTCCAATATCTGGAGGCTGTCTACAAGAAAGCTGGTGAGGAACTTTTTAGTGTGTTGGGTAGTGATAGGACTAGGGGGAGTGGATCCGAGCTAGAGGAGGGTAGATTTGGATTAGACATTAGGAGGAAATTCTTCAGCATGAGGATGGTGAAACACTGGAACAGGTTGCCCAGGGAAGCCTCATCCCTGGAAGTTATTAAGGCCAGGCTGGATCTGGCTCTGAGCAGCTTGATCTAGTGTGAGGTGTCCCTGCCCCTGGCAGGGGATTTCACAGTATCACAGTATCATCAGGGTTGGAAGAGACCTCACAGATCATCAAGTCCAACCCTTTAGCACAGAGCTCAAGGCCAGACC
This sequence comes from Pogoniulus pusillus, assembly GCF_015220805.1. Classification (NCBI taxonomy): domain Eukaryota; kingdom Metazoa; phylum Chordata; class Aves; order Piciformes; family Lybiidae; genus Pogoniulus; species Pogoniulus pusillus. Next base: position 34,504,126 of record NC_087272.1, on the reverse strand, counting down.
ATGGCACCAAGTGCCACATCCAACCTTGCCTTGAACAGCCCCAGGGACAGCGACTCCACCACCTCCCCGGGCAGCCCATTCCAGTGTCCAATGACTCTCTCAGTGAAGAACTTTCTCCTCACCTCCAGCCTAAATCTCCCCTGGTGCAGCCTGAGGCTGTGTCCTCTTGTTCTGGTGCTGGCCACCTGAGAGAAGAGAGCAACCTCCTCCTGGCCACAACCTCCCTTCAGGTAGTTGTAGACAGCCATAACGTCTCCCCTGAGCCTCCTCTTCTCCAGGCTAACCAATCCCAGCTCCCTCAGCCTCTCCTCGTAGGGCTGTGCTCAAGGCCTCTCCCCAGCCTCGTCGCCCTTCTCTGGACACGCTCAAGCATCTCAATGTCCCTCCTAAACTGGGGGGCCCAGAACTGAACACAGTACTCAAGGTGTGGTCTAAGCAGTGCAGAGTACAGGGGCAGAATGACCTCCCTGCTCCTGCTGACCACACCGTTCCTGATGCAGGCCAGGATGCCACTGGCTCTCTTGGCCACCTGGGCACACTGCTGGCTCATGTTCAGGCGGGTATCAATCAGCACCCCCAGATCCCTCTCTGTCTGGCTGCTCTCCAGCCACTCCCACCCCAGCCTGTATCTCTGCATGGGGTTGTTGTGGCCAAAGTGCAGCACCAGCACTTGGAGCTATTGAATGCCATCCCATTGGACTCTGCCCATCTGTCCAGGTGGTCAAGGTCCTGCTGCAGAGCCCTTCTGCCCTTCTGTAACTAGAGGATCCTTGGGGTCCCTTCCAATCCTGACAATTCTGAGATTCTGTGATTAGTTTTGCATTATTTTTCAAACCCTGGTGATCTTTTATTCTAGTGAATGAAGTTGAGCAGGTTTAATATCCAAGCCAGTATATAAAGGCACAGCTTTGTCAAAACAAAAAGGGAGGCAATCCAATTCTCGACTTTGCCGTGAGGTTAAAGAAGTTCATTATTTATTGTTTCTATTTTGAGGGATTTCATTATTTCAGTGCAGAGATTATATACCATTTGGAGGCCACCAGGCTCCAAACACACAGCTGTGTTCCATGTCACTCGTGCATGACTATCTCAATGGTGATTTTTATTTTAATATATAGGGTGTTTTTTAAATCCCAACGAGAAATCCCCCACGATGTGACATGATCTTCTGAACTTCTTTTTGGTATGGAACAAACCTTTGCTGTTCAGAAACTTTTCATGAAGTCATCTCTCCATGTGCAAAATGAAAAAGTTTTCAGTTTGCTAAAATTGCTGATTGAGTTCATATAATTTCTCTGAACACTTAGAGAATCACAGAAAGGCTCAGGTTGGAAAGGATCTTAGAGATCATCTATTCCAACCTCCCTACCACAGGCAGGGACATCCTAGTTGACTACACTTGGTTGCTCAAGGGCTCATCCAGTCTGGCCTTGAATTACCCCAGGGAGGAGGCATCCATAACATCCCTGGGCAGCCTATTTCAGAGGTGAGATCCTTTATGCTGGAGGGACAGAATTTGTCTTACCCTTGAGTCAGTTGCCCTTCAGTGTCTTGGGGACTGCACAGAGGTAGCATCTCCCTCCAGCTCCTCAGCCTCTGACTCACACAGCAGCGTGTTTTCACCCTGGTTGAAAGTGCCATTAAAAGGGGCATCAAAAGTACAAGTGCCCTTTTTTTTTAGCTAGTGCCACTGCCCTATGCAGCTGCCATATACTAAATTGCTGCCTGCTGCAGGTCCCTTAGCAAATCTGGGAAGGCAGTTTAATAGCTGGTTGCAAATAAATGAGTTCAACCCAGTGCAGAAATGACAGTGACAAGACTGGTCCTTGGGGATCAGGATTGTGACTTGTAAATAGAGCCTGATATTCTGAAATAACTCTTTGTCTGGGTAGGGTAAGCTTCTAGTATAATAAAAATTACTGCAAATCATGAACTAGTCAGAAAGGTTCATACCAGTGGTCAGTTCTGTCTCTGATTTTAACCAACATCTTCAACAGAATTAAAATGAGTGTCCTCTTAAAAGCATCATTTAGCACCATTTTCCTTCACAGCACCTATCTGATGTAGACACCAAATCTTCCTGCATCCGGGTCGGTGAAGTCCCAAGCACAAATCCAGGCTGGGCAGTGAGTGGCTGTAGAGCAGCCCTGAGGAGAGGCACTTGGAGGTGCTGGTGGATGAGAAGCTCAAAATGAGCCAGCAGTGTGCACTTGCAGCCTGGAGGGCCAGCCAGATCCTGAGCTGCATCAGAAGTGTGGCCAGCAGATGGAGGGAGATGATTCTCACCCTCTGCTCTGATGAGACCCCACCAGGAGCAATGGAGCCCCCATTACAAGAAGGATGTGGATGTGCTGGAGCATGTCCAGAGAAGGGCCATGAGGATGCTCAGAGGGCTGGAGCAGCTCTGCTTTGAGGACAGACTGAGAGAGTTGAGGCTCTTCAGTCTGCAGGAAAGGAGGCTCTGAGGTGACCTTCTTGTGGTCTTCCAGTATCTGAAGGGGGCCTACAAAAAAGCTGGGGAAGGACTTTTCAGGATATCAGGGAGTGACAGGACTGGGGGGAATGGAGCAAAGCTGGAGGTGGGGAGAGTCAGGCTGGCCATGAAGAGGAAATTGTTCAGCATGAGAGTGGTGAGAGGCTGGGATGGGTTGCCCAGGGAGGTGGTTGAGGCCCCATCCCTGGAGGTGTTTAAGGCCAGGCTGGATGAGGCTATGGGCAACCTGATGTAGGGTAGAGTGTCCCTGCCCATGGCAGGGGGGTTGGAACTGGCTGCTCCTTGTGGTCCCTTCCAACCCTGACTGACTCTATGGTTCTAAGTATGTTATTTACTACAGAAGGAGTTTTCTGTGTTCCTGAGAATGGTTAAAGATTTATGGGAGCAGAAATACTTCAGTTACACTGTGGATAAACACATTTCCTATGATAATAAAGAAAGAATATGTTAATCATTGTACAATTGTACAGTTTCACAGATTGCATTAGGTTGAAAGAGGCCCTCAAAGGTCATCTTGTCCAACCACCCCCTGCGCTCACCAGGGACACCTCCAACCAGATCAGGCTACCCAAGGCCACGTCAAGTCTGATCTTGAATGTGTCCAGAGACTGGGCTTCATCCACATCCCTGGCCAACCTGTTCTAGTAGCCACCCACTCTTGTTGTAAAGATCTTCCTCCTGATGTCCAGTCTAAATCCACCTTACTCCAATTTCAAGCCATTGCCCCTCACCTTGTTACTACAAGACCTTCTAAACAGTCCTTCCCCAGCCTTCCTGTAGGGCCCTTTCCAATACAGAAATGGAGCTTGAAGGTCTTCCCAGAGCTTTTTTTCCTCCAGACTTCAGCCCCAATTCTTTCAGCCTGTCTTCATAGGAGAGGTGCTTCAGCCCTCTCTGATCATCCTTGTGGCACTGCTGGACCCACTCCAGAACTGCACACAGTACTCCAGATGGGGTCTCAGGAGAGCAGAGTAAGGGACAGAATCCCCTCCCTTGCCCTGCTGGCCATGCTGCTCTTGCTGCAGCCCAGCACAGGGTCGCTGTCCAGGCTGTGCACGCACACTGCTGTCTCACGTTGAGCTTTTCATCAACCCAGACCCCCAGGTCCTTTTCCTCTTTTACTTTTTGGAAGTAGAGGCTCTAGTTGACACTTGCTGGTCATCTTGATGGTCTGTCAACTTCTAATGTTGAGGTGAGTTTTTTAATCCTGCGCCTTACTGGTAACCTCATAGCAAGAACAGTGCATACTTTACAGTCCCAGACTTGATCCTTTGCTGACTGCTTATGGAACAGGAAAGATGACTCTTGCTGTGTGTACGTTTGTGTAGGGGACATTCTGTGTGTGCAGTAACCAGCTGCATGCTTATCTTCCTCTTAGCTACCCCTATAGTAGGATTTTAGAGCAGAAATAAAGCCTACCAGGCCATGCAGTTACAGTGTTCACAGGAGTGATCAGCAGTCAGGGTTTGCTGGTTGAAGGCCATAAAACAAATTGAACTCAATAGTAAATTGAACTTGAAAGCTAACTCTCTTGAGGACATGCTGCTGCTATCAGTTGCACAAGCAGGCTGCTTGCTGTGTTTGGGCAGTCAGGTTGGTTTTCCCCTGTGCTTCCAGGGTAAAGAGCAGTGACCAGCATGCTTTTGTGTTGAGATGGGTAACAAAAATAGGTATGGAAAGGTGAATGAACATGTTTTGGAAATTCAGAAATGGGAGGATAGGTGTTTTGTGCAATAGTGATTAGCATCCTCTCCCAAACTCTAAAATTACCAGAAATGTAGTTTCATTAATTTTCATGTTATGCCACCAGAACTTCTGGCCACTTGATGGGAGTTTAACAAGCTGGCTTGTTTGGCACTTGGTATTTCATTTCCTCTCTGGTGCTTGTCCTTTCAGGGGTGATTTCCTTGTTAGTGTAGCAAAGTACATAGAATCATAGAATGGTTTGGGCTGGAGGAGACCTCCTCCAAAGATCATCTAATCCAACCCCACTGCAGTCAGCAGGAACATCCTCCATTAGATCAAGTTGCCCAGAGCCTTATTAAGCACCACCTCCCTGGGCAGTCCATTCCAATGCAAATCACTCTTTTTGTGAAGAGTTTCTTCCTAACATCCAGCCTAAACCTGCTTTGAGACTGTGTCCTCTTCATCTGTCACTGGTCTAGTTGATTGGACAGGGCTGGCTGATAGGTTAGACTGGATGATCCTGGAGGTCACTTCCAACCCAGTTCATTCTGTGATTCCTGAAAAAGCTTTTTTCTGCCTAGAATTATGTGCCTTCACAGTTCTGTCCTGAGACCATGCAAAGAGTTCAGGTCCATAGAATCAACCAGGTTGGAAGAGACCTCCAAGATCATCCAGTCCAACCTAGCACCCAGCCCTATCCAGTCAACTAGACCATGGCACTGAGTGCCTCATCCAGGCTTTTCTTGAACACCTCCAGGGACGGTGCCTCCACCACCTCCCTGGGCAGCCCATTCCAATGGGAAATCACTCTCTCTGTGAAGAACTTCCTCCTAACATCCAGCCTAGACCTACCCCAGCACAACTTGAGACTGTGTCCCCTTGTTCTATTGCTGGTTGCCCGGGAGAAGAGGCCACCCCCCACCTGGCTGCAGCCTCCCTTCAGGTAGTTGTAGACAGCAGTGATGTCCAGTCAGACACAGGACCAAACAAAGAGGAAGGGAAAACAAAATACAGAAGAGAAACCTGAGGTCTTTCAGAGGGTTGGTAAGGCAGAAAGTTGCACAGAAGAAAAGCCATAATCAACTAATATCAGACAAACTGCCCCTCCTTAAAAAAACCCCAAACAACAGAAGTCTCAGTTCATAAAACTCTGCAAGTACTGACAAATTACAGCCAGAATTGATCCAGTAAACCTCTGCCTCAGCACTTCTGAATGCAGCATAGAACTCAGGCCAAACTCCAGTCCACCTGATTGATGCTTTGAAATGGCTATAGAAATCTCTGAGGTAGAGAAGAAACCAGTGCTAGCTTTGGGAGGAATCTTAACCTGTGGGCTTCTGCTTGCTGAGGCAAGCAAAGAACATGAGAATATTCTGCTAGGTAGGCTCTGTGTGCTCCAGAGCTCTTTGCAGCCTGGTTGGGTGCTTGTTTGTCATCTGTGCTCCAATATCACAGCTGCAGGAGATGTGGTAGAGAAATGGTTTTGTCACTCAGCAGAATGAGTCTCTTGTGGCTCCTGAGCTTCTGAAGGCTCTCACAGTTGCTGGGGTAGCAATTCATGCTGGTGTACAAGACTGCTACAGTTTTGGGGATTTCCTGCACCGAAGTGATCCCTGCCTCTTTGTAGCTAAATCCTCTGCAGAGCAGAACCCCGAAGCCCTACCTGCAGTGGTGAACTTGTCTCTCTCACTTTTGCCTCTCAGTGAGCAAGAAGAATTGTAGTGTGGGGAGGAAAGCAGGAAAGGTTGGAAGGTGGGAGCATGACTTGGAGGCTTATTGAGAGAAGGAGCCCACTGGAAAGAGAAGCACAAGGAGAGTAACTGCAGCTGTGGAGATAAATGAGAACTTGGCATGGACTGAGGGAAAGCTGGAATAAGCAAGAGCTGGAAGCAAGTGTGTTCATAATCAGTAGGTTAGGCAAACAGGACTGGCACAGAGACAGCAACAATAAGAAGGATGGACTGAGACTGAGAATAAAGCAGCAGAAGTGAGTGTTTGGGAATGTGTGCTCTTGAAGCTGGGATCTTATTTCCCAGAAGTTCTGAAAACTTAAAGCTGGCAAAAATAGGGGAGCTGTGGTGAAAATTATGTAATACTGAATTACTGTGAAGAGAAAATCAGAGCCTACCTCAGGACCAGATTAGGGCCCTAATAGAAGGAGATACCTGTGCAGTGAGTGACATAGGCCTCTATTCCCCTGAGATTCCTGCCCTGCTATGTTTGCATCTATAGGTATTTCTTTTCATCTCCCCAAGTTAGCGGCTCTCTCAGACCCCAGTCACTTGGTGCACTGGTTTCTCATATCCTTAACTCTCACACAAGTCAGCTTTAGCTGATTTAAACTTAATTGAGCTCATTGGAACAGGCTGCCCAGGGAGGTGCTTGAGTCATCATCCCTGGATGTGTTTAAAGGTCGTTCAGATGTGGTGCTTGGGGATTTGGGTTTAGGGATGAACTTTGTAGAGTAGTCAGAGAGTGGACTTGATGATCCCAGGAGTCTTTTCCAACTTGAATGATTCTATGATTTAATTAGTGATGTGAGATTAGCTGAATTTGATCCCCTGGGTCACAACTGTGCTATTGCAACCTGTGGTATTAGAGAGAAACCTAGAGCATGTACCACTGAGATGTGGGGTGGAGGATGCTGCAGACAGCCTTAGGTTCTTTGCTGCTGCATCAATAAAAGGTATGTTCCAGACACTGCTGAGCCATCTCCGTGGGCCAAGAGAGGTCTTGTATGATGGCTTTTGGCATGCTGCAGAGACCTTGCTCTGAACTCCAGTCCTCACGTGAGTGCGGATGTATGGTCCCTGCCTTAAGGGACTCGAAGCCTTTCTTAAGCAATCCCATAGGAGCACAAACATTTGCCATTAGGACTGAATTGCTTCATTGTGAGATGTATGGAGCCCCCGGGTATTCAGCAGGAGGTCGTAAATGTCCACCATCAGGATGCCACAGAGCTCAAGATAATGACATTAAGTAGGTTTCTTGTAGTGTCTTGAGATCTGGATTTCTGGAGCCAGCAGCCAGAGTCTCATCCATGAGAGCTCAGTGAGGAGAAATCCTCAGGGGGGAGAGGGAGAAGACAACCCCAAATCTAAAACATTTAGTTTTGATGCCTGCTTTATAATGTCTCTGGGGCATTTTTAGCCAGTTTTATATGACGTTGTGTTACAGGGATTGTTTCTAACCACTATTTGTTATGTTGGTCATTTCATATGTACATAATGTGATCATTTGGTTACCTAATACAATATTCAAACAAAAACCTTGAAGCCATTCTTCTCAGAGCTAGTCATGAAAATGTTTCTTAATGAAACTGTTTTTTTTTCTCCTAAGCAAGGACATAATTCAATAGTAACTGAATTATTTTTCCCTCTGATTCTGGTTTTGCTTGCTATTGAATTTAAATATGAATCACTTCTTCTTCGGTTATTAACCCAGTGCACTGAGGATGGAGTAGCACTCTCATGGTACTCAAATAAGAGTTGTGACTCTAGAGCTTGTCTCTTTTGCATGCAACTGATAAAATACTTGAAATAGAAGGTTTTGGCTTCTTTTGCTTTTTAGAAGTGGGTTTTTGGCTCTTCCCTGAGCCTGAGAAGTTTTCAGTGAGGAAGAAAGGAGCCCATTCCTCCTCCCCTTCATAAAATGAAAGCCAAATGGCACAAGTCAGACTGACCAAATTAATTTTTAAATTAGAATACATTTCCATTCAGAATTTAATTTAATTTTACTTCTACTCCACAAGAAAGAGACAGTCAGGTTACCCTGGTCATTTTGGCTGACATGATTCTTGGCTTTGCTTTAATTATTGATTATAGCAAGGGGAGGGACTCTGGGATGAGAGCAGCGCTCTCACTAATAGAAGCCTTTCACTAAATCAATTCCTACCATTGCTGCAATGCACCTTCAGGGACTCGGAGGTTTGCAGCCTGAAGAAGAATTTTGCTTTGACAGAGTGGAGCTTTGCTATATGTTTTTATAATCCTTTTCTTTTTGTGTTTATTCAGGCAGCTAAGGAGAGGGGGGGGGGAACCCAAACAACAAAATAAATCTGTTTCCAGGGGTTGATTTGCAGAGCGAGGGGCTATTCTGCTCCAAAGTTGAGCTGATTAAATCTTGATGTGATTGATATCTAAAGGCTTGTGGGCTGCAAGTAGGGTTTTAAAAGCTTGTCTCCTGAGCAGAGTCAGTCAGAAAATACATCAATGTCTTGCAAGCTGGAATCAATTCAGTAGAGAATGCACTGTTTGCACACGCTGCTGGAATTCCTGTGTAGCTGTACCTCTCGGGTGTTTCCTGGCTTATTAGAAAATGCAGGCATTTATATGGTCAACATGTGGTGTTTCCTCCCTTGCTTCTACCTGCACTTGAAGCACCATTCCTCGTTAGACTAATTAGCTAAGTGCCTGTTTAAACATAGCCATGCCTTTTGCTGCATTTGAGTTGGAGGTGCTACTCAGAAGGAGAGTATGAACCTGTTGGGACATCTATGTAGCAAACTTAAATGATGCTGGTAGCAGATCACTACGTGCTGAACTATCCAGGAGCATCTAGTAACTGTAAGTAACACTTCTTTTCTGTTTTGCTTTGGTCTAGCTCTGCTTAACAGTGTCACTTAGCTCTGGGTGCAGTTATCTGTTCATAAATCCTGCTCAGTGGAAGATCAGCTGGTAGCTGGCAAGTTGTGAAGTGCACAGTGTGCAGTTCATACTGTAAAGTTACCTGTCTGAGTGCTGATCCTTTCACTAGTGAACAGCCAAGTGATGGTTTGGACTTGTGATCCATAGAGCTAGAAGAGTTTTATGTAGGTTTAAAATACTTTCTGAACAGGACTTTTAGGTTCACCTTCACGCATCACAAGTTCCTCCCCTGGGACTGCTTTATTTTCCTTGCAGTCAAAGGGAAGAAAAAAGTCTGCCTAAATAATATAAGAGCTGTACCTCTACTCTTTTCCTAAAGTTCAAGATAAAGCAACTTCTGATGTACTGAGTGAGGTTTTAGAGGTTAGAAATGTGAGGTGGTTTATAGCCAATATTTGATTGGGATCTGTCAAAGGATGTTGACTGATATATCTTGGACGTTTTCTGGTTATGTTGCCAGTCTTGTATCAGTTTGCCTAGGTCAGAAAAACGATCTTCTGTCAGAACCAAGTTTAAAAGTGTCAGACAGAGCTTGACACAATGCAAAGCTGTAACAATTCCTGCCCAAAATGCTGCAAACAACAAGCCTGAGCTCACCAGAGTGGCATTTCAATTCTCCAGTGGTTTAAAAGTGAGCTTTTTGGAAGGAATGAGTCTTGCAGCTTGAATTCCACAACGATGAACAAATCTGCTGCCTCCTTTGGCAGTGGGATGTGTTGTGTCATTTTATGATGGGTAGGGTCGTAGTCAAAAGTTTAGGAGAGAGAGCAAAGTCTTTGTTTTCTCCTTCTGGTAATGCTACTGCAAAAGGATCACCAAATCATGTTATTTTAACTTAGTTACTTTTCTTTTGGCTTATCACTTTACAGATGCTATGTCTGGGTTGTCCATTGTGCTGGCCACAATCTTTTATCTGGGCTAATTCTGTTTTCAGAAGGAGGCAGGAGTCACTGAGAATTCATTACCAGTGCAGAAACTGAATTTCTGACTAGCGTCTCACATCCAGTGCGTTGCTGTCACCTCTCCTTTCTGGTTCTGCATTTTCCTGGAATGCAAATAGTATAAGGGAAGCAAGACTGTAAACATTTACTGACATTAAGAGCTCTTTTGAACCCTAATAATTGACACGTGTAAAAGCCTGTAGTTTAAGTGGTGTTAATTACTTCTCAAGAGCAGTCAGCTCTGCAGTAATCACTCGGTGAGATCTGCACTGCACTTTGTGGTGCTTTGAATACATTTCCCTTTCTTTATTCATAAAGATGTTTAAGCCAGACAGATGTATTTGCCTGTAAAGAAATTTTTAGGTATCAGATGGCTCTGTACAATTTAGTATAAAAGTAACAACGTGTTCCTTTTAGACATATATTAGTATAAAATTAAAGGTCACAAATGTGTAAGGTTAATATTCCATCCTATAACTCCTGTTGTTATATCAGGTTGTTGTGTGTCTTGGGGTGAAGAACTGTACCGTTATACCTCGGTCTAGGCTGGATGTTAGGAGGAAGTTGTTGCCAGAGAGAGTGATTGGCATTGGAATGGGCTGCCCAGGGAGGTGGTGGAGGCACCATCCCTGGAGGTCTTCAAGCAAAGCCTGGATGAGGCACTTAGTGCCATGGTCTAGTTGACTGGCTAGGGCTGGGTGCTAGGTTGGCCTGGATGATCTTGGAGGTCTCTTGCAACCTGGTTGATTCTATGATTCTCTATTCCTTCTGGGAATATATCTGTATTTATCTATATATCTGTGTCTATCTGTATGTCTGTATCTGCCTCTCTATACGTATCTGCCTTACAAGAGGCTTCTATACATCAGCTTGGGTGTTCTTGTATCAGATGTGACTTTCTAATCTGGCCCAGTATACTTCTATCAAACTCTTTCAATAATATTGCTAATTCCACTATTTCCAGTGCAAATGAATACACTGAGTGGAGGCTAGAGCACACTTTTGCAAGAGTTACAGAGGTTGCAGTTCCATTTTGTACATCACAGGGGTGACCTCATTGCTGTGTACAACTACCTGAAGGGAGAATGTAGCCAGGTGGGGCTTAGTCTCTTTTCTCAGGCAACCAGCAACAGGACAAGGGGATGCAGTCTCAAGCTGTGCCAGAGGAGATCCAGGCTGGATGTTAGGAGGAAGTTGTTGCCAGAGAGAGTGATTGGCATTGGAATGGGCTGCCCAGGGAGGTGGTGGAGTCGCTGTCCCTGGAGGTGTTCAAGCAAAGCCTGGCTGAGGCACTTAGTGCCATGGTCTAGCTGACTGGCTAGGGCTGGGTGCTAGGTTGGCCTGGATGATCTTGGAGGTCTTTTCCAGCCTGGTTGATTCTATGATTCTGTGATCACCAGGTAGTACAGCAGCTTGGAAGAATGGCCATATCCAGCCAGCAAACCATGTAGTTCTTTGGGTTGCCTCTGACAGCAGTCAGTAGCAGAAAGTCACTGAAGGAAGAAGAGAAGCCTGAAAATGGGGCTAGCATAAAGTGGTCTTCCTTATCCTGTTAACTTCCAGCATTTGGTGGTTTTAGGGCTTTGAGACTTGATATGCCATTCATGTTATTTTCTTTAATTGCTCTCAATAGACTTTTCTAACATGAATTTGTTTAATCAGCTTTGGTCTCATTTGTATTTCTGGCATCCACAACATCCTGTGACCATGAGCTCTGTAATTTAATTACATGTTGTATGAAAAAGTACTTCCCTTTGTTAGAAAATTGCTCTCCAATAATCTCATTAGGTGCCCACTGCTTTTCTGTTACAGAAAGCAGTAAATAACAGTGAATGATCATTTCCTTTCCATCCTTGCCTTCTTGCCACCATTCATGTTCTCAGAGATTTCTGTCACATCTGTCCCTCCTCCCTGTCATTTCTTTCCCAGACTCAGGCATCCTCCTGCATTCAGTGTCTGCCTGCAGGAACAATTTTGTCTGTCTTGGTCTTATTTTAGTTCTGCTACATCTGTTTTTATAAAGGTCCATGTTGAAGTGGACTCTCTAGTCTGTCACAGTTTGACTCTCTGTTAAAGCTGTAGACATAAGGACTTTTGTCTTGATCTTAGTTTCCAGCAGATAACTTTTTCAACTCTCAGTGAGTACCAAGCTTTTATTTTCAAAGAACTCAATGACCTTGATCCTTCCAAAGTGACCAAAGGTAATTAACTGCCTTTAGTAGCAAATTAGCAGAATAATGATGCAGGAACTTTAATAAAAAGGAGTGTGATGGTTTGGGTGTGTGTCGTCCCCCGTCCCCCCCCCCCCCCCACCCACTTAAGTAAAATCACCCAGACTAGACTCAGCCAATCTGGAACTTAGAATGAAGCTTTATATTTACAGCTTAGCACAATATACAAGCAGATATTCACAGTATCACAGTATCATCAGGGTTGGAAGAGACCTCACAGATCATCAAGTCCAACCCTTTACCACAGAGCTCAAGGCTAGACCATGGCACCAAGTGCCACGTCCAACAATATATAATATATATATTACAATATATACAGAAATATACAAGCTTAAAAGTAATACAGAAACCCAACAGCCCTCCCAGAAACCAGAGTCCCCAGGAGGGGCTCTCAGCCACACTTCCACCTTCTTCCCACCCCTCTACCTTACCGCAGACTTTGCCTTATGTCCAAGCTGAGTTTGGAGGGTCGGCCGGGGGGGTTAGGAAGCAGATGGATTAGTCTGACAGACAGCAGGTTAGGTTAGAGAGAAGTTTGTGCAGCCCCAAAAGCCAGAGAGAGACTCTGTTATCTGTGTTTGCGTTCTTGTACATCTCAGCAAGCCTATGAGTGAAGTAGCCATCAGCATTGTTTCCTTTTCACAGCCTATCATCTAATTCTTCTCACCAGAATATCCCAGCTAGGCTCAAACTAGCACAAGGAGGAAATGGACATCTCTGTGGTGAAGGAAACAAAGAAATGAAGGCTGTGCATTAGAAAAAAATACTCTTGAAACCATGTGTGTCCTAATCCTGTAGGACCTATTTGCAATCTGGGCTTTTTGTGCAGCAGCAAATGTAAATATAAATCTGGAAAGGAAAATCTCATCTTGTGTAGCTCCCTGTGTTTCAAGCATGCCTGCAGCCCTTTGGCATGTCCACAGATTGCAACATTTTAACCAAAGGGCTGTGCTATTGCTTGTCTATCTCTTAGTCTACTCTTTGAGAGGACTTGAGGTGACAGTCAACTGTGTCATTTCCATAGTGCTAATAGATCTCAGTGGCTTGTGGTACATCAGATACTGGGGATCTTTTACTGTGTTGCCATGAAGAAGATATAAAAGTGAAAATGATAATAACTTCTAGTACTAGATGGATGCTTTTGAAGATGAATGGAATGGGCTGCCCAGGGAGGTGGTGGAGTCGCCGTCCCTGGGGCTGTTCAAGGCAAGGTTGGACGTGGCACTTGGTGCCATGGTCTAGCCTTGAGCTCTGTGGTAAAGGGTTGGACTTGATGATCTGTGAGGTCTTTTCCAACCCTGATAATACTGTGACTGTGATGATCAGGGGCTGGAGCACCTCTGCTGTGAAGATACCTCTCCTGTTGTAGGTTTTGTACATGGCTGTGTGAGTTGTGCAGGAGAACATTTAGTTCATCTGAGGCAAGATTGCTTTTGAAAAGGTTAAAGACTATGGTGTTTTGGGGGGTTGTTTTGTTTTTGAAGTCTTAGAGCTTGATGGCTGGGAAGTGGAGCTGACTTCACATCTATCGAGGTCTCAACGCAGCCTGATGTGCCTGAGCTTCTCACTCAGGCCTTCTTTGCAGGCCAGCTGTAGGTGCTGAGGACCAGTGCTTCCTCTGCTTGTGCAGTTTTTCATGCTTATGGGCCTCTAATGAGAAGAGTCTCCTTCTTTGGAGACTTTCAAGGCCAATCTGGATGCATTCCTCTGTGACCTGAGCTAGATTGTATGGTCCTGCTCTGGCAGGGGGATTGGACTTGATCTTCCAACCCCTAACATTCTGTGATCCTGTGAGTGGATTTTCCCCACAGTGACTTCTTCCTTCCTTTCAGTACTGTAGCAACGTGAAATGAATTTGGAGGTGGGGAAACATTAAGTCTTCACTTTATATATAGTTGGGAAAAGAAGGAGCCTTCAGTTTGTTCTTCAGTGCACATTTGCTTTGAAATGGCAAACTAACTCGTTCTATAGAAAGTTAGAAGTAACCTTCTGGCTTTTACTGCTAGTTCTGAACTGACTAAACTGGGTAGAATGGGGCAGGAATTACTTTTTTGCCACATCAGGAAGAGTAGCCCTTCGTGTGGGACAGAAGGGGAGTCTGGCATGTGGACACCCTGCAGAATGATGGATAGTCTCTGTCTGCACACCTTGGTCTTGTAGTCAGCGTTTGGGTGCACGGAGCCTGCACAGATTGCATGGAGCACACAGACTCTGGGCAGGATTCCAGACCTTTCCTTCTACCTCTGCTCACCTTTGTTTAAAATGAAGCTGAAGGTTGGTGTGAAGATAAAGTCACTTTCATGGTGGTCCAGAGGCTCTGCTGCACTGTGGACTGAGGGATGAGCAGAGCTTGCATCTGAGCTGGGAAATGGCTGTTCTTGCAGGTTTTGCTTTTCCTTGAAGCACAACATTTAATTTCACAGAGTAACTCCATTGTAATTCAATTTTATGTTCTGTTTCCATTGAATCATTAAACTCAGAAAAAGGTTTTCCTAATGCATTTGTGCAGTGCTGGAAATGAAGCTGTCAAAGAAAAGCAGCTTTAGTCAAGCCACCATTTGAATTGTATCTCTGTGCCACTGGCCAACTTCATTGCCTTTTAATTAGCCCCTCACATGCATGAAACCCACTAATGAGCATTGCTATCAAAGTTCAGGCTACCAGTATAATTATGCAGTATGTTCTCCAGAGAAGTCTAATTCTTCTTTTCTCTACACTCTTCTCTTCCTGAAGTCTGTAGGCTTCATTGTATTTTAGATGAGGAAAATTCTCCTTTGCCTAGTGCCTGACTTTTTGTGCAATTATTTTCCTGCAGTTCCTCTTCTAAAGAGAGAAGAAAATAACAACTGCTACTCAAGAGTCCTTCCATGCTCTAGTTTACTACTTAAATCATTCAGATTAAAGAGATGTTCACTAACATCACCAAATCAGTTTGGAGAAGGGAAGACTCTGAGAAGGCCTTCCAGTATCTGAAGAGGGCCTACAAGAAAGCAGGTTAGGGACTTTTTTAGGGTGTCAGGTAGTGATAGGACTTGGGGGAATGGATTCAAGCTAGAAGAGAGGAGGTTTGAATTAGATAGTAGGAAGAAGTTCTTCATCATGAGGATGGTGAGACACAGGAACAGGTGGCCCAGGGAGGTGGTTGAAGCCTCATCTGTGGAGGTTTTTAAGGCCAGGCTGGATGTGGCTCTGAGCAACCTGATCTAGTGTGAGGTGTCTCTGCCCATGGCAGGGGATTTGGAATTAGATGATCCTTGGGATCCCTTTCAACCCTGACAATTTTGTGATTCTGTGAAATTTAAACTCTTGAGGCTCTTACAATCTGCTAAGAAGCTCAGAGTCTGAGCCTGTTGCCATTCTTAGGACTAGGATTTGATGGCAAATGTGTTGTAGTTAAGGAAGGAAGAGGGCCGACAGGAAGGTTGGGGAGAAACTATTTAAAAGGTCTTGTAATGAGAGGATGAGGAGTAATGGGTTGAAACTGGCAGAGAGGAGATTTAAACTGGATGTTAGGAAGAAGTTTTTTAGAGTGAGGGTGGTGAGACACTGGCACAGGTTGCCCAGGGAGGTTGTGGCTGCTCCCTCCCTGGAGGTGTTCAAGGCCAGGATGGATGAGGCCTTGAGCAACCTGCTCTAGTGGGAGGTGTCCCTGCCTATGGTGTGGGGTTGGAACTGCATGATCCTTGAGGTCCTTTCCAACCCAAACCATTCTATGATCCTATCTGTCTTTTGTGGCATGTGTCAAGTTATGTAGCACCATCTATTAGCAGAAGGTCTAAGGGAGATAGGAGCCACTTACGTCTACAGTCGGTCCTAGCTAAACTCTTTAGTGTTTGGTACTTGTAAAGCAGAGCTTTACTTTGAAATAAAGTATTATGGTACAACAGTTCCTAAGTGGAGACTTGAGATTGAGGCGACCCTGCTGCTATATGCTGTACATTGGCACAGTGTCTCTGTCCACTCTTCAGGCATCTCTTGTCTGGAAGAAGGACATCTGTGTTGAACTGCTTATTTTGTCAGTACTTAAAGACTGAATCTTTCTGGTTTGTTTATTACCTGAAATCATAGAACCATAGAATAGCTTGGGTTGGAAGGAACCTCTGGGATCACCTACTTCAGCCTCCCTGCCATGGGCAGGGATGCTTCTCAACTAGACTTTGTTGCTCAAGACCTCATCCAACCTGACCTTGAGCACCTCTAGAGAGGGAGCATCCATCACTTCTCTGGGCAACCCATTCCAGAGTCTCACCACCCTCGTACTGAAGAACTTCTTCCTAAGATCCAGTTTTCTTTAGACCAGATGAGACTCCTCCTTCTAAAACCTTGTAAAGCTCTCAGAGGGTGGCTAAACAGGGTATAAATCCAGAACACAAGTTCACATGTGGCAAAAGCCAAGGGAAGAAGTCAGAAAAGCAGGGGCAGGTTGCTGCTGGGCTGATTGAGCCCTGACAACTAACTCACAAACCCATTGTCAGTGCTAACGAGGAGGAAGATATTGCTCTGAATGAGTTATTTGTTGTGAGGAGTCCTCCATGGTGAGGAGTCCCTTTGAGGTGTAATCCCACAGTGCATGGTCACAGTGGATCTAGACCAAGTTAGAGGCACGCTCTGCTGCATGTTGGGCTGCTGTTCTTTTAAAGGAAAGGCTTTTGCCATCTAGTGGAAAGAAAAGAGAATAGACATTTAAAAAAAAGAGTAATTCACTTGCTAGCACAGTGGCAAATTCTTCTGTTTCACCTTCTTGCAGCCAGGAAGAAAGGGACCTGGGGGTACTGGTAGATAGTAGCTGAAGATAGGCCAGCAGTGTGCCCAGGTGGCCAAGAGAGCCAATGGCATCCTGGCCTGCATCAGGAACAGTGTGGCCAGCAGGACAAGGGAGGTCATTCTGCCCCTGTACTCAGCACTGGTCAGGCCACACCTTGAGTGCTGTGTCCAGTTCTGGGCCTCTCAGTTCAAGAGAGATGTTGAGGTACTGGAACATGTCCATAGAAGGGCAACAAAGCTGGTGAGGGGCCTGGAACATAAATCCTATGAGGAGAGGCTGAGGGAGCTGGGGGTGTGCAGCCTGCAGTAGAGAAGGCTCAGGGCAAACCTCATTGCTGTCTACAACTACCTGAAGTGAGGCTGTAGCCAGTGAGGGTTGTTCTCTTCTCCCAGGCAACCAGCAATAGAACAAGGGGACACAGTCTCAAGTTGTGCTGGGGTAGGTCTAGGCTGGATATTAGGAGGAAGTTCCTGGCAGAGAGAGTGATTGGCATTGGAATGGGCTGCCCAGGGAGGTGGTGGAGTTGCTGTTCCTGGAGGTGTACAAGCAAAGCCTGGATGAGGCACTTAGTGCCATGGTCTAGTTGAGTGGATAAGGCTGGGTGCTAGGTTGGGCTGGATGATCTTGGAGGTCTCTTCCAACCTGGTTGATTCTATGATTCTATGATTCTAAGTTGTGCTGGAGGAGTTCTAGGCTGGATGTTAGGAGGAAGTTCTTCACAGAGAGAGTGATTGGCATTGGAATGGGCTGCCCAGGGAGGTGGTGGTGTCACTATACTTGGCGGTGTTGAAGCAAAGCCTGGCTGATGCACTTAGTGCCATGGTGTGGTGAATAGTCCTAAAGGGCATAAAATGGCCTTAAGCATATCCTGTCCTATTTACCTGCCTGTCTGCATTGCAGCCAGAGGCGGGAAAACAGGACAAAGAAACCCAGGCAGCCTGGTCTGGTTTAATCCGGTTGCCTGAGAGGGGTTTCATGGGGCCCAGCCCCTGTGGCTGCAAGGCGAATGCACCCCCGGTGTTGGAAGACAACAGCTTGTTTGTTCTTGCATTTTTGGGGCTACTTGGGTGATCGCCAGAGGTGTTTGGGTGATTGTGTGGCCAGTGAGACCCTTAGCCTCGGCCATTATCCTGTAAATGGGGGTGAAGAGGTGTGATGGTTTGGGGGTTACCCCGCCCCCCCACACTTTTGAATTTGCCCCAGCTAACTCGGACGGACCCTGGGAATATAGATGAAGCAATTTATTTACAGCTAGCAGAATTTACAAGCAGCTATTTACAATATATACAGTTATATACAATTATATACAGAAATATACAAAGGATAAACAATACAAAAGCACAACTCCCCTCCCAGAAACCTGAGTCCCCAGGAGGGGCTCTCAAACCACCCCAGCACCTCTCCCGGCCCTCTCAACCTTACCCCAGTTCTCAGGAAGAAGAGAGGTGCAGCCAAGAGGTTAGGGAGCAAGGTTAGTAGGAGCAGGGTTAATGAGATGTGACCAGGTCTAAGGCAAAAGCAAGAGTGAGAGACAAAAATGGAGAATGTTTTCTTCTTCTTCCCAGAGTTCTCAGCGTAACTGTGAGAGAAGTTGACATCAATTGTTTTTCATTTCACTGCCCGTTATCAAGTTCTTTTACCAAAACATTCCAGCTTGCTTCAAACTAGCACAAGAGGTGAATCAGGTGCTGGTGTGCTCCTTCATTCCTCGCTCACCTGCCACCCCTCGCCTCAGCCGCCTCAGCCAGCAGCTGATGCCACTCTGCAGCCCACGTGGAGTTTGCCACTGGACTCCTGTTGAATATTTCCCTGCCTATGTTTTGGGCCACGGACATTATCACAGTATTATCAGGGTTGGAAGAGACCTCACAGATCATCAACTCCAACCCTTTACCACAGAGCTCAAGGCTAGACCATGGCACCAAGTGCCACGTCCAACCTTGCCTTGAACAGCTCCAGGGACGGCGACTCCACCACCTCCCCAGGCAGCCCATTCCAGTGTCCAATGACTCTCTCAGTGAAGAACTTTCTCCTCCCCTCCAGCCTAAATCTCCCCTGGCGTAGCTTGGACTAGTTAGTATTCTCCATTAGGACTAGTGAGTATTCTCCATTCTTTGTTCAAGTTGCTAAAGGATTTTAATTAGCCTCACAAGCAGCGACTGAAGCTGCCAGACTCTATCAGAGACATACTCTGAAACCTTTCAAAATTCCATTGTACAGAGACATTCTGTACAATAGTTCTGCTAACCGCATCCAAGAACTTGTGTATCACAGTATTATTAGGATTGGAAGAGACCTCACAGATCATCAAGTCCAACCCTTTACCACAGAGCTCAAGGCTAGACCATGGCATTATAGAGAGCAATAAGGTCTCCCCTGAGCCGCCTCTTCTCACAGGGCTGTGCTCCAGCCCCCTCACCAGCCTTGATGCCCTTCTCTGGATACATTCAAGCACCTCAACATCTTTTTTAAAGTGAGGGGCCCAGAACTGGACACAGTACTCAAGGTGTGGCCTAACAAGTGCTGAGTCCAGGGGCAGAAGGACTTCCCTGGTCCTGCTGGCCACACTATTCCTGTTACAGGCCAGGATGCTATCTGCCTTCTTGGCCATCTGGGCACACTGCTGATTTATACAACAGGACTGAGACCACATCACATGAAAAAAATCCAAAGTACATCCAAACTTCCTTGGGCTTTTTCAGAAGTCAGACTTTTCTCATTCTGATGTTACAGCTCAACAGAACCGCAGTTCATCTTGGCACAGATTGTGTCTGGTTATGTCTGTGCCTCTCAATCCCGCACCTCAGCACATTGCCCTGGAATCTCTCTGAGAATCTTCCTCTCCCCAGACGCCTGTGGTTGCTTCAGCAATTCAGCAAGGAGGATGACAGGGTTGTCATGGCAACCCCTTGCATGCTGTGATAAAGATGATGCCAAATGACCACCAGCTCCTGGCTTTTTATCACTCCTCTTTGAGTAATGCTCTCCAAATTAGACAGGCTTGTCTGATTTGTAATTACTTGTCTTGGTGGCTTGCATTTTGCTGCATTTGCTCCTGAGGTAGCATTCCTAACATCTTCATCAGCAACATGGACAGAGGCATTGAGTGCACCCTCAGCAAGTTTGCTGATGACACTAAGCTGTGTGGCGTGGCTGACATGCTGGAGGGAAGGGATCCATCCGTAGGGATCTTGACATGCTGGAGAGATGGGCCCAAGCCAACCTTAATAAGGTTCAACAAGACCAAGTGCAAGATCCTGCGTATGGTTCTGGGCAATCTCAAGCCACCGATACAGGCTGGGCAGACTGGCATGAGAGCAGCCCTGAGGAAAGGGATTTTTGTGCGTACTGGTGGATGAGAAGCTCAACATGAACCAGCAGTGTGCACTTGCAGCCCAGAGAGACAACCACATCCTGGGCTGCATCAGGAGAAGTGTGGCCAGCAGGTGGAGGGAGGTGATTCTCCTCCTCTACTCTGCTCTGCTGAGACCCCACCTGGAGTACTGCATCCAGTTCTGGAGCCCCCATGACAAGAGGGATGTGGAGATGCTGGAGTGTGTCCAGAGAAGGGCCACGAGGATGCTCAGAGGGCTGCAGCAGCTCTGCTATGAAGACAGACTGAAAGAGTTGGGGCTGTTCAGTCCGGAGAAGAGAAGGCTTCAAGGAGACCTTATTGTGGCCTTCCAGTATCTGAAGGCTGTCAAGAAGAATGCTGATGAGGGACTTTTTAGGATGTCAGATAGTGATAGGAATAGGGGCGAATGGAGCAAAACTAGAAGTGGGTAGATTCAGATTGGATGTTACAAAGAAGTTCTTCACCATGAGGGTGGTGAGAGACTGAAATAGTTTGCCTAAGGAGGTGGTGGAAGCCTCATCTGTGGAGGATTTTAAGGCCTGGTTGGATGTGACTCTGAGCAACCTGATCTAGTGTGAGCTGTCCCTGCCCATGGCAGGGATTTGGAACTGGATGATCCTTGGGGTCCATTCCAACTCTCACAGTTCTATGATTCACGATGCTTAAGCAAGCCTACCTGCTGGCCATCCTTGGTGTGAGTTATGAGAGTAGGTGGTACTGTTGATTCTGCTGTAGTGTTTGCAAAGGGAGGAGAAAATTTCTCTTTGGATCTTTTTTGTTGTTGTTCTTGTTGTTAAACCCCAGCAACTTAAACTTGCACATTGAGCCCACTACAGGAAATAAATCATAGGATCATGGAACCAGTTAGGGTTGGAAGGGACCGCAAGGATCAACTAGTTCCAACCCCCCTGCCATGCCCAGGGACACCCTACCCTAGAGCAGGCTGGCCACAGCCTCATCCAGCCTGGCCTTAAACACCTCCAGGGATGGAGCCTCAACCACCTCCCTGGGCAACCCATTCCAGGCTCTCACCACTCTCATACTCAACAACTTCCTCCTCATGTCCAGCCTGAACCTGCCCATCTCCAGCTTTGCTCCATTCCTCCTAGTCCTGTCACTACCTGAGGGCCTAAAAAGTCCTTCCCCAGCTTTTTTGTAGGTCCCCTTCAGATCCTGGAAGGCCACAAGAAGGTCACCTGGGAGTCTCCTCTTCTCCAGACTGAGCAACCCCAACTTTTTCAGTGTGTCCTCCTAGCAGAGCTGCTCCAGCCCTCTGATCAACCCAGTGGCCTCACATCAGATGAAACTATTTAAGACCTATGGTCTTTTTATTGTGGTGTTTAATGGAGAGTTCTCCTTGAGTTTGGTTTGCCTTCACTCAATAATGCAGTAAGCCTTCTCCTGCCTTCCAGTGTCTGCCTTCCTCTTCACTATGCATATGGAGTGGGGGAGGAATATGCTCCCTTTAGGATCAAATCTTGGATCTGCTGAAGTCATTGGCATCTTCTCAAGAGAAGACTAAATTTCTGTGGCTTTCTTTTCATTTGACTTTACTTTTATTTAGACTCAGAAGGCAGAGAGAGATTATTTTTATTTCAAGGTTTTGGAAGTTCAGGACAGGAAAAAGCACTTTTCATTAGAAAAGGAAAACTGTGGGAGAAAAATTAGCCTCCTGTCTTCCCAGTTCTTTCCTTGTGCTTCCTCTTGGGTACCCAGAAGGACGGTACCTTGTAGTTTAACTCTATCCCAGCAATGAAGAAAAGCTGCCAGATTTGAAGCTAGTGGTTTCCCATTGTTGTCTAAACACTAGGACAGTAAGTTGTTGGATCTTGTCACCACCCTATTCTTTGCCATTTTTGGCATAGGAAATGTTGGTGCAGATCTCTTAGGTGCAAAGGTGGTGCCTTTCAGTTTGAATTTCTTCATGTACATTGTGCACTCACTGCTGGAATGTTCAGAAGTGGATTTACAGATTTATTATTGGCCAGGTTGGGATTTTTTTTCTCTGCACTTGGAAAACTGAGTGTTTCTGTTTGGACCATTGTGCTTCCAGCCTGGATACTGAGCACTCCTTTTCATTTGACTTTTCACTGTGGAAATACACTTCTGAGACAATGGTAGATAATCAAAGTCTGGGTCAAATCCTGTGTCTGGACTTCTTCTGAAGATCTTTACAGAAGAACAAATATTAAACAGTTCAAAGAAATGAGGATACTAAGAGAGGAGTACAAACCAAGTGAGATCTCTCATCTTTATCTCTCTACAGTATGAGTATTTTATTTCTTAACCTTTTTAGGTAATGTAGATTAAGTACTTGCAAGTCTTGTTGAGCCTTTCAGGAAAGTGGTCTCACTTGGTCATTCTGCCACCATGCAGTGAGGGAGCCCTTCTTAGCTGGGAAGTCTGCCTGGAAATCAGGCACTTGCTCTGACTCCTGCAGAGTTGCATTTGCATCAGCTGGAGACTGCATTTGCACCTGCTCCTGCTTCCAAGCAGAAGAAATGAGGAACATATGTGGAAACAAATCCCTTTAAAAGCAAAACACATATCTCATGTTGCCTTTTAATGATGCAGTTACACCTTTCAGGTTTCTCTGGCTACATTTTTTGTCTTGCTACAATTCTACCTTGATATTCTCCCTCAGTTTTCCAAGAAAGTGCTTTTAACTCATTAAATAACACAGTTAAGTGTCCTGTGACAGGTGCTGCTATGGTGCACCTAAGCAGTGAGGCACTGACTCTTTGATTTCCACCACCAACATCTTGCTTATCATCACCACCAAGTTCTCTTACAGTGGAGATAACACCTACTGCCTGATTTTATCTGGTTTTGTTAGTTTAGCTAAATGAAAGCAACAAGTTTGTTTATTATGGTGAATGTTGCCACATCCAGTTAGCAGCTGTCACTAGTGGTGTCCCCCAGGGATCAGTGCTGGGCCCAATCCTGTTCAATATCTTTATTGATGATCTGGAGGAGGGGATTGAGTCTAGCGTCAGTAAGCTTGCTGATGACACCAAGCTAGGAGCAATTGTTGATCTGTTGGAGGGTAGGAGAGCCCTGCAGCCCTCTGCAGGACCTTGACAGGCTGGATGGGTGTGCAGAGGTCAATGGGATGAGATTTAACAAGGCCAAGTGCAGGGTTCTACACTTTAGCCACAACAACCCCAAGCAGCACTACAGGCTGGGAACAGAGTGGCTGGAAAGCAGCCTGGCAGAAAGGGACCTGGGGGTACTGGTAGATAGTAGCTGAAGATGAGCCGGCAGTGTGCCCAGCGGCCAGGAGAGCCAATGGCATCCTGGGCTGCATCAGGAACAGTGTGGCCAGTAGAACAAGGGAGGTTCATCTTTCTTGTAGGCCCCCTCCAGATACTAGAAGGCTGCTGTAAGGTCTGCCCAGAGCCTTCTCAAGGCTGAAGACCCCCAGCTCTCACAGCACTGTTTCAGTATTGCAGCACTGTTTCCTAGACCAACTTCAGATTAAACTTTATTTTACCTTGAACTTAAAAACCTAATTGCTACCATTTCTAATTGTGCCAAACTTAGTATTGGAACTATAACTGCAGCATGGAAGTTATCGCTGCTCTGTGTCAGATAACTGGCAGAGGCTGGCATTTGGAGAAGGGAATCTCATACAGCAATAGATTACATTATATGGGCTCTAACCTATCTTCTCTAGAATGCAAAATGTGTTCCCAAAGCTCTGCTAGCCAGAATTACCAGTTCAAAGGGGCTGTGTTTATGGGTTTGTGGAGGCGCATGAAAACACAGAATCATTAAGCATCTCTGTTGCTATCTGCTTCAGAAGAGCAAATGAATAGTTCCATTTTCTGCAGCAGACTTAGTTTTTCTGTTATCTTTGAAGTTTTAACTACTCTCCTTGATTATGACCATACTGGGATGAAAGCTGAATGTGACTTTTTTCTTTCCCCTACAACAGTTCTCTCAGCTGTTCAGACAAAAAATTCAGACACAAGCATTTATTTCTGAGTCAAACTAGGCCAGATGATTTCAGCAAGTGGGAATCTCATCAGATTGTTTTACTCCTTTATATAGTTATTAAAAATGAAGCAGCTATTTATACCTTTTTGTGAAAATAAGGAAAAACCCCAAATTATCTTGCTTTGGTACTTTCCTGAAGCCTTACTGGCTTTTTGCCTGTTAGATCTTTCTCTTTGTTGTGATTTTTAAAGAGAAATGACTTAACATAAACCCTCTGTTCAATTTTAAAAGGGAATGGTAGGGCACTACCCTCCCCTTGGGCTCCACTTTTCCCATTATATCTTTTTTTATCCCATCCTTTTCCCATTCTTTTTAAATCATTCCTGTGCTCTCTGCTGCTGAGCCTCTGAAGAGATGGAGCTGAGGCTGCACAGTGGGATGCAGCAAGCAGATTGTTCTCTCCAAGGTCTGCAGAGATCAATGCCAAAGGGTTTTGGGCAGCAACCCTGTGCCACATCATGCTGGGCCCTATAAAAAGGGACTATGGCACCAAATCTAAGCAAGGAGCAGAGGAGTTTCCTAGGGACTAGTCAGGTCCTCTTGCAGGAAACAGAGTGGAGGCAGGAGAACCCTGTGAAGTCCAGTACCTGTGTTTTCCACTTTTCCTCAGGTGAAGTTAATTTCTTGTCTGAAGAGTAATCTTCTATGGTTTTGGGTAATTCTCCATTTTAGTCCTCAAAATCACAGGATCACAGGATGGTAGGAGTTGGAAGGGACCTTCATAGATTGAGTCCAACCCCTCTGCCAGAGCAGGACCACAGAATCTAGCTCAGATCACACAGTAACACATCCAGACAGGTCTTGAAAGTCTCCAGAGAAGGAGACTCCACAACCTTTCTGCGCAGCCTGCTCCAGTGCTCTGTGACCCTTACAGTAAAGAGATTCTTCCCCATGTTGAGGTGGAAATTGTGCTGTAGTTTATACCCACTGACCCTTGTCCTATCACAGGGTGCAACTGAGAAGAGTTTGTCCATTCCCTCTTGACCCCCAGCCCTCATATACTTATAAACATTGATTAGATCCCTCTAAGTCTTCTCTTCACCAGCCCCAAAAGCCCCAGGGCTCTCAGCCTCTCCTCATCAGGCAGTGCTCCAGCACCTTCATCATCGTTGTAGTCCTCTTGGATTCTCTCAAGTAGATCCCTGTCCCTCCTGAACCGGAGAGCCCAGAACTGAATGCAGTATTCTGGGTGAGGTCTCACCAAGGCAGAGTAGAGGGGGAGGAGCAGAACTTCCCTCGATCTGCTGGCTACACTCTACCACATCTCTTCTACTGCCATGGATGTTTTGCCAGAATTGGCCTCTGCTTATTCCATGAGTAGTCAGTTTGGGAATCTTTCCTTGGTATGGACAAGGCTTTAATCATCTGTCTTTTGTGAGACAGCTCCAGCTGAAAAATGTCTGCCCTCTCTTTTCAACCTGTCCTGTCACAAGAATCTGCCTGCAGAAGACCTGCTGTGACCTTCTGTGTTGACCTTTAAGCTGGCAGCACTGCATTTCAGAAGTCAGCTGGTGACCTCCTAGGCAGATTGCCAGGTAGCGGCTTGCTGATGAGGAGTTTACTGGCATAGCCGTGCCAGCGTGGGTGGGTCTGGGATGAGACCGGGTCTGCCTGGCTGGTGGTGCCTCTTGTGCACTCTGTGTTTGGAAGAAGTACAAAATGAGGTGAAGGATCAGCAGCAAGCTGACTGTCCAGTCTCCTCTGTTGACAGCCAGCTTTGGACTTCACGTTCAGAGTGTGTACATAGGCAGCTGAGCCATCCAGTTCGGTACCACCCTGGAGACTTTCTCTCTCCAGAGGAAGAGACAGCTTTCAAAGGTCTGCAGTGCTGTGTGAGTCTGCATTACACCTGGGTGAAGATAACAGCTTGTTCCTGTGCAGAGTTTTCAGTCTGGTACATCTTACGTCTTTGTGCAGATCAGAACTGGACTCTTTCTTGCTGTAGAGAGAAGTTCTACAGATAATATGAGACAGTGATCAAGGAGGAGCCTAAGGTGCTTAATGCCTCTTGGCTGCAATCTTCAGTAGCAAAACTAGTTTTTTCCCTGGGTACTCAGCCCCCTGAGCTGGAAGACAGGGACAGGAAGCAGGATGAAATCCCCACAATCCAAGAGGAAATGATTACTGACTTGCTACACCAGCCAGACCCATACAAGGCTATGAGGCTGGATGGGATCCACCCAAGAGTACTGAAGGGAGCTATGAGAGATATTCACCTAGCTACTTTCTGTCATTTATCTGCAGTCCTGGTTAACCAGGGAGGTCTCAACTGACTGGAGATTGGCAACTGATTCTATCCCCATCACTGTAAATCATCAGCCACTGTGGAAGCATGATAGGCTTAGACATCCCCCCTCAATTCAAGAGAGAAGTTGAGGTGCTGGAACGTGTCCAGAGAAGGGCGACAAAGCTGGTGAGGGGCCTGGAGCACAAATCCTGTGAGGAGAGGCTGAGGGAGCTGGGGGTGTTTAGCTTGGAGAAGAGGAGGCTCAGGGGTGACCTCATTACTGTCTACAACCACCTGAAGGAAGGTTGTAGCTAGGTGGGGGTTGGTCTATTCTCCCAGGCAGCCAGTGATAGAACAAGGGGACACAGTATCAGGTTGTGCTGGGGGAAGTATAGGCTGGGTGTTAGGAGGAAGTTGTTGCCAGAGAGAGTGATTGGCAGAATAACCTTCCATGTCCTACTGGCCACACTGTTCCTGATCCAGGCCAGGATGCCATTGGCTTTCTTGGCTACCTAATAAAATGCTTGTGGATAGATTACAAACAAACTTCTTAATAAAAAAAAGAGGTAAAGAAGGGCAATATGACAACATATTGTCCACTGTTGTCCACGTGTAACATATGTTGTCCACTCAAAGCATTTTGAGGGCTATCTTTGAAGGCTGGTAACAAGTTGCTGGGTTAAATGAGCCACGGCTCTTGATGCTTTCTTTATTCTGTTTTCCTTGCTAGCTCAGTTTGCTGAGCTGCTGTCAGCCTTCATCATGTCTTCTTGAGTGCTGGTGGAAACATCAGGCCAGAATATGTTTCTCCCTGCAGCTTGATGGTCCTTAGAGTAGACTATAGCAGCTGGTTAGTAGCACATACCATAATGACATGACTAAAGTAGTTCATCTGGGAAGTTTGGAAGAGCTCTGGCTCCCCTCCCAGCCTCTGGAAAGCATGTATCCAGTAGGAGACACCTGCCCCTTCTGGGATGCAGCTGGTTTGCACATAGTTAATGCCCCTGCCTTTGTAAAGCACTGATGATGTCTCTGAAATGCTTCTATCACCGCAGCTAAATCTGGGAATGTCTCTGATTACGATGTGGGTTGCTAGTGCCTCCTTAAGGCTGTGTCATCAGAGCCAACGTTTCTTCCCTGTGTTGGCACTGTGGGTGAGGTTTTAATTATCTGTCTACACTCCCCCCATTATAAACCCAGCTGAAAACAGCATACTTGTTTGTGACAATCAGATGTGTGCAAAACGATTGCTCAGTTCTTTTGTTCTCATGCTTTTCAGCAATCACTCCTTTAGATGTTTTAAGTAAACCTAGTTTACTGGGCTGGTTAGTTGGTGTAGGAGGGATTTTGGTAAGCTGACTTTGATTAGCAGAAATAGATCCTCTGTACCATTTATTGGGAAGGGAAGGTGCTGTGATGAAGAGGATGTAGCGCATCATAACTCCAAATATTTCTTTATGTGCTGTGATTTAATGTACTTGAAGCTAAACTTGATCTGAAGAGTTCATTTTTTCTGATGATATGAGACAACAGCCATGTTAAAGCAGATCTTTGGAAAGTGGTCTCTTTTTTGCTTTTTCATGTAGAATCATAGAATCAACCAGGTTGGAAGAGACCTCCAAGATCATCCAGGCCGACCTAGCACCCAGCCCTAGCCAATCAACTAGACCATGGCACTAAGTGCCTCATCCAGGCTTTTCTTGAACACCTCTAGGAATGGCAACTCCACCACCTCCCTGTGCAGCCCATTCCAATGACAAATCACTCTCTCTCTGTGAAGAACTTCCTCCTAAAGGCCAAGTCAAACTAGGCTTTGTCACCTTACTTGGAGCCTCAATAACTGAGTGTCTGTTTCTGATGCTTGTTTACACAGGAGCTGTAGAGCAGCAGTACCAGCTGTGCATCACCTGCACCAGGGCAGACCCATTTCTATCTCACTCATACCAATTCATATTCTTTTCTCCTCTCTTCTCCTCTTCCCAGCAGATATATGGAGTGACCATTCATTTCAGACAGACCCAGACCTACCACCTGGCTGGAAAAAAATCAATGACATTGCTGGGATCTACTACTGGCACATACCGACAGGAACAACTCAATGGCAGCGTCCTGTGTCCATCCCAACAGATCTGCCTGGCTCACGGAAAGGATCTCTCGGTTCCATTACTCCATCTCCTACTCCAGAGACTGAGGTAACATACTGTGTCTTCTTGTGGGCTCTGGAGAAAATGGAAATAACTTTTTGAACTTGCAGGTTTAACTCTTAGCTACACTGAGCTTTAAAATATGGGTCCTCATCATATCCCAAAGTAGCTCTTTGTTGATAAGACTTCATAAATATCTGTGTGTCAGGTTGGATGAGGCCTTGAGCAGCTGAGTCTAGTTGAGAGGTGTCCTTGCCCATGGCAGGGAGGTTGGAGTTGATGACCTCTAAGGTCCCTCTCAGCCTTGGCCTTTCTATGATTCATGGAACACCCTAAACTTTGTGGTGTAGGGTGGAATCTGTCCTCTCAGATAAATTAGACAACCAATGCCTGACGAATGTGAAACTACTGCAGTTCTGTAGCATGCACTGAAGCATTCCTGCACTGTATGGATGCATCACATTTTTGGATAGTACAGCAGTCTGTTGGTTGGACTCTTCTTTCTTTTGGATTACGTGGTAGGAGTATCACACAAGGACATAGGAGCTGTCATTTGAGACACTGATTCCTTCACAGGGTAGTTTCTATTAAATAAACATGAAATAGTCTCAAGTGTGAGTATCTTAACATCATGCCAATACAAAATACTTGCACAAGAGAATCAGTGTGCTGCAGTCAGTCTTTAATTTGAAACAGAAAGAAATGCATCCTCTCCTCCACATGTGCTGAAAGAGCAAAATGCTGCCTTTTAAAATCATCTATTGGGCTTGATTGGTATCATGTAAGTAGAAAACCCAAAATATGAAAAAGGTTAAAGAGCATGCTTTTAAAAATGCAGTCACTTTGGTTTAGTATGCTGGGAAGACATCTGTGGGATGAAATGCTAACATAACATCAAATGATTTGGAGATGAATTCTTTTGCCTGCTAGCTTTTCAGAAAGGTGTCCACAACTTTATGAAATCAAGGGAAGTCTTTGAGCACTGGGGTTTGGAGCAGGCAACCCTTAAGTTTTACTTAGCTTTTTAAAAGTGTATGTAGTTATCACATTTCTTCTGTTCTTGATTTTCACAGAATCACAGAATCAGTCAGGGCTGGAAGGGACCACAAGGGACATCCAGTTCTAACCCTCCTGCCATGGGCAGGGACACCGTACCCTAGATCAGGTTGGCCGCAGCCTCATGCAGCCTGGCCTTAAACACCTCCAGGGATGGGGCCTCAACCACCTCCCTGGGCAACCCATTCCAGCCTCTCACCACTCTCATGCTGAACAACTTTCTCCTTATATGTTGATACATATACCAAAATCACTTCCATAAAGGTTAATAGGAGTTATGGACACTCATATCTGTATTACCATCTTGACCCTGAAACTTTTATCCTCTGTAGGCTTAAACATGCACATTCTTGTTCATTCTTTTAGAAAGGTTGCTCCCACATCTTCAAAAATGCTGCTCATAAAGTTTGCAAACTTGACCACGATGATTTAGTTACAGTTTCCATCAGTTGAGCCCCCTTGCAGTGTGCTGTACACCAAGCCAGCAGGTCAAGAAAGGTGATTCTCTCCCTCTACACCACTCTCATGAGGCCCCACCTGGACTGCTATGTCCAGATATGGAATGTGTCCAGAGAAGGGCCATGAGGATGATCAGCGGGCTGGAGCACCTCTCCTATGAAGACAGGCTGAGAGAATTGAGGTTGCTCAGTTTGGAGAAGAGAAGGCTCCAAGGAGACCTTATTATGGCCTTCCAGTATCTGAAGGGTGCCTACAAGTGAACGACTTTTTAGGGTGTCAGATGGTGACAGAACTAGGGGGAATGGCAAGTTAGAAGGGGGCAGATTTAAATCAGACTTTAGGAAGAAGTTCTTCACCATGAGGGTGGTGAGAGACTGGAACAGGTTGCCCAGGGAGGTGGTGGAAGTCTCATCCCTGGAGGTTTTTAAGGCCAGGCTGGATGTGACTCTGAGCAACCTGATATAGTGTGAGGTGTTCCTGCCTATGGCAGGGATTTGGAGCTAGATAATCCTCGGGTTCCCTTCCAGCCCTGAAGATGCTTTGATTTTGTGAAATGATTTCTAAGAGGCAAACCCAGCAATTGTTATCATTCAGGTAGAAAACAAGAAAAACAAGCAATCTAGAAATGCTGAATATAAAGTACTGCACATGTTCCCAGTATGAATTCCTGTAATTTGCACTTGAGTGATATAACTTCACCAGTCAGTGTTTTTCTTACTTTGAAATGTGGTGACAGGGCTTTCATTTGTGAGTTACAGATGTCTTTCACAAAAGCCCAGAAATCAGTGTGGCTGGTAAATTGCAGTGAGGAAATGCATGCATTCAATTCAAACATTTTTATACCTGTATTTAAAGTGTCTTTACAATGAAAACTTCTGACCTGCTGGTAATATGACAGATGTATTTTAACCTTTCATGAGTTTGGGGTTTGGTTTTTTTTCCCCTTAAAGAATAGTTTGTGATTATAAATAATGCTCCTTAGCTCTCAACAGTAGCATGGAAAATACAAAATGCACAAATTAACAACAACCTGGATTTGTATGCAATTTAGATGTATTAAATAAGAGTTATTCTGAATTGCTCTCTGTGTGTGAGTACCTGTTAGGCTCATCTGTGTTCTGAGATGGCAGTTCTAATTCAAAGAGGAATTTGATCCAGCAAAGATTTATGCATATCCAGTTCTATGGCAGCATCAAGACCATACACAGTAGCATAAAAGATGGTACAAAAAATAAGCAAGGTTCCAACGTTTTTATTGGTGTGATGTTCTCTAGTTATTGTACATAGCCTGAGGCTTTTGTCTCTTGAAGGTTTCTGCAGTCATTGATAAGCATCTTGCATACCAGTATTGAAACACTGCTGGGTTTTTGAGTGAGTGGTTGTTAAGATAGTCTAACAATAGAGACCCAGCTGAATTTCACTTTGAACTCCAGCATTGTCAGCGTGAATTGGGCTCAGGACTTTGTGCACTGCCAAATACTGAAATTGCTACAAAGAAGGAGTGTAGCTGCAGTTATAATGGGAACCGTTCAGAAAAGGCTTGGAACCACAGATGCTGAGCTTCATTAAGAGGTGATGGGAGGAAGAATCCTTTTGGGATTCAGCTAGTTCTGGGCAGAACTCCGGTACAGACAGCAAGAGGGAAATAAATCATGGTGTGAGGTTAAGAGGTATGGGTAGGTAATGAAATAATTTGTAATCTAGATGTAAGAGCATCAACTCTCATGGATCTTTGGGTTTCCATCTCTCCACGATCAATATTTGCCAGCACTTAATCATCTCTGGGTCACTTGAAGATGATGTTGGTTTCAGTCTCTCTTCACTGCACTGCAGCCTCAAGTGCTGCCTCTCTCCCTCCATGTAAAGGATTAGCCTGGGCATCTGTGATAGGGTCAAGCTGACACTCCACAAATGGTGTGGAATTCAAGCTAGAATAGAAGCTCCCAAATACCTTTATCCCAATGCTACCATTGGCAGCACTTCCAACTCCAAGTTGGACCACATGTGGGCTGTGTACTGCTGGATCCCTCAGTGCTGTTCACTCCAAGATAATCAGGTTTGGGAGAGCTGGTTTAGCTCGTTCCCACGTGCTGGAATTTGTGTTGCTTTCTTCCACAAAGCTTGAGGGGATAGTTAGGTTTTAGGCAGATGAAAGAGTGTAATCTAGGATTGAAGGCTGGCATGGGTAGCATTTCATATCTGTCCCAGTAGACTTCCATGAGTCCATAAAAAATCCTTTTCTCACATTTGTCTGTGAAGCATTGTGTGCTAGTTTTGAGCTGAGTTTGAGCTGGTTTGGCTTTTGAGTTTGTCAAATAAAGATTTAGAAACACTTCCTCCCCCCCCTTTATTTTTCTTCTCCAGAGTGATACCTTTTTATCCTTTGTCTTGTCTCCTCCTCTTGTTGTCATTGATTTTAATTGTTTTGTGTCCCTGTCTCTTAAATGATGTGCTGTCCAGAGCTTCATGTGGTAGAATGTGGCTCACAGCTGAGAGCAGCCAAGAAAGAAGAGATCAAATCAGCCATTTCTGTGTTGTAGCTTCCTTTGGGTATTTAGCATAAAGAGCAGTGGTTACTTATTGAACTGAGAATCAGATGCTGTAATGCATACAAATGGCAAAAAAAAAAAGAGTTTTAAGAAGGGGAAAAAATGTGGAAATGTCTGTCTTTTGCACAGGCTGCAAGGTGATTTTTTTTCTGGCACAAGATGATCAGTACATTTTAATCCAAAGCAATTAAGGGTTAAGCATTACATGAAAATCCTGCAGGTTTAACAGTACTGTTAATAAATGATCAATACAAATAACCCAGAACATTCCTTCCCTTCCATCCCCTCAAAAGCATGAAAATGTATTTTGGTTTTGCACAGGTGATTAAATTTGACTTAGTTTTAGATGGCCTTTTTTCTCCTGTGTGTGGCCAAATGACTTCCTTTGTGACTCACTCTTTTCTTGTAATTTTCTCTTCCAAATCTTAAAGATTTTGCCACCTCTTCCCCACTTCATGTGCAGAGAAAAAGCCACAGGGCTTTGCAGTAAGAGCTTCTTTGAGAGCATGGTAGAATTTGGTGATGGTAGTTGTGACTTCTTTATAGCCTGACTCATCCCAGGCCTGGATCCCTTCTAGTTCTGCAGGTAACATAAGCACTAGCAGCTAATAATTAAAGAGGAGTGACTTAGAGAAAGCTAACAACTCCATTAATTCAAAGCCATATTTCTCACAAATAATTCCTCCACTGGAGATTTACTGAGACCACTTCTCAGGTGAGAGGCCCACCCTACATATGAGTAGGTATCATCTCTACTCTGCCCTAGTGAGACCACACCTGGAATCCTGTGTCAAATTTTGGACTCCTCAGTTCAAGAGAGACAGGGACCTGCTGGAAAGAGTCCAGCAGAGAGCCGTGAGGATAACTGGGGGACTTACACATCTCCCTTATGAAGAGAGACTGAGAGACCTGGGGCTGTTTATTCTGGAGAAGAGACGACTGAGAGGAGAGCTCATGAATGCCTATAAATATCTGAGGGGTGGGTGTCAAGTGAATGGGGCCAATCTCAGTGATGTGTAGCAGTAAGACAAGGAGCAACAACTACAAAGTGGAGCATAGAAGGTTTCACCTCAACATGAGGAGAAACTTATTTATAGTGAGGGTGACAGTACTGGAACAGGCTGCCCAGAGAGGTTGTGGAGTCTCCTTCTCTGAAGACTTTCAAAACCTGCCTGGATGCATTCCTGTGTGAACTACCCTAGGGAATGCTGCCTTGACAGAGAGGTTAGACTTGATGATCTCTGGAGGTCCCTTCCAACCTCTAAGGTTCTGTGATGTTGTGGTCACTTCATCTTGGGGCTGAACTGGACAACCTGGAAGAGTTTGTCTTGGAAGGGACTACTAGTTACAGGAGTATTTGATTTGGTGAAGACTCTTGAGTCTTTCAGCAACCAAATCTCCTGTCCCTCTTGGATTTTGTTCAGGATTATGGGATTTCTGCCCTTGTGGGGAAGGCAAAAGGAACAACTTCAACATCAGCTGCTCTCCCCTGGCTTTATAGAGAAGAATGAAGCTCATGTTGCTGTAGTGCTGAATGCACTGCTGCTGGCTTGTTTGTTGCCTCTGAAAATGTTGAAAGCATTTGAATAGCCACTGAGATGATGCAGGGTTGATTTGAGGTCGTTTTGGGTTTGTTCTGGTCTTTATTTAAAAGGAAGCTGCTAGGCTTTAGAAAACTATCAGCAAAAAAATTTCTCTGCACTTCTTACTAATCCTCTTCCCCTTCACTGTCCTTTTATTGTGCTGTCTCCCTAGAAATAATTGATTTTTACCTTGTGTGTGTATATCTTTGTGTTTCACTGTTTTTAGTTCCAGTAGCATTAAAGTGCCAAGCAAATGGCAATCCTTAATTGCTGTTTAGCAAAGGCTGTAGCAGCTGTGGCCAACATTCATATCCAGATTCATTTTGCTTGCTTTTAAGACCATAGTTAAAGAGTAATTTCATTGTCTGTTCCTAATTTACCTTAACTTCCCTCGTTTCAATCATTTGTTTTGGTAAGTAACTGTTAGAGGCATGTCTCCTCTCCCCTTCCCTCCAAGCTCCACGCTACAGTGGACTAATTAGTTGAAGTTTGAGGTGATCTGTTCCCTAACTCATCCTGTAAATATCAATGCTAACAACAGTGTCTTGTGTTTTTTTTTTCTTTTGTTTTTTTTTCTTTTCTTCTTCTTTTTCTTTATCTTTTTTTTTTTTTTTATCAATGTGCTTCTTCCTGTGTGAATAATTATGTGTCTAGAAACAGCCATGGAGTGATTTTGCTGTACTGAATGGGGGAAAGATTAATAGTGACATTTGGAAGGCAAGTATATTGTCAGATTTTAGAACCTTTAATACTATTACCCTTGGTTTTGGTTGTTTTGTTTGGGTTTTTTTTTTGCATGGCAGTGGCTGTTTTGTTTTTCTTTTTGTTTTCTTTTTATTTTCTTTTTTTTTTTTCCTCTTTTTCGTTTCGTTTTTCCATGAATGTCATTCATAACCTAGGCCAAAGCAAGTGGGGGTACTGCTAGGGATGTCTAGCTCACAAACATACTGCCTTTTCTGATCTTTCCACTTGGAATGGATTCAGTCTAAACTAGCAGGGCAACTGCCATGATGTAACAAATAAGATGCCTGCACTGAATGAAATGCAGCTTGAGAGATATATGCATGCCTCTCTTCAACTTCAGCCAGCAACACTGTCGCTTCTCTGCAGGGAGGATTTAATTTCCCTTTCAAATAAGAAATAACACAATGGTCTACTTAATACTACACTAATAGCACTTAATACTACACTAATAGCATTGCCTTCATCTTTAGGATCTGCATGCTGCCACTGTGAACCCAGACCCGAGTCTGAAAGAGTTTGAAGGAGCAACGTTACGTTATGCCTCTTTGAAGCTCAGGTACTCAGAAGTCTTCATGGCCTGACCAACCCTGTTTTGCTTTATGACGTTCAATGGGGGTGAATGTAGAGTCTTGCACCTGGGAATACGTAACCTGAGAGTGAAGCTCAGATGAGGATCCACCTGGCTGGAGAGCAGCCCTGTGGAATGGGACCGTGAGAATGAATAGAGGACTGGAGGCCCTGCCATGTGAGGAAAGGCTGACAGAACTGGGTTTGTTCAGCCTTGAGATAACTTAAGGGAGACCTTATTACTATGGACCAGTAAAGGGGAGCTACAAGGAGGATGGAGACTTCCTCTTTACAACAAGTCATATGGAAAAGACAAGGGGTAATGGGCACAAGTTAGTCCTGGGGAGATTCCTGTTGGAATCCAGAAGAAAATGTTTCACATGCAATCAATTAAATATTGGAGTCCTCTCCCAAGAGAAGTAGTGGATTAGACAGGTTACTGGGCCTTCTCATTTCAACTACACTATCACCTAGAAAGATGGGGCCAGGTGATCCTTGAGGTCTCTTCTAACTTGCCATTCTGTGATTCTGTTTTTTTGTCCTATGCCATAATTCTTACATGATTTGTTCCCCTTTTTTTCTTTACAGAAATGGCCCACAGTCTGATGATGATGATTCTTGTAGCATCAACAGCGATCCAGAGTCCAAGGTCTGTAAGAAGATCCACAGTTTGCTAGCAATTAAAACTGTGCAGTTGTAACCATAACATGCAAGGTGCAAAATGTCCCCTCCATTTTGAAATGAGCTGTGCTCCTGGCACAGTGTAGGTTGATCATGCAAGACGAGTTTCATCAAAGGAATGTGCAGATTTACAGCTTTGTTCAGTTTGGTTAGGGAGGCATGACTGACTTTAAAATCAAGAAGTCAAGAAATTGCATATTACAGCTGAAATTGAGTGTTACAGCTTGAGATTCTACTGCCCAACTGTAATAACTGACCCCTTGCACAAGTGAGTCAGTTTTCTGTCCTGTTTGAGAGAGGACTCTGTTGTTTACTGGGGCTGGATAACTTCTTGGGACATTCAATGCTGAAATTTGCCCTTTATTCTCAAATTTGTCCCTTTATAAAATACTCTTCCTTGTTTAAGTGGCTTCTCAAACTCAGAGCTAGTGTCAAAGGAGTTCTTTTTTAGAATGAAGAACTAACAGAGAATGCAAGATGGTTTGAGGATGAATTCATAGAGGAGAACAAGACCATTACATGAACAAGCACTGTAAATGAATGAGAGCCTCTGCTGCTATAGTACACAATCACTAGGGAGAAAGAAGCAGCAGAAGGTTTTTGAATGCTTGTATGCCTGTCTCCAGCCTTGCCTTGTTGAAAGTTTTGCTCTGTGCTTGCATCCATTTTTAAGGCTGTATGTGAATCTCTATAATTGGAAATCTCAAGTTACTTAATTGTTTAGGCTGTGCCATAAGCATGCAGTGAGTGACAGGATCAGAAGCTACTTCTATGCAGGAAGACAGTGTGTAATGGAGTTACAATTAGAAGAGCATTGATGATGTATTTTAGGATAGAAAACAGAGTAATCTGGGTAGTTAAACTTCTTTGTCATCTTGATTATTTGGCTTGTGGTGTTTAAATCAGATGTGAATAAACGTGTTTTGCTTGGCAAGCTGGCAAGTCACAAACAAGGCTTTCAGCTGCGCTGGTTGCAATGACAGGCTCTGAGTTCTGAGCACAGTAAATGGAGTTGGCAGAGTTATGAGCATTAGGCACCAGCACTCAGAACCAGACAGCTCTCCTGTTCATGATGAGCCTTATGGTATGGGAAGCCTTACAGTGAGACACTCTTTTGATATGTGGTTTGCACTGGGTGGAAGTTGAGGCATAGGAAGCTTCATGTAAACATGAGGAGGAATTTTTTCCCTGTGAGGGTGACAGAACACTGGAAAAGGCTGCCATGGGAGGTTGTGGAGCCTCCCTCTCTGGAGACATTTAAAACCCACCTGAATGTGTTTCTGTGTGATCTGCTATAGGTGATCCCGTTCTGCAGGAGGGCTGGACTGGATGGGCTTTCAAGGTCCCACCCAACTCCTGACATTCTATGATTCTGTGAATTAGGAGCCCTCATGGCAGTGTTTGTGTGGATGAGTGACCTGTGTGTCATCATAGAATCATAGAGTGGTTTAGGTTGGAAGGGACCTCAAAGGTCATCTAGTTCCAACCCCCTGATGTAGACAGGGACACCTCCCACTAGAACAGGTCACTCAAGGCCTCATCCAGCCTGGCCTTGAGCCCACTTCCCTTTCTGGCTTGCTGTTTAAATTCCAAAATGTATGGAAGTGGTGGAGTCACTGTCTCTGGGGGTGTTTAAAAGTGCCACGGTTTAGTTAATTAGAAGGGTTGGGTGATAGGTTGGACTTGATGATCTCAAAGGTCTTTTCCAACTTGGTTAATTCTGTGATACCCACACAGCCTTGGTGAAATGGGTCAGAGCCAAAAGCTTGTCCTTTTTGTGTCTACCACAGCTGGTTTGTTTCTCCTGTGTAGGCAAAACCATGCTGATGGTGCTTCCGTGGAGCACTGAAACAGTCACAGAAGTGGCTTAGGAGCAAGATAAGAAGAAGAGGAGAAACTCTACATGTTTGAGGTTTTGTGTTTCCTTGGTAGGGTTTTTTCTAGTTACTTGAGTCAAAGCACCTTACCTCTCAGCTGCCATTGCCTGGTGGGGATGCTATGCAGAGGCCACAGTGGCTGCTTACACGGTCCTGTGG
Source organism: Pogoniulus pusillus (assembly GCF_015220805.1). Lineage (NCBI taxonomy): Eukaryota > Metazoa > Chordata > Aves > Piciformes > Lybiidae > Pogoniulus > Pogoniulus pusillus. Next base: position 34,465,963 of record NC_087272.1, on the reverse strand, counting down.
GTGAATCTCAGCAGAACTGATGTTGCTTTGCAGCAGAAGAGGCTGTGGGCAGAGCTGTTCAGGGCACTTCCCTCTGCCCTGAGGAGAGGACAAGCAGCTGCTGCATGGCCTGATCTCACAGGGTTAGGAACTGGTCTTGAAACAGCAAGGAAAACCTTCAGCTGTGGAGAATGCTCTGGGGTCTTTAATTCTCACACGGATGGGAAAGGGGTGGTGGGGTAGTGTAGATGTATTCCTTGCTAGCCTGTTTTACCCAAAATATTATGAGACTTGAAAGAACCTGGTGTGGGATTTGAAACTGATGACCTGAGGCTTGAAAAAGCAGACTTTTTAGCCCCATAGGCTAAAACGTGCCTTAAACTGTATTTGATTGAAGCTAGTTTCTGCCTGTCAGCAAGCACAGTTCCCTTTTCTTCATTTCAGTATAAGAGAAAGAAAGGGATTTTGTTAACTTGTTAAACTCTGTTGGAAAAATGACTTAAAAGGAGCCTTGTTAGGGGTGTTTAGAGATCTTAAGCCTGTTGATGACAGTGGCCATTATATGTGGAAAAAAAGTACTAAGTGGGAAAATGGAATTTCGTGAATGGCAGACTGAGCAATGCTGTCTCTCTGCAAAGGGAACCGTGCCACCTTGTGGAATGCTCGAGTAGTTGTCTCCTGACAGCATCTGTCAGCTTCTGCAAAGATTGGAGCACTGCAGAAACGTCAGTTTTGGGAGAAGTGTGACATATAACTCGTGTCATTCTTGCAGGCAAAGTGATTTGTGCAGCCACGCAGTTAGGCGTTGAACATCGTCAATAAACAACAAAGATTTCCTTATACATCACTTGCTTAAGGTGCAGTTCAGAGCTTCATCCTTGGCATCTTGGTGCAGATTGTCTGTGGGAGGCCATAAAACAGAAGGAAGAGGGGAAGAAAGGGGAAAATTATTCCATCCAGCTTCTTGAGCTCAGTCATTTGAGTACTGTGTCCAGTTCTGGGCCCCTCAATTCAAGAAAGATGTTGAGGTGCTGGAACATGTCCATAGAAGGGCAACAAAGCTGCTGAGGGGCCTGGAGCACAAATCCTATGAGGAGAGGTTGAGGGAGCTGGGCCTGTTTAGCCTGGAGAAGAGGAGGCTCAGGGGTGATCTTATTACTGTCTACAACTACCTGAAGGGGCATTGTAGCCAGGTGGGGGTTGGCCTCTTCTGCCAGGCAACCAGCAATAGAACAAGGGGACACAGTCTCAAGTTGTGCTGGGGTAGGTATAGGCTGGATATTAGGAAGAAGTTCTTCACAGAGAGAGTGATTTCCCATTGGAATGGGCTGCCCAGGGAGGTGGTGGAGGCACCGTCCCTGGGGGTCTTCAAAAAAAGTGGATGAGGCACTTAGTGCCATGGTCTAGTTGATTTGATAGGGCTGGGTGCTAGGTTGGCCTGGATGATCTTGGAGGTCTCTTCCAACCTGGTTGATTCTATGATTCTATGATTTCTTTTGGCAGGAATTTCTGGAAGAGATGGCTCATTGTGCTTGACAAGGATCCTAATTCTGCATGTGAGACACGCACTAGAAATGAGTTTTCGATTGGTACTTCTCAGGAGACAGATCATAACCTTCCTGGTTAATTCATAAAGCAACCTGTGCCCTACTAATTGAGTTTCAAGGGAGGTGAAGAAATGCTTTCACCAGTCCTGGACTGTGAATTCCTGTGGGCTGCCTCTTTTCATGTGGTTGTAAATTAGGATGGCCATGTCTAATAATACAGAAAAGTGGTAAATTTTTTCCTCACAGTCACAGGTTCTTTACCATGAGGGTAGTGGAACACTGGAACAGGTTGCCCAGGGAGGTGCTTGTGGCCCCATTCCTGGAGATAATCAAGGTGAGGCTCGATAGGGCTCTGGGCAACCTGATCTAGTTGTGTATGTCCCTGCTGACTGCAGAGGGTGTTGGACTGGATGACTTTTGGAGGTCTCTTCCAACCCAGACCATTCTGTGTAAAGAAACTGAGCCTCCTGGGAAGCCTGTTTGTGCCCAAGGGATTGCTTTAAAAATAGAAACCTCACGTGGCAATTCCTCCAAAATAGTGTCAGAATTGACCTGTTTGGCCTACATTTGGGCTTGCTTTTGTGATCTGCTTTTAAACATTGTTTACTGCTAAGCCTTAATTTAGTGTTTCTGTGCTAAGCATCGATGTTCAAGTTCGTGTTCAGCAGAGCTTCACTCTCCAGCCTTGCCATTTTTTTGGAGTAGTTTCAGCTGTATATTGGGGTCTCAAAGTGGGAAGAATGGCTTTATACCTATGGAAGTAATAGGCAGTTGCTCCAAAAGTGTGTTTTCTAGTTTGCAAACTAGTAAATGCTTAGGATCTCAGAGGAAGGAGAGACTATTTTGATGAGGAGTAAAGGAAGGAGCTGCTGATACCCAATACTTTAATGTCTTACCTGTAGGTGAATAAAAACACAGTTGGAGACATAGAAGATGTATTGGTGGTTAACCCCTGTGGAGTACCTGGACTTTAGGGCTTAACCAGCTGGACCTTCTGGAGTGATCATAGAATCATAGAATCAACCAGGTTGGAAGAGACCTCCAAGATCATCCAGGCCAACCTAGCACCCAGCCCTATCCAATCAACCAGACCATGGCACTAAGTGCCTCATCCAGGCTTTTCTTGAAGACCCCCAGGGACGGTGCCTCCACCACCTCCCTGGGCAGCCCATTCCAATGCCAATCACTCTCTCTGTGAAGAACTTCTTCCTAACATCCAGCCTATACCTACCCTGTCACAACTTGAGACTGTGTCCCCTTGTTCTATTGCTGGTTGCCTGGGAGAAGAGGCCACCCCCTACCTGGCTACAGAACCCCTTCAGGTAGTTGTAGACAGTAATAAGATCACCCCTGAGCCTCCTCTTCTCCAGGCTAAACAGGCCCAGCTCCCTCAACCTCTCCTCATAGGATTTGTGCTCCAGGCCCTTTACCAGCTTTGTTGCCCTTCTCTGGACACATTCCAGCACCTCAACATCTTTCTTGAATTGAGGGGCCCAGAACTGGACACAGCACTCAAGGTGTGGCCTGACCAGTGCTGAGTACAGGGGCAGAATAACCTCCCTTGTCCTACTGATGTGGGTCATGTTTCGGAGAAGCTGACTTGTACATCGACTTCTGTCTCGTCATGAAAGTGACCTGTAAAACAGCACTCCTGAAATCATTTTACAAACAATACCTGCCTCCCAAGGGGTTAATCTCCATTTCTCTGCTGCTTTTCCTGATACGGAGGCAGGTGTGTGTGTTTTGGAGGCATCCTACATTAGCTCATTTCTGGTCTTCTCCAGAAGCTAATATCCTGGCTAGACACAGAGTCACTTGTAAATAATCAGTATGTCTCCTTGGTCATGGAAATGACTCCACTGTCTGCCACAACAAGCTCGTGGCACAGCTGGCAGCTCATGGCTTGGACAGATTCACTCTGATATGGGTCGAGAACTGGCTGGAGGGCCAGGCCCAGAGAGTGGTGGGGAATGGTGCCACATCCAGTTGGCAGCTGTCACTAGTGGTGTGCCCCAAGGATCATTGCTGGGCCCAGTCCTGTTCAGTATCTTTACTGATGATCTGGACCAGAGGATTGAGTCCAGCATCAGTAAGTTTGCAGATGACACCAAGCTCCCTTCAGGTAGCTGTAGACAGCAATGAGGTCTGCCCTGAGCCTCCTCTTCTCCAGGCTGAACACCCCCAGCTCCCTCAGCCTCTCCTCGTAGGGCCCCTCACCAGCCATGGTGCCCTTCTCTGGACATGTTGAGCATTTCAACACCTTTCTTAAATTGAGGGACCCAGCACTGGGCAAAGCCCTTTTAACCTTAACTTTGGGAGACAATTTTTATCCTCTTTTTTTCTGTTTAGCTGTCTTCTAGTGCATTTAGAGCAGACAACTCTGTCTCTTCAGCTTAGTTTTATTAATGGAAATAAGGTATTAATTATTCATAATGAGCCTGGGAGGATTGCCATCTTCTTGTGAGTCCCTGTTCCCTAGACTTTCTCAGCAGTTCTCTGTTTCCTGCCCTTAATTTTTTAACCATGCACAATCAGCTTTGTCTCTTGGAGTGGAGTTTTTCTGTGGTCTGGTTTCAGGATAGCTTTAAAATGTCTTTATCCTCTGTTGGAAAATTCTTGACACAGAATATCCTTTACTTACTAAATGAAATTTTTGCTTAGCTTTTCTTAGCTCCTTGAGAGGTGATCACTCTAATTGCAATTTAAGCCATAATTGTAGTCAGTGTTTGTAAGAGTGGCAGAAAAATTCTGGTCATCTCAACAGTTTGAATAGCAGCTTGATCAGGAAGGGGGAGTAGGTTGGTTTAGTTTCCTTTGGTTTGATTTGTTTTTTGAAGAATCTTATTGACAGAAGCTGGAAGTTTCTTGGGCACAGCAGAATTTTGTGGCTTGGGGATTAGCCTAATTAGTGTTTGCATTGTGCTTTGAACACTAAACTACTACCCATTAAAAATTAAGTGTGTCTTTGGAGATGCTGAGTTCTCTGTGGATGAGATGGCGTGCAAATGGTTTCACAAGATGCAGGAGAGCAGATCCAGTGCTCCTGGATCTTCCTTAAATGATGATCTTAAATATTTGACATCAAAAGAACTGTAGAGGAAGAGTTAAGTAGATTTTAAAGAATTCTACCTTTCAGAGGCAAGAATGACCATCTGGGAATACAATTCACAGATCACAGGGGTTGGATGCAGTCTCTCAAAGATTGTGTTGTCCAAACCCCCTGCAGTCAGCAGGACCACCTGTGGCTAGATCAGGCTGCCCAGGGCCACATCAAGTCTGATCCTAAATGTCTTCAGGGGCAGAGCATCAACCACATCCTTTGGCAACCTATTCCAGCATTTCACCGCTCTCATTGTGCAGAACGTCCTCCTGGTGTCCAACCTAAATCTGTTCTGCTCTAGTTTCAAACCATTGCTCCTCATCCTGTTTCTAAAGGCCCTTTTAAACAGTCCTTCCCCAGCCTTCCTGTAGATCCCCTTCAGATACTGAAATGTCGCTTGAAGGTCTCCCCAGAACCTTCTCTTCTCCAGGCTGAGCAGCTCCAGTTCTTTCAGCCTGTCGTCCTAGGGCCTTTATAAAAAACAAACCCCAACCAAACAAAATCCCAACCTCTAAAACCTAAATAACTGCTTTGGTGGAATTTGAGGTTAGAGTTGTTTTCCTGTTTCTTTTGGAAACTCTTTAGCATCCAGGGAATCACTTTAGTTGCTTTCACAACTATGAGTCAAACCACAGATCTTCTGTTTGAAACATCCAGTCAATAATCAAAAAGAGGTCAGTTTTGACAATTACTACATTATAGCAAAGGTTTATCCTTCACAGAATCACAGAATGTTAGGGATTGGAAGAGACCTTCATAGATCATCAAGTCCAATCCTCCTGCCAGAGCAGGACCATAGAACCTAGCACAGGTCACACAGGAACACATCCAGACAGGACTTGAAAGTCTCCAGAGGAGACTCCACAACCTCTCTGGGGAGCCTGTTCCAGTGCTCTGTGACCCTTACACTAAAGAAGTTGTTCCTCATGTTGAGGTGGAACTTCCTGTGCTGTGGTTTACATCCCTTGCCCCATGTCCTATCACAGGGCACAACTGAGAAGAGTTTGTCCCCTCCCTCTTGATCCTCAGCCCTCATATACTTACAAACATTGATTAGATCCTCTTTAAGTCTTCTCTCCTCCAGACCAAAAAGCCCCAGGTCTCTCAGCCTCTTCTCATCAGGTAGTGTTCCAGCCCCTTCATCATCTTTGTAGCCCTCCTTGGACTCTTTCAAGCAGATCTCTGTCCCTCCTGAACTGGGGAGCCCAAAACTGAACACAATATTCTAGTGAGGTCTCACTAGGGAAGAGTAGAGAAGGAGAAGAACCTCCCTCCATCTGCTGGCTACACTCTTCTTAATGCACCTCATGCATCATTCCATCCTTGCAGCTGCTGGGTAGCAATGGTGAGCGATGGAGATGTCAAACTTGTTGGTTGTTTCTGAGTTTGGCTGTTTGCCATCTGCAGCATTGGAGCATCTCCTGGCTGAGGAAACACCACAGGTAAATGATGCAGGTGCTCAAAGGCATTCTGCTTTGGAAGCAGTTTTAGAAGCAGCAGAGCAAAGCACTAAAAGAATCTCATAAACAAATCTTTCTATTTTTAGTACCTTTTTACATTTTTATACATCAGAAGTTTTGGAGCCCATGTTGGCTCATTCATTGTGGCTCTGTGATTGGTACTTAGAATCATAGAATCAACCAGGTTGGAAGAGACCTCCAAGATCATCCAGGCCAACCTATCACCCAGCCCTATCCAGTCAACTAGACCATGGCACTAGGTGCCTCATCCAGTCTTTTCTTGAAGACCCCCAGGGATGGTGACTCCACCACCTCCCTGAGCAGCCCATTCCAATGGGAAATCACTCTCTCTGTGAAGAACTTCTTCCTAATATCCAGCCTAGACCTACCCTGGCACAACTTGAGACTCTGTCCCCTTGTTCTATTGCTGGTTGCCTGGGAGAAGAGGCCACCCCCCACCTGGCTACAATGCCCCTTCAGGTAGTTGTAGACAGTAATAAGATCACCCCTGAGCCTCCTCTTCTCCAGGCTAAACAGGCCCAGCTCCCTCAGCCTCTCCTCATAGGATTTGTGCTCCAGGCCCCTCACCAGCTTTGTTGCCCTTCTCTGGACATGTTCCAGCACCTCAACATCTTTCTTGAATTGAGGGGGTACTACTGACATCTATTGTGTCATTAGGTGATGATGTGAGGTAAATCATAGCAGAGATTTCCATCCAGAGAATATTTGCTTCTGCCTTGTCCCAAAACTGAGTCTTGTTCAATCAAATAGGAAGGTTATCCCAGGGCACAGGAAGATCCCAAATGTAACCAATTTGCTTTTTTAATGATACTACAGGGTTAGAATGTATATACAATACATACACATGATATTAGAGTTACAATAATGCTCAATTGTGGTATGTATAACAGAAATACCTGGGATAATGTGGTTTTATTTCTTGAACCCTTAAAAATTTACAATTACATCCTGCAAAATGCTGTATGTCTTTGTTCCAGTGAATTCTTTGGGATCAGGGAGACTCTCTCTGGTAGTTCCCTGTCTCTCTCGAACTGGGGAGCCCAGAAGTAAGCAGAATACTCATTAGGGCAGAGTAAATGGGAACTTTGAGGGTCACACTTCTCCCTTGAATCACCTTGTGAATGCTATGAGTGACCTTGTTGCCAAGGTGGTTCAGGTGCCCACCAATGACCGCTGTCTCCATGGAGAGGTAGCTTCCATAGTTGCCAGCTGGCCAAGGCAGTGGTGAGGCCAGCATGCCCTGCCTTCAAAATCACAACTATGGGGCACTGAATGTGCTGCCATGGGCTCCATGTAACAGGAAACTTTTCCAAAGTGAAGCAGTGCTTTTGGAGTTGTAGCTTTTGCAGAAGTGCTGGCCAAGTTTGAGAAAATGTGAATAGATCTGATTGTTAGCTTGGGGATTTTTCTGGGTGCTTTGCTGGTTTTTAATGATGCCTTTTCTTCCTGTGACAGCTGTTTGAGATGGTTTGTCTGTTGCTTCACTAAGTCCAAGTGCCAGTGTCATCTTCAGTACTGTTTCTGATGGAGATGCGTGGTGCAGTTTTTTCTTGGCTGGAGTCCATATACAGCATCTTCCTGTGTGCAGCCATTAACAAGCCCTGGTTGTTGACCAGAACACAAGAAATACCTGGCTGCTACTCTCAGATTTCTTTTTTTTTTCTTGGAAGAATCTGAACTTCCTAATATTTTTTTTCTCTTGGTTACATTAATTTTAGTCACAATTTATTCACTGTTCTGTGGTGCAGCACAATAAAGTCATAATCATAATCAGAGAAACAACCAGGTTGGAAGAGACCTCCAAGCTCATCCAGTCCAACCTAGCACCCAGCCCTGTCCAATCAACTAGACCATGGCACTAAGTGCCTCATCCAGGCTTTGCTTGAACACCTCCAGGGACTCCACCATCTTTCTGGGTCAGCAGTACTTTGTGTATGATTGATGAAGGGGCTCTCAGGAGTGGGAAGAATCATAGAATCACAGAATTGTCAAGGCTGGAAGGGGCCTCAAGGATCATCTATTTCCAACCTCCCTGCCATGGGCAGGGGCACCTCACACTAGATCAGGTTGCTCAGAGCCCAATCCAGCCTGACCTTGAAAACCTCCAGGGATGAGGCGTCCACCATTTCCCTGGGCAACCTGTTCCAGTGTCTCAGCACCCTCCTGGTGAAAGGAGAAAGTGGGGAAAGAAGTAGTCTTCATCATACTCATGTCCCACAGGCAAAAAGTTCCTGTTGCCATTCTGCAGACTGACAGATTCAGTACTCAAGCAGCTCCCAGTTTAGCTGGGAGGAGTTTAGCCTGCGCTGATATTGCTGGCAGATCTTCCCATCAGCTCACCAGCATCTTTGCAGAGTTAAGCTCAGCTTTCAGCCCTTCCTACTCCCCACCTGAGAGTGAACATTTCACCTCTAAAACAATACATAGCCTCTGGCAGCTCCAGCTGTAGAATGCCTTGTTGGTTGTGAGCTGTCCCTCGAAGGTCTGTTCATCATCTTGCTGCTACAGAGTGAGCTCTTGAGATGCTATTTTTCTATTTCTCTTCAATTATTTACACTGGCTTGCCAGTTTAGGGTGGCTCAGGGAAATAGCCTGTTCTTGTCTGCAGTGTCACAGGCTCCCAAATCATTGCATATATTTGTACTGTGAAAAAAAAGCACAGAATGTGTAGTTATATGTGTGTATATTTATCTGTGTTATGTATTGCATGTATACAGCAGGGTACAAGCTTGGGTGGGTCATTTGCCCATTGTGGACCTGCTGAAAGGTACATTTATGGAGGAAGTCAATGTGAAAATCAGTTTGAATGGAATTTTAATGAATGCTGTTGAATGACAGAGCATTCATTAGATAGCTCTAACCAGCATGGATTTGTTCTGGTATTAGTTCATAGGATCACAGGGTGTTAGGGTTGGAAGGGACCTCCAGAGATCATCAAGTCCCTACAACCTAGCACAGGTCACACAGGAACACAGAGCTTGAAAGTCTCCAGAGAAGGAGACTCCACAACCTCTCTGGGCAGCCTGTTCCAGTGCTCTGTCACCCTTACAGTAAAGAAGTTCTTCCTCATGTTAAGGTGGAGCTCCCTGTGCTGTAGTTTATACCTGTTACCCTTTGTCCTATCACAGGGTGCAACTGAGAAGAGTTTGTCCCCTCCCTCTTGAACCCCAGCCCTCAGATATTTATTAACGTTGATTAGATCCCCTCTAATTCTCTTCAGCAGACCAAACAGTGCCAGGTCCCTCAGCCTCTCCTCATAGGGCACATGCACCATCCCCTTAACCTAGTTCTAACTCCTGAGTTTCACTTTAAAACCCAGAAGTCTTCCTTGCCAAAATGTCCTGTGTTTGTTCAAAGAGAAAAGGCACACAGAGATAATACTTTGAAGAAACATAAGACTATGGGATATGCAGTACATCATCATGCCACATTGATCCTACACAGGATGCCTGAAGGTGCTCCATGGTGCTGACAGTGGGTCCTTAAATGTGAGAGGTCTAGCAGGGCTCAAGAATTCTGGACTCAGGATTCATGTTTAGTTGAGTCTTTTTCATAGTGGGTTAACCACCAATAGAACAAGGGGACACAGTCTCAAGTTGTGCCTGGGTAGGTATAGGCTGGATGTTAGGAAGAAGTTCTTTCCAGAGAGAGTGATTGGCATTGGAATGGGCTGCCCAGGGAGGTGGTGGAGGCACCGTCCCTGGGGGTCTTCAAGCAAAGCCTGGATGAGGCACTTAGTGCCATGGTCTAGTTGACTGGATAGGGCTGGGTGCTAGGTTGGCCTGGATGATCTTGGAGGTCTCTTCCAACCTGGTTGATTCTATGATCAACAGTGATTTAGCTTCATTGACTTTGGATCCAGTTGCAAACATAATTTCTGCAAAGAACCCCAAATTACCCCTAACACCTTACTCTGAACAAGGTGGATTCTAAAGAGACATGAAATCCTGACTTGTGTGAAGATGGAAAGGTTTTCTGCACCAATTCAGTAAGGTTCACTTACAGGTTATTTTCCTTGAGGTTGGATGTCATGCATGTTACATTTGAATTTATGCACCACAGGACTAAATAAAGTGCTGCTGGCTACGTTAGAACCACTTAGAGCTATCAGCCTGCAGAAGAGCTCTCACCAGAAAAAACACAACATTGAAGGTTAAAGTTGACAAGTGCAGAGCATTAGTTTTCAAGAAATGAATGTAGACCTTTCCTGCCCTGAGAGCTCCTGCAAGGCTTTGTCTGTACTGACAAAGCATATGTGTGCTTATTGGGGTCATTTTGGTGTGTGGCAGAGTAATGAAACCTGCTTGAGTTCTCCCAGCTGTTCTGCAAGATGGAGCCTAATTGGAGCATCATTACAACTATCATCCTTTATTAGTTTCTGCTGAAAAAATATGACTGCCTTTTCTCCACTGAGGCAGCAGGGGTTTTGTTCCACTGGATTAAAAACGAAACCCAAAACACCCTTAGCACAAAGCAAACTTTACAAACCAATCCCTTTAGGATGTGAAATAAAGCAAAGCACCTAAACCAAAATCTATTCTTTACTGAGAAAGCTGAAGGAAAGAATAAAGTGATTTTCATTTCTCCTTCAGAGCTGCATAGAGCAACAAGATAATTTAGAGGATAATAGTGGCCATTCTGGGTTTTTTTTTTTTGCTCAATTGACTAGATTTTTTTTTTTCACTTGGTTCAGAATTATAGCAAGGAATAAGAAATTTGGATTAAAAAAAAAGATCCTTGAACCAGCACGATGGTCCTTCAGTGCTTTCTTGCCTTCACAGAGCAGATTTGACCTCTGGCTGTCAGCCAGCAGGAACCACTGAGACAGGAATATTAAACTGGAACTAAGAGGCTTTTGTCATCCTACACATTGGAGTCTGTGAGTCTGGGAAAAAAAAGATGAGATTGTAGTGTCTTGGAGTCAGGGACTGTGAAAGGAGAAAGTTCAATATTGATCTGCTCCAGAAAGTTAATTTCTCCCAAAGTTTATTTTACAGCATTTGTAAAGCTCTGCTTGCGCAGAAGTTTAGTTTATAATAATCTGCATGCAGCACCAATTGCCAATGGCTTTCTGAATTCTGTTGTGACTGGAATCTCTCTCTGCTTGGGGTTTGTCTTGCATCCACATTTTCAGCAATTCAAATAACACATGGGAAAGCTGGAAACGTTGGCAAATCTTCTTCGGGTGGGTTTGATTCTGCATGTTTGATTTCCTGCAATTAAGAACTTTCTACATGACAACTGTCAGTATTTCTGGTTTCAAAGGGATGCTTTGCAGTCTAGATGTGGCAATTGAATGGAAGTGTTTGCTTGGTCATTAACTGCATAAGATCTCTTTATTCTTTTGTTGCTCAGCTTTGATCATCTGTGATATTTTCATCTGGAATCAGTACAGGCTTTCTTGATGTATAGCAGGAGTATCCTCTGGAACATACTTCTTCCACATAATAGAGTAGCTATACTTCATGAGGGCAGGGTGTCAAGAAGGAAGGGATGGCCTCTGCTCACTTGTGTCCTGTCATAGGGTAAGAGGCAGTGGATGTAAAGCATTGCACACAGGTGCAGTAGCTATACTTCATGAGGGCAGGGTGTCAGGAAGGGACAGCCTCTGCTCACTTGTGTCCTGTCATAGGGTAAGAGGCAGTGGATGTAAAGCATTGCACACAGATGCAGTAGCTATACTTCATGAGGGCAGGGTGGCAAGGAGGAAGGGACAGCCTCTGCTCATTTGTGCCCTGTCATAGGACAAGAGGCAATGGATGTAAACTTGCAGCACAGAAAGTTCCACCTCAACATGAGGAAGAACTTCTTTACTGTAAGGATCACAGAGCACTGGAACAGGCTGCCCTGAAAGGTTGTGGAGTCTCCTTCTCTGGAGGTTTTCAAGACTTGTCTGGATGTGTTCCTCTGTGATCTGTGTTAGATAGTGTTGTCCTGCTCTGGCAAGGGGGTTGGACTTGATGGTCTGTGGAGATCCCTTCCAACCCCTAACATCCTGTGATCCTGTGACCTAGGTGAGGGCAATTCTAGCTATCAGGCTGGAGGGTAATGAAAATGAGAGCAGTCCTGCAGAAAAGGATTTGGGGGTGCTGGTGGATAAGAAACTGGACATGAGCCAGCAATGTGAGCTTGCAGCCCAGAAGGCCAATGGCGTCCTGGGCTGCATCAAAAGAAGCATGGCCAGCAGATCCAGAGAAGTGATTCTGCCACTTTGCTCTGTTCTGGTGAGACCTCAGCAGGAGTACTGCGTCCTGCTCTGGAGTCTGCAACAGAAGAAGGACCTGGACCTGATGGAGCAGGTCCAAAGGAGGGCCACAAAAATGACGAGGAGGCTGGAACACCTCTGCTACAAAGACAGGCTGAGGGAGCTAGAGTTGTTCAGCCTGGAGAAGAGGAGGCTCTGGGGAGACCTAATAGCAGCCTGCCAGTACCTGAAGGGGGCCTGCAAGAAAGGTGGAGAGAGACTGTTTACAAAGGCCTGCAGGGACAGGACAAGGGCAATGGCTTCAGACTAGAGAAGAGCAAAATTAGGTTTTGGACGTTAGAAGCAGGTTCTTTACCATGTTGGTGGAGGAACACTGGAACAGGTTGCTCATGGAGGTGATTGGGACCCCATCCCTGGAGTTCAGGGAGAGGCTCGACAAGGCTCTGGGCAACCTAATCTAGTGGAGGATGGCCCTGGTGACTGCAGGGTGGATTGGACTGGATGGCCTCTGGAGGTCTCTTCTAGCCCAGACCGTTCTATAATCTAGTGCAGAATGTCCCATCTGACTTCAGGGGGTTTGGACTAGATGACCTTTGGAGGTCCCTTACAATCCAAACCATTCTATGATTCTATGACAGTCAGTTTTATTTTTAAATCACTTTTTAAACCCAACCACTTCTTTACCAGAAAATGTAGGTGGAATTGCCAGGGTTGTGTTGGCTGCAGCAGAAAAGGTTAATTGTGCCCTACTTGCTGTGTCTCAGGCACAAGCCTGCTCAGTGGTCTGTGAGAAAAGGCCTTACTAAATACAGCTACAACCTTTAAAAAGGAGAAACATAAAGGGGAAACAAAAGAGACCTGGTCAAGTCCAAGTTCTGTAGGCTCAGAAGTGGAGAAAGCCTCAGCAGCACCAATTTAAATCATCAAGGCAGACATACTCTGAAGTGTAGGTTTTCATAGTGGCTGCCAACCGCTGTGTGCTCTGAAAAGCAATCCATCCCTGGCCTTGTAATGTTCATCAGTTTGTTGTTCTGAAGCTGCTGTTCTTTTCTCCCTGTAATGGGATCTTTTCTACCCATGGCCCTAAGGTCTATCAGTTTGCCTTACCTCTTTACCACCAGCCAGGTGCAGTTGTTCTCCTGTCCCCCATCTAGCAGGGGTTTGTGTTTGCTTTGGTTTTCTTGATTATTTAGTTTTGGAGTGTTTTTTAAAGGTACATGCCTAGAACTGTGTGAGCCAACAGCTAGAGTGCTGTCTTTGTTAGTGTGTGGAGATTTGTCATGGTTCTGCCTCCCTGTCAAAGCTCCTTCCCTCACTCCTCTTGGAAGAGCTCCTGCAGAGCAGAACCTGACCCTGTGGTGAACATTTTGCGTTGCCAAAGAGCGCAAATGTGATCCACGCTTCATTCATCCCTTCAAACCTAATGCTCCCCAGCTTCAGGTGGCATTTTAGATCAGGAGTGTGGTGCCAGGAAGGTTTACAGCCCTTTACAGAGTCTGAGTTGCAACATTTATGAGTTTGGGTCTTTGGCTACGGAACATTAACCTCGAAACATTAATTAGATTTGCAGCCACGCAAACACATGTCCTCCAGAACTGTAAAAGTGAGCTGTGGTAGCTGTGTTCTCATTTCCCTTCACCTGTCTTTTTGTGGGGTAGATTGACCTTTTCCCCTCCTCATTTCATTGCACATTGTTCTGCATACCCTAGCAGGTATTGTGAAGCCTCAATGCAAGATACAGATACAGGATTATTGTCATACCAGGCTTTAATTGGTATTTTCACATTCAGTTCACTCAGATGCACAAGTGTAGTATCCTTCCCAATCCCAAGCAGTACTGATCCCAAGACAGTATGCAATTCCTAAATTTCTTTCATCCTGATACGTTTGCCATATTCATAGAACCAGCCAGGTTGGAAGAGACCTCCAAGATCTTCCAGGCCAACCTAGCACCCAGCCCTAGCAAATCAACTAGACCATGGCACTAAGTGCCTCATCCAGGCTTTGCTTGAACACCTCCAGGCACAGTGACTCCACCACCTCCCTGGGCAGCCCATTCCAATGCCAATCACTCTCTCTGCCAACAACTTCCTCCTAACATCCAGCCTAGACCTCCCCTGGCACAACTTGAGACTGTGTCCCCTTGTTCTGTTGCTGCTTGTCTGGGAGAAGAGACCAACCCCACCTGGCTACAGCCTCCCTTCAGGTAGTTGTAGACAGCAATGAGGTCTGCCCTGAGCCTCCTCTTCTGCAGGCTGCACACCCCCAGCTCCCTCAGCCTCTCCTCACAGGACTGTACTCCAGACCCCTCACCAGCTTTGTCTCCCTTCTCTGGACACATTCCAGCACCTCAACATCTCTCTTGAATTGAGGAGCCCAGAACTGGACACAGCACTCAAGATGTGACCTGACCAGTGCTGAGTACAGGGGAAGAATATCCTCCCTTGTCCCACTAGCCACACTATCTCTGTGTTTGAAAAGCAGCTAAGGAGCTGCAGGTGTTGCTGAGTTATGAGGATCACAGAATGCTAGGTGTTGGAATGGACCTCAAAAGATCATCTAGTCACTTTGCAGAGCAGGATCACCTATACCAGAAGAGGTGTTAATGAGGAAACAACATGCTTATTATATATATATATATATATATAGTTTTTCTCCTCTCTTAAGATGATTTAGAAGATGTTCTAGGCTGGATGTTAGTAGGAAGTTCTTCACAGAGAGAGTGATTGGCATTGGAATGGGCTGCCCAGGGAGGTGATGGAGTCACCATCCCTGGAGGTGTTCAAGAGAAGACTGGATGAGGAACTTAGTGCCATGGTCTAGTTGATTTGCTAGGGCTGGGTGCTAGGTTGGCCTGGATGATCTTGGAGGTCTTTTCCAACCTGGTTGATTCTATGATTCTATGATCACCTAGTTCTAACCTCCCTGCCATGGGCAGAGACACACTACCCTAGATCAGGCTGACCGGAGCCTCATCCAGCCTGGCCTGAAACACCTCCAGGCTGGATAGCTTATCTTGCTAGTGAGTTGAATTTGTTGCTGCTTGCTTCTTTAGTTAACCGTAGAAATGGTTGCTGTAATCCCTTTTAAACAAATATGGAATGTTCTGGTTAAAAGCCAGGAAGTGAGATATAGCAGAAGTGTGAGGCTTGCAGCAGACTTAATCCAATGGCATCCAATGGAGTGTGGTCTCAACGAATTTGCTGATGATAGCAAACTGGGAGGGTTTGCTGATGCACCAAATGCTGTGCTCCCTCAGGGAGATCTGGACAAGCTGGAGAGCTGTGCAGAGTGGAACCTGATGAATTGTTTCAGTTGAAAAAGACCTTTGAGATCATCAAGTTCAGCTGTTGATGTAAAACCACTATAGCCATTAAACCATGTCCTAGAGTGCCATGTCCACACATGTTTTGGACACCTCTAGGCATGGCAACTCCACCACCTCCATGGGCAGCTTGTTCTGGTGTCTGGCCAGTCTTTCAGTACAGAACTCTAAACCTCCCCTGGTGCAATTTGAAGTCAGAGTCCTGTGCCTGGGGAGGACCAACACCATGCACCAGTATAGGTTAGAGATTCACTTGCTGGAAAGCAGGTCTAAGGAGAAGGACCTTAGAGTCCTGGTGGACCATAATTATCCATGGGACAGCAATGTGCCACGTCCTTAGGTGCATCAAGAAGAGTGTGGCCAGCCTGTCAGGGAAGGTTCTCCTCCTTCTACACTCTGCCCTGTTGAGACCATATCTGGAGTATTGTGTCCAGTTCTGGGCTCTCCAGTTGGAGAAGGACAGGGATATGCTGGAGATTGTCCAACAAAGACTGTGAGGATGGTGAAGGGACTGATGAGGAGAGACTGAGAGATCTAGGGCTGTTTATTCTGGAGAAGAGAAGGCTGAGATCTTATTAATGTTTGTAACTATCTGAAGGGCAGGTGTCAAGAAGAAGGTGCCAGGCTCTTTTCAGTGGTGCCCAGTGATAGGACAAGGAACAGTGGATACAAACTGGAACCAAGAAAGTTTCACTCAATGTGTGGAAAAACTGCTTTACTGTGAGGGTGTGCTGAAACAGGCTGTACAGAGAGGTGGTGGAGTCTCCTTTTCTGAAGACAATCAAGACCTGTCTGGATGCCTTCTTGTGTGGCCTGCCCTAAGTGGTCCTACTGTGGCAAGGGGGGTTGGATTTAATCTGATGTCCAATGACAGGACAAGGGGCAATGGGTAGAGGTTGAGGCACAGGAAGATTCGTCTAAACATGAGAAAATGTTTTTTTCCCTGTGAAGGTGACAGAACACTGGAACAGGCTGCTCAGGGGGCCTGTGGAGTCTCCCTCTTTGGAGATAAAACCCCATCTGAATGCATTCCTGTGTGATCTGGTATAGGTGACCCTGCTCTAACAGGGGAGTTGGACTGGATGGGCTTTTGAGATCCCTTCCAGCCCCTGATATTCTGGGATTCTGTGCTCTCCAGTGGTCCCTTCCAACCTCTAACATTCTGTGATTCTCTATTTATATATAGCTAAAATCTCAATTTGACTGTATCCATATTTGTCCTTTTCTCTTTATTCCTGTTTGTCTGTGTCCTACCATTTGTACTGCTCCCTCTTTTCCTCCTTTATATTACCTGAAGTATTTTATTGGAAAGCACTACTGTTATCTCCACAGGCAACTTTCCTGGCCCATCACCTATTCTTCCTTTGTTCCTTTGGATATTTTTACTTTGCCATTCCCAATTTAAATTTAAATGTACTTAATCTTTGAGCATCAGCTCATCTGCAAGGCTTTGATTTTGTTCCCTTCTTAGCCAAGGCTCTTTAACCTTAACTGCCAAGTTTCTGTTCCATGGCAAGATCTCTACAGCTGGAGACAGCAGCGTGTTGTGTGCTCTGATACATCTTTGGGTGTTTTCTGATGTCTTTCCAGTGCTTTGCTGTTCGATCTCTGGGCTGGGTGGAAATGGCAGAAGAAGACCTTGCTCCTGGAAAAAGCAGTGTTGCTGTCAACAACTGCATCAGACAACTCTCTTACTGTAAAAACGACATCAGAGACACCGTCGGCATCTGGGGAGAGGTAAGAACAGGGAGAACTTCTCCTCCTCTTGGGACATGCCTCTGATATCATGAAACCTCTTGAAAGAGCAAACCTGCAGGCAAATATGTCCATGTTTTGTGTTTGGGATTTCCCTATCCCAACTGCCAGAAAATATAAAAGGGTTTAAGGAAAACGTTGATGGTTTTGTTCCAAACTTTTCAGGGCAGCAGGTGCCACAAAGACCTCATCTTCATGCTTGTACTGTACTGGTGCACACCTCTGCAACAGGGTTGGGACAGACTGTTGAAATTAGTGTCTTGGTTCTAGTTTAAATTTCCCAGAGACTCAAATGTAGTTAATCACAGGATCACAGGATGTTAGGGGTTGGAAGGGACCCAAGATCATCGAGTCCAACCCTCCTGCCAGAGCAGGACAATACTATCTCACACAGATCAGAGAGGAACACATCCAGACAGGCCTTGAAAGTCTCCAGAGAAGAAGAAGGAGCTAATAGAACTATAGAAGGAGTTAATAGAACAAATAACAATATATAGGATGCCTTTCCCTCTCCCCCCCCACTTTTTTGGAAGAAAGGCAATTAGATGTAGAGAGGAAAAGGTAAAACACCCAAATTAATAGCCTCACTTTGATTTGGAAGTTAAAAGAGAAAACTGTAACAATAAATAAAAGGTATTTGAGGTAGGGGAGTTACAAAGAGGTACAAGGAGGGGGAAAAAACCAAGATTATATATATATATATAAATAACCAGATTGATGGCAATGGGTTTTCCACACCTTGTGTATTGGTGGCCATGTGGTAAAATAAAAAATAGCAGGAACAGGAGGGTGGTGCTGGCAGGCAGGGAGGCAGGGTGAGAGAATCACAGAATCATAGAATCAGCCAGGTAGGGAGACACCTCCAAGATCAGCCAGTCCAACCTAGCACCCAGCCCTGTCCAATCAACTAGACCATGGCACTAAGTGCCTCATCCAGGCTTTTCTTCAACACCTCCAGGGACGATGACTCCACCACCTCCCTGGGCAGCCCATTCCAATGCCAATCACTCTCTCTGGCAACAACTTCCTCCTAACATCCAGACTAGACCTCCCCCAGCACAGCTTGAGACTGTGTCCCCTTGTTCTGTTGCTGGTTGCCTGGCAGAAGAGGCCACCCCCCACCTGGCTACAACCTCCCTTCAGGTAGTTGTAGATAGCAATGAGGTCAGCCCTGAGCCTCCTCTTCTGCAGGCTGCACACCCCCAGCTCCCTCAGCCTCTCCTCACAGGGCTGTGCTCCAGGCCCCTCAGCAGCTTTGTCGCACTCCTGTGGACACATTCCAGCACCTCAACATCTCTCTTGAATTGAGGAGCCCAGAACTGGACACAGCACTCAAGGCGTGGCCTGACCAGTGCTGAGTACAGGGGCAGAAGAACCTCCCTTGTCCTCCTGGCCACACTGTTCCTGATGCAGGCCAGGATGCCATTGGCTCTCCTGCCCACCCGGACACACTGCTTGGCTCATGTTCAGCCACTATCTACCAGTACCAGTGTTTATGTTCCTGTGCATTGCACAATCACACAGAAAGAGACATTTTTGCCATTGACCTATATACCACAGTGTGTGGCACCTCCTGAAAGGCTGCAGGGACTGAGTCTTTCTTTCTTTCTTTTCCTTCTGGCCGTGAGAACTTCCCAATATTAGCCCATCAGCCCTCTGCCAGTCATCAGCAGTCTGAGACACTGAGGCCTGTGTTCAAGCTCCCAGTCTGTCTTAATAATTTATTTTTGTCCTGTGCAGTGTTTTTATCTCTAAAATAGCTTTTGTATATTAAGGAAGTAAAACTTAACAAAATATATTGCTTCTGGCTGAGGCCAAGGTGTCCCTTGAGCACTGCAAGGATAATTTCCTATGACTTATGTTGCTTATCTGCCTATTCTCCAGTCTTTTCCAGCTAATTTGGATTCAGTTTTATTACCCTAATCCCAGAGTGTTTTGCATGATGAACAGGTTTTGCCTTCTTGCAATAATTCCCTTCTGGAACAAATACCTGAGTAGTAAATGTGTCCAAAATGCAATCTTTTATCACACTTGATAATGTTCCTCATGCAAAGTGTTTGCTGCTTCTGACCTCCAAGCAAATTCCTCACCCTTTTTCTTTGTGATGACTGTTTTCTCTTTGGTTTCTTTCATCATCCTGGTCTACTTGGTGTTTTGTTTCTTTTGCTGTGTGCCACAAGCTGCTCAGGGCTGCTGATTCCCCCCTCTTACATGCATGGTTATTTCGGTGTGGTAGGTTGAAATTACCCCCAAAATAAATCACCAGAGTAGGTCAGAAGATGTGGAAGCAAAATGAAGCCATATTTACAAGCAAGCTTAAAATCTAGAAGCATAAAAAACAATGTATAAGTACAAAATATATTTACTATTATTTATTTACATATATTTACAGTTATTTACAATTCAGAAAATAACACCAGGACGCCCCCCTGGATAAAGGGAAAAGTAAAAAAGGTTTCAATCCCCTATTTTATTTAGCTTTTATTGAAATATGTCCAGAAAGTTCTTACTGTTTTAAAACAAGGCTAGAGAGTTAGCTTTAAACTTCACACTCAGCTACCTCTGCTTCTCTAGCAGCAGCCTGTACAGAATCATGGAACCAGTCAGAGTTGGAAGGGACCACAAGGATTATCTAGTTCAAATCCCCCTGCAAAGGACAGGGACACCTCACACTAGATCAAGCTGTCTAGAGCCTCATCCAGCCTGGCCTTAAACACCTTCTCCCAGGCAACCAGCAACAGAATAAGGGGACACAGTCTCAAGTTGTGCCAGGATAGGTCTAGGCTGGATGTTAGGAGGAAGTTGTTGGCAGAGAGAGTGATTGGCATTGGAATGGGCTGCCCAGGGAGGTGGTGGAGTCACCATCCCTGGAGGTGTTCAAGCAAAGCCTGGATGAGGCACTCAGTGCCATGGTCTAGTTGACTGGATAGGGCTGGGTGCTAGGTTGGCCTGGCTGATCTTGGAGGTCTCTTCCAACCTGCTTGATTCTATGATTCTATGACCTCCAGGGATGGAGCTTCAATATATCCAGCTTTGCATCTCAGCCACAGCTGTACTTTTTCTGTCAGACAAAATGTTCTTGTGTTGGCATCACACGTACCAGTCTATGTCCCCTTCCTCTCCCACACCCCTCTCAGTGCTTGTGCTGCCAGCTCTGGCTCACAGCTCTTTTCTGAGTACCTGTTAGGAGATTTAGTTGGAAAAGACAATTGGTAGTGTGTAACTATTGCTGCCTAGCCTGGAAACCCTGGGAGCAGGCTCTCCCAGGGTGACATGAATGTGTGTTTTACACAGACACAGAATTAGTTGTCATTAAGACTTGAGCCACTGCAGCCAAGCGGGAAGAGATTTTCTGTGTCACTGAGGTGAAGAAAAAGGTCAGTTTTGAAATGTGACAGTAGAAAGGCAGATCCTTTCTGTTCTTTCTGTTCATTTATAGCCTCTTGCACGATAGAGAGGAGACTAATTGCTCTATTTTTAGCTGATAGCTCCCACCTTCTTACTACTATCAGCAGGAGCTTGCCTTACCTCTTGGCAGTAGAGGCCCATGATCATTACTGTGGGATCCTACAGTCTCCAGAATCAGCGTACAGCCTCTGAGGGGACAGCTATGAGATGTTCTGGAAGAGACAGCAGACCTTTTGCAAATGCTAACCATAGGAGGAAGATCAACATTTGCAAATTAGCATCAAAAGGAAAATTGTCTCTAAATTGTTTCCAACATTCTTCTTGTTCTTACATGCCAGAAGAATTAGGGAGAAACCTGGCTCTGGGATGCTACAGTCACGGGCCGAATCCATGTTCAAGTCTTAATGCTAGGGTTTCCCCTTCAATTAATCTTTCTTCAAAGAGCATCCCATAAATCCTTTGATAGGTACAAATTGCTCTCTGTTCCCATGACCCCTCTGGTTAAAGTTCATGGAAACAAAGCCTGTTGTTTGAAGGAAAGAACTCTTCCTAAAAAGTACACCTTTTGATGTGAGCCTTCTGCTATTAAGACAGCTCTTGACTGGAAGAACTTAACTTGGAAAGGGATGAACATGTAATTTGTTGAGTAACTCAGTAGCTTGGGGTTGAATGAGTCAAACAGTTGTATTTAAAAGACATCAAAGCTTTTTGGAATAAGATATTATCTGGGCTCTTTTTCACACCAGAAGTAAGTGAACTTGTTTCCAGTTGCTCTTGGAGCAAATTGAAACTCGGGTTAAATGAAGAGGCTGCAGGTCAAAACAGCATAGGTGTAATAATCCCAGTCAGTTTGAATCACAGAATGTTAGGGGTTGGAAGGGACCTCACAAGATCATCCAGTCTAATCCCCATGCCACAGCAGGATCACCTATACCAGATCATACAGAAACATATCCAGATGGGGTTTGAATGTCTCCAGAGGAGACTCCACAACCCCCTTGGTCAGCCTGTTCCAGTGTTCTGTCAACCTCACAGGGAAAAAAAATTCCTCATGTTTCTGTGGAACTTCCTAAGCCTCAACTCCCACCCATTGCCTCTTGTGCTGTCATTGGGCATCACCCAGCAGAGCCTGGCTCCAGCCTCTTGGCACTCACCCTGCACATATTGATAAACATGAATGAGATCACCTCTCAGTCTCTTCATCTCCAAGCTAAAGAGCCCCAGCTCCCTCAGCCTCTACTCACAAGGAAGGTGTTCCACTCCCTTAATCATTTTCGTGGCTTTGTGCTGGACTCTCGCAAGCAGTTCCCTGAGGCCCTTCTTAAATTGAGGGGCCCAGAACTGGACACAATATTCCAAACACAGCCTCACCAGCGCAGAGCAAAGTGGGAGGAGAACCTCTCTCAACCTACTAACCACAGCCCTTCTAATACACCCCAGGATGGCATTGGCCTTCTTGACCACAAGGGCCCATTAGAGGAGGCTGCAGTGTGTAACTGGGCTTTGTTTGGAGTTGCAGGGCAAAGACATGTACCTTATACTGGAGAATGACATGCTGAACCTGATTGACCCCATGGACCGCACCGTTCTGCACTCGCAGCCCATCGTCAGCATCAGAGTCTGGGGCGTGGGGCGTGACAACGGCCGGTGAGTCTTCCCTTGCCTTACCCATCCTGACTGGGTGCTAGTTCTGTCTGCTGAGACAGGGTACACACCCAGAGCAAGTCAGGCAGCAGGCCTCTACGTTTGATGGAGTGATTGTGTCCCAGGAGCTCTGAGAGGGTGGATGAGTTCTTCTGTTTCGTGTTGGTGTTACTCTGTTAAATCCTGCTTTTTGTGCTTTAGTACTTTAGTGCTATTCTGCTAAACCTGTGTTGAGCAAACCTTGTGCAACCAGGTACATAAAACTGCACTCACAAGGTCATTTTGCTTCAGGTATCTATAGTACTTTTTAAATGTAAACCCAGCTTTTAAAGTGTGTCCTGTAGTATGTTTCTCCTGGCTTGTCTTCCTGCTGATCCAGGTCATACGTGCTACCTGCATTCTCACTGTGTTCATGTTTCCACTTTCTTGGTTTGATGGAGAAAAAAAGTTGGATTGAAGGAAGAGTGATGGTTTTAAGCCATTACTAAAAGGTGGCAATACAAGAAAATTCCTCAGGGTGTTGCAGAAAACTGAGATTTGTCCCTGAAACCTGACTGCCTGTGAGCTAAGTTCTTCCTTGCTGTAGGGAGCAGCCATAAATGCATGCTAATGATCTTCCTGCCCTGGAGCCACCGTTTCTTTAGCTCATCATGAAGGTCCTTTGGTACCACCCTTCTTGGCTGTGTAACACTGCTGTGGGGACAAGGTTGTGAAGGTGACCTGTTTAAAGTGGAACAGTGAGCTGTCTCCCTGCCTCACTGAGCATTTTGATGTATCAAAACCACTGCTATTCATTCATTGCAGGACCGTTGGACAGCACATACCTTGTCACACAGGTAGTAAGAGTTGAGTAACACTGAGAAGCTGCTGGTTTTTTGTGTCAGTGCTTTGTTATTGCAGTAGTAGGGGTTGTATTTTTCTGTGTCTGATTTTCAATGGGAAATGTCATCATGGACCTGAAAAATTCTTTCCCAGGAAAAGGCTTTTCTCAAATTTTAACCCCTCCCTAAAGCTTCAGATTACCTCTGCTTTAATTTCCAAAAGGAAAGGTGACCCAGTTCCACCTTCCTGATTACTTTTTTCCTTCTATAAATGACTGATTTTTCATTGCTTTTTCAATTCCATTGGTGCAGACTTTTGTGAGATCTAAGAGGTGAAAAATCCAGTTTGAAATGGTGGAAAGTAAAAGGTTTTAATCTTATGAATAAACCATTGTGGTGCTTTGCCTTAGAAAATGAGTGCATTGCACATTTCCCTTCAAGTCAGATTTTGTAGTAGCTTGCTTTGGTCAGGAAATAAATAGAGCATCTTCAGGGCACCTAAATGTGATGCAGCTTATAGAGAGTAAAGGAAACCAACTTTGCTTTTCATGAATTTTTCTTTCCTTTTTCATTTCTTTGTAAGCATTTGCAGTTCTTTTAAGAAAACATTCAGCATTTCTTTGGAAAAGAAATTCTTTCCATGGTTTTGTTTATAAAATAAGACAATGAGTCACATTTCTACAGGCTGGGTGTACCTGCTTCTCCTAAAGGTAGAACTCAGCATAGAAATGTGGATTCACAGAATGGGTTGGAAGAGACCTTAATGATCCTCTAGTTTCAACCCTCCTGCCATGGACAGGGACATCTTCCACTACACCAGATTGCTCAAGGCCTCATCCCACCTGGTTTTGAACACTTCCACAGCCTCCCTGGGCAACCTTTTTCAGTGTCTCAGTGTAAAAAATTCCTTCCTAATCTGCAGTCTGAATCTGCCCTCCTCATGCTTTAGTCCATTCCCTCTCACCCTGTCCCTACGAGCCCTTATAACAAGTCCCTGCATTGTTGAGCTCCTGCATCTCTTTTCATGTATACAGAGACATGCAATCCTTGGGTTCATCCTGTGCAGCTGTCTGCAGGTGATGAGATGTCCAGTTCTGGGCTCAGCAATTCAAGAGGGATGTTGAGATACTGGAAGGTGTCCAGAGAAGGGCAACAAAGCTGGTGAGGGGCCTGGAACACAGCCCTGTGAGGAGAGGCTGAGGGAGCTGGGGGTGTGCAGTGTGGAGAAGAGGAGGCTCAGGGCAGACCTCATTGCTGTCTACAACTACCTGAAGGGAGGCTGTAGCCAGGTGGGGGTTGATCTCTGCTGCCAGGCAACCAGCAACAGAACAAGGGGACACAGTCTCAAGTTGTGCCAGGGGAGGTCTAGGCTGGATGTTAGGAGGAAGTTGTTGGCAGAGAGAGTGATTGGCATTGGAATGGGCTGCCCAGGGAGGTGGTGGAGTCACCATCCCTGGAGGTGTTGAAGCAAAGCCTGGATGAGGCACTTAGTGCCATGGTCTAGTTGATTGGCTAGGGCTGGGTGCTAGGTTGGCCTGGATGATCTTGGAGGTCTCTTCCAACCTGGTTGATTCTATGATCAGAACCATTCAAGAGCTGCAAAAGGACCTTTCCCTAACTACCAGTTTGCCAGCATCAGAGAGAAATGAGGGAATTCCCTTGCTGCTTAGGTGGAATAATTGTGCAGGAAGTTGATGAAATCCCTGGAGTCATTGCATGTGAATTTTCTTCCTTAGCTGCATCTTCTGATCCCTGAGCCTGTATAATGAAATACATGGATTTGTTATGGAAGGCAGGGTTTCAATTTTAAATTACTGTATAAAATGTCAATTTTCCTCTATTTTGAGCTATTTAAACCTCACAATAAGGAGGCCCTGCAGGCCATTAACTGCTTCACTTGTAGTCATTTATTTGGGTTGGTTTTGCTTTGGGTGATGAAGAGGTTTTCTAATAACACCTGACCCGATGATTTTCTAAGCTATGCTGTAATGAAAGATTGATGAAATACAGAGATCTGATGATGAAAGTTTAATCTGAAGATGTGTCTGCTAACTCACCTCGGGCAGAAACATCTTCTGGAAGGCTGTAATCACTCTCTCCATACGTTGCACTGTTCATCTGACCTCTGGAGTCTCTTGTTTTGAGCAGTTCTGCAGTAAGCAAAGGCTTCATCATTTTATTGACTTAGCCTGTGTGGTTATTTTGTGCTTTAAAAGCAAGCATCCTTTGTTTTCACTTAGGAGAATATGCCTGGGCTTAAGAAAGGCTGAAATGCCTTTGCAAAGCACTGAGCATAGATGGGTGCTATGGCTGTCTGTATGAGTACATGTATATACAGACTCCTGTGTTTGAGGGCTGAATGGGCATTCAAGTCCAACAAATCTACTCTATCTGCCCAACCTTTTGGCTGGTTTGCTTTCTCAGATGATAGCCTGTGACTTTTCAAAGTGAAAGCCCTGTGCAGCCTTGCCCTCCTGCTATGCAGAAAACAGAGCCACAATGATTTGTTTCATCTGTAAATAAGTAAAGTCCTTACACTTGATTAGTTTGCTTTCAAGATCAGTAAGGCCATTGTCAGATGGAGGATTTGTGGTACCACAGGTGTGGCAGGCAATAATTGTTGGTGCTGTCTTTGCTTCCTAACAAGCCACCCGGGACGTGAGGTTGGTTGTTGGTGTATTTTCTGGGCTTGAAGAGCATGTTGGAAAATGTTAGCTTAGTGAAGCTACAAAAGGTTCATTCTTTTCACTGGCAAGCTGCAGGACTGTACATTAATCATTCCTCAGGTTGGGTTGTACATTAATCATTGCTCAGGTCTCCCCTTCTTGACTGATGGTGCATGCCCTTTGTTTTCTGAGCAGAGAGAGAAGGTAATGGCCCATCAGTTGTGGCAAAGAGTTTCCCTTAGCACAGTTCCCTGAATCCTCCTTTATCTTCATAGTTCTACCTCTAATGCAAAGCCCACCTCAACTTTTAAAACCTCTACAGGACTTTAATTGCTTGAAAGATCACCATTCCTTCTCTCCTGGTGTCGCCACACAATAACAGGAAGGATTCAGTGGTTAGCTGGGCAGGAAGGCTGTGAGTGGATCCAGAAGACAGCTTTGATGGGAGTGAATTTGAAGTGGTTACTGAACAGTGTATACCTGCTTCTGTTCATCCAGGAGCTGTTTTCTCTGTGTGGTTTGTGTGTTTCCCTGGCAGACTGAAGAGGCAGTGTGAATGCTCCTGGTGCAGCAATGCAATGGAGAGGCAGATTCTGTGGTATTAAGGTTTTCTAATTGTGAGCTCTCTGACTAACCGGGGTGAAATCATTGCACTCCCTCAGCACTCATCATGCTCATTTTATCAGATGGTGGTGGTTAGAATCTCTTCATCTGCTTCTTTGAACTGCAGCTATGCTTCTGCTGCCTAGACTTAAGGGAATAAAATAAGGCTAGAAATCAAAAAGAGGAAAAGGCAGAGAGGACAATTGGATTGGAGAAAGTAGGGCAATGCATGCATCAAAAGTGAGGCTCAAGCTGCCTCAGAAAGGGAGAGCAGACAGCTAAATGGATAGACACTAAAAGTCAGAGGGACATAACCCAGTAGGAGTGGAAGAGAATAAAGTCCTAAGAACCAAACAGAAATTACCTGAGCTCTGTTATCTCGGGAGCTGGTAGGTCAAGAACTGAGAAAACTGTTGGAGTGATTTCAGTGAGCACATGGGACAAATCTGTGGAAACTGAGGAGGAAATTCTGTAAAGCAATGGCTCCGATTCCTCAGGATGTAGGGAATTAAAAATAGTATCTATCTTGCTGTTTCAGCAGCTAAATAAAAGTGGCCTGGTTTCAGAGGTGTTCAGCACCTGCACTGTCAACTGCCTTTAGTTGGATCTCTGGCTATTTGGTGTCTAAATGCAGACTTGGGAACCTCCCTCTAGGCATCCAGATGTGGAAATTTTCATTTGAGCAGCAATGCTACAGCAGGTTGAGTGTTTTCTTTGTAGTTTTGAGCCTGTGTCAAGCTAAGAGGTGCAGGGTTATAGCTGAATGAGAACTGGTTTGTTAGAGGACAGAGAAGGGTGAGTGGGGAGTGTGGAATCTGTGCTGCATGCTGAGTGCCTGTCTCAAGGGATTATGATCTCTATTTGCTAGCAGAGACTGTAGACTTAAATCTTACCTGGCTTGAGCTCCAGTGCATGTCTGTCATATGGAGGTGAGATTTTTAGGAGGGTTGTTGGGCCTTGATTAGACAATTAAGAGCTAAGAGAAGTACAGAACTATAGCCTGTACCAGTTGAGCGTGGATGGGAGATCCCGTTGTAGCTATAGTTTATCATTCCTCTTTACAGCAAATGTTTTGTGTGCAAGGAACACATCAGGCTGCAGTGATGCAGTGTGGCTTACAGCTACATCCTTCAGGGAGGTGTTTAAGGTCTTCCTGGGTTGCCTTTCCTTTGAGGTGATGATTGAATGTGCCCTGAGCCTTTTTCCAGTTCCAGGAGAGAAGCTTATCAAGCTGTACAAGATAACAATAATAAAGGTTCTCTTCTGTGTTAAAGAGACACGGCCAAGAAAAGCAGAAAATAAATTAAAGCTGAGATGATGTTCACACCTGCTCCCCTGGAAGGGTAACAGCCTTCAAAGAATGTGTGATTCCAGCTGAACTCTTCCAACTCTGAGATACCATTAATCAATACTGCCTATTCCCCTGTGTCCCCATAACCTTGGAATAAGGACAGAAGATACCCTGAGGAATCATTTGAGTAAGGCATAGGTGAGGGATTACACTGGAGGAAGATTTTATTGGCTTTTCTGACCCATATTCTTAGCTAGTTTCTGGTTTTTTTCACACTTCAGTGGCAGCTGAGAGAAAAAGATATGCTTAGGGAAAATGTGGCCGTGGAGCTACAGATGCTTGGTAACCTTTGAGAAGCCTAAACACAGACACACAGTCTCTTGCTTTTCTCCTTTTCACTAAGCTAACTGCATCTGAATATCCTTTCCTGTATATTTTGGCTGCATTTTCCCTTCTGACCAAGAAATGGTTTAGGTGCACACACACAGAGCTTTCGGCACCCACTTCACCACACTGGCTTGCAAACACATTAATTCTGCAAGCTTGACTGGATTTCCCCTTTCACTGCTCTACTGCTTTGTTACCTCCTCCTAGAACACTCTGCTCTTGCAAGCAAGCAATGCCAGGGCTTATGGATTTAAATGGGAGGCTTTGTGTGTGTGTGTGTGTGCATTCTCACTTCGATGGATGAAGCTGGTGTGTTTCATTGTGGGATTCAGCATGGAAAGGCATGGTAGGCTGAAGGTGCACAGGAAGCAGGCCCTTGTTAGCTTGAAATAAGCACCAGAGGATGCTTTGAGAATCATGGGATTGTTTTGGTTGGAAAAGACAGCTGAGATCAAGTCCAACCATTATCTAACTCTGCCAAGTCTGATGCTAAACCATGGCCCTCAGCACCACACCTATGCATCAGTTGTATCAATAGTGGCTTGGGCTGTGTTAGAGCAACACCCCTCTGTTCTTTCTGCTTAGTGTCACTAATGAGACGTGACAATGAGGGGCTTTTTCTGACACTTGTGAGCAGATAAGGGGCTTACAAACAGTAGATTCCCCCTTTGGTGGCAGCTGGGAGAAAAGGATATGCTTAGGGAGAAAACATGTCGGTGGAGCTATAGGGATTTGGTAAGCTTTGAGAAGCTTAAGTGCAAGAACAGCAGCTGAGAAGCGTAGTAGCAGGAGATTAGCACAAGTGCAGAGAAGTTTCATGGATCGAGGGAATTGGAAGAAGAGGAGAACTGTAAGGATTGCTGTGGGAGAGGGGTGCAGAGCAGAAAAGCCCATGACACCAAGCTAGGAGCAGGTGTTGATCTGTTGGAAGGTAGGTGAGCCCTGCAGAGGGACCTGGACAGGCTGGATGGGTGGGCAGAGGCCAATGGGATGAGATTGAACAAGGCCAAGTGCAGGGTTCTGCACTTTGGCCACAACAACCCCAAGCAGCGCTATAGGCTGGGGACAGAGTGGCTGGAGAGCAGCCAGGAGGAAAGGGACCTGGGGGTACTGATAGATAGTAGCTGAAGATGAGCCAGCAGTGTGCCCAGGTGGCCAAGAGAGCCAATGGCATCCTGGCCTGCATCAGGAACAGTGTGGCCAGTAGGACAAGGGAGGTTATTCTGCCCCTGTACTCAGCACTGGTCAGACCACCCCTTGAGTGCTGTGTCCAGTTCTGGGCCCCTCAATTCAAGAAAGATGTTGAGGTGCTGGAACATGTCCAGAGAAGGGCAACAAAGCTGGTGAGGGGCCTGGAGCACAAATCCTATGAGGAGAGGCTGAGGGAGCTGGGCCTGTTTAGCCTGGAGAAGAGGAGGCTCAGGGGTGATCTTATTACTCTCTACAACTACCTGAAGGGACATTGTAGCCAGGTGGGGGGTGGCCTCTTCTGCCAGGCAACCAGCAATAGAACAAGGGGACAGAGTCTCAAGTTGTGCCAGGGTAGGTATAGGCTGGATATTAGGAAGAAGTTCTTCCCAGAGAGAGTGATTGGCATTGGAATGGGCTGCCCAGGGAGGTGGTGGAGGCACCGTCCCTGGGGGTCTTCAAGAAAGGACTGGATGAGGCACTCAGTGCCATGGTCTGGTTGATTGGATAGGGCTGGGTGCTAGGTTGGCCTGGATGATCTTGGAGGTCTCTTCCAACCTGGTTGATTCTATAATTCTATGAAGGAGAGCTCAGGGTAGTGCTTAGGTATTTGCTTGTAAATAAGTAGGGGAAATGGTAGGAGGCTTCCCCCCTTGCGAGAAAATACATCCAGACAACCATTTGAGATATGTCCCTTGTTCTGCTGACAGCTTGAGCATGGCAATAAATGCTTACTCACCTTCAGCAGGACCCCCTTTAAGCATTTTGTTGTAGAATGGCTTTAACTCTGAGTTTGTTTTCAGGAAACAATGAAAAATACTGCATAAAAATTGTGAATGGTATCTAATGTTGCTTCTGGGAAGCTTCTGACATAGCACTTGGAATTGTTGAACTCTGAAGGTTTCAGTTAGAACACATGGTATGGCTAACCCTGGACTACAAATCACCCCTGAGATGCAGTCAGGTTTTCTCTTATAATTAGAAAGGTTATTGACTGCGTCCCTGACATAGTTTGTCTACAGACCACTGAAGAAAAGAGGAGTACCTTAAGGAAAATTGAGCTAAAAAAAAACAGTGCTATGAAAAACTGTGCTGAGCACCACACTGGCTGAGTTGTTTGATGCAGCTCTTTGTTACCTTGGTCATACCTCGATCATAGGATGTTCATGTGAGTGGTCACAGGCTTTTCCGTGGTGTGCCGACTTACTTGAATAGGTCAGCCCTAAGAGATGTCTTGATTGCACTTGTTTGCTTCTGTAGGTGAAAATTTGGCTGCCAAAACATCCACCAGGCAAGTAATTTCTGCAACAGGAATTCAGAAGAGAAAATGTAGAGTACAGTGGGAAGGCTTTCATTCGGATATCTGTGTCATGCAACTCAGTGAAGTGTGGGACATTCACAACTTCATGTTAGAGCAAACTGAAAAGCCACTGACAGTCAGAAAGTGACTTGTCACTAGATGCTTCTCCTATCCATGTAATTATCTGTGTGGTTTAGAGGTCCTGCTGCTGGAAAGCAGCTTCATGGAGAAAGATCTTAGAGTCCTAGTGGACAGTATGTTCTCCATGGGACAGCAGTGTGTATTTGTGGTCAAGAAGGCCAATGGCATCCTGTGGTGCATCAAGAGAGGTGTGTCCAGCAAGTCTAGGAGGTTCTTCTCCCCTGGTGAGACCACATGCAGAATAGTGTGTCCAGTTTTGGGCTCCCCCATTCAAGAGAAACAGGAGTCTGCTGGATAGACACCAATAGAGAGCTATGAGGATGGTTAAGGGGCTGGGTCATGTCTCATATGAAGAAAGAGCAAGAGAGCTGGCACTGTTAAGTCTTGAGAGGAGAAGGCTGAGAGGGGATCTGATCAATGTCTATCAATATCTGAGGGATGAGTGTCAAGATGAAGGTGCCAGGCTCTTTTTGATGGTGCCCAGTGACAGGACAAGGAACAGTGGGTACAGGCTGGAACACAGAAGGTTCCACCTCAACATGAGGAGACACTTCTTTACTGTGAGGGTGATGGAACACTGGAGCAGGCTGCTTGGAGAAGTTGTAGAGTCTCCTCTGGAGGCTTTAAAAACCCACCTGAATGCATTCCTGTGCAACCTGCCCTAGATGGTCCTGCTTTGTCGGGGAAGTTGAACTTGATCTCCAGAGGTCCCTTCCAACTCCCTAACATTCTGCAATTCTGTGGTTTTCTATGCTGTGCAGGCAGGTTAGAGCAAGGTGGGATGTTTGTGTATGCCTCTGATGTGTAAATATTGATATCCACCTACAAAAGCACACTTTTTTTGTTGGTGGCAGTGTTGCACTCCTGAGTCACCATCCCTGGAAGTGTTCAAGAAAAGCCTGGATGAGACACTTAGTGCCATGGTCTAGTTGACTGGATAGGACTGGGTGCTAGGTTGTACTGGATGATCTTGGAGGTCTCTTCCAACCTGCTTGATTCTATGATTCTGTGATTCTATGATATCAAGAGAACCAGTGACATGCCTATGCATTTGTAAACCACTGAAGCTCTTCCAGGATTTGGTATATGCTCTGGTAAAATAAGGCCCAAATTTTGTTCTTTGTCTCCCTCTGCAAGCACAGTCACAAACTTGCCTGAACTGCACTGATATAATAATTTGCAGTGTGCCTCTAAAATAGCAGAGGCTGCTCTTGCTGTCGACCCACCACTTCAATTATTTAAATGTCACATCTGCCTCAGGATGCTTTTCCCTCTCTGTTGCTGTCTGATTGCAATTCAAACATTTATATGCAGTCCATCCTCCTGCAGATTCTAGCATATACTGTCTTAACCATTACAGATTTTCATGCCAGGCTTTTCATTCTGAGGGTAGTGTGTTGGCTTGTTTGCTAACATTGGCTCCACCAGGGAAAGGGATCTCTATTTTTTTTTTTTGTGGTGTTCAGCCCAGTTTGCCCTTTGACTGTGATGGTCTAGATCCAGAATCACAGAATTCTGACTGATTCTACGATTCTAACTGTCAGGGTTAGCAGGGACCTCAAAGATCATCCATTTTTGGGCCCCCTGCCATGGGCAGGGACACCTCACACTAGATAAGGTTGCTCAAAGCCACAACCAGCCTGGCCTTAATAATTG
Source organism: Pogoniulus pusillus (assembly GCF_015220805.1). Lineage (NCBI taxonomy): Eukaryota > Metazoa > Chordata > Aves > Piciformes > Lybiidae > Pogoniulus > Pogoniulus pusillus. The sequence continues at coordinate 34,433,466 of NC_087272.1, read as the reverse complement.
CCAAGGATGAGGCTTCCACCACCTCCCTGGGCAAACTGTTCTAGTGCCTCACCACCCTCATGGTGAAGAACTTCTTCCTAACATCCAATCCGAATCTACCCACTTCTGCTTTTGCTCCATTCCCCCCAGTCCTATCACTACCCAATATCCTAAGAAATCCCTCACCAGTTTTCCTGTAGGCTCCCTTCAGATACTGGAAAGCCAGGGCTGTGTGTGGTGGGATACTTTTGCTCTGAAGTAAACAGCTTTCTGCCATATATGCAGACATTTGATCATTTAGGGGAGAGCACCATGCCTCCCCAGCACCTGGAGTAGAAGCTGATTTCATTTACTTGGCTGCCCTGCTGTTCACTGGCAGTCTAACCAGGGAACTGGGACATCATCACTGCTGAGTCTGTAGAGATCAGCCCAGATTCTTTAATGTGTTAGATATCCACTCCCTGACGATGAGCTTGGCTGAACCTTGTCTCCAGTGAGGAGCATAGCAGCTGGGGGACACATAACCCAGTTGAGGACCCAGGAGAGGGCAACACGATAGCTGGGAGAGGCTGGGACAACACATGTTGTATTTATATACCAGGCATGCCCCAAAATACCCCTGCTGCCTAGAAATTTGCACTTGTGGCAGTGCAGGAGCTGAATCTGTTTGGTCTCTGTGAGCTGAGAGCATGGCACTTGTGGCAGTGCAGAATTTGGCACTTGTGGCAGTGCAGGAGCTGAATCTGTTTGGTCTCTGTGAGCTGAGAGCATGGCACTTGTGGCAGTGCAGAATTTGGCACTTGTGGCAGTGCAGGAGCTGAATCTGTTTGGTCTCTGTGAGCTGAGAGCATGGCACTTGTGGCAGTGCAGAATTTGGCACTTGTGGCAGTGCAGGAGCTGAATCTGTTTGGTCTCTGTGAGCTGAGAGCATGGCACTTGTGGCAGTGCAGAATTTGGCACTTGTGGCAGTGCAGAATTTGGCACTTGTGGCAGTGCAGGAGCTGAATCTGTTTGGTCTCTGTGAGCTGAGAGCATGGCACTTGTGGCAGTGCAGGAGCTGAATCTGTTTGGTCTCTGTGAGCTGAGAGCATGGCACTTGTGGCAGTGCAGAATTTGGCACTTGTGGCAGTGCAGGAGTTGAATCTGTTTGGTCTCAGTGAGCCAAGAGCTCTCTTGGGTAGTTTGCTCCTTGCCAGAGCTGGCTGCTTGTGATGTTTTTGTCAGTGTGAATTGGAGCCTTTGCTTGCTGCTAGCTGCTTTCTTTTGCAGCCTGTAGGTAAATTGCAGTACAAAGATCCCTCCTGTCTGGTGAGCTGGCTGCAAGCTCACGGTGCTGGCTGGCAGTGGGAAATAGGACTGGGTGCAGTGTCTCTGCTGGGGGTTTACTCATGGCAGCAGTTGTTGCTGGGTAGGCCTGGCAGCCAAACCTTGCAGCCAGTGCAAGTCCTGCAGCTTCCAGAAGTGGCCTCAAAACTGAAGTTACTGATGATTATTTGTTGGAAGACTTCTGTGTGAGTTTCATCTTTCATTTTCAGAATAGCAGTATTTGGCCAAGTAGGCTCTAAGGAATCAGAAGTCAAACACCACCACCCCCCAGAGCCTATAGATAGCATTTTAAATTCACATTTGGATTCACATTTTCGGGTGGGACTGAGGATTGGTAAAGCTAAGGACTGCAAAGCACAAAACACATCTGTGGCTACTAGAGATGGTGTGTGCAGGAATGGGAAGACAATGGGTTCAAATTGCTTCCCATTTCCAGAAACTGCCTGCTGGCCAAGCACTGGGAGACTTTGCTGATGATGATGATGGTAGAGGTAGGTCTGTTGCCCTTGCCACAGGCAGCAACTAAAAGCCACGAAGTTAGAGGAGCAGAGGGTGTGAGACAAGGGAAGCCTAAATGCTTACACTAGACAAGTTATTTCTCAGCAACACAGCCAGAATGTTGCTTCTGTCTAGCCATGTAGTTACTGCACAGGCAGTAAGTGTTGCATGTAGCCTGTAGCAAAACATCAAAACCAACAGAGGATTAGAGTCCAGTCCCAGTCCATTTGGTGGATAACCAGCTGGAACCTCAAAGACTGGCACTGAGTTTTAGCTCTACTTATTTTTAACAGGTTTCCAAATTTCTATTGAATCTCCTTTCTTGCACTGAAGGGAGGATTCAGGAAAGAGTGGTTCTCTCCCAGAAACTCTTCCAGCATATTAAACCAGCAAAGTTTGGCTTCTCTCCTTAGAATCCTTTCAAGTTGGGGTGTGACATTGTTCTCACAAGCGTTGTCACAGCCAGCTGGAAGTGTACCATATCCTGTTGTATGCTGCTTACTGAGAATGAGAGAAGAGAACAGCATCAGAGAGGGGATTTGTCAGTTATCAGATTAATCCTGCCTTCATTTGCAAGTTGAGGCGAGTTGTGTTGAATGCACATTGTGACCTGGATTGAAAACATAGCACCTGGCTATCTTACAGCATATACCCAGTTTCAGGTGCTGGTTTGCTTGCCCATAAATGCCCCTTGCTTTCCCCTCCAAGTGAGCTCCATGCCTGCATCACATCTTTCACAAACTTGGTTGCTTCAGCAGAAGAAATTATTACATGGCCTTGAATATTATATGGCACTTCAATTCAAGAGAGATATTGAGGTACTGGAACGTGTCCAGAGAAGAGCAGCAAAGCTGGCGAGGGGCCTGGGGCACAGCCCTGTGAGGAGAGGCTGAGGGAGCTGGGGGTGTGCAGCCTGCAGAAGAGGAGGTTCAGGGCAGACCTCATTGCTGTCTACAACTACCTGAAGGGAGGCTGCAGCCAGGTGGGAGTTGGTCTCTTCTTCCAAGCAACCAGCAACAGAACAAGGGGACACAGTCTCAAGTTGTGGTGGGGGAGGTCTAGGCTGGATGTTAGGAGGGAGTTGTTGGCAGAGAGAGTGATTGGCATTGGAATGGGCTGCCCAGGGAGGTGGTGGAGTCGCTGTGCCTGGAGGTGTTGAAGAAAAGCCTGGATGAGGCACTTAGTGCCATGGTCTGGTTGACTGGACAGGGCTGGGTGCTAGGTTGGACTGGATGATCTTGGAGATCTCTTTGAATCTGGTTGATTCTATAATTCTATCAATTCCTCCAACCTGGTTGATTCTATGATTATATGAATTCCTGTCAGCATCGGGCATCCAGCACATCCAAGAAAGAAAGAGTTGGATCTGTTTCTTCTGAGGCAGCATCAACAGGTTTGTTTATTAAATTCCCTCTTGTTACTCTGGTGAAAGTGAGAAGAAAGCTTTCAGGATGGCACAGGTTGTTGCTGAAGTGTAACTGGTCCTGCCAAACCTTGTTGATGATACACAGGAGGAAAGGAAGGAAGCAGCCTTGCTAGACTCTCCAAGTATATTTAGGCTGTGAACAAACATCCTGCTCCCAGTGCATTTGTGTGGCTAGTAGTGACTGCCAGCAAACTGCTTTTCGCCCCCTCAGATCTGCTGGTGGAGCTACCAGCGATCACATTCTGTCCCCTCCTCTCAGGTTGAGATCAGTCAGTTTAAAGAGGCTAGATGGTGGGCGTTTGCAGAGTGATTCCATGAGGAATTCTGATGGCATCTTTGAAGGAGCAAGTCCTTTGGATGGAGAAGAGTGACATGCAGGGTGGTGACCTTGTGTCCTCCTGCCATTGCAGTTGTTCCTTACTTAGAGTTTGCCCCCTCCCGGTCCTCCCCTGCATCCAGGAGGAGAGATGTGCAGTGATGTAGGTGGATGGAATTTGAGCCCTGCCACGTTTTGAGTGCAGCCCCCGGGGAAGTGACTTTTTATTGCTGGTTGAGCACGTTGGAGGGGGAGTTCTGCCAAGTAAGAAGCAGAGCTCCAGGAACGTTGTGTTTGCTGTCACCTCCAGTGTGAGCAGCACCTGTAAATTAGATTCCCTGTTATTGCATGTGTCAGTTCTGGAAAATCAAATTAGTTGGTGTGTTTGTTTTTACAGCTCAAGGATAAATCTCACTTGCAGCACAAGCAGGTGTAATTTCATTGAGCTGAAGGCAGTTGTACTTCTGTCTGAATTCGTGGGCTTGGTTCTAAATCCTCACTGCCTTTTAAAGAGACTTTCTTCCTCTGTTGCGTTCCGTTCAGAGTCACGCAGTGAAAGCTGCGCACTGCTTTGGGAAAACCGGGAGGGGAAGACTGCCTGTGCACTTCAGCTTTCCACGAAAGATTGCTCCTGTCACAGCAGATTAATCTTGCAAGTTTGGAGGCTAGAAACCCAGGAGGAGAGGGGCCTCTAGTGCGGGGCAGAGCGCGCAAGGATGGGAAGGGAGGCAAAGCCCCAGCCCTGAGGGAGCGGTGCCTTGCGGGGAGCAGCACCCAGCCCTCGCTCGCAGCTGGAGTCCGCGAACACAGGCGTGCACAGTCCGGCAGGAGAGTGGGAGCTGGCAGGATGCGCTTCAACTCGATGCAAAATGAATGAGCTGCTGTTCTCGGGGGTGTTCGGCCCCCGCCGTTGAAGTACGACTGAGTACAGGGCTGCATCAAGCGCACTTCGCATCAGCTGGTGCCTAGACACAGGCTAAAGAACACGGGCGCCGGGCAAAGCGTGAGCTGGGTGTTTGTGTGTAACCTGCTTGGCATTCAGGTCCTGTTTGCTACGACAGAAAGGTAAGGAACTTGAAAAGTGACAAGGAAAAAACAACCTCAGCCGCCCCCCTCTCAGACCACAGTCTCACTTTAAGAGCAGCCTTTGCGTTTTCAAAGCTCTGGTCCTTTAGTTTAAAGCTTCTGTGTGGATGCCTGCGAGGCAAATTACAGCTCCGGGTGTGACAAAGACAAGTCAGATTTCTTTCCTCCAAGAGCTGGCACTTAACAACCTCCAGGAGAGCAATGTAACAGAAATGCTGGACTGTGTGCTGGGCGGTAAGTATTTGATGCTCTTCTCCCTCTCCTTTATCCCTTCAGATGTTGCTCATTTGAGCAGTAAGCTAACTGAGGGGTTCTGATGATTAATAGGGTTGGGGAGCTGCGTTCAGTTCGGAATGACACGTTCCTAAACTGGCTGCGTTTTGGCCAGCCTGATTCTGTAGAGGGTGATCCTAATTTGCTTTTACTAACACTGCTGTGTTAATGAATAGAAAGATGCTGTAGTTACCTCGTTTACTGAAGAGAAGAAACCTCCCTGTGTTACACAGTGCCTGTGACATTGTCTGTGTGTAATTCCCAGCTAACTTCTAGCTAGCCAGCCTGGGCTTTCTTCTTTCCACCCAGAGCTGACAATGGAGGTTGTGCAAATGAAGTCTTTGTAGAGCTCCAGAGGAAGTAACCATGTTTAAAGACAGAAGTATTTACACGTCGGGTTGGGAATGCATGCATGTTAAATATATGTATCTATTTAGTTGAAGTGAAATAGTTAATGGCTCTTTTGACAGCAGAGGAAACTTTGTGATTTAAATGTAATATATTGCCTTGAAGCGCCTGTGCTTGCTTAATCCTCTCTGTATTCATAAAGGATTTGCAGCTGGAGAAATGTCATTGATTTGTTAATTGATAGATAGCTTTGAATCCTCATTATTCTGGGTGCAGAGAGGAGGGAAGAAGAGACAAGCACATTCATCTTTTTTTCTTTAAGCTCAGCAGCTTCTCTCTCAAATTAGGATTCCCACATGTTATGGGACCTCATTGCTCTCTCCCTCTTGTGTGCAGTGATTTTTGCTTTCTTAGAAGGTAGCAAACATTGCTGAATCTTGATCTCTAGCAGGAAAATATGTGAAGTGTTTTATCTCTTTAAACTATGGCTTTAATTATGTTTTTGTAGCTGTTGCTTTGCAGTTAATGTAATTATAACAACTTATGAGTGAGCAAAAGGATGTTATTTAGCCCCAGGGCATTTCTCAGTAGCAACTGACTTCCTTATTTTAACAAGGAGTTGAAAGAGAGAAAGAGATGAGGTTTTATTGTGTAATACCAGTTAGAATGTTAGTTTCTTTAAAGTACAAGTTAGTTTTCACTTCTCCAACGATGGATGTATATTAATAAACAGCCCTAGCTCTGAAGATACTCTGAACGCTGAGCAGTTGGAATACAGATGAGAAGCAAACTGTGTGAGTTAGTGTTTTAGGTAGGTAAGGTGTCTATTAAGGGCCCATGATGGGCTTTGTTTGGTTACAGTCTGTTGGGTATCCTGCTGAGAAAGGCTTTCTGCTTTGCCGTTTGGAGTTTCCTCCCTTTTGTGATGTGAAGTAAAACTCTGTCTGCTGTGGACAAAAATTCTGATCCAGTGGATATTAGACTTCTAGAATCAATTCAGCTGCTCTGTGTAGCTTTAATTGGTGTTAGAGTGCAGACTTTGCTTCAGTGTGGTTTCAGATAGGCTGAGATAACCTTATTCTCTGACTGAAGATAATCCAGGTCAAAACTTGAAATGTAACAATCATAAATCAAGGAGTATCAAGCCAGGAAGAAGCATTTGGTTTCATTTTAATTGGAAATAATTGGCTGACCCTGAATTTGGTTTGATATCTGCCAAAGAAAACAACATCCTCACTGTTTATTATTAGAGTGTTTTGAGATTATATTAAAGCCTTCTCTGTATGTTTTAATAAGTTCCCACACTGTAAATATTTTTATGGCTGAATGCAGTAATTCCCAAATCCAATGACAATAGAAAACCTCACATCCAGCTGATCCAGCTGAAATGGATCTTGTTGTCTAGTGTAGTCTAAGGGGGGAAAGGTGGCCTGCCATTCAGAGTTCTTCTCAGGCTTCCAGAAATGTATTTGTTTTCTTTAACATGCCAAACTTAACCTTTCCTAAGGAGAGGGGAACAGTCTGCACTGGGTTATGAAAGATGCCCCTGACTTACATGGAGAGAGGGCATGGCCTGGAGTAGCTGTGTGCTTCAGGGAGCTGTAGGTGCTCCCACTCTTTCATCTTCAGTCACTGTCATTTAGTGTGTGCAGATGAGGGAAATCCTGAACAAACAGTAAAGTGAGCTGAGGTTGCTTAATTATGGAGAGAACTTGAAGAACGACAAGGAAGCAGCTTGCCTGTCAGATGCCAATCATAGAATAGAATCATAGAATCAACCAGATTCAGAGAGACCTCCAAGATCATCCAGGCCAACCTAGCACCCAGCCCTAGCCAATCAACTAGACCATGGCATTAAGTGCCTCATCCAGACTTTTCTTCAACACCTCCAGGGACAGCAACTCCACCACCTCCATGGGCAGCCCATTCCAATGCCAATCACTCTCTCTGCCAACAACTTCCTCCTAACGTCCAGCCTAGACCTCCCCTGCCACAACTTGAGACTGTGTCCCCTTGTTCTATTGCTGGTTGCCTGGGAGAAGAGCAACTTGGCTGCAGCCTCCCTTCAGGTAGTTGTAGACAGCAATGAGGTCTGCCCTGAGCCTCCTCTTCTCCAGGCTTCACATCCCCAGCTCCCTCAGCCTCTCCTCACAGGGCTGTGTTTCAGGCCCCTCAGCAGCTTTGTTGCCCTTCTCTGGACACATTCCAGTACCTCAACATCTCTCTTGATCTGAGGTGCCCAGAAGTGGACACAGCACTCAAGGTGTGGCCTGACCAGTGCTGAGTACAGGGACAGAATAACCTCCCTTGTCCTACTGGCCACACTGTTCCTGATCCAGTCCAGGATGCCATTGGCTCTCTTGGCCACCTGGGCACACTTTCTGATGCTGGACTCAATCCAAATGTGTTGTCTAGCACCCAAACTTTCAGTGGGACTTCCTGAAGGCTCTGGTCTTAAGGACACAATTTAGTCTTTACAAACTGTGGATTCATACAATGTGTCAGACTTATATTTTGTTTTTCCTCTTTTAGTAGCACTCCAGCTACATTACAGCAGCCTTCACAATATATGATTAGCAACAGAAGGCTAGATCAAGGCATCAATTTTTAAGCAGAAGCCTTTTTTGCTACTAGTGTAGAATTGCTTAAAAATTGATAGCACAATCTGGCTTGCAGTGAACAGGGGATTTCTGCAGAAAGTGTTCAGTTCTCAGTCTCCATCCTGATTGTGGCAGGGACCCAGAAACTCCAGGCCAGTCTGCTGGAATAGTCCAATACTTGTTGGAAGACAAAAAGCTTAAGTACTATTTAGAATTGAGATGTCCTTTCAGTGGAAGCAGCATATGCAAGCAAAGGGCATTTTTGTCATCTAAGGAAGAGGGAGGCTTCCAAATGCACCAAAATGAAGGTTCTTGGTTTGTTCATGTCATGTTGTTGAGGTGTAAGTACACCTTACATAAACATTTTGCTTCATTAAGTGCTACTAGACTTCATAATTACAAATTAGAAAGCAGAGTAGGACCTCTTCCGTGCCTCAGAGGATATGCTTGGGCAAGTACTTAAAGCTGTAATGAAGACAAAAAGGCTTGTACCATGCATCATTATTTTTAATCAAGTCAGTCATTAAAAAGCAAAGACATTTCAGCTGGTTCTTATCTCTTGGGAACAGAGATGGTCAGCACTGCTGCTGCTGGGTGTAGTCCCATCTGAAAATGTGTAAGGATTTTGGAGGTTGGAAGATAGATCTCTGTACTTGCTCAGGGTGTAGGTGACACACAGCAGCCTTGTTTTTTCTGATCTGCTGGGGAAAAAAGACCACTGGGTAAGGGGCAGTTAGAGCCAGACTGTGGGGGATGCTGCAGGAATGAAGAGATGTGAAGTGCTGACCTCCTCACCAGCCCAATGTGTAGTCACAAAATTGATGGGATTGTGGAGTTTGATTAACTCTGCCAGTTGCAGGGAGTAGACTCCTAACACTCTTGCTCATGTGCAGTGTGGGGTCCCACTAAAACATGAGCTGAGTATGGAAGAAAAGCATCACCCCATAGTCCTCAAGCTCCTTATTGGAGATGCCAACAACAACAAAACCTGTTGGGTTTGTTGGTGTGACTTGCTCTCCATAATGCATCTTCCAGTGAACCTTGCTGAAGTTGAAGGCACAACAGTAGCAACCATGGAGTATTTGGAGTCCAGGATGTCTGTCCCGGACACAGGGATGGATGGGTATGTGGTAGATCAGAGCTGCCAGGGTTTTTGGGCATGTGATTTCACCCCAGGTGGCCTCTCCTCAGCCCAGCACTGAACCAGGCCCATGGGCTGGCTGTGTAAGCAGAGCACTGCTGTGTCCATCTGCACAGCAAGTCTCCATCCCGTGAGTTCAGATGTTTGTGTTACTGAGCCACAGGAGGAAAGCTACCTTGGAAAGGACCACAGCAGGTCAGCTGCACCAACCTCCTGCCTAAAGCTGGGCAGGGTTCAGGATTAGCTCAGAGCTGTTTCTGATTGATCTGTTTTTACAAACCTCCAAGAACAGAGATTGGATGCTCTCTGGAGTAGCTCTCTGGTCTTTCTCTTGGCAGAAGATAGTCAAGTTTGTTCTATGTTTTTAAGCCCTTCCATGAGCAAGTGGGAGACATTAATTAGGTCCTCCCCCATTACCTCACCCAGGCTGAACAAGTCCATCTCATCTCCAGGCTGAATAGGACTGGTTCCTGCAGCCTTGGTGGCCCTCAGATGGACTCAAACCAATTTATCACCTTATCCTATCTACTGGTGGGAACAAATCTGGGTGCATAAATCCAGATACAGCCTCATGAGTGCCACGAGGAGGGTGGTTTTGGGGGGATGGGGGTGTTAACCAGAGCACCTCTCAGTGTATTCACCTCCAGTGAAACCTCCATTACCCTTCAGCTCGTGGGGTGGGTGCTGTATATCAGTGACCAGCATGCAGGATACAACCTGCATTGCTCACTGATGTACAAAACCTGGACCTGAAACTAGAAACTGCCTCACAGAATTAGAGCATCATAGGGGCTGGAAAGGTCCTCCAAAGTTCACTGAGTCCAACCCCCCTTGCCAAAGCAGAATCACCCAGGGTAGGTCACATGGAATGCATCCATGGATGCACTGTCCTGTATTGTGCAGACCTCTCCCACAGGATGGTGCCACGTCAGCTTCACCACTCTCCCCAACTGTCTTGTGTCCACTGTGTCCCTGGGCCAGGTATGACCCTCTGTGAGAGGAGTGTGGAGGAAAAGTGAGTCATCAGGGAGGCAGGCACCCTCTGTCTCCAAAGGAAAACAGCTTGGAGTCAATGGGCTTGGCAGAAGAGGTGGGGAGGAAGAGACTCCCATAGAGAGTTCCCTCTGGAGCTTGTTCTAGAAGAGGGGCTCTTGTCTCAACACCACTGCAGGTTAGAAGTGTGCAGATGAAGCTGGTGAAGGGCCTGGGCAGGCTTAGACTGGACATAATTAAAAAAATAGTTCCCAGGCAGAGTGGTCAGGCACTGGAATAAGCTGCCCAGGGAGGTGGTCAAGTCACCAGCCCTGCATGTCTTTAAAGGTCACTTAGATGTGGTGCTTGAGAATATGGTTTAAGGCTGACCTTTGTGGAGTAGGGTCAATGGTTGGACTTGATGATGCCAAGGGGTTTTTTTCAATCCTGAGTGATTCTGTTGTTGTGTGATTCTGCAGTTCTGTTTTCCCCAGAGATCTTGGCCTTTTCCCTGCAGAAATTCATCTCAAATCCTGCATAGCAGCCCTGACATAATTACCAGGGTATTGTCTTCACACATTGTTGGCAGGCTCTGCCTTGACTCCTTTTAACTCGGTCAGGATATGTGGAGCACCACACCAAAGCCCTGGCACAGCTGCTTTTGCAGCATTCCTGGCACTTAGACCCAGCAGCTAAAGCTGCCATTTGAACTGAAGCTTTCCATGTCTGCTTTTTAGCCTTGAAGTACTTCTTTATTGAAGTTTGAAGGTGAATCATTCAACAGCATTCACAGAATCACAGGACCATGAGGATGCTCAGAGGGCTGGAGCAGCTCTCCTACGAGGACAGACTGAAAGAGTTGGGGCTGTTCAGTCTGCAGAAGAGGAGGCTCCCAGATGACCTTCTTGTGGCCTTCCAGGATTTGAAGGGGGCCTGCAAAAAAGCTGAGGAGGGACTTTTTAGGCTCTCAGGGAGTGACAGGACTAGAGGGAATGGAGCAAAGCTGGAGGTGGGGAGAGTCAGGCTGAACATGAGGAGGAAGTTGTTCAGCATGAGAGTGGTGAGAGGCTGGAATGGGTTGCTCAGGGAGGTGGTTGAGGCCCCATGGCTGGAGGTGTTTAAGGCCAGGCTGCTGAGGCTGTGGGCAGCCTGATGTAGGGTAGGGTGTCCCTGGGCATGTCAGGGGGGTTGGAACTAGATGATCCTTGTGGTCCCTTCCAACCCTGACTGATTCTATGATTCTAATCACAGAAGCACTCAGGTTGGAAAAACCCCTCAGGATCACCAAGTCCAACCAATATCCCTACTCTACAAGGTTCACCCTAAACCATATCCCCAAGCACCACATCCAAATGACTTTTAAACACATCCAGGCTTGGTGACTCCACCACCTCCCTGGGCAGCCCTTTCCAATGCCTGACCACTCTTGCTGGGAAAAAAAAATCCTGATGTCCAATCTAAACCTACCCAGTGGCAGCTTGAGGCCATTCCATCTTGTTCTATCACCATTTATCTGTGAGAAGAGACCAGCAGCAGCCTCTCCACAAGGTCCTTTCCGGTAGCTGTAGACAGCAGTGAGGTCTCCCCTCAGCCTCCTCTTTTTCACACTAACCATCCCCAGCTCCCTCAGTCACTCCTCTAGGCCCTTCCCCAGCTTCATTGCCCTGCTCATCACTTGCTCTGCACCTCCCCATCCCTCTTGTAGCGAGGTGGCCAAAACTGAGCACAGCACTTGAGGTGCGGCCTCACCAGAGCAGAGTACAAGGCAACAATCACCTCCCTGCTGCTGCTGGCCACACCACTTTTAATCACAGCCAAGGTGCCACTGGCTTTCTTTGCCACCTGGGCACACTGCTGGCTCCTCTTCAGTTGCTCATCAGTTACAACCCCCAGGTCCCTGTCAGACAGACAGCTGCCCGGGGAGGTGGCGGAGTCGCCATCCCTGGGGCTGTTCAATGCAGGATTGGACGTGGCACTTGGTGCCATGGTCTAGCCTTGAGCTCTGTGGTAAAGGGTTGGACTTGATGATCTGTGAGGTCTCTTCCAACCCTGATGATACTGTGAGACTGTGAAATAGTCTATTGTCTGAAAGTAACCCATACATGAGAAGACAGTGCGTGGGGAGATCCTGGCTTACCTGGAAAGCTGTCATTACCTGGTGAGGAGCAGGATGAAGCCTCTTTTGAGCCATCTTAGGGTGTAGGAGTCTGAGCCATCTTAGGGTGTAGGAGTCCCCCAGCTCACCACCAAGGGAAGTCCAGCAACCCAACTGCTTGCATTTTCCCCCCACCTCCCTGAATTCCCTCCTGTGCTCTTTTCTTTGTGCTGACAGCTGCAGTGGTGCTTGTTCTGCGCAGTTGTATCTTGCATAACAACAGGGGAATTAACAGATCTGCCTTTAAGAGTTTGCACCTCCAGGTCATCTTTTGTGTCTAATGATACAGTGTTCAAAATATGATAGATCCAAGATATATATTTTTGTCTTTTTTTTTTCCCTGTTCATTTTTTTTTTTTTTTTTAACCCTCCCCAGTCCATTGTGTCTAAATTGGTGGAAGATTTTTTCCAATATGAAGCTTTTTTGTGAGAGATAAAGTCAGTGATTAATGCATGAAGCAAATGATAGGGATTTTTTTACTTAGAAACGTTGTGTTTTCTGGGAAAGTAAAATGAGTACTGCTCTTTCAATGCTAATTGTGGAATTGGCACTGAGAGGCAGACTCAAGGGCTATTGCAGCTAGAAAAAGCTTGCATTATTTGCAGTCATGGAATCATAGAATTAACCAGGTTGGATGAGACCTCCAAGATCATCCAGTCCAACCTAGCACCCAGCCCTGTCCAGTCAACTAGACCATGGCACTAAGTGCCTCATCCAGGCTTTGCTTCAACACCTCCAGGGACGGTGCCTCCACCACCTCCCTGGGCAGCCCATTCCAATGCCAATTCCTGTGCTGCTGCTTCTCTCTGTGAAGAACTTCCTCCTAACATCCAGCCTATACCTACCCTGGCACAACTTGAGACTGTGTCCCCTTGTTCTATTGCTGCTTGCCTGGCAGAAGAGGCCAGCCCCCACCTGGCTACAATGTCCCTTCAGGTAGTTGTAGACAGCAATGAGGTCACCCCTGAGCCTCCTCTTCTCCAGGCTAAACAACCCCAGCCTCTCCTCATCAGTAGGCATGTTGGAATCTTTGCTTGCTCTGCAAAGCCCAGTGGAAAACCCACATAGCTGAAGTGAATGGGTGAATGGGGAGATCCACACAGATCACCAGTGGATGTTGAGAAGGAGAAACTCCCAGTTCACTGCATGGAAGGAAGTAGAGCAGAGAGTCTTGTGTTGTTTCTTCTTTCTGACACTTCCATGTTAAAATCCTCTGGGAATGTCCATTACATTTCTAAACGTGGATCCTCTTCCCAACCTGGCTGTTTCCATGAAATCATAGAACAGCCCAGGTTGGAAAGAATACCTAAGTCCCTAAGGTGCCACCTTTCCTGAGGAGATGAGATTGCCTAGCACCCTGTCCAGTCAGTCACATCTTGAAAACCTCCTCTGCCACGTCCCTGCCACTGGAGAGATTGCTCCAGTGAATTCTTTTTCTTCACAAGGAGCCACGTGGAGATTACAGGGGACAACAGGTACAAGTGGCATCAGGATAGGTTCCACCACAACGTGAGAAAGAAATTAAACCTCTGGCTGTGTATGTGTGGATCCATGTGTGACTTGAATAACTGTGTATGCAATACACATTTAGTCACAACCTGGCCTAGAAAGCCTCTTTATTCCAGATCTGCTCACCAACCCATTTCTAAGCAGTAGCTCAATCCCTGTAACCTTTCAAGCTTGCTGAAGTGAGATGTCTAATGGGAGCTGGGTCACTTCCCTTCAGCATGCTCTGTGTTTAACCCTGCTCTTACCATTTGAGAGGAGGTGATTTTTCCATTCCTTATCCCTCCTTTTTTCCCAGACTCACAAGCTAGGATGATGCTGGCTAGGATGATCTTCGTGCGCAGGGCATGAACCTTGCTTGGATGCTCACTGGAGGTGAGCTCTTCTTACAAGAGGAAAGTTACCAGATGTATGCAGGAGGAAGGAGTTGGGAAAGCAGGACTAATCTCTCTTCTGGAGGATCACTGTGCTCACAGGACATGAACCTTGCTTGGATGCTCACTGGAGATGGACCCTTTCTAAAAGAGGGGAGTTACCAGACGCATGCTTAAGGAAGGAGTGAGAGAGCAGGACTAAGCAGCTCTCTCCTGGAGACTCACTGTACATTGCATAAAGTGGTGGCCTGTTTTTGTGGAGGGGTAGGCAGAAGCAGTCAACAGCCCATTTGTTCCCCAGTGCAGCTCACCCTTTGTGAGAATGTCACACAAAACTCTGCTCTTCCTTCACGTGATGGCTCCAGAAGTGTGCATGTATCTGTGAACTCACGCTGCTGGTGCAGCCTGGTGGGGGGCATGACCTAGAGAGCATCCAACTGTGGTCGGTGCTGGGGACCCACAGTGAGCCCTCCCTGGAGCTGGGGCAGGGCAGGCAAAGCAGGTCTGTGCAGCCCCCAGCTGGGGGTGCTTGTGCCTACCTGCTTTCACCTTTGGAAGAAGAGTGTTGGTTAATTCATACCGAGAGCTGGTGGTTTCTGAAGTGCTTCAGAAGTGAAGGTGTGCAGCAATGTTAGGTGTCCTGACCTCAGCTCAGTGCTCATCAGAAGTTGTTCCCCAGGCTGTCACTTCTTCGGGGGGCAGTTTTCAGTGACCTTGGGGCATGAGCTTTTGGAAAAGACATTTTGAAATCTTCTTGTGATCTTTCTACTCTTCCACTTTCACAGCCTGCAGAATTATTCTTGTCTGTTATGTCAGTGTCTGGTTTGGGAAGTGTTCTTTTGGAAGCAGGAGAGTCCATGCACTTTCTATGGCTATTTATGCTTTCTGCCTACCACTTCCCAGACTCGTGCGTGGTATTTTAAGCTTCATTACCTCCTAGTGTTGATATGTCTGTGCTGCTTCTTCCAAGTTCAGCTGGTGCCCCTTGGCTTTGTTACATGTTTCCAAAAATACAAACTTCAGAGCAACAGGATTCAGCCAAAGTTAAAGTGTCCAAAGGAAACAGTGGCAGTACACTTAGATACTCTGTGCTACAGACAGCAAACCTTGAGCGCACAGCAGTTCCCTCATCCTATGCTGGAGCTCTGTCTGAGTGCTTTCTAACTTGCTCTTTCTGTTTCTTCATGCTTCCTTGGATTCAGAGAGAGGTAAATGACTCTTTTTTATTTCTACATTTTCATGTTTATCCTTTTGCAGCATGCACCAAACAATGTTGTATCAGGTTGCTTGTCTGAAGTTAAACTTCAGGCAGTAAATGTGTGTCTCTCCCTCTGTTACCTTTTCACCTTGCTATTAATAGTACTGTCAAGCTGATTCTGCCTTTTGGGTTGGGTCATTTGTGTTTTCTTTCGTTTTTCCAGATCCCAAACCCAACCTGTTGTTTAAACAGTTTGAAATCAAGTGCTGATAAAAATCATGTTGGTTTTGATAATTGCTCCTGGTGTTTTGAGTTGATTACTTAAATGTTGTTCTCTGCAAACTGAGATGCAAGGAATGTGTTAAAATGCATTGAATGTCTGAAAATATATAAAATGCATTCAAATCCCACCTTTCATATATAAAAAACAACAGCTAAACCCCTGTGGTACTAACAGCAGAGGCTTTAAGAGCTGTGTTCAGTGGGAGTTGGAAGCGTGATAAATTCTATCAACGTTTTGTCTCCTCTCTGTGGGGTTTGTTTTGGATCTGGCTGGGTCGGTCGCTTGTCTTTCGAGTTGGAAAAGTTGTCCCCAGACTGTTTGATTTGTTTGGATGTACAAAGGGATCGTTTGGGATTCTCTACAATGCTTCCCGTTTCATGGCAGCGCAGACAGTAAGGCATTGTAGTCAGGTGCTTTGCAGCACAAGGGCTGCTCCACTCCAAAGGCTCTTACTGATAGAGCTCAGATGAGATTTGGGGGGGTTGTTTGCTCTTTTAAATTGCAGGGACTTGAAAGTGGGACTGAGCAGAAGGAATGCAGTTTAAACATGCAGACCATTCCTCTTGTTTGCTTTGTGGAAGATAATGAGAACAGTTTCCAGGCTTGACTGGTTTTTAATCAATTCTTTAGGCAGCGTTGGCCTAGGGAAATGTTTGAACTTCCTTGCTGATGGCTTTGCAATCTAATGTGGGTTTCATGCATGTGGGAAGTGCTGATCCTCCCAGCCTAGCACTGGCAGAAGTGTGCTGCAAGCAGATTCGTGGGTAGTGTCTGTGCACGATTGCTGTGTTCTCTGGCTGAATAACAAGGAACAAAAGGAGAGAACCAGTAAGCATTGCTTAAAAAATAAATCACTCTGAGAGATTAACTCTGCCAGGGTACTCTGTCATCTTCAGTTAAGTCTGTAGCATTGCTTTGAGCATCTCAGCTTAGAATCATAGAATCAACCAGGTTGGAAGAGACCTCCAAGATCATCCAGGCCAACCTAGCACCCAGCCCTAGCCAATCAACTAGACCATGGCACTAAATGCCTCATCCAGGCTTTTCTTCAACACCTCCAGGGATGGTGACTCCACCACCTCCCTGGGCAGCCCATTCCAATGCCAATCACTCTCTCTGGCAACAACTCCCTCCTAATATCCAGCCTAGACCTCCCCCAGCACAACTTGAGACTGTGTCCCCTTGTTCTATTGCTGGTTGCCTGAGAGAAGAGACCAATCCTCACTGGCTACAGCCTCCCTTCAGGTGGTTGTAGACAGCAATGAGCTCTGCCCTGAGCCTCCTCTTCTGCAGGCTGCACACCCCCAGCTCCCTCAGCCTCTCCTCACAGGGTTTGTGCTCCAGGCCCCTCACCAGCTTTGTTGCCCTTCTCTGGACACATTCCAGTGTCTCAACATCTCTCTTGACTTGAGGAGTCCAGAACTGGACACAGCACTCAAGGTGTGGCCTGACCAGTGCTGAGTACAGGGGCAGAAGAACCTCCCTTGTCCTACTGGCCACACTGTTCCTGAGCCAGGCCAGGATGCCATTGGCTCTCTTGGCCACCTGGGCACACTGCTGGCTCATCTTCAGCTACTATCTGCCAGTACCCCCAGGTCCCTCTCTGCCTGGCTGCTCTCAGCCACTCTGTCCCCAGCCTGTAGTGCTGCTTGAGGTTGTTGTGGCCAGAGTGTAGAGCCCTGCACTTGGCCTTGTTCAGTCTCATCCCATTGGCCTCTGCCCAGCCATCCAGCCTGTCAAGGTCCCTCTGCAAATGCTTGATGCATTTCTATATTAAATCTTTTTATATTCCTTATAAACTGAGCCCCATGTCTTCCAATTTGATCTGGAAGCTAAATACTTGTTTGTCAAAATAGATTTGCAGGATCTGCTGCAGAGAGGCTGTTCAGAGGTTCTCAGGCATAACAACACATTGATTTACTTAAAGGACGTTCAGCATTCATCAGAAATACTGGACTGGCCATCTTGTGGAGTTGAGCCACCACTTTGCAGTGCTACAAAGGAGAAGCAGCAAGTGCAGTAGCCTTGACAACCTACATCATTTGTATGCTCTGCCTTGAAAACTGCCGTGCAGGGCAGGAAAGCAGCCCCCAGCCTGCACATGGTTTGTAAATGCTGAGAAGCAATTACAAGCCAAGGGAAAAAAAAATCACTGTGAAACATTTTCAGCAGTGGTCAATGGTCAGGGGTTTTCATAAGATTTGATCCCAAAGTTCAGTCTTCCAAGCTCACTGACAAAACAAGCTGAGGTCTAACCTGCTGCTTGACTTTTCCTCTTGTGTCTGACTGGCTTGGTGAGTCCCACCTCCCCTTGAGCACCAACTGAAAGGAGTGGCTGTTGCTCAGCTGGTAGCAGGGGCCTCCTGGTGCTGCCAGAATATGGTGTGGGGTCCTGTATGCTCTGATGGAGGTGATCTGTGTGCCAGGTACCTTCTTCCCAATGCGCTGCCACCCAGGGTGGTAGCAAAATCCCCATCCCTGAAGGTGTTTAAAAGCCACAGAGCTGTGGTGCTGAGAGCCATAGTTTAGCACGAGACTTTAGAGTCAGATAATGGTTGGGCTTGATTGTGTTTAAGTTCTTCTCTGACTGAAACAGTTCTGTGGTTAGACATGACTCCGTGTAAATCTGTGGCCCTTTGCAGGGGTGGAATGCAGTCCTTGGTAGCAGAAGGGGATATTATTTGCAACATCTCAGGGCCATCCTTCTGTCCCAGGAGGCAGCAGGGGCAAGGCTGAGGGGAGTCCTATCTGCTTCCCACAGGAGGTGGTGGTGGCCAGCTGGGGGAACAGCTTCATGAATCACAGAATCAACCAGCTTGGAAAAGGCCTTGAGGACGGTTGAGTCACAGTCTCACAGTATCATCAGGGTTGGAAGAGACCTCACAGATCATCAAGTCCAACCCTTTACCACAGAGCTCAAGGCTAGACCATGGCACCAAGTGCCACGTCCAATCTTCCCTTGAACAGCTCCATCCTATCACCTTCTAATTAACTAAACCATGGCACTTAGTGCCTGATCCAGCCTCCTCTTAAACACCTCCAGGGATGGTGACTCCACCACCTCCCCGGACAGCCTATTCCAATGTCAATCACTCTGTAGAACTTCTTCCTAACATCCATCCTAAACCTGCCCTGATGCAGCTTGAGACTTTGGCCCCTTGTTCTGTTGCTGGTTTCCTGGGAGAAGAGACCAACCCCACCTGGCTACAGCCTCCCTTCAGTTAGTTGTAGAGAGCAATAAGGTCTGCCCTGAGCCTCCTCTTCTCCAGGCCAAACAACCCCAGCTGAGGATCAGGCTGCAGCAAGGAAGCTGGAGTGAAGGTCGTGCAGATGCTTTCAGGCTCTGAAGGGGTGCACTGGGTATCAGCCTTATCAGCTCTCTGAGGGCTTGAGCAAATGCACAGAACTGTGACAGTGATAAGACATCAAAGCAAAACTGGCAGGCCGTGTCTTTTAGGGCTGCCAGATTAATGCCTCTGAGTATCACACAGAGTAGCCAGAGCTCCTCCTCGAGAGTCAGCAAGTGACGTGGTTAAGCAGTGAAGCCAACAGCCTGCCAGCAGGGAATAATTTGCCCTACAAACTTCATGCATGAATAAGGGAAAAAACCAGCTGGGCTCTGCCAATGCCAGACCATTTGAGAAGAATTTAACAAATGCAGAACTGGTGTTTTGCTGCAAGGAAAGCTCATTTTCAGGTTGTGTGAGAACTGAAAGAAGTGTCCCAAAAAATTCTCTGCTCGGGAGTGCATCTTAAGTACTGGGATCAGAAATTAATGGCCAGGGTAAGTGTTGTGGTGGCCAAGTCTCCCAGTCTGGCTTGTAGCAGATGAGCAGCCAAAGTTCAGGAGGGTAGGAGGGAAGGAATCTTGCAAGGGTTTCATATGTGTTTGGGGTGGACAGCAAGTGTCAGAAACACAGAGGAAATTAATTCTCTCCCACATCTCTTCCAACTCCCAGCACTGAAGAGGCAGAAGTGCATGTGGTTAAATGCACCATGACTGCTGGGGAGAAATGGGAAGACTCATGGGAGTAGTCCTCTTTCTTCCTCCTCCTGCAGGATTTGATTCCAAGTTGTTGATGTGGTCACCCCAAGAAAGGGCTGTGGGTTTCCTTTGGAGGGAGTGGAAGCACTGTTTTCATTCCCTGTCTGTCTGGTACCTGGTAGGTGGAATGAAAGTGGAAAGGTGAATCAAGCAACATTTGCAGCTTCTGTTTCATCTAGTTGTGGTTTCATGCCTTTGAGGTTTTTCTCCCAGTTTGGGTGTTACCTGCCCCCTCCCCTTAAGAAAATCACCCAGACTACACTCAGCCAGTTGGAAATTGAATGAAGCTTTATACTTGCTGCTTAGCACAATATACAAGCAGACATTTACTATATCTACAGCTATAGACAGAAATAGACAAGTTAAAAAGTGATACAGAAACACCACACCCCTCCCAGAAACCAGAGTCCCCAGGAGGGGTTCCCAGCCACCCTTCCACCTTCTCCCACCCCTCTACCTTACCCCAGACTTTGCCTTACTTTCAAGGTGAGTTTGGAGGGTTGGCCAGGGGAGTTAGGAAGCAGAAGGATTAGTCAGGCAGCAAGTTAGGGAGAGAGAAGTTCATGTAGCCCCAAAAGCCAGAGAGAGACTCTGTTATCTGTGTTTGTGTTCTTGTACATCTCAGCAAGCCTATGAGTGAAGCAGACATCACCATTGTTCCCTTTTCACAGCCTGTCATCTTAATTCTTCTCACCAAAATATCCCAGCTAGGCTCAAACTAGCACACTAACTTTGCAAACTCCCTGCCATGACCCTAGTAAAAAGACAAGAACTGAACTGGAGTCCTAGGCTTCAATTCAGCCACAAACCCTTTCCTTTCTCCTGCGTGAAAGAGCAGGCTCAATGAAAACTGAAGTGTTAATCCAGAAGATCTGTCATTTCCCATGTATGCTGCTGCAGGCTTTCTTGCACTTCAGCTTCCCAGCCATTTGTGGTGCTGGAATAGCTGTGTGCCATAGACAACCCCCATCAGAGCATGCTCTTGTTATCATAGAATGGTCTAGGTTGGAAGGGACCTCAAAGATCATCCAGTTCTGACCCCGTTCATAGGCAGGGACACTCCCCACTACAGCAGGTTGCTGAAGGCCTCATCCAAACTGGCCTTGAACACCTCCAGGGAGGGAGCAGCCACTACCTCCCTGGACAACCCATTCCAGTGTCTCACCACCCTCACTGCAAAGAACTTCTTCTTAACTTCTAGTTTAAATCTCCCCTCTGCTAGTTCAAACCCATTACTCCTCATCCTGTCATTATAAGACCTTGTCAGTAGTCCCTCCCCAGCCTTCTTGTAGCCCCCTTCAGATACTGGAAGGCCACTCCAAGGTCTCCTGGAATCCTTCTCTTCTCCATACTGAAAAGCCCCAACTCCTGTAGCCTGTCCTCCTAGCAGAGGTGCTCCAGCCCTCTCAGCATCTTCTTGTTGGTCTTACAGTTATCCACTTTTCTTCTCGTTTGTCCTCTCTCCCTTCCCTTGCTTTTTTCTCTTCCTTGGCTCATTCACTCCGCTCCCATGGACGTTCCCATCTCACTGGTGACCTGCAGCCCTCTGACCCCGGTGATTGCTCTCCCCTATTTTCTTGCTGCTTGCACAATTCAGCTGTTAGCAGGAAAGCGAAATAAAGCCTGAGGGCTGTAGATTCAGGAGGTGGTTTTCCCGCAGCCCACTGGTGTGTGCTCTCTGACCCCCCCACAACAGCAATGGGCACAAAAATCCATTCTGAGTGGATTTCAGTCAATTTTTAAGCCAAGCCCAGAGGATACAATTTTCTGGTTGGAGGATTCTTGTTACAATTTGTTATACATAAATCTGTAAAGCACTTTACATCTTTCTTTCCCTGCCTGTGTATCCTTTTAATACAGAGTTGTTTTAAATAGCAGCAGTTTAAGTTTGATTGATGAGTTAAAAAAGCTGCATTTTAGACTTCAAGGCTAAATTGTTGGGGGGCTTTTAACCAAAGGAGAGAAGGGGGGGGGGGGGAAGGTTGATACAGTTCTACAGTGCTTTGAAGAGCTAAGTTAATGGTGAGAAGGTAATGGAGGAGGTGCAGCTCTTTCAGGCAGTACTTAATTGGGCTGTCTCCTAGGACTTTAGCCTAATAGTGGCAAATGGCTGCGACTGATGCTCAAACAGGACGGCGTTAGCATAAATTGCATTTAATGTGGTGCCATTCAGCCAGGGTTGAGCAGCTAAGTGATGCTTAGCCAGGTGTTAAATAGGTAGGGCTAGGCAAGGTTTAGTCAATTACTGCATACGTTTGCCAATTAGAGAGGGTAAAAGAGCAAACACAAAGGAAATGCCTCTCTGCTTAGCGCCTCGCCTTGCCTTTGCAGTTCTCTGAATTGCATCTTTAAAAACGGCTTTCTCTAGCCCTGTGCTCCTCCAAAATGAAGATATCTCTACTGTGATCGTTTGGGTGTTCCCTGCCTCCCCCCCGCTTTGGAAATCACCCAGGCTAGACTCAGCCAGCTCTGGAAATTGAATGAAGGTTATATTTACAGCTTAGCAGAATATGCAAGCAGATATTTACAGTATATGCAGTTATGTGCACAAATGTACAAGGTAAAAGGGAATATAGAAACACAAAAGCCCTCCCAGATACCTGAGTCCCCAGGAGGGGCTTCCAACTATACTATAGAATCATAGAATCAACCAGATTGGAAGAGACCTCCAAGATCATCCAGGCCAACCTAGCAGCCAGCCCTAGCCAGTCAACTAGACCATGGCAATAAATGCCTCAGACAGGCTTTGCTTGAACACCTCCAGGGATGGTGCCTCCACCACCTCCCTGGGCAGCCCATTCCAATGCCAATCACTCTCTCTGACAACAACTTCCTCCTAACATCCAGCCTAGACCTCCCCTGGCACAGTTTGAGACTGTGTGCCCTTGTTCTATTGCTGGTTGCCTGGGAGAAGAGACCAACCCCACCTGGCTACAGCCTCGCTTCAGGTAGTTGTAGACAGCAATGAAGTCCCACCTGAGCCTCCTCTTCTCCAGGTTAAACAATCCCAGCTCCTTCAGCCTCTCCTCACAGGGCTGTGCTCCAGGCCCCTCACCAGCTTCATTGCCCTTCTCTGGACACCTTCCAGTATCTCAACATCTCTCTTGAATTGAGGAGCCCAGAACTGGACCCCCCTGCTCTATAATCCTCTGTCAACAGAACTGGTACACTTGAGTGGTTAAGGTTTAAGAATACACAGCTTTTCTTTACAGCAGGATAGATCATTCTCCCACTAAACACCTTGCTGCTCTGCCCACAAGCATGGAAGGGAATTTTCCTAGGAGCTGTGATTGAAATCCCACAGATTTCACATGCACACACCCCCTTTTGAGACAGACTCCAGCTCTGTATCCAGCCATGAGCTTTGTAAAGGTTTTTCACCTTTTTTCCCCCTTGCTCTTCCCACAGGGTGTACACCAGCAGTGATAAGGGGAGGCATTTGCTCTTTGCCAGACATCTACATTGCAAGCACGTTACTCTGCACTTCTTTGTTATCAGAAGGGCTGACTGCACATAAATCTCACTTAAATGTTAATCGGCTTCAAGTGAGCTGCAGTGGAACCAAGGTTTACAGATGAAGTGACCCAAAAGGGATCTTGAAGTGAAAGAAGTACCAGAGAGCAGTCTTTGGGCTTATTTGTTACTCAAGCATCAGATAAACAGGAAGCTGTTGCCTTCTGGTCCTGTTTAGGGCACTACAAACCTTTTCCCCCAGGTTTGCTTTTGTTACTGGAGCTGCTGGGAGCAAATCCCCAAAGCCAAGAGGGAGCGAAGAGCTCAGTTTTGTTCTACCCAACACCTGCGAAGCCTGAAGCAAGGCCTGAAGCAAGGCTGCCAAGCTCCTGCTGGCACTGGAGGAGCCAAGTGCTGTCAGCCAGTACCAACATCTCTGAGTCCCAGCTACTGGGCTGCCAGGTGTGACCCCTCCAGCGAGCGCTGGGCTGCCTTGGTACTTAATGAATGAGTGGAGGCAGGAGTAGTGTTTGTGCACTGTCAGAAGGGAGGAGGGCACTTCACCTGCTAATTTTGATTGATGATTTGCAAACAGATGGTGCTGGCAGGGATGCAGCAGCTTTTGAAGAGATCAGATTTCCTCCTCTGTCTCAGGAGACCTACAGAGGCAGGCCTGGAGTATCTGAAGGCTTATGGATGTTTACAGCCCCTGTGTGTAATTAGCCCATTTACCTCCTGCAAGCTGTTCAGGTGCTTACAGTGAAGCACTGGGGTGTGAGTCTGAAACACCACCATGAGGCTTTGATTAGCTCTGAGTAGTCAGTTCTGCTGGGCTAGCTGGAGTTTCAGCTCCTTGTGCTATGCCACCTTGTTAATGAATACAGAGAGAGTTGTAGAGTCATTAAGATTGCAAAAGACCTTTTAAGATCATTGAGTCCAACCATAATGCAGCTACCATGACTACTGAACTATATCCTGAACCCCCACATCTACATGCTTCTTGAACCCCTTCAGGAATGGGGACTCCACCACCTCCCTGGGCAGCCTGTTCCAGTGCCTGACCACTCTTTCAGTAAAGAATGTTTTCCTCATGTCCAGTCTAAACCTCCCCTGGCACAACTTGAGGCCATCTCTTCTCATTGTATTGGTAGTTACTTGGGAGAGGAGACCAACACGTCTCACTTTGCTGTCTACAACTACCTGAAGGGAGGCTGTAGCCAGGTGGGGGTTGGTCTCTTCTCCCAGGCAACTAGCAACAGAACAAGGAGGAACAGTCTCGAGTTGTGCTGGGGAAAGTATAGGCTGGATGTCAGGAGGAAGTTGTTGGCAGAGAGAGTGATTGGCATTGGAATGGGCTGCCCAGGGAGCTGGTGGAGGCACCGTCCCTGGGGGTGTTCAAGCAAAGCCTGGATGAGGCACTTAGTGCCATGGTCTGGTTGATTGGATAGGGCTGGGTGCTAGGTTGGACTGGATGATCTTGGAGGTCTCTTCCAATCTGGTTGATTCTATGATTCCTTTCAGGTATCTGTAGAGAACAGTAAGATCTCCCCTCAGCCTTCTCTTCTCCACACTAAACCTCAGCTTCCTTAGCTATTCCTCCTGTGATGCCTTCCAACCCCTCACTGCTCTTCCCCACACACACTCCAGGACCTCAATGTATTATCTATACTGTGGTGCCCAGAACTGAACTCAGTTCTCAAGCTGTGACCTCACCAGGACTGTGTACAGGGGCACCACCACTGCCCTGCTTCTCTTGGACACACTGGTTTTGATACCATTCCATGCAGAAACGTTTACAGAAGCCTTAAGACCAAGCACCAGAGAGGCTCAAAGAAAGCATTTTGTGCACTGCTGCAGTACTGAGGCAATGCCTGTTGAGCTGAGGCGAGGGTCAGGTGCCCCCAGCAGCCACCAGCACCCCCGTGGGTGGGAAGTGATGTTTTCAAGTTGACTTAAGGCAAGGGGAACTTCACAGGACAAGAAGGAGAGGTTTCTCACAGCCCTCAGGGGCTCTCCAGGCCATACAGCAGAGACTTGGTGCAAAGAGTGGAGGTGTCAGGTGGCTGCTCTGTCAGAGGGTCAGCACACTGCATTTGGACTGATAACAACATCTTCGGGGGCAGTATCTGCCCTTTGGCAAGCACAGAGCAGGTCTGGCTGATCGTGACTATTGTCACCCTCCTCTTACAGGGACAACAGGGTTGTAGGCACTTCTTTCATAGAATCATAGAATCAGCCAGGTTGGAAGAGACCTCCAAGATCATTCAGGCCAACCTAGCACCCAGCCCTGTCAATCAACTAGACCATGGCACTAAGTGCCTCAGCCAGGCTTTGCCTGAACACCTCCAGGGATGGTGACTCCACCACCTCCCTGGGCAGCCCATTCCAATGCCAATCACTCTCTCTGTGAAGAACTTCCTCCTAACATCCAGCCTAAACCTCCCCTGGCACAACTTGAGACTGTGTCCCCTTCTTCTGTTGCTGGTTGCCTGGCAGAAGAGACCAACCCCTACCTGGCTACAACCTGTGGCAGAGCTGAAGTGGCAGGTGAGCCCCTTTGTCACCTGGAGCATCCCACTAGGGATACCACATCCATAACACTCACCAGACTCCTTCTCCCTGCCCTCATGACAGGTCTGACCATTCAGAGACACTCCTGAGCCCAGGTTCTGTGTGGTGGCTTGGTCATTTGGCTGTCATTAACCTTCCAGGAGCAGAGAAGTGTTGCCACCATAAAGCACAGGAGCTTGTTAATGTCACTGCTGCCCTCCACCATGGTTTTCTTTGATCAAACAAGGAAATTCACACTTGTGAGAGAAAGAAAAGCTCAGCAGGCTGCTGTCAGTCCACCTCTCTGTCTTCAAAATGCTGTTGGAAATGCTCTCATCTAAGAGTGCTTCCCACTTAGGGGGCATAATTATGGATTTTGTTCCTTTATGACCCAAATCTTTGATTCTGGCAGAATTCAGCCTTTAGTTTAAGGCAGCTTTCATTGCTTGCCTCAATTTTCTCTCTGCAGTTCTTTTGCATCCTACCTCCACTGGGAGGTAATGTGCTGACTAAGCACATTTGGTATTATCCTACAGATTCCCTTAGGGCTGAAAGTCCTTTCAGCTGAGCTTCAGATTCAGATCGACTTACTGCAGGGTGAGATTTGATGTGGCTGCAGGGGTTGTCCATGCATCAAGGACTTGACAGAGCAGTGGAGATGCCCTGTCTGAAGTGATCTCCTACTGCACAGCACAGTAGTTCATCTGGGCAGTTGTGGTGTGCCACAGCCAAACTCCTTAGAAGCATAGAATCAGAATCAGTCAGGGTTGGAAGGGACCACAAGGATCATCTAGTTCCAACCCCTCTGCCATGGGCAGGGACCCTCACACTAGATCAGGCTGTCTAGAGTCTCATCCAGCTTGGCCTTAAACACCTTCAGGGATAAGGCTTCCACCACCTCCCTGGGCAACCCATTCCAGGCTCTCACCACCCTCATGCTGAACAACTTCTTCTTAGCATCCAGTCTGAATTTATTCTGTTACAAATGGGTTGTTTTGTCCACCCAGAGTATCCCTTCTGTCTCTTCATCAGTAAAGATCTTGCTGGTAATTATTCATGTGTAAAGAGGAAAGGCACTGGAAAGAGACTTGAGGCATAAGAGGCCTGAAGCTTCCCTCATCTGAGGGAATCCTCTTTAGCTACTCAGCATGGCTCTACCAGGGATGGAAATAAAGTAGCCTGGAGGTTGTGGGAGAGATTGGGCTGTGGTTGCTCAGGGGACATGAAAAGGCAGAGGACTAAGAGCAAGGAGCACAAACCTGGTACACAAGGAGATAAGTGAGTTGGGAAGAAGCATGGCTTTGCCCAGTTGCCATCTCTGCATGTCTGCAGCTTCGTGTTCCCAGCATGAGTGAGTTGATGTCTTTGTCCCAAAAGGCTCATGAAGGCAAATTATCTCTGCAAGGACCATGGTGGATCAAGGGCACTCCTCAATTTAGTGTCCCAAACCCAGGGATATATCCAGACCCTGATGCTTTCTTTACACTGTGGCCCCACTTCAGCTTTTCCAGAAGGCTTCTAAGTCTTCAACCAGCCTGAGAACAAACAGACATCATCCTGGCACTTCCATCACCCATGGTAGAAAGCTGTACCATGCTGTGGTGACTGACCTGCATGCTACAAAACTTTTGTAGGGCAGCTTTATTTAACTTCCAAAAAAATAAGGCCAGAAATTTAGGCCAATTAGTGTGAGCAAAGCTCAGCAGGTTCACATCTCCCTTATGCAGCCAGATCTCTAATTACTCTCTGCATATCTTAAACACTTTAGAGAGTTCTCTGAAGGAGGATTTTTCTCAGCTGCAATGTTGTGTCCTGTTTCTCAGGGTTGGGTTTTCTTTTGGTTGGTTTGGGGTTTTATTTATTATTAGCATTTAGGAGCTGTGTGTTTCCTGTCTTAACCTGCAGCTTGGGGATTTCTCTCTTCTTTTTATCTGTCTCCAATGAAATACTTGAGTACATTTTGCTCTGTGTTTTGAGTTGCAGTTGGGACTACAGGCTGTAAGTTCAGTGAGGTGCCAATGTCAGGAAACCATAATGAATCACAGAACATTAGGAGTTGGAAGGGACCTCCAAAGATTATCCAGTTCAATGCCCTGGCAGAGCAGGATCACCTGGAGCAGGGGTGATGCTTTGGGTGTTACCCCCACCCCCCTTATGAAATCACCCAGACTAGACTCAGCAGAGCTGTGAATTAGAATGAAGCTTTCTACTTACAGTTTAGCACAGTATCCAAGCAGGTATTCATAATAGATACAGCTATAGACAGAAACAGACAAGTTAAAAAGGTAATACAGATACACAACAGCCCTCCCAGAAACCTGAGTCACCCAGGAGGGGCTCCCAACCACCCTTCCACCTCCTTTCCACCCCTCTACCTTACCCCAGACTTTGCCTTATGTTTAAGGTGAGTTTGGACAATTGGCATGGGAGGTTAAGAAGCAGACAGCTTAGTTACACAGACAACAGGTTAGAGAGAGAAGGGAGGCAGCCAGAGCCAGAGAGAGCAACCATGCTATCTGTGTTTGTGTTCTTGTTTTCATACATCTCAGCAAGCCTGTGAGTGCAGTACACATCAGCATTGTTTCCTTTTCACAGCCTGTCATCTAATTCTTCTCACTAAAATATCCCAACTAGGCTCAAACTGGGTCACAAAGAAGTGCATCCAGGTGGGTTTTGAATATCTCCAGAAAAGGAGACTCCACAATCTCTTTGAGCAACCTGTTCCAGGGCTCTGTCTCCCTTTCCTTACGTTCACATGAGACCTCCTTTGCTCCAGCTTGCATCCATTGTGCCTTGTCCTGTCATTGGGCACCACAGAGCAAGCAGAGCTTGGGTCTGTCCTCCTGACACTGCCCTTCACATCTTTATAGACATTAATGAGGTCACTTCTGAGTGTCATCTTCTCCAGACTAAAGAGCCCCAGCTCCCTCAACCTTTCTTTGTAAGGGACATGTTCCACTGCCTTCAGCATCTTTGTTACTCTGTACTGGACTCTCAAGTGCTTCCTTCAGGTCTTTATTGAACTATTAAGCCCAGAATTGGGCACAGTATTCCAGATGCAGCCTCACCAGGGCAGAGTAGAAGGGGAGGAGAACCTCTCTCGACCTATTCAAGAGAGATGTTGAGGTGCTGGGACATGTCCAGAGCTGGTGAGAGGCCTGGAACACAAACCCTATGAGGAGAGGCTGAGGGAGCTGGGGGTATGCAGCCTGCAGAAGAGGAGGCTCAGGGCAGACCTCGTTGCTGTTACAGCTACCTGAAGGGAGGCTGTAGGCAGGTGGGGTTGGTCTCTTTCCCAGGCAACCAGTAACAGAACAAGGGGACACAGTCTCAAGCTGTGCTAGGGGAAGTATAGGCTGGATGTTAGGAGGAAGTTGTTGTCAGAGAGAGTGATTGGCATTGGAATGGGCTGCCCAGGGAGGTGGTGGAGTTCCCATCCCTGGAGGAGGTGTTCAAGCAAAGCCTGGATGAGGCACTTAGTGCCATGGTCTAGTTGACTGGCTAGGGCTGGGTGCTAGGTTGGCCTGGATGATCTTGGAGGTCTCTTCCAACCTGGTTGATTCTATGATTCTACTCACCACACCCCTTCCCATACACCACAAGATGCTGTTGGCATTCTTGGCCACAAGGGCACATTGCTGGCTCATGGACATCCTCCTGACCACCAGCGCCTCCAGGTCCCTTTCCCCTGCGCTGCTCTCCAATAGGTCAGTCCCCAGCCTCTGCTGATCCGTGGGGTTGTTCTAACTGTGTTTCATTGAACTGCTCATTAGTTACATAGATCAATCTCAAAACCCCTGGGGGTGCAGCTTGTTTCCTTTGCAGGCCTGCTCTGTCCAAGGTGTGTTTTGTTCTCTGACCGCTGAGACACACTGATTTGGTGAGAGCAGGACTTGCTGTTCAGGAGACGCTGCTGGATGAATCCTGCTTGTTCCTGACACGTTGCTTGGTTTTGTTTGCACAGAGACTTTGCTTATGTGGCAAGAGACAAGGACACCAGGATTCTGAAATGTCATGTCTTCCGCTGTGACACTCCCGCCAAAGCCATCGCCACCAGCCTGCACGAGATCTGCTCCAAGGCAAGTGCACCAGAGGGGTTCAGGTCAGCTGCATTTGGCTGTTTATTAACTTCTGAAGGCTGGCCAGGAGTGGGGGGACAGGCTCTGCTCACTTGTTCCCTGTGACAGGACAAGGAGCAATGGAATGTAAGCTGCAGCATAGGAGGTTCCAGCTCAGCACAAGGGGGAACTTCTTTACTGTAAGGGTCACAGAGCACTGGAACAGGCTCCCCAGAGAAGCTGTGGAGTCTCCTCTGGAGACTTTCAAGGCCTGTGTGGATGCATTCCTCTGTGACCTGAGCTAGATTATGGTCCTGCTCTGGCACGGGGGTTGGACTCGATGGTCTCCTTGGGTCCCTTCCAACCCCAGACATCCTGTGATACTCACTACACTTTTGCTGTTGATAACATGTAGCCAAAGGTTTGGGTTTTTCCCCCTGTCCTCCATCTGTCTTTCTTCTAGGCTTGGACAACACTTAAGTTCTTTATGCAGTTAAGGAAGGACGAATAAACTGGAGGGAAGTGAAAATGATTATCTAGTAACAATCCCCTGTTTAGTCACGTAGCTTCTGATTTGTTTCAGAAACTAGGGTTGTGAGGCAAGGAAATTTATGTTCCTACTTCCTCCTGTGTTGTATTTTAAACAAATAAAAGCTGTGTTCTCACTGTCTTCTCCAGATCATGGCTGAACGGAAGAATGCTAAAGCTATGGCTTGCAGCTCACTGCAGGACAGGACAAGTGTCACTCTTGATGTTCCTCTGCAAGGTACTGTGTGTTACCCCTGCTCTCCTTGGCTTCTTCCTCTCTTGGGTTTTGTTTCTGATGCTGCTTCTGACCAAAAAGGAGAAGGATAGTTGGAGGCCAGGAGTGCAATCCTGCCTTTTAGTTACTCTATCAGACAGGAAGCTGTTGCTGTGTTACATCAAGCATGCTGTTTGGTTGTGGTGGCAGTGGTGGAGTCCTGCTCCCTTCTGTCAGCTCTTGCTTGTCGTTGTGGTGGCAGTGGTGGAGTCCTGCTCCCTTCTGTCAGCTCTTGCTTGTCGTTGTGGTGGCAGTGGTGGAGACCTGCTCCCTTCTGTCAGCTCTTGCTTGTCATTGTGGTGGCAGTGGTGGAGTCCTGCTCCCTTCTGTCAGTTCATGCTTGTTGGTTGTGGTGGCAGTGATGGAGTCCTGCTCCCTTCTGTCAGTTCATGCTTGTTGGTTGTGGTGGCAGTGGTGGAGTCCTGCTCCCTTCTGACAGTTCATGCTTGTTGGTTGTGGTGGCAGTGATGGAGTCCTGCTCCCTTCTGTCAGTTCATGCTTGTTGGTTGTGGTGGCAGTGATGGAGTCCTGCTCCCTTCTGTCAGTTCATGCTTGTTGGTTGTGGTGGCAGTGATGGAGTCCTGCTCCCTTCTGTCAGTTCATGCTTGTTGGTTGTGGTGGCAGTGGTGGAGTCCTGCTCCCTTCTGTCAGTTCATGCTTGTTGGTTGTGGTGGCAGTGATGGAGTCCTGCTCCCTTCTGTCAGTTCATGCTTGTTGGTTGTGGTGGCAGTGGTGGAGTCCTGCTGGTGCTTTTCTTCCTTCATTTCAGAACACAGATGCCCCAGATGTAGTGTGTCTTACTGGTGGCTACTTGCATGCATTGTGCTGTGCAAATCAAAACACTTTCTGGCTTGAAACTGCAGAAACTGACCAGGAATTTCCGTACAAACAGAACAGACACTTGGCATCAGAGGAGCTGCAGGAGGACTCCTCTTAGGAGAGAGATGCAAGTGTGCTGTTAGCCAATTTGAGGGTCTTTTGCACACTGGTAGGAGAAAGTTGCCTTGGCAAGCCTTTGCTACTCATAGCTTAAGAGATGCTATTTTGAAAGTGGTCCAGGGGAAGAAATAGACTTTAACATGATGGGAAAGTCTGTGCTTGGAGATCTACCAGTTAACACTGAATACCTTACTCCATCCATCCACTGTTGGAATTGTCTGCTCAGAGCAGTGTTGGTTACTTGTAAACTGTTTAACTTTGTACCAGAGATGGTGTTAGAAACAGAATCCACAGTTTACACAGTCAGGCAGTGAAACTTGGGTCTGTGTGTCTCAGGAACACAATCATCTGTATTTTCTGACCTTGTTCTTAGCATAGATCAAGAGCTGGGGGGGTGCAAATTTATCTCTGATTCCTTAGAAATTATTGAGCCTGCTTCTTGTCACAAGGAATAAAAGAGCCTTTTAATCAGTGCAGTACCTTCAGAGTACAATTTCTGAGTAAACTGGTTTATTGATGAAATAAAAGTGGTTTGCTCTGCTGTGAATGCTGATTAACAGAAACTGATTTTTGTTCCCATGCAGTAGATTTCCCAACACCAAAGACAGAACTGGTCCAGAAGTTCCACGTCCAGTACCTGGGCATGCTGCCTGTAGCTAAACCTGTGGGTATGTAACACTTCAGTGACTTCCAAAGTATTTTGCATAAACTAAGGGCTGAGTGATTTTTGCAGGGCAGCCACTCTTGTACCTCAGTCATACAGGTCAGGCATGAAGATACCTAACATCCAGGGCCTCATTTGAACATGTGCTTTGCAGCCAGAGAGTTTTGGGAGCTGCCAAGAACAATGGAGGTTCCTTCTGCTACCCTCTCTCTGCTACTGCTGAGAAGGGCCCTAGAGAACCAAACTGGTACCACCCAGCTAACCAAGATGTGATACGGGGATTTTCTAAGCAAGAGGCACCCTTTGCAGATGAAGAAAACCAACTTCAGCCCTTCCTTCCATCATCCAATTAATTTCAGTGAGTCACAGAATCACAGAATCAGTCAGGGTTGGAAGGGACCACAAGGAGCAGCCAGTTCCAACCCCCCTGACATGCCCAGGGACACCCTACCCTAGAGCAGGCTGCCCACAGCCCCATCCACCCTGGCCTTAAACACCTCCAGGGACAGGGCCTCAACCACCTCCCTGGGCAACCCATTCCAGGCTCTCCCCACTCTCATGGTGAAGAACTTCCTCCTCACATCCAGCCTGAAGCTACCCACCTCCAGGCCAATGTGTTTGCTACTATTTGGAAACATTTCTGTTGTCTGCTCATGTGTTTCATTTTCCATCATTGCATTTTCTTCTCTGTTAGGAATGGATACTCTGAACAGTGCCATTGAAAGCCTGATGACTTCCTCTAGCAAAGAAGACTGGATGCCAGTCACCATGAATGTTGCTGATGCTACTGTCACAGTCATCAATGAAAGGGTAAGGTCTCTTGAAACCACACCTAACAGGATGGGAGGGTTGAAAACCACACAGCAGCACTGGTGGGAAGAGTAAATTCACACTTGAGTTCATCTGCTTATTTTGCATCTTGTTTCTTTCCACAGCTGGAATCAGCTTCAGATTTATTCACCACTCCAAGCTAAATTATTACAAGTGTTCATTAGAGACTTAAAACAAAGCTTTCCCCTGACGACATATTTAGAGCCTAAATTGTTGTAGGTCTTCAAAAATTCCAGGGATGGAGCTTCCACCACCTCCCTGTGCAACCTGTTCCAGTGTCTCACCACCCTCGTGGTGAAGAACTTCTTCCTAATGTCCAATCTCAATTTCCCCCTGCTTGGATCCATCCCCCCCTGGTCCTATTACCACACCACACCCTTGACTGCAAGTTGCACAGGACAGTCCCAACAGTGGCAGAGCCAAGAGTAATGGTCCATGATTTGATTTGTGAGCAGAATGAAGAGGAGATCTTGGTGGAGTGCCGTGTGCGGTTCCTGTCCTTCATGGGCGTGGGCAAGGACATCCACACGTTTGCCTTCATCATGGACACCGGGAACCAGCATTTCGAGTGCCACGTCTTCTGGTGTGAACCCAACGCAGGCAACGTCTCAGAAGCTGTTCAGGCGGCTTGTATGGTAAGTGAGCTTCTTCAGGGGCACCCAGCAGCCTCTAGATCCATCACCACAGAGTCCCAGAACCTTAGAGGATGGAAGGGACCTCCAGAGATCGTCCAGTCCAGCCTCCTGGCCAAGGCAGCATCCCCTACGGTAGTTCACACAGGAATCATAGAATCACTCAGGGTTGGAAGGGACCACAAGGATCATCTAGTTCCAACCCCCCTGACATGCCCAGGGACATCCTACCCTAGAGCAGGCTGCCCACAGCCTCATCCAGCCTGGCCTTAAACACCTCCAGGAATGGGGCCTCAACCACCTCCCTGGGCAACCCATTCCAGGCTCTCACCACTCTCATGCTCAACAGCTTCCTCCTCATGTCCAGCCTGAGCCTACCCACCTCCGGCTTTGCTCCATTCCCCCCAGTCCTGTCACTCCTTGACAGCCTCAGAAGTCCCTCCCCAGCTTTTTTGAAGGCCCCCTTCAGATCCTGGAAGGCCACGGGAAGGTCACCTGGGAGCCTCCTCTTCTCCAGACTGAACAGCCCCAACTCTTTCAGTCTGTGCTCACAGCAGAGCTGCTCCATCCCTCTGATCCTCCTTGTGGCCTTTCTCTGGACACACTCCAGCATGTCCACGTCCTTCTTGTAATGGGGGCTCCAGAACAGGATGCAGTGCTCCAGGTGGGGTCTCAGCAGAGCAGAGTAGAGGGGGAGAATCACCTCTGTCGACCTGCTGGCCACACTTCTCCTGATGCAGCCCAGGCTCTGCATA
This sequence comes from Pogoniulus pusillus, assembly GCF_015220805.1. Classification (NCBI taxonomy): domain Eukaryota; kingdom Metazoa; phylum Chordata; class Aves; order Piciformes; family Lybiidae; genus Pogoniulus; species Pogoniulus pusillus. The sequence continues at coordinate 34,399,255 of NC_087272.1, read as the reverse complement.
GCTTTCTGGGCTGCAAGTGCACACTACTGGCTCATGTTAAGCTTCTCATCCACCAGCACTCCAAAGTGCCTCTCCTCGGGGCTGCTCTCCAGCCAGTCACTGCCCAGCTTGGATTTGTGCTTGGCATTGCCCTGACCCAAATGCAGGACCCTGCACTTGTTCTTGTTGAACCTCCTGAGGTTGGCTTGTGCCCACCTCTCCAGCCTGTCCAGGTCCCTCTGGATGGCATCCCTGCCCTCCAGCATGTCTGCTGCACCACACAGAGAGAATATTTTGCAGGTGGAATGCATCCAGGCAGGTTTTGGAAGTCTCCTGAGAAGGAGACTCCACAACCTCTCTGGGCAGCCTGCTCCAGGGCTCTGTCACCCTCACTGTAAAGAAGTTCCACCACCTTTGTCATCTTCCCAAACTGGCACTTGTATGAATTTCAAGAGAGAAGACAAAGGAACAGATAAAAATAGGAACTGGAGTACTGATGTGTTGAGCTAATTAAACCCCCCAACAGTTTTAAATCTGGAATGTCAATTTGGTGTACAGTGTCCCCTTTAATCATCTTCCCACCTAACCCCTGCAGCCTCTGTGTGACTCAGATCTTTCCTGTCACTACATGAGGTATCTAATGCTGGAGAAACATGTTGCTCAGAGCTGTGTCACACAGTCTAGTGACGTGCAGTGAGAATCATCCTTTTTCAAGAGCAAATGAACCCAGAAGTCTCAATTTTTCCAGTTCCAAAGGGCTGTTTGTGTGGTTTAGCATCCATCATCTGCTAGTGAAGAGTTTCTGCCCACAGACCTACACACCACTGTCCCAGTAACTTCCTCTGGGCTGTTTCACAGAACTATTTTGGTTGGAAAAGCCCTCTAAGATCATTGAGTCCAACCATCAACTTGAGACAACCATGGCCATTAAACTATTTGCCCAGGTGCCACAGCCATGTGTTTCTTGAGCACCTCCAGTAATGGTGACTCCATCACCATCCTGGTCAGCCTGTTCCAATGCCTGACCACTCTTGCAGGAAAGAAATTGTTCTTAATGTACAACCTGAACCTCCTCAGGCACAATTTCAAGCCAGATTACCTGATATTAAAGATCAACCCCCACCTGACTCCAACCTCCTTTCAGGGAGTTGTAGAGAGCGAGGGCTGCCCTCAGCCTCCTCTTCTCCAGACAAAACAACCCTAGTTCCTCAGCTGCTCCTCACCAGCCCTGTTCTCCGGACTCCTGTTGCCCTTCTCTGGACCAGCTCCAGCACCTCAGTGTCCTTGTTGTAGTGAGTGCCCCAAACTGAACAGTATTTGAGGTGTGGCCTCATCAGGCACCATCTCTTCCCTACTCCTGCTGGCCACACAGTTGTTGATGCGGGCCAGGATGTCACATCCAGAAGGGAGGTTTGACTCTGTTTCACGACCACGTGTCAGGAGCGCGCTTGCAGTGCGGGGTGAGGATTGCAGAAGGCTTTTGCTGTGTTGCAGTTACGGTATCAGAAGTGCTTGGTGGCCAGACCTCCTTCTCAGAAAGTGCGCCCGCCCCCCCCTCCCGCGGACTCGGTGACCAGAAGAGTTACGACCAACGTGAAGCGAGGAGTGCTGTCCCTCATTGACACTTTGAAACAGAAGCGCCCGGTCACCGAGGCGCCCTAGCTGCCCCGGGGAGGAGCCTGCTCCCCTCCAGCTGAAGATAGCAGTAGCCACGCTAAGGAACGTGAACTGCCGACGTCTGGCCTGCCCTTTGCAGCTGCTGATGCTTTGTCTTCAGAGAACTCGCCCTTCCCGAACCCCTGTTAGACAAGCATGTTCTCTCCTCCTCGCCACCGTCCTGTGATATGAAAAGAAGCATGAATTAAGTTTTTTGCTGTCAAGTGAGTTCCATCATGAGCAATGGAAGGTCTGTTTGATTGTAAATACCTGAACAGTTACACAGAACAAGAATATGGCCACGTCCCTCCCACTGAACTCACGCTAGAGCCCTTGGAGTGAATGATGCCTGAGTTGGTAGCTTCACCGTCTTGAGCCGGCTTGGTCACAAACCCATCCTCAACCCTGCAGCGCTCCGCTCTGTGTTCAGCACTGGAGTAGGTACTCTTTGAGTTACTGTAGGTTAAACACCAAGGCTTGTTTGTCACACAGCTACACCTCTTAGTTTGCGGTTGTTTGTCAGCGCTGCTCTGGCAACCACTCCAGCACCTCCCTGCCACGCCTGTCAATCACGGGGTCGATATTTCACCTCCTGGTTGTGCATGATGGTCTGAGAGAAGAATTGGGTTTAGTACCAAACCAGGGCTGGAAATACCAGAAGGCTTTTCAGCAGCTGAGCTGTAGGGTCATCTGTGCAAGCTTTGCAGCGTTAACCACACAGACACACCTGTTGGCTGTTAAATTTATTCTCCTACATCTGCCATTCACCTGTCAAAACCTTCATTTGCTGCACGCAGGGCTGAAACCAATCAAGAGCAAGGAAGAATTTAGCAATTTGATTGTCCTACAGGGACCAGAATCTCAGCATGGGCAGAGGAGAGTTAGAAGGAACCTCTGCAGATCATCAGAGCAGGGGCACCTAGAGCAGGTTGCACAGCAGTACATCCAGGTGGGTTTTGAAAGCTTCCAGAGAAGGAGACTCCACAACCTCTCTGGGCAGCCTGTTCCAGTGCTCCAGCACCACCAGTAAAGTAGTTTCTCCTGATGTTCAAGTGAACACTCCACACCTTTTCCATCCAGGTGTTGGATGAAATGTTCAGTTCAGTGTCCCTCACCCCTCAGTCTGTAGCTGACTAATTAACATGCCACAAAAGGAACAATGGATCTTGCTCAAAGCTTCCATTCAATTCCTTGTAATGCTTTTGTGGCACAGTAAGCAGAGAGCTTCTACCAGGGCAGTGCTTCAGGTGCTACAGGCCGACTCCCGCAGCTTCATCTGCGTGCCTCCATTGACACACTACTGCAGGCTCTGGCAAAGTCAGCCCAGTGCCAGCTCTTACAGCTGTACCTCAGACTGATTCTCCACCGCAGCTGTACACCTTGAGGCTCTCCCTTAGCCATCTCCTGCTTCAGTCTGCAGATTGGTACCAACTTTGGAAATGGATCAGTCAAGGTATTTGTAACCAGCAGTAACACATTTTTGCCTCCCATTATAGATAACGTTCCACACTGTCTGCCCAAGCCTGCAACTCTTGCCATGCTGTAAGCCTCAAAGAACAATGGCAAGGTCGTTATGACAGGAGCTCTTTTCTTATTTCACTATGCAAGAGACTGTTAGAAACAAAACTATTTTGCTTTTTATTTCTTAAAAGAAATTAACAGCAGCACCTGGCAGTGAAACATAGGAACACAAGAGGTAAGGAATGATGATTGAAGAGGTTTCTGCACCTGAAAACACAGAGAGATCTTTAACTAAACTCAGTGCCATGCATAGACAAGTGTCAGGTGAAGGCTGGCTATGCAACTCTTGTCATTAAATCGAGCTCTCCAGAATACCCCCTGCAGAGCTGAGCCCCACCCAGCTCAAGCCTCTTCTCACCCCACTTCTGCACCCCAAGCACTGCCGTGTCTCCCCTCCCAGGGCTTACATTCCTGCTAGCTCCTTTGCACCAGCGAAGCTGGAGAAGTTGCTTGCACCAAGTAGGCAGGGAGTGTGCATAGCCCTAGGTGAAGGGACAAGAACAATCTCACCCCTTTTAACAGCTCCAGTGGCTTTACCTGACCATGGACCCACATCCCAAACATGGAGACGGCAGCTAGCAGCACACGTAGGTGCTTGGTTAGCTTCTAGGGTTGATCCCAGTGATGCCTGCTAGGAGCAGTGTGAAAACTCACTTCCTATAATGACTGCTGTCAACGTCTGGTGGCTGGCAATGTACCTTCAGGTAGGATCCTGAAGTTAGGAGATCAAGGTTCCCTTACTCGTCATCACTGTGCTAGAAATTCCAACTTTATCCTGTGTTAAACTGCAGAAAATACTTGACAGTGTCTTTACAGTTCCAGCTGGATATGCCAAGATTTGGGATTTGCAACCTTTTGCTACAACAGTGCATTTTAAAAGAGCAGAATTACATTTTATTGGTCTGCACAGTGCTGCTTCTTCCCAGGAGAGATCTGGACTGTCTTTAAGCCAACACTTAGCAAAGAGTGGTGTAAAGGTTCTGTGTGGGTTAGTGTTGAGGCTATGAACATCTAGTGAGCTTTTAAATAGCACAGCAAGGGCTGAGGAGAAGACAGGGAAGTACTTGCAAAGCTGTAGGTCACTTTGCCAATGTCTGTTTTAAGAGTTTTGTGTCTGTCAACAAAAGGTTGTTGACTTTGCAAATGTGCTTAATGGTCTGACTATTTGTGGCCTTCCTGCTTCAGTAGAGCTCCTTTTATTAGCCAAGAGGTGAGCCACAGACCAGGTGTTTGCAGAACCAGAGCCTAGGCCTGCAGTAGCTTTTGCTGACCGATAGCTCCAGCCCTTCTTCTTACCACGGCCAACCAGAGTCTGTGCGGAGTGCGTGCGTGTGTCTGAGCAACTGCCACCCTTTTAGCTGACCTTAGAGCCACCCTTCCGTGACCTATGCATTTTCGGGGTAATACCTAGTGGGTCTGTAGGCAGGCAGCCGTGTTCACTATGCCTTGTATGTCTGATGCCATATTCTAACTTAACCTGTTAAATACAGCTTAAAATATTTTTATTTTATTTATTCTATTTTTACTGAAATCTCCTCCATTATTAAGTTGATGTATTGTCTTTACTTGGATGTGCTCTTGTAACATTCTCCACTCTGTGTACTATAGGTTGCCTGAAAAAAACAAACAAAGAGAAGGCAGGCTTTGTAATTATTTGTAGTCACATTTTTATTGAAGTCTGTAGAAAAAAAAAAAGGAAAAGAAAACAAACAAAAAAAAATCCCCAAACATGTAAAGCAAAGCTAATTTCTTAATTTTCTTTTGGGTTGTTTTCAATGCAAGTAGGTAGTTAGGGGTAAGTATCACACATCAGCCACCTCATCAATACCCTTCCTTGCAGAAGCAAGGAGATTTTATATTCACAGTCAAGGACTCAGACAAAAAAAAACCCTTTCTTTTGAAAATCTGCAGTGCTGGCTGCAGGTTTGTTTTCAGCCGTTTTACACTTTCATTTGAAGGGGAGCCAAGAGGGATGTGGGAGAGAGAAAAGGGCCACCTTACAGGGTGGTTAAAGGGAAGGCAGAAAAGGCCAACCTCAGAAAAAATTGTCAGCTGTTTTGTGTGCAGTCACCTGTGCCTATGGGAACAAGAGGCCCCTTCCCGACAGAAACCACGGAGTAGCTCACAGCTTATGCCAGTTCTGCCTCGCTAGGAGTTCTACATCCCTTTGAATTTCATCAAGCATTTCATACATCATTTAACCAGGATCTAAAATGATTAGGAAAAGAGAAACTTCCTCATTTCAACAGTCAATAGGGGCTCAGCCCTTCGGCAGCATCAGGAAGCCACTCACTCCTGCTCGGGCAGGTTCACGAGTACCTTGCTAACACTTGTGCTGTGCAGTCAGCCAAAGCAGGTCTGAGTTCCTGAACAGCAGTGAGAAAGAAGGGAACCTCCCCCCACTGTTTGTTAGCGGAGTTCAGTCCTACCCGAAGCACCTGACTGACACCCACAGGAAGAGTTTTCCCTGCTATTGACCACTTCTCCACATTTAAATGTAATCTGTTCTGAGAATAAATTTAGCTGCATAAAACGCTTGTCTCAATTGTTACTGGTCCATCAAAGCGAGAAATCACTTCTGTTCCAAACTCTGCTTGAGGGGAGGGAAAAGTACACTGCTGCTTTAGAGGCAATAGCAAGAGAATGGACACTTTATATCCCTGGAGAGCTGAAATCAACAGGTTCTGGTTTAAAATCACCAACAGCTAATGGCATTTCAGAAAATGAGTTCCCAAGACACAGCTTTACTATCAGACGTTACCGAGCGTTCAGCTGAGCACGCAGGCTTCTCTACATGCAAGCAAGCCGAAGTCAGGCCCAGAGGCTGCCACCATGAGATGTTCCTGCTTCCAAGGTGAACTGCTGACCTGCAGAATCAACTTCTTCACCACCAGCTCTGGTATTTTGCTAAGACATCCAGATTCTCACTGCTTCAGCCTCCAAAGTGGTTCAAAGCTGCAAATCCCTGAAGGTAAGATGAGGTCAGTTATGGGACAGCACAAGGCAGTGTGTGTACATAGCCCAGACATTCTGTCATCAGACACAGCTCTGGTCTTCAAGGAAGACCCTGATGATACTGTGATACTGTGAATTGGAATGACATTTAATAATTAATTGTAGTTTGTTATGTTGTTAGGTTTTGATTGTAAAAAAAATAGTTCTCTAACTGCAGAACTTTAAGCCTTTCTCACCTATATTGAGAACCCTCTAAAATCTCCTCACTGTCTATCCCTTTTATCTAACTTCTCCCCCTCCCAAGATGGATTTGAAATGAAACAGGGATTTTTTTCCATCAGGTCTATCCATTGCATATGCACAGGTGTATGACTGGTCAGTAACAAAGGCAGAGCTCACCCCTCTGTTGGAACAGGTAAGGAGCATGGGATGTGCAGCAGGTGGGTGATGCCTTGGAGCAGGACAGTTGGCTCAGGTTAAAATGCTAAGAGAAACTGTCACTGATCCAATGAGGCAGCCATATCTACCTGATGACCAAGAGCCAGGTGCCTACACTGCTGGCACAGTGTCATCAACATCCTTTCTGCTATGGGTGGTGCAGTCTCACCTTAGTAAAAAACAATTTGAAACTGAGTATTCTTACAGATCTGTGCAGGTTGTGGGGTGGGGAGGGAGAAACTCGTGCTTTAACTTCTCCCTTGGCAGTGAACTGCAAGAAGCTGTTGAGTTGTGACTTCACTCCCCTCAGCAGTGTCAGCCTTCCATAGCTGAGCTGCATTCAATTTACAAACTGCTATCTACCATGGGTATGTCCATGCAAATAGCCTATCATGCACCTCTTCCCCACAGCAACATCAGCCTGCATCAGAAGCACAGAATGGTGGCTGTTGCAAGGGACCTCTGGACATCATCAAGTCCAACCCCCATGCCAAAGCAGGATCACCTAGGGCAGGCCATATAGAAACACATCCAGGAGAGTTTTGAAAGCCTCCAGAGATGGAGACTCCCCAACCTTTCTGGGCAGCCTGTTCCAGCAAACCAGCACTCTTATATTGAAGAAGTTCCTCCTCATGTTTAGATGGAACTCCTGATGTTCAGGTTCGTGCCCACTGCCCCTTGTCTTGTCACTGGGCACCACTGAAAAAGAGTTTGGTCCCACCCTGCATAAGGTCTAGAGTCATCTAGGTGAATAGTTTTATAAGGAGAGGAGTTTATACCTGTGTGCAAAGGTAGGGCAGAGGCCAAAGAGTCTCACTGCCGTGCTCGGTGGCTCGGCACAGCTGGTTTGCCCACTTTAGACAGAAGCGGTGCACGTGTTCTACCACTGGGCCCTTGTGCTCCAGCCCAGCAATGCAAGCACTGATGAGCCTGCACCCTGGGCTTGTTTGCTGGCAGCGGTGGTAAAAGTGGAGGCAAACGAATTTCCACAGGCTTCCACGCGAGCCTCTTGCGTTCTGCGCCTGCCTTTCTGGCAGGAGTCTGCCTCTCGCGCACCTTGGCTGCGGCTGACAAACGAGCTGTGTCCGAAGTGGGCTTGATAGGGCTCTTCACCTGAGCACTGCTCTCTGCTTGGATCACCTTCTTCTCTTCTGCTTTACTGACTGCTTTAGAGGCAGACACCTCAGCCTTCACTTTGGGTATGGTCTGACGGTGAAGCTGGGTGACCTTTGGCTGTGCCCCACTGGTGCTAAGGTTCTGCCGGCGCTGTGTTCCTTTCTGCTTCTTGGCCCTCTTTGGTTTTTCCACGACACCATCTAGCAGTCCTTTTGCTGCAGCACGAGCCAAAATGTCTTGAACAGACAGGCTTTCAGAAGACCCTTTCTGAACAAAGGAAACAACGACGAATCTAAGCCACCACAGAGCTGCAAGTTCAACACCTTCCTCCTGGATCCCTCAGAATTTGCCCCACAAGAAAACGAAGGCAAGAGAGAACTTGAAAGGCTTTTCCTGTGTCATTCTCTTAATTCTAAGCCCTGAGCTTCCTTCAAGCATCGTAACTGCAGTATGACAAGAAGTGCTACAAATAACCATATAAGATCTCATGCCTTTAATTTTCAATTACATTCTAATTAGCTCCCTCTCTTCTTAGTGAAAAAAGTCCTACTTTTCTCAGACACCAGAGGAAAATGATGATGCTCAGAAATGCAAACTAACCCCTTTAAGGCCTCTCCTTGGGTATCCTGCCAAGACTTTACCATTTACTCAGCAAAAGGCTTTCAAGCCAGGTTTGCTTATGCCTTAAGTTTTGGAGGGAAACATCCTTATTTTATTCAAATGCTAATGAAGTTCTGTGGGTGACACTGTCTGGAAAACCTTGGTGACACACATAGAACAAATAACTTTACTAAACACCATTTACGTCCAGTCAAGCTGTGGGTTTCATGCCAGGTTGTCACAGCAACAGTGTTTCCTTAAGATGCCCCTAGCACTGACTTAGACCAAGAGACTGCTCAGATCAGGAACAGCCCCAGAAGAAAAGGCACAGGCTGGAGAGTTGTGCTTGGCATACTACTGGAGGAGTGGCACATTTCAACTGCTTGCCTCTTCTCTGTTGCTAAGAACATCCAGGATTCATTTGTTTCAAGGTTCCATTCCCTACCTTCTTTAGTGGAAAATGGCAAAATTCTTTTTCTGTCAAGTGGTTTTAAATGATACTTTGCTTACCTCTCTTGCTAGAACAGCTAAAAAACAGCCACTGGAAACATCTGATGGCTCCAGTTTGAAAAAGCTTTCAGTAGAAGCCTCTGAATTGGAGCAAGAAGAAAAAACAGGAGGAATAAGCCTGCAAAAAGATAAATTACCAGAAAGCACCATTTAAGCATCTAAAAAGAAATACACAAGGATGTATCAAGAGTAATTCCCCAAATGAAGGCTTTCAATGACATTCTAATTCAGTTGGGGTTTTTTTTAACTGCAGTGTGAGAAAGCCTTGAGGATTTATCCTTTTAGAATTGATCTCTTCTAATAATTCCCACTTACTTATTTCCAATAATGAGGTATAATAACCACCAGATAATGATAAATGAATCTAATTAACAGCTGTGTTCTTTTCTAATGCAAGACATACATCAGTTTAGGATAAGATTTCTCCTAAGACTTAAAGTTCCCCTGAACTTTTCCACAGACCAAACTTCTCATTCCATACCTATATGGCTGCATTTTGTCTCCTTCCACTCCAGATTCCAGTGCTTTTTTCACCACTAGTTCATTTTCTTCAGAGTAAACCGAACAAGTGCAGTAAACAACAGCTTTTGCTTTAACTGCAAAACAAAGACAACTTTTCTACTGTTCAGATTCTTCAGATGCATTCTGGTCTAGTAAGGACCAAATCCTACATGCAAATTATGTTTGGATGTCATTTTTAACAATAAAATATGTCCTCCTGGCACGTATTAGCACACACAGAATTGGGTTTTGGTTGGAAAAGACTTTTAAGGCCATCTAAGTCAATTATTCTCTACCAACTCTGGTGCTAAATCATATCCCTCAGCCCAACATCTCTGCATCTCCTAAACACCTCCAGGGATGGAGACTCCACCACCTCCCTGGGCAGCCTGACCACTCTTTCAGTAAGATATTTTTCCCTAATGTCCAATGTAAACCTCCCCCATCATAACTTGAGGCTATTTCCTCTCACCTATCACTTGATACTTCAGATAAGAGACCAACACACATTTCATTACAACCTCCTTTCAGGTAGCTGTAGAGAGCAACAAGATCTCCCCTTAGCCTTCTCCCAGTTCCATTAGCCACTCCTCATGACGCCTCCCAGACCTCTTCCCAGCCTCCCTCCTCTTCTCTGGACACACTCCAGGACCTCAGAAGTATACTCTGGCACCCAGACCTGAACCCAGTGCTCAAGCTGTGGCTTCTCCAGGGCTGAGTACAGGGGCACCATCACTTCCTTAGTCCTGCTGATCACAGTTTCTGATCCAGGCCAGGATGCTGCTGGCTGCTTTGGCCACCTGGGCTCCTGTTCAGCTGGCTGTTCACCAGCACCCCCAGATCCTTTCCCACAGGGCTGCTTTGCAGTCACTGCCTGAAGCCTGTAGCACTGCTGCTGCTGCTGCCACACTTACACTGCAGTGCGTGCCTCAGCTCATTCAGCTGCCTCTCAGCCAGGACATGGAGTCTATCCTCAGACACTGATCCTCGGAAGATGTCTCTCAGCAATCCTGCATCTGGATGCAGAGAGTTGGACATTTACTAATGTAGCTTCTATTACTGTCTTCAAATCCAGCTGTTTGCAGGAGATGCTTTGGTAACAGGCCTAGTTATCACCAGCACAGTGGGAAGGGAGGTTTCATCAATCACAACCCTACCAATGCCTAATTTGTTCTTCTGTCCCTCTTCACCTGGAATTCTGCCTCGGTTTTGCTTCTGTTTAATGAAAAGTGTGCACAAAGTAGACTTAACAGAATCCATCCATAAAGGAAGGTAACCAAGGGTAAAGTATACACTGACATCCTGAATTTTCTACCCACAGCTTTTTACTGTAAGAGAAAGGCTACCCTCAAGTTTCACACCATCGATATGAAATTGTCTTTACAAAACATTCCGAACCCTTCAGTGCTGCCTAGAAAGATTCTGTTTTCTTGCTTGCTGGGAATCCTAAGCTAGGAAAATACATTCTTGTTCATGTTCTGTGGGGGAAAAAAAAAATCACCTGTACAATTTATTTACTCACTCACTTTTGTATTTCCAGTCGCCTGTACATGCATTGCATATACAAAATTATGCAAGTTATTTAATTTCTATGCTTTATAGCTGTTAAAAATCTAAAAGGAAGTGTTTGTTATGAAATGAGACCATTTACTGAAAGAGCTACAACGAGCAGACCACAATACCTGAATACAATCTCTCCCAGAAAGCATGAGCTACCTGTTGTATCAGAAGTTACCTCCACGTTCATTTATAATAAAGTCTATTGGATTGCCAACACCCAGCCCAGAGCACTGTGGTAGCAGCAAAATGACTTTTGCCTTTTCGAGTCTGGGGTCTCTTGGTTCAAGCTCAATGAAGTCTTCATGTAGCAGCTGAATATCTGGGGGAAAAAGGGGAAAACTCAGGAGTTCGACATGCAAGCAAACCTGCCTAATTTGAATGTGTTATGGGCAAAGATTCTGTGGGGCTACACACACTTCCAGAGAGCCAGAGCCTGCTAGACCCAGCTCCACCAATGTCAAACAGATTGAAGAGCTGGACTGTAGCACCTTCCACTGAAGTCTGCTAATGGGGTTCTGGAGTCCTGTTGGACTCTGTTCAGACTCTGTCCTCTGGATGAACCAGAGAAGTGCATGAGCTTTGGATCAACACTCTCAGAAACAGCTGAAAATCAAACTGAAAGCAACAGCCAAGAGCCCATATAAATGGAGCCAAAAGTTTCCAGGTACACCACCACAATACAACAACTGCTCATAGAGAAAACTTCACCCTGATGTTTCAGGAGCCTGCACCTGTGGCAGTTGATGTGCAACCTTTGATTAGCTCACAGATTCACAGATGCATGGAATGGTTTGACTGAGAAGGAACCTTAAAGATCATCTAGTTCCAGCCCTTCTGCCAGGGTTGGAACTAGATAAAGATCATCTGTCCAACCCAGGCAGGGACACCCTGCACTTCTCCAGCTTGCTCAAGGCCTCACCCAACCCATTCAAGGCCAAGCTGGATGAGGCACTGAGCAATTTGGTGAACAATCTGAGCAATCTAGTGGACAGCCTGATTGTAAGCTAAAGATTAGTCATTTCACCCTGACAAATTTTGTTGTTACTGCCCTCCCCAAATCCTCTGAATCCTGATGCAGATATGTCACATTGATAGATATCACAAATGCCTGCATTGCATCACTTTAGGCATACACGCTGCTGGTCACCTACTTTCACATCCCATGTGACTGAGTAAGGTGCTCAGTTCATCTGCTTTTGCCGATGGTTTTACACCACAAACAAAAATCCTGGACGTGCTCTGAGCTGTCAGTGCTGAGAGATGGGCAATGGTGAGATGGGAACCAACGTGAGCCACTACAATGTCATCTTCTGTACCCAGCTGTGCCTGTGCAGAGTGCACAGCAAGGCTGCGAGACTTGTCCTAAAAATAATGACACAACAACCCACTCATGGAATCTCTTGAGTGCCAACCTTCCCTTCCAAATTATTTCACTGTTTTCATGGCAAGCCAGAAATAAGGGAGGAGAGAAACAAAAGAAAGATGAAATTAAATAAAAGACAAAAGCAAGCATCTTATTGAACTCACTACATTTAAATAATTCTCAATTAAACTCACTACATTTAAATAATTCTCAATTAAACTGACTACATTTCAATAATTCTCAATTAAACTCACTACATTTCAATAATTCTCAATTAAACTCACTACATTTCAATAATTCTAAACTCAGTGAATTTAAATAACTCTAAGTAATGCATAAGAATGTATGATATCTGTAGGTGAAATGTTAAGTCTGTGTGATCCCTTCAGGAGGAACTCTTAGTGACAACCAGTTCCAGAAAAGAAAACACAGCCCACAAAATGCAAGACTCATCCTCAAGATACAGCTTGACAGTGAAATGCAGACTTATTCATGCAGTCCATGAAGGTAATTATTGGGAAAACTGAGCCTTTCTGCATCAAAACCTAGGATTTGGCTGAAATTTGAACACTGAGGCAGGTTGGAATGCAGAAAGCACATTTGCAGGAGTAAATCAGCTCATACTAGAGATGCTGAAATGAGACGTCCACATCGAACAGTATCTCCATCAAATGACTTGAAAATGGCAAGGAGTGAAGATAGGGACCACAGGTACCAAGTTTTGCACCAAATCTGGCAAATATTGGTGTTCAGGAAGAAAAAAAAACACCAAAAGCTAAACCTTTAAATTCACATTAATATCTGTGTTTGAGTACTACCCTACCCCACCCCACAGGGATGGAATTTTTGAGGTTTCTATTTTGTAACTTGGAAAATTCTTAAGTAGTAATGCTCAGAATTGGCTCTGGTGACCTAAGGGGCTGTGCTGTACTGCTCTTTTCTGGATGTCTGCTATTCAAAACAGACACACTCCAGTGAGATACTTGGAATCACTTTGTAACTGATTAACAAATGCCAAATGGCTTTGTAGCTGAGTAATACATTTGCAGGCCAGCATTGGGGGAAATGCTAAACACAAAGTCAAAAAGCCTTTTGAAATGTTTCTGCTAAGTGTCACCAGACACTTTGGATCCTTTTAGTTGTGTGTTGTTGCAAGGTTACCATCAAACCATTGCAATGGGAACCTCCAACCAGTCTTGCCTGGGGAGGCTAATAGAGGGAAGACAGGGAGAAGAGCCAGTGGGGTTTACGGAGATTCAGGAACCACACTACACAAAATACAAAGCAGCAGCATTCCATCACAAGTACACAGCTGAGGAGGAAGACAGGTCATGTTATCAGTGTATCATTATCTACTGCCTGGGGTAATGCATGCAGAGTTACATAGAAACTTGCCTCATATCTTTAGAAGCAACACTGCCTCTTTGACCACACTTCATGTTTATTTCAACACTCTTAAGATTAACAAACCATACTGCTAATTTAATTGCAGCAATCAATTATGAGCATTAACATTTTCATGCTAAATTTACTAAGTGAATCAGTTTCTAACCTACTGGATATTACATCTGTCCACAACCTTTTGAGAGGTTGTTGCTGCCTGAGTGATTTAATAGGACAGTCACACAATACATGAGCTCATTCTAATGTATTGGAGTACTAAAGCGTTCTTTTAGTTTGCAGGACCTACTATTCAAGGGTGACATCAACTCACCTGCAATAGCAGTTTGCAATCTGCAAAAAGATCTGAATTCAGCAGTTTTTCTTTAAGAGAGGAAGGAAAAAACAGCACATCATGGCAATGCTGGTCCACACAGTAAGTGCAATGGTCCAAGTCTGCCACAGATTCAACTCTTGTGAATCCCTCCTCCTTCAAATCTCTGAAAGCATCTTGAAGGCTGTTAACAGACAACACTGACCATTAAATCTGCAAGTTACTTAAGCAATGCACTTTTGCATTTTATTATATGGATTTTTGCCTTCTATTTTTGTGTCCTATGTAAGTAATAAACAGGAGGGGAAATCACTCTAATTTAGGTATATGTTCTAGCTTGAAACAGTAATTCTGCTAAAATTAATACAACCTAGAAATTCTAAACCAAGGGTACAGTAAACTACACCACTTGATAAATAAAAACATCAGCATTTTAAAGACTTTACCTGATTCTCAATGTGTTTACCCAGACACACAGAGGTAAAGCAGAAACCCTTTGTTGCTGTTTCTGAATGGTTTCTGGTAGAATCTGCTCAATGGAAAGAGCATCATTCTTGATGCGGCATCTTGCTACTGCAGCTGCAAATTTGGTCCTAAAACTGCAAAAGTATAGGCACAGATTTAGTAAGTTTGACAAATGTTTCTATCAGCTATTAAGATGCAACATTTCTGTCACAATGTTGGCTTGCCCAGAAGCCACAGCTGAACATGAGGCTTTGTATTGCCTGGTGTTACAGGGCATTTTCTACCCTACACAAGGGTAGATGCAAGGTGGTTGAGATTGTTTCACTTAAGTGCACCAAGGGCTGGAATTATGACAGGTAACTCTCAAATATGCCCATTTTCATAGAAAGCTTTAGAACAAACAAACCCAGTGTTTTGGAACTGCAGTTTGTGGAATGCAATCCTCAGATATTTTATCTTTGGAAATATAAATAGATGTTTGGGCTGAAACACCTCTGCTATGAGGATAGGCTGAGGGAGCTGGGGTTGCTCAGCCTGGGTGCTGCCTTCCAATACCAGAGGGATGCTAAAGGAAGGCTGGAGTGGATTTTTCATCAGAATGTCTAGCAACAGGAAAAGAGGGAATGGCTTGAACCTAAGAGACAGTAGGTTTAGATTGGATATTAGGAGGAATTTCTTCAGGACAAGGGGGATGAGACTCTGGAATGGGTTGCCCAGAGAGGTTGTGGCTGTCTCTTCCCTAGGGGTGTTCAAGGCCAGCTTGGATGAGGCCCTGAGCAGCCGAATCTAGTTGAGAGGAATCCCTGCCCACAGTGAGGAGTTTGGAGTAGATGATGTCTAAAGTCCCTTCCAACTGAAGCCATTTATGATTCTATTAATACATGTATGTGCAGAATGAGTGCTAAATGAATGCTGATCTCTACCTGAGTAAAGAAATAAAAGTATGATGGTGGCTAATTCTTATGTCAGAGGAAATACTACCACGCTCTTCTTAGCACAGGCTTTATGCATAACCCTGGTATGTGAAGCTTCAAAACAAAATTGCTAGGTACATTATGCATTGGAATACTCCAGGAATATTTTGCACTATGATATTCACGAATTTTTAGGCTACTCCAAATCCAGCAGCAACGCAACTCTGTCCAATAGATGTCTGCTGAATTAATCCACAGACTGGCAAAATAAATACTTGAACACTACCTAAAATATATAAATATTATCTTTTTTAAATATAATTCTAATTATGCAAAATAATAATTACTTAACAAAGTTTTGCAGTACATGTATGGCCAAGAAGACCAACAGCATCCTGACTTGAATGAAGAATGCAGGACCAGGGAAGTGATTGTCCACCTGTACACAGCACTGCTGAGAACACAGCTTGAGTACTGCGTTTTGTTTTAGGGCCCTCAGCCCAAGAAGGACATTGAGAGGCTGGAGCAGGTCCAGAGAAGGGCAACAAACCTGGTCAAGAGCACAAGTCCTTGTGAGGAGCAGCTCAGGGAACCCGGGTTGTTTAGTGTGGAGAAAAAGTCTGAGAGGAGACTTTTTGGCTCTCTGCAACTCCCTGAAAAGAGGTTAGAGTGAGGTGGATGTTGGTCTCTTCTCCTCAGTAAGAAGTGGCAGGAAAGGGGAAATGGCTTCAGGTTGTGGCAGGGGAGGCTTGAATTGGATGTTAGGAAAGTTACCTTCACCAAAACTGCTGGAAGAGCCCCCCAGGGAGGTAGTTGAGTTGCCATCTCTGAAGGTATTTAAAAGACATACAGGACTGGTGCTTAGTGCCATGGCTTAGCAATGAATTTGGCAATGCTGGGTTAATGGTTGAAGTTGACAATCTTAAAGGTCTTTTCTAACCCAAATGATTCTGTGATTCTAAACTAAGTTCTCAGCACATAATAATACCTGTGTAGATAATGCTCTATTTTCTGAACTTCTGCTACAGGCTCCTCTTCATCAAAAACTTGTCGTGGTTCGAACTTGCGGTGTTGTAGGTCATAAAGCATCACAACAAGCAAGCTGGTCAGTTCATCTGGCTGCAATTGAAAAGCAACTAGATAGAGAAAGGGACACAAAGCATGCCTTGCTTCTTTAAAATCACCTTCCAGTGCTATTTAACACCACGGTCTGCAGCATGGACAGTGGGATTGAGGCACCCTCAGCAAAGTATGCCAGCGACACCAAGCAGATGACACACTGGTGGGATGGGATGCCACCCAGAGGGACCCTGACAGGCTTGAGAGGTGGGCCTGTGCAAAGCTCATGAAGTTCAACAAGGCCAAGTGCAAGAAAGCGCACTTGTAAGAGTGACCTGGAGCCAGTGCATTTTCCAGTACAATATTGGTACACAATACAGTTTGCCCAGGAAATGAAACATGGGTTCAATGTCTGGTGGGTTCACAGGTGATGGGAAGGGAATGTGAGTTTTCTTCCCTACTCACAAAGATACAGCTGGGAAGGAAAGCAGATGGACACCGTCACAGCTTAAGTATTACACGGCAGTAAGCATTATAGTTCACTCTCCTATTTCCTTTCTTTGAAGGTTTTGATTCTCAGCATTAAGATGCAACAAGAATCTCACAAGCAACACATCTAATGCTGCAGAGACTGACACTTTAGACAACTATCTAAAAAGGACAGCAATATTTCAGTTTCAGGCCAGCAGATAGTTCAAATCAACAGATATTGTTCTGAAGAACACTGCAGAAAAGGTTCTAATTGCATCACCTCAGATAACTTAAGATTTATTTCCTCACAAAAATGTTCACTTACTATTGATGGGCATGGGTAAACACAACTATCTAACAATATTTCTTCCAGAAGATCTTGATCTGCAAAAAAAAAAGACAATATTGACAAGTCACACTATGAAATCTATCAAGATTCTACAGCTAAACCTATAAATCACTAAAGAAAAAGCTGAAAGTTTAAACAGGAAAATTAAGGATACATTCCAACACTAACTTCTTTACATTGGAAGGGCAGGGTTCAAATATCTGATTTCACAAAATGCCAACAACATTTATTTAAATGTTTGAGGGTTTCAAGTGGTAACCTGAGGTTCAATTAAAAAAAATTCCAGATCACAGAAACACAGAATGGTAGAGGTTAAAAAAGACCTCTGAAGATCACCAAGTCAAACCCTCCCTGCCAAAGTAAGGTCGCCAAAGAACACACCCAGATGGGTTATGAAAGTCTCTAGAGAAGGAGACTCCACAGCCTCTCTGGACAGCCTGTTCCAGTGCTCCAGCACTCTTACAGCAAAGAAGTTTTTCCTCATGTTGAGGTGGAATTCCCTTTGTTTCAGGGTATATCCACTGCCCATGTCCTATCACAGAACATCATAAAAAAAGCCTGGCCCTTTCTTCTTGACACCTACCCTTCAGATATTAATAGATTAATAAGATCTCTCAGTCTTCTCTTCTCAGACTAAAGAGCCCCGGGTCTGTCAGCCTTTCCTCCCAAGAGAGATGTTCCAGTTCCTTCAAAGCCCTCTGTTGGACACACTCTAGTATATGCCTGTCCCTTCTGAAGTGGGAAGCCTAGAAGCAAACACTCTGATTTCCCATACTTCCTCTGATGCATCATTTCTTTTTGCCATTTTTGGAAAAGCTCTGCACTTACATTTCAGAGCACTGAAAGCCAGTTCATAAGCTGCACGCTGGGAATGCTGATCTCGTAGAGTCACCATGGGAGGCACCGAGTCACCACCGTACCGCACCAACGTTCTATCCCGACGCTTTTCAGTATGAATGCCTTGAAAGATCTGAGCTGCGCTGATGTACACCGAGTCGTGATAGCCATTCTTCTCAGCCACAGCCATTTTCCTTCTTTCAGATCCTTTCTCATCTGAAATGCTCACTTCACTTAACTCTGAAGTATCATTTATACCATCCTCATGTAAAGACACCGGATCACTTTTAGAATCTGGCATTTTCCCAGTTGCTGATTGTTCAAGTGCAAGTCACAATCCTGCTGTTCTGCAAAAAAACAGAGTTTGTACTGGGTTATGAAATTTTCTTTCACTAGAATCATACAATGAGCCAGGTAAGAGACCCCCAAGATCATCCAGGCCAACCTAGCACCCAGCCCTGTCAAATCAACTAGACCATGGCACTAAGTGCCTCATCCAGTCTTTTCTTCAACACCTCCAGGGACAGCAACTCCACCACCTCCTTGGGCAGCCCATTCCAATGCCAATCACTCTCTCTGGGAAGAACTTCCTCCTAACATCCAGCCTAGACCTCCCCTGGCACAGTTTGAGACTGTTCCCCCTTGTTCTGTTGCTGGTTGCCTGGGAGAAGAGACCAACCCCCACCTGGCTACAGCCTCCCTTCACACAGTTGTAGACAGCACTGAGGTCCTTCCTGAGCCTCCTCTTCTCCAGGCTAAATACCCCCAGCTCCTTCAGCCTCTCCTCATAGGGTTTGTGTTCCAGGCCCCTCACCAGCTTTGTTGCCCTTCTCTGGACACCTTCCAGCATCTCAACATCTCTCTTGAATTGAGGAGCCCAGAACTGGACACAGCACTCAAGGTGTGGCCTGACCAGTGCTAAGTACAGGGGCAGAATAACCTCCCTTGTCCTGCTGACTACACTGTTCCTGATCCAGGCCAGGATGCCATTGGCTCTCCTGGCTACCTGGGCACACTGCTGGCTCATCTTCAGCTACTGTCTACCAGCACCCCCAGGTCCCTTTCTTCTGGCTGCTCTCCAGCCATTCTGTCCCCAGCCTGTAGTGCTGCCTGGGGTTGTTGTGGCCAAAGTGCAGAACCCTGCACTTGGCCTTGTTAAATCTCATCCCATTGGCCTCTGCCCACCCATCCAGCTTGTCAAGGTCCCTCTGCAGGGCTCTCTTACTCTCCAACAGATCCACACCTGCTCCTAGCTTGGTGTCATCTGCAAACTTACTGATGCTGGACTCAATCCCCTCGTCCAGATCATCAATAAAGATGTTGAACAGTCCTGGGCCCAGCACTGATCCTTGGGGCACACCACTAGCGACAGCTGCCAACTGGATGTGGTACCATTCCCCACCACTCTCTGGGCCTGGCCCTCCAGCCAGTTCTTGACTCATATCAGAGTGAATCTGTCCAAGCCACGAGCTGCCAGCTGTGCCAGGAGCTTGTTGTGGCAAACAGTAGCAAAGGCTTTGCTGAAGTCCACATAGACTACACCCACAGCCTGCCCCACTTTCACCAGCTGGGTAACCTGATCATAAAAGGAGATCAGTTTGGTCAGGCAGGACCTGCCCTTCCTGATCCCTTGGCCATTCCGTAGGTGCTTTGCAATGGCACAAACGTTCTGCCGAAACCCGGGATCGAACCAGGGACCTTTAGATCTTCAGTCTAACGCTCTCCCAACTGAGCTATTTCGGCTCCTTTTCTCTTCGTTTTCCGGGTGTTAATTGGATTTATCTTCTAGGTTAAGCTCTAATCCTCCATATATACATACATTGACTACACTTGCATACATCTATCATCTTACATATTAGAGCCATTATGAATACTTCTCTTTCTCATCTTCATTACTTTCACTTATGCAAATACAAAGACTGGTTGATGTGTCTGAGAGTAGGAAGGCTCTACAGAAGAATCTGGACAGAAAGCCTGGATCTGGTGATGACAAAAAGTTCTGAATGTTTTAGGATTACCAGCACAGAACAGCAGAATTTGTTCTTTTTGCCAGTTTAAAAATAAAATAATAAAGAAGTGATCCCCTAACCAAGCAGAAAGAATTTGCTCTTTTTAGAACAGGTAGCAAGTAAACTAATGTTTGTGGTGTCAACACTTTCAGAACTTGCAGGACTTCTCTTTCACTGCTTGTGACTCCTTCACCAAAGCCATTTTTGCTGGCCTGCGAGACGCACTACTGTTAAGACAACTGATGAACACTTTCCCAAAAGGCATCCTGATGAAGATGAGATGACAGTGCGCTGCCCTGAGCAGACACACTGCACACAGCTGCAGCACTGTAAAACATAGTTTGGATTACTGAACTCTATGCCAAGCAGAGAACACCATGCTTGGTTAAATGAAGCTCAACTGAGAAGAGCTAGAGAAGAAACCCTGCCATTGTTAAGTGGAAGAAATAACCCAAATCTCAAGCAGATGACTCAGTTGGGAGTGGGGAGGGAACCTTAAGGTCCCAAGATTGCCATCATTGTCCTAGAGAAAGGCCTTCAAAGTTCAGAAATACTTTTTGCCACTGTTAAGAAAGCTTCAAACACAACATGAATTTGCTGTGTTAGGGGGTCACTGAACAGAGATTAATAAAGAATGCAAGGACAGAACAAAAATAAAAATGAGAGTTTATAATATTCCTGAGTACTACAAATGATAAATCAATTTGATCTGGACCCAAATCCAGTATCACTTCACACAGTTCTTAGCACACCGATTCAGCATCAAGAATACGTGCATCCTCTCAGTGATCTGACTAGAGAAACAACTGCCTCATCTACAAAGCAGAAACTTGCTGTCACAGTCAGATTTCTAGTTTCTGGACAATATACTTCCACACTGTTTTCCTCAAGCTTGCAAGTCAGAGTAGTAAGAGGGTATGTAAAAGAAGGGAACTTAAAAGCACCTGTGGCTAAATTTAATGGGATCATTACTGAACAGCTGTTCTCTAATTGTAAACAGCAAGCACCTATCGATGGAAAGTACTGGCTCTGAAAGCACAGAAAACAGACATCAAAAGTATCTCTCCATGGCTGTTAACAAATCATAACCTGATGACAATGTACAATACCAGCTGTATCACAAGGCACAGAGGGTGCTCCTTGTGAACATTATCTGCACAAAGCAATCCACAAATCTCTCTTCTGAAGGAACACAGGTTACTGTCATCCAGATGCAACAGCAGCAATAATGAGAAGACTGAAGGGTTCAAATAGCAAAGGGGGAACTAGAGCATACTGTATTGCTTTACAGCCAGACAGTGCAGGCTGGAAGGCCTGGAGGTGTTCACAACAAGTTTTTCCTTTCTTTTTTCCCAAAAGCTGAGTGCAGCTCTCAGCTGCTCTGACAAGTTGAGGTGCACAATACATCTAACACTAAGCCCACAGGAAAAGCACTTGGAAGAGCACCTGAAGAGAACTTGGCTGAGAGAGAACAAAGACTTTTGGTTCATGCTCTAAGGAAGCTCTTGAACAAGGTATTTGAGGTAACCTTTTTTTCTCACTCCTTACACCACCTGGGAAAAAGCAAGATATGATGTGTTTGTCAGGGACCTTCCCAGGATGCCCACCAAACAGAACTAGGGAAAAGCAAGATATGATGTGTTTGTCAGGGACCTTCCCAGGATGCCCACCAAACAGAACTGGGAAAAAGCAAGATATGATGTGTTTGTCAGGGACCTTCCCAGGATGCCCACCAAACAGAACTGGGGAAAAGCAAGATATGATGTGTTTGTCAGGGACCTTCCCAGGATGCCCACCAAACAGAACTGGGAAAAAGCAAGATATGATGTATTTGTCAGGGACCTTCCCAGGATGCCCACCAAACAGAACTGGGGAAAAGCAAGATATGATGTGTTTGTCAGGGACCTTCCCAGGATGCCCACCAAACAGAACTGGGAAAAAGCAAAGATATGATATGTTTGTCAGGGACCTTCCCAGGATGCCCACCAAACAGAACTGGGAAAAAGCAAGATATGATGTGTTTGTCAGGGACCTTCCCAGGAAGCCCACCAAACTGGGAAAAAGCAAGATATGATGTGTTTGTCAGGGACCTTCCCAGGATGCCCACCACACAGAACTGGGAAAAAGCAAGATATGATGTGTTTGTCAGGGACCTTCCCAGGATGCCCACCAAACAGAACTGGGAAAAAGCAAGATATGATGTGTTTGTCAGGGACCTTTGCAGGATGCCCACCAAACAGAACTGCCTCCAGACCATCAGGTTTAAAGAAGCAAGACTTTTTACCATTCTTCCCAACACCAGAGATACACAAGCCTTCTACCCAGCATGCTTGCCAAAGGAACTCAAAACAGAACAGATTCATTTCTGTCAATGCCCTGTTTCAAGAGAAGCTGTCCACAGATTGTATGGCTTTGCAATTTTGAACTAACACTAGGCAACACAGACCCATAGGAGCAGCAAATAAAAACTGTTTCCAGCAACACGTAACTTCACTTAAAGTGGAAGTAGTGTATCATAAATACTCTGCTTGACTTGAACTTTAGCGATCAGAATTAGGGCATTTATGCACTACACAGCATAGCAAAGGATTGGCACATGCAAAGTCACTAATTCCTCTGTTCATACACGTAGTTTTCCTATTTCTTCAATCATCACCTTTTTCAGCAGCCTCTGCCACTATAGAGTTCAGGAAAAAAGAGATAAAACAGCAAACGATCCCACAGCATTTGTGTTGTTTCAGGTACGGCAGGCAGCCTGCTGACCCAGTACCAACTCGCATTCACAGGGGCTCTCCCTGAGCGTGAATATCTCTCCTCGTACACCAGCAAACACTAAATCCTTGACAGCCACACACTGCAGTTTTAGTCTTATGGACAAGGAAACCGCATCTGCTCTCTAACATCATCTCGACTGTCTGACACAGAACTGCAAAGGGTCACGAAATTTTTACTGTCCCGAACTTCACTAAGCTGGGGAGAAGGGAAAGTAAGGCAGGAGAAGTCCTCAGCCACAAGACTATTCCCCAGCACCATTTTAATGATGAGGAATAGTCCACATCACCTCACGGTACAGACAGACATACAGAAAGAAGATACTTACTTGTGTAACTTGCAAACGATTTCTTGAAACAGGCTGCGAGGCCTTAAGAAACAACCTGTTCTCCCAAACCTAGGCTGGTGCTGAAGGAGCGACTTCCAACCCCCTGCCCCTAAGCTGTATCCCCAGGGTGTTTCCCCTCACAGGGTTTCTCCCGCAGCCATCTCTACCTCGGGACGAGGTGAGGCGACCTCCGCCTGCAGGGCCTGAGGGGCTCCCCCGCTGCCGTTACCGGCGCCCCCCGCCCGGTGTTGGGCAGGGAAGGGGCAGTGCCCTCCGCCCCCCCCTCCGGCGGACCCCCAGGCCCCCTTCAGCCCTTACCCGCCAGCGAGCGGCTCTCGCTCAGCCCTGCCCTGGGCCGCGCACGCTTCCCGCCTACAGGCCCCACGGCCAGGCCGCGCCGGGGTCCATCAGGTGCGCGGAGGGAGTCTGCCGCTCTCTGTGCCGAGTTCGACAGCGGAGGGAGTTCACTTGCACGGCTCCCTCACGGGTCTGCGCCCTTCGCCGAGAGCCCTGCTCCGGGCTGGGGCGGTTGATGGTGCGAGTGCAAGGCTGCGCTGTGAACCGGCGCCGACCGCGTCCCGCAGGGACCGACCGTCGAGCGGGGCCTGAGGGGCCGCAGCTGCAGGTCCGGGAGCCAAGCCGAGCTCTGCCTCTAGGGCTTCACCGAGAGTTGCTGAAGCCGTTCAGAAGCCACCGCGGAGTGCCAAGATCCACCCTGGCAACGGCACGCCCGAGCGGCTGTGAGATGTTTCCCCCGGGGCCGCCGTGACGGGACCTGCGCTAACAACCACCTGCCTCAGGAACAAGATCTGCTCCCAGCGCTCCTTGTCTAGCCTCGTTTTGATTTTGGGACAAAAGCCTTGCATCGAGTTCGTGCAAACTGCATGGCCGTTCTGGAAGGTAAATCTTAGGCTCCCGTTTCTAACGGCGCCAAAAGGCCACCAGTCGCAGGGCTGGAAACGCCAGAGCAGCCCAATTAAGGGGCTGGTGTTTAATTACCTCTTACACCCTGCTCCTGTAGCTGCCTCAACCTCTGCTTTTACCCAGAGTCTCAAAACACGTAATTGGATCAGCCTTCCGTTGGCAGAGTTCTGTGGTTTGAGTTTTGGGGTGGTTGTTTTGGTTGTTTGGTTGTGTTTTTCTTTGCTTGCTTGCTTGGTTGTTTTTTTTTTGGGTGGTTTTGGGGTGTTTTTTTTTTAGTGTTTCTTGAAATTATTCCAATAATCAATGAAAAAAGTTAAGCCATTACCTTGTCAGAAATTGACCTTATCCCCATAAATTTTGTTCTTGTTACGTCAGTCCTGTAATGGGGACTCTTTAATTTCTCCTTAATAAGGGGAAATGCTAAAGTTTGCCTTAATCCAGTTTAAATCTGGGGTGTGTCTTTTCTCCAACCACTGGTACCATGCACAAGCATCTGCCAGAGATACAACTGCTCTTAGAATCATAGAATCAAGCAGGTTGGAAGAGACCTCCAAGATCATTCAGTCCAACCTAGCACCCAGCCCTAGCCAATCAACCAGACCATGGCACTAAGTGCCTCAGCCAGGCTTGGCTTCAACACCTCCAGGCACAGAGACTCCACCACCTCCCTGGGCAGCCCATTCCAATGCCAATCACTCTCTCTGCCAACAACTTCCTCCTAACATCCAGCCTAGACCTCCCCTGGCACAACTTGAGACTGTGTCCCCTTGTTCTATTGCTGGTTGCCTGGCAGAAGAGACCAACTCCCACCTGGCTACAGCCTCCCTTCAGGTAGCTGTAGACAGCAATGAGCCCTGAGCCTCCTCTTCTGCAGGCTGCACACCCCCAGCTCCCTCAGCCTCTCCTCACAGGGTTTGTGTTCCAGGCCTCTCACCAGCTTTGTCGCCCTGGCTTTGGTCCAGGCTGACTGTACATTTAATAAAGCTCAATACAAGTCTTAAAACATTTCATGTTTCTACAAATTGAGAGGTTCCAAAATATGGGGGATGAAGCTCCATCCAAGCACACAGGATAACACTTGTTACCCCTGACAAAACCTTGGTATTAAGCAGATCTTTTTTTTGGTATCAGTATCATCATAGAATCAGTCAGGGTTGGAAGGGACCACAAGGAGCAGCCAGTTCCAACCCCCCTGCCATGCCCAGGGACATCCTACCCTAGAGCAGGCTGCCCACAGCCTCATCCAGCCTGGCCTTTAACACCTTCAGGGACGGGGACTCAACCACCTCCCTGGGCAACCCATTCCAGGCTCTCACCACTCTCATGCTCAACAACTTCCTCCTCAAGTCTAGGCTGAGCCTACCCATCTCTAGCTTTGCTCCATTCCCCCTAGTCTTGTCCCTACCTGATAGTCTAAGAAGTCCCTCCTCAGCCTTTTTTGGAGGCCCCCTTCAGATACTGAAAGGCCACAAGAAGGTCACCTTGGAGCCTTTATTCCAGACTGCACAGCCCCAGCTCTTTCAGTCTGTCCTCACAGCAGAGCTGCTGCAGCCCTCTGAGCATCCCAGTGGCCCTTCTCTGGACATGCTCCAGCATCTCCATATCCTTCTTGTAATGGGGGCTCCAGAACTGTATGCAGTACTGCAGGTGGGGTCTCAGAAGAACGGAGTAGAGGGGAAGAACCACCTCCCTCACCTTTCTGGCCACACTTCTCCTGGTGCAGCCCAGTTACCTAATCAAACCAAGCTGCCACTCTATGCAATAATATGCATCAGGACTAGAAAATCTGGGGAGTTAAACCCAACCCTTACCTTGCTGATAGGACAAAGATATCTTTCTGGTTTGGATCTGCTACATGCTCCAGCAGTGCTGCTGCAATTGCGACAGCAGCAATTAATTACAAAGCGAGCCAAACAGATTGGGTAAACTTTGCACATAGCAGTTCAAACAAATCTTGGATCCTTCCTGATGAAGGAGAGGAATACGTGATGAATAGGCTGTGTGGATCAATAGGCTGCTATACTAGCTACAGCATAGAGGGAAGGAGGGTTTTGTTCTTTGTCCAAATACAGACAGCAGCTCTTTAATTTAAATGTCCCATCTGGAAATTACTGCTCAATATCATTGTCACTAAGTTACCAAACCCAAAAAGAGAACCTCACCAAATCTGGAAGGCTCTTTTTCCTTTGTTTGTTTGTTTCCATATCATACATGCACAGATGCACAAACTCTGTTTAGCTTTTATCATAGAATCAACCAGGTTGGAAGAGACCTCCAAGATCATCCAGTCCAACCTATCCCCCAGCCCTATCCAATCAACTAGACCATGGCTCTAAATGTATATTAACACCACCACCTCATCTCCTTTTTGTCTGTGATGTTTTTACCTACTGTCCTCATGCTGAAATCCCTTTTAAAACCCTTTCATATCTTTAACATGGATGCTTTCAATTGATTTATGGAGGAGGGAGAAAAAGAGAAATACTGTTCTATTTCAGCTGAGCCCTTTCTTCATGGAGCTTAGCATGTCCTGGAAGCTGACTAATCTCATTAGGGTTTATTCAGTGGGAGCTACAATGGCTCACCAGCTTGCAGGCTCAGCCCCCTTAAGTGCTGACAGATGTAGAGTAGAACATTAAGAATAAGAATAAAAGGTTAAATCTCATTTTCTTCCTGCACAAGTTGTAACACTTGAGCATGTTAGGTTAAATCATGTCAAATTTATGATATGAATTTGTTTAATTCAGGGCTTTAAGAAGCCATTAAGCACTTTATATGTAAGCTGGTGATTTAAACTGCTCAAACACTCAGTGTGGTGAAACCTGAACTTGGTAGCTCAAAGGTGGTTCAGTGCATTGAGTTGATAGGTTTTTGCAGCTGTCTATGATGGGAAAGAGTGGCAACTGTCAGCTCAGAGTTCACTTGCCAGGACTCTTTACTACCCTGTGTACTTCCATATTTCACCCCACTGGTCCTTTCTCTCTCCACGTTGTTGCTGGACAAAAAAAAATCACCCAAGCCTTTCACTTTGTGGAAGTTTTCCTTACTCATTTCATCCACAGGACTTTGGGTTTGCTGGCTTGTGAAGTTCTTAGTGATGTAACTGTCATTTCAGAGTCCACCTGCCTATATTTGAAGCCAGGACTCTTGACTACTCTGAATACTTCCATCTATCAGCGAGCTATCTCTCCTCGTTTCTCCCTTCCCTTTGCAGCTTGTTGCTGGGCAGAAAAAGTAACCCAAGCCTTTTGGCTTGTGGAAGTTTTCATTACTCATTTCATCCACAGCTTGCAGGTTACTAGCTTGTGAAGTTCTTTGTGATGAAAGATCAGTAAATAATTTCTTTAAAGCAAATATACCAATAATATTACCTACCAGGATGGCATCTGTGACAGGCTTGTCTGTGTTTGGCATCACGTTGTTCTTTGTGGCTGTGGAACCTGGCTCTTTGTGGTCTTGCTCTGTTTTGATAGTTCCTTCAGACATACTAGATGACATACACATGGAAGGCTGCCATTTCTATTTGACTCGACCCAAGCTGCAAAATTAATGTGTAAACAGAGCACTTCTGTAGCAACTGGGAGTTGGTAACAGAACGAACACTTCAGCAGTTTTCTCTTTTAAGCACTCTGTGAGAAGCTCAAACTGAAGAAGTCAAACTGAAAATACCTTTTATCACAGAGAATTTCACAAGTTTGATATTTTGAAACTGATAGTCACTAATGCTTTGACTCAAAGATGACTCTGGTTCACTTTTCAAACCATTTAACAAGTGCCATGTGTTAATTTTAAAGCCTTTAAGGAGCTATAGTGGTGAAAGACATACCTTGAATTCCTTTTTTCTTCTGTATCATTCCTTCTTGTTGAAGTACTACACTCACCATAAATTTCTGACATATTTGTTTGTATCCTTGTCAGCTATCCTGCCTCAGGAGTGGAAGATTTAAAGTTCTAGAGCAGAGAGTCCCTTGTTAGAAGTTAAATCTGAATACAGAATAGCAGCTTCAAGCTCAGATACCATTTATCCATACAGGGACTGCTTCCTGGGTTGTCATGTAAGCTGAGAACGTAGGACTGAGGACATAAAGTTGATAAAACCAATCTTCCACCTTTGCTTTTCTAGTCTGCTTTCAATTTCAGTCCCCCCACTCCCCCCAAAAAAAGTAAGGATTTAATTTAAA
The DNA here is from genome assembly GCF_015220805.1 of Pogoniulus pusillus. Taxonomy (NCBI): domain Eukaryota; kingdom Metazoa; phylum Chordata; class Aves; order Piciformes; family Lybiidae; genus Pogoniulus; species Pogoniulus pusillus. The sequence goes on along the minus strand of NC_087272.1, from coordinate 34,371,033 downwards.
CAAAAAAAAATTTAGATTTTCTAGATTATTCTATTTGGTTGTAAAGTTAAAAGCCAAATGGCTCATGGTGAGGCCTGAGGAAGATGCTTGGACATCAGATAGCAACCAGAATGGTTGCTACTAATAAAATGGGTAGAGGCTTGGAGAAAGACTGGAGGAGATTGAGCTGCTTCAGGAGTAATAGGAATAAGAGACAGAGGAAACAAGTTTCTAGCCAGAAGCTGTCAGAGAAGCAGGAGCAGAGAATAGTGGAACTTCCAATCACACAGAAGCAAGGGAAATGGCTATAAAATCAGCATTAGTTAATGTTTTTTTGGCACTCATGACCTTAGCTTTCCAAGTTTTCAAGACTTTATCTGAATCACAACAGTCAGGGTATCAATAAAGAGTTCCTCTTCAGTTTCAGTCATTCAGACGTTAGATAAATGCATTTCTGTTATTTATTTACCAAGAAAAAATCAAGGCTGAGTTCCCTGGTTGTGATGATTATAATCTTTAGCCAACATAGTTATCATTGCTGCTAGCATTAACATTTAGCAGTGATTTTCTATTCAGAAATACTTTTCAAAGACATTTCCATCACAGGCAGAAAAAAAATGGGAAGGGAAGGGAAGGGAAGGGAAGGGAAGGGAAGGGAAGGGAAGGGAAGGGAAGGGAAGGGAAGGGAAGGGAAGGGAAGGGAAGGGAAGGGAAGACAAGGCTCTGGGGGTACCTTATGCTGCCTTCCAATACCTGAAGGGATCTGAAAGGATCCCTCTGAAAGAGGGATTTTTCATAGGGATGTCTAGAAATACAGAATAATAGAATCAAGCAGGTTGGAAGAGACCTCCAAGATCATCCAGGCCAACCTAGCACTCAGCCCTGTCCTATTAACTAGACCGTGGCAGTTAGTGCCTCATCCAGGCTTTGCTTGAATACCTCCAGGGATGGTAAGTCCACCACCTCCCTGGGCAGCCCATTCCAATGCCAATCACTCTCTCTATGCCAACAACTTCCTCTTAACATCCAGCCTAGATCTCCTCTGGCACAGCTTGAGACTGTGTCCCCTTGTTCTGTTGCTGGTTGCCTGGGAGAAGAGACCAACCACCACCTGGCTACAGGCTCCCTTCAGGTAGTTGTAGAGAGCAATGAGGTCTGCCCTGAGCCTCCTCTTCTGCAGGCTGCACACCCCCAGCTCCCTCAGCCTCTCCTCACAGGGCTGTGTTCCAGGCCCCTCACCAGCTTTGTTGCCCTTCTCTGGACACATTCCAGTATCTCAACATCTCTCTTGACTTGAGGAGCCCAGAACTGGACACAGCACTCAAGGTGTGGCCTTACCAGTGCTGAGTACAGGGGCAGAATAACCTCCCTTGTCCTACTGACCTACACAGGACAAGGAGGAATGTTTTTAACAGAAGTGTGCATAGAGTGTGGTCTTATTTAGGGTGGAAGATTCATCATTCATTTAATTTCTCCTCAGCATGCTGGCCATGAAAACATTTTAACACTGAATTTAGAAAATTCACCCTTCCCCCTTAGAGTGTTACAGATTAATTTTCTTTTTAAGTCCCAGAAATACATCAAAACATTGAAGTGCTGAGTGGTTAATAAATACAGCAATAGCAGTAGAAAAATGATCTAGTTAGCATTATAGAGCCTTTCTTCTGTGCCTCTGGTGGGCTGAACATGCCCAGCTTTACAGCAGCCATTTTAATGAGATTTTAAAATTGGATTTTGTAAACCTGTGAAGAAGAAGGCAGCAAAGAAAAAGGCTGGTGAGGGACTTCTCATAAGGCTGTCTAGCAGTTGGACAAGGAGGAGTGGTTTTAAGCTGAGGGAAAGTAGGTTTAGACTGGATCTTAGCAAGAAGTTCTTCTGTAGGAGAGTGGTCTCTGGAATGGGCTGCTCAGAAAAGGCATTCAAAGCCAGGCTGGGTGAGGTCTTGGGCAGCTGAGTCTAACTGAGAGGTGTCCCTGCCTGTGGTGGAGGTATTGGAGTAGATGATCTCTTCCAATCTGGGCTATCCTATGATTCTGTGAAGCTAAAGGGCATAGAGAATAGACCAATAAATCTGACACCAAAAAGCATTGACCGTGCTGTTTAGCAAGGTGTACAAGAACACATTCTTTCTCACCTGTCAGGGACAGCATGTTCTGTTTCTAGTGACATAAACAGCTCATTTCATTTTCATCTTGTACAAAGCTAAGCACATCTATACAGGGTAGAAAACCCTGAAGCTATCAATGCATAATGAGCTGAAGCTCAAAAGATTTGTTTGTGTCACTACAATTGCCAATACAGTTCTAAGCCTGCCTTGTTAGTACATTTTTTGTGGATCATGTCCAAGGCAGTGCACAACATTTCCTCTGTCTCTTTTCCTTCTTTCTCCTTTAATTTGTGTTTAGAGACAATCAAGAAGATGGCCACAAAGATGATCAGACAGCTGGAGCCCCTATGGGGACAAGCTGCAAGGTCTGGTCAGCCTGGAGAAAGCTCCAGGGAGACCTTATAGAGGCTTTCCATTACCTGAAAGGGGCCTACAAGAAAGCCTGGAATTGGCTCTTTACAAATGCTTGTAGTGGTAGTATGAGAGAGAATGGATTGAAGCTTCAGGAGGGCAGATGTAGACTGGGTATCAGGAAGAAATTCTTTAGAGTGAGGGTGGTGAGACACTGGAACAGGTTGCCCAGAGAAGCTGTGGATGCCTCCTTCCTGGAGATGTGCAAGGACAGGTTGGACAGGGCCTTGAGCAACCTGCTCTCTTGGCAGGTGTCCCTGCCTATGGCAAGGAGTTTTGAACTAGATAATCTTAAAGGTCACTTCCAACTTAAACCATTCAGTGACTCTGATAGGATTCTGTCAATGTTTAGGGCAGCTTTGTAGATATGAAGAAGTGGGACCCTCTGCTCTCTAGCAGCCCTGCACAGGTGACCCTGCTCATCAGAACAGATTTAGGTTCCTGAGACCACAGCAGCCTTTCCTCTCACCATCTGCATCCACTAAACTAAATGTAAACACTTCTGGTGAGTTAAGTGGTGCAGGATCAAGCTTTGCTGCCCCATGCCTCTGCCCAGGTAATATCTACCATGGTGTCAGCTTTGACAGCCTTATGCCAGTTCCCAGTAATTTCTATCTAATCACAAGGGCATTTTAAGTATCTGGTTGCATGGGAGGACTGAAACTGTGGAGCTGTGCATGTTCCCTTCCCCATTCTGGCTTTCTACTCTGTTCTTGATGTCCTTCTTGCTATAAAGGCAAAGTTTCAGTTACAGACCACAAATCTGCCTTCTAGCTCTACCACTACTACAAATTCACTACTGCCCATGTCTTTCCTCTCATCTTGCCTCACTGTAAGTCACACACCATGGCCAAGGTGAACTCTAAAGAGACATTAATATATCTGTGTGTCCATCTTGCCTCACTATAAGTCACATGCCATGGCCAAGGGGAACTCTAAAGAGACATTAATATATCTGTGTGTCCATCTTGCCTCACTGTAAGTCACATGCCTTGGCCAAGGGGAACTTTAAAGAGGCATTAAAATATCTGTGTGTCCATCTTGCCTCACTATAAGTCACATGCCATGGCCAGGTTAAACTCTAAAGAGACATTAAGATATCTGTGTGTCCATCTTGCCTCACTATAAGTCACATGCTATGGCCAGGTTAAGCTCTGAAGAGACATTAAGATATCTGTGTGTCCAGCTTGCCTCACTGTAAGTCACATGCAATGGCAAAGATGAACTCTAAAGAGGCATTAAGATATTTGTGTCTCTAAGCCAAGCAAACATGTGCTGCTAATGTCCACAAGCATCCACTTTGCTGTGTTTAGCTTTGTTGTTAGCACAAGGGGTGATATGCCCAAGAATCTTCCCGAGCTTGGTTAAATGCTCCTCTTTTTTTCTGGAGGGGAATTCCAGTTTTCAGATTCCTTCCTACTCCACTTGAGACTCCAGCCCCATACTGATAAAACCAAGAGTTTCTGTCTGCCAGCACAAACACTCTTACAGCTCTGCCTGTTTATACAGAGTCCTCACACTTGATGTTTGGGTCATTTAGCCCACAAGCCTTGCAATGCAGTAGTCTTCCCTGTGATTCACTGTCAGCTAAGAGCACACGTTTCAGCCCAGGCTATTTTCATGTGTCTCTTAAAAGATTGCAATATCTGTTAGACAATGATACAAGAAACCCTATAAAGCTTGAAAAGGCAGATTCATACTTCAAGGGGTCAAACATCACCAACAACCTAGGCACATGTTGTAAGAAATCCCATTCCAGTCCAGTAGATTTTACAGGATCAGGCTGTTAACTATAAACTAAAGCAGAAAATGAGCATCTTTGTCATGATTTTCCTGCTTGCTTTACCTGCCAGAAGTTCTTCCTCTAAAAGCCAAGTGTGATGGTTTGGGTGTTCCTGCCTCCCCACACTTTAGAAAATCACCCAGACTAGACTCAGCTGGCTCTGGAAATATGAATGAAGCTTATTATTTACAGCTAGCATAATATACAAGCAGATATTTACAGAATATACAGTTATAGACAAAAATATACAAAATAAAAGGTAATACAGAAACACAACAGCCCTCCCAGAAACCTGAGTGCCCAGGAGGGGCTCCCAACCGCCCCTTCACCTTCCTCCTATCCCTCTCAACCTTACCCCAGTCCCAAGGAAGAATGGAGGTTTGGCCAGGGGGTTAGGAAGCAGAGTGGGTCAGCCAGAGGGATAAAAATGGAGGGTGAGGTTAGAGAGTAAGAAGCAGCTCAGCCAGCAGCCCCAGCGAGAGTGGTTATCTGTGTTTTTATTTCTTGTTCCTATACATCTCAGCAAGCCTGTGAACAAAGTAGACATCACCATTCTCTTCCTTTCACAGCCTGTAACCTAGTTCTTCTCATCAAAACATTCTAGCCTGCTTCAAACTAGCACACCAAGTCTCAATTGCATGTCAATATGCTGACTTTACAATTTAAGATACACCTGTTTGTTACAGGACATCTTTCTGATTAAGAGCATTCATCATGGTGCCTGTACTTATTTTTCTGTGCTGATGAAGCCGAGCCCTGTTTTGGAAATCTCTGGCACAGCTCTGCAGATAAGAATATGGTAAAGAGAGCCACGAGTCCAACTCTCCTTGGAACACAACCAAGTGTCTTAAGTCTCTGAATTCACTTAACTCAGCCCTATTCACAATGTCAGTCAGTTCCCTCTCAAATATATTTTACACCAAACAGCTTTGTGAAGAGTGCTTCTTAGGCAATACAGTTTCCAGTGCAGCTTTTGTGGCAGTGCATATGCCTCACCAAACCATTGGCTGGACATGAGGTTGCCTGATCTATTATGCAGCTGTAGGAATAGGAAACACACTGTGCTCCTATTTATTGCTTTGTACCATTTGCAGCTCTCTTGATAAGTGCCTTTGCATGAAATTGTCCATTTTTCCCTTCTGAATATTTCATTATTACTGTCTACAACTACCTGAAGGGGCATTGTAGCCAGGTGGGGGGTGGCCTCTTCTCCCAGGTAACCAGCAATAGAACAAGGGGACACAGTCTCAAGTTGTGCCAGGGTAGGTATAGGCTGGATATTAGGAAGAAGTTCTTCACAGAGAGAGTGAGTTCCCATTGGAATGGGCTGCCCAGGGAGGTGGTGGAGGCACCGTCCCTGGAGGTGTTCAAGAAAAGCCTGGATGAGGGACTTAGTGCCATGGTCTAGTTGATTGGTTAGGGCTGGGTGCTAGGTTGGCCTGGATGATCTTGGAGGTCTCTTCCAACCTGGTTGATTCTATGATTCTATGGTTGCCATTTTCCAGCAGTAATAACAAAGTGGTCTGTTAGCGACATGAAGTGATGATTTTTTTTCAGTCTGACCAATACCTAGCAAGCAGAGATAAATAAAAGGCACATTCTTTGCTCTGACAAGTTAACAGCTGTACTGCCTTCAGTTTTGGGCTCAAGAGGGACAGGGATCTGCTGGAGAAGGTCCAGTGGAGGGCTGCAAGGCTGATTAGGGGACTGGAGCACTGCCTGACGAGGAGAGGCTGGGGGACCTGGGGCTGTTTAGTCTGGAGAAGAGAAGACTAAGAGGAAATTTAATAAATGTTTATAAATATCTGAGGGCTGGGAGTCAGGGATGGTGGAAGACAGGCTCTGCTCACTTGTTCCCTGTGACAGGACAAGGAACAATGGATGTGAGGTGCAGCACAGGAGGTTCCACCTCCACACAAGGGGGAACTTCCTTACTGTAAGGATCACAGAGCACTGGAACAGGCTCCCCAGAGAGGCTGTGGAGTCTCCTTCTCTGGGGACTTTCAAGGCCTGTCTGGGTGCATTCCTCTGTGACCTGAGCTAGATTATGGTCCTGATCTGGCAGTGGGGGTTGAACTTGATGATGTCTTTGGGTTCCTTCCAACCTCTAACATGCTGTGAACCTATGTATAACCATTATCTATCTCTACCAAGGCTGCTGCTAAACCAAGTCCCTCAACAGCACATCTCTGCAGCTTTTAAAACACCTCTAAGGATGAGGATTCAGCCACCTCCCTGGGGAGCCTGTTCCAGTGTTTGAGAACCTTTTCAGTGAAGAAGATTCTCCTAATACCCAACCTGAACCTCCTCTGGTGCAACTTGAGGCCGTTTCCTTTCATGTTATACCTTCTAGACCTTCTTGGCAGTCTTCAGGCTCTTTAAGCCTACCTTGCAGAACTCAGGTCACAGTTGCATCCTGATATCTCAGTTGAAGCATCTGTAAAGTGGAAAAACAATATTCCCACACTTTATGAGAGTAAATTTGTTATTGAACATTACAATAAAATTATGTAGTGTTCCATTGAATTTACTGCCCCCAAAAAAAGTATATTAATTCAATAGAGGACATAGTCAATTTGGCAAGGTTGGATCACACAGCTCTGTTATCTGATTGCATTAATACTACATATACAAATTCTCCTTGTTCTGTTTTTTATCTCTGCCTGTTGGAATCCAAGCCCTGGAGTCAAATAAGAGCATTTCCCCATCTCTTTGAAAGTCTTGGATCAAAGGAATGAGTGACAGCTACAATCTCAGACAATGGAATAGCACAGGCTTTGGTTAAGACCTTGATCATTGTTAAGTGACTGGAGACACAGCACAGGTCAAAGTGGACTTAGAAACAACTCATGAAGCCCAGAGCTCAAACTTCATCAGTGACTGAATTACTGTTTTGATTCCTGGTGTTAGTGTTTGGATTCTGCCCCACACAGAAGGTTGCAGGTCCAAATGCTTCATGTTTGAAACACACATTTTAAATACCACAAAGATCATTAAGCTTCTCTCTAAGTAAGCCTAATTTAATCAGAGCCTCTCTGACCCCCACATGCCAATCTGCCTTTTTTCCCCCCTGAGTTTCTGATCCATTCCTTTGGCTTCAGTTGCTAAAAAAAAAACACCATCACCTGTGATCAAATGGCATCAAAGAGGACATTGCCTAGCTGAGTGCTCAGTGTTAGCTGGTTCACTCAGATTCTTGTGACTGAGGAAAGAAAAGCACGCAGGAGCTGTGATCAGCTTGGATGCAGATCTGCATCCCTGCAAGGAAAGCTGTGTACCGTCCTCGGCACCATACGTGGGCCTCAGACTCTGGTCTCCAGTTCTGCATTGCCACCTCCTGGCCAAGTCCTGGCACACCGGTCTGGGAGGCTCTGCCTTAGCAAGAACAGAACCATAGAATCAGCCAGGGTTGGAAGGGACCACAAGGATCATCTAGTTCTAACCCCCCCTGCCATGGGCAGGGACACCCAACCCTAGAGCAGGCTGCCCATAGCCTCATCCAGCCTGAATCTCCCCATCTCCGGCTTTGCTCCATTGCCCCTAGTCCTGTCACTCCCTGATATCCTAAAAAGTCCTCCCCAGCTTTTTTGTAGGCCCCCTTCAAATACTCCTCTTCTGCAGACTGAACAGCCCCAACTCTTTCAGTCTGTCCTCACAGCAGAGCTGCTGCAGCCCTCTGAGCATCCCAGTGGCCCTTCTCTGGACACACTCCAGCATCTCCACATCCTCCTTGTAATGGGGGCTCCAGAACTGGATGCAGTACTCCAGGTGGGGTCTCACCAGAGCGGAGTAGAGGGGGAGAATCACCTCCCTGGCCCTGCTGGCCACACTTCTCCTGATGGAGTCCAGGGTCTGGTTGGCCCTCCAGGCTGCAAGTGCACACTGATGGCTCCTGTTGAGCTTATCATCCTCCAGCACCTCCAAGTCCCTCTCCTTAGGGTTGTTCTCCAGCCCTTGTGCTGGGACAGCCCTTTGCAAACATTCTTTCCCAAACTAGCCCCAGTGTGGACAAGGTAAGAGACATTTCAAGTCTCCCCACAGTGTTGCTGTGGGTTATACTCCTTACTCTGGCGCTGCAGGAGGAGTGGTGAGCAACAACAGACACTGGGTCACTGCTTGCATCGATCACCACAGTATAGAGGTATTTCCATGTGCATGATGTCTGTGAGATTGCTATGACCCAAATGTGTGCATTAGGAGTAGGACTGCAGGTCCTCACCATGTTCTAAGCCAGGCTGAGAAGCCATCACTGCATGAGGCATGTCCTCAGCCATTCACCTTGCTGATTCTGCATGTTGCTGGCTCGCTTCTAGGCACAAAGTTCAGCCTTTCTTTACTAGTATTCAGCCCAAAAGGGATGTGGTCTGCAGCCTGACTTTTTCTTGTCCTTCTCCATTTATCCCACTCTCCTCTATAACCAGTAGTTGATAAGGACACATCACATAAGTTCATCACAGCAGTAAAGCTAGACTTAGAAACACCTCATTTAACATATGAGTTAGAGCTAATACTTTCTTACTATTTCTCTCACCCTGGGCTTTGTTATCTCCTCTGCTGGATATCACTGGTGGAATGACACATGTGAACACTCCTTAGCCACGGCAAGGCAAAGGCTGTTGTGCAGGGTGGCTCAAGCTGAGATGCAGGGTTTTGCACACACCATAGGAAATGTCCATTTATTCTCTTCCATCAGCAGAATTGAGAGGAGCACACATTCAGAGAGGGCAGCATACAGCTGGGAGCCATAGCATTATGCATCTCTGGGATTTTATTTCTATTCATATTTTCTGTTTGACTCCTACCATGGCTTTCACCAGGGGCTTTTAACAAAAGTGTACATAAAGATTGGTCTTATTTAGGGTGGAAGATTCATCATTCATTTAATTTCTCCTCAGCATGCTAGGCATGAAAACATTTTAACACTGAATTTAGAAAATGCACCTTTCCCCCTTAGAGTGTTACAGATTAATTTTCTTTTTAAGTCTCAGAAATACATCAAAACATTGAAGTGCTGAGTGGTTAATAAATACAGCAATAGCAGTAGAAAAATGATCTAGTTAGCATTATAGAGCCTTTCTTCTGTGCCTCTGGTGGGCTGAACATGCCCAGCTTTACAGCAGCCATTTTAATGAGATTTTAAAATTGGATTTTGTAAACCTGTGAAGAAGAAGGCAGCAAAGAAAAAGGCTGGTGAGGGAGTTCTCATAAGGCTGTCTAGCAGTTGGACAAGGAGGAATGGTTTTAAGCTGAGGGAAAGTAGGTTTAGACTGGATCTTAGCAAGAAGTTCTTCAGAAGGAGGGGGGTGAGTTTCTGGAATGGGCTGCCCAGAAAGGGCATTCAAAACCAGGCTGGGTGAGGCCTTGGGCAGCTGAGTCTAGCTGAGAGGTGTCCCTGCCTGTGGTGGAGGTGTTGGAGTAGATGATCTCTTCCAACCTGGGCCATCCTGTGATTCTCTGAAGCTAAAGGGCATAGAGAACAAAGAAATAACTCTGACACCAAAAAGCATCAACCGTGCTGTTTAGCAAGGTGTACAAGAACACATTCTTTCTCTGCCTAGCAATAGGACAAGAGGGAATCGTTTTAAGCTGAGGGAGAGCAGGTTCTTAGGAAGAAGTTCTTAAGTTTGAGGGTGGTGAGACTGGAATGGCTTGCCCAGGGAGGTTGTGGATGCCTCCTCCCTAGGGGTGTTCAAGGCCAGGTCAGACAAGACCTTGAACAGCCAAGTCTAATTGAAAAGTGTCCCTGCCCATGGTGGGGAGGTTGGAGTAAATAATCTCTGAAGTCCCTTCCAATCAGCCATTCTGTGATTCATGATTCTATGAAACAGAGGCCAAAAGTCACCACTTCAGAGTGCAGGGAAAGTCACCATGCACTGGCAGCATCCTAGTGAAGAAGACAAAGTTCTGTAGCCTGACAGCATTGGAGGAAGAAAATGTTGCAAGGTCTATCAAGGAAGCCCTGCTTATGACAGGACTACAAAGTAGCAGACATGCAGAGGGTCTCTACTTTGTTTGAACACCTCATGAAAACATATCATAGAATCACAGAATCAACCAGGTTGGAAAAGACCTCCAGGATCATCCAGTCCAACCTAGCACCCAGCCCTATCCAGTCATGTAGACCATGGCACTAAGTGCCTCATCTGTCTTTTCTTCAACACCTCCAGGGACAGTGACTCCACCACCTCCCTGTGCAGCCCATTCCAATGCCAATCACTCTTTCTGCCAACAACTTCCTCCTAACATCCAGCCTATACTTCCCCCAGCACAACTTGAGACTGTGTCCCCTTGTTCTACTGCTTGTTGCCTGGTAGAAGAGACCAACCCCACCTGGCTACAGCCTCCCTTCAGGTAGTTGTAGACAGCAATGAGCTTCCCCCTGAGCCTTCTCTTGGGAGAACTGAGCTAATGGCAGCAGTTTAGGGTTCCTTCATTAGTAGTTTTATCTGGAACAATTAATTTGCTGATGGTTTTGTCATCTACCAAGGCTGGGGTTTGGATGCTTTGCAACTTCAGCTAAACAGTACATGCCCTTCTGCTGGACTGGCAGCTCAGCACTTTTCACCACCTTTCCATTAAGAACACTTTACATGGAAAAGCAGAACAAAACAAACAAAAAACAATAACCAAACCCAACCCAACCAAAAAAAAAAACAAACCCACCCCACAAACCCACACAAACAACCAACCAACAAACTCCAAAAAACCCAAACACACCCAAAACAAAAACCAAACCAGAGCCTGTGGGTCTGCTGTTCCTGAAATGGAGCAGAAATCACAGTGCTAATTGAAAGTCAAAATTCTCAGGCATTGTTTCATGCTATATGTGGGTCATGATCTGAAATGCAACTAGATTCAAAGAGCTGAGTGAATAAAACATTTGGGGTCCTGCTGGTCACGGTGACATTACTGTGAGGTCAGTAGCTGTAATATGGATGCTTGCTTGTCAGTTGTTTTTTCAGCTGCTTATCTGAGCGCTGTGAAACCAAATGTCTGGGCTGGTGCTGACTAATATGTGTATCACTGTAATTATCAGTGTGGTTTGGTTTGTTTTCCTTGCTATCAGATCATCCAGGAGTATTTAACATCAAGCATGCAGCCAGAAGGTGACATGCTTTCTTCCTGATGGATCAGAGGCATATATGCACACTACTTTAGTTCTGCATTATGACTTGAGATGTTTTTCAGGTGTTTCCCTTTATTAAATTGTGAAAGGTTGCATTCGGCTTGGGAAAGTGAATGGGCTTGGCAATTGCTTGTAGCTCAGAGAGCCGAGGAGGGTGACTCTCATACCTTTATTCCCTGCATCTCTACTGCTCGTCCAGCAAGGGGAGATGTAGGAACACAGGATAGCAGGATGTTAGGGGTTGGAAAGGACATCCAGAGATCATCGAGTCCAACCCCTCTGCCAGAACAGAACCATGGACTCTAGCGCAGGTCACACAGGAACACATCCAAACAGGGCTTCAAAGTCTCCAGAGGCGTCTCCACAACCTCTCTGGGCAGCCTGTTCCAGTGCTCTGTGATCCTTACAGTAAAGAAACATCCTCATGTTGAGGTGGAAGTTCCTGTGCTGTAGTTTACATCCATTGCCCCTTGTCCTATCACAGGTCATGAGTGAGCAGAGACTGTCCCTGCCCCTACTTTCCTGACCCCCAGCCCTCAGATATTTGTACACATTTATTAAATCCCCTCTCAGTCTTCTTTCCACTGTAACCAGCCCCAAGGCTCTCAGCCTTTCCTAAGGCAGTGCTCCAGACCCTTAATCATCCTTGTAGCCCTCTCTTGGACTCTCTTGAGTCCCTTCTGTACTGGGAAGCCCAAAACTGGAAGCATATTCCAGGTGAGGTCTCACTAGGGCAGAGCAGAGGAGAATGAGAATCTCCCTCGGTCTATCAGCCACACTCTTCTTAATGCACCCCAGGATCCCACTGGCCTTCTTGGCCACAAGGGCACATTGCTGTCCCATGGGTAACAACTAATTTATCTCAAAGTTGATCCTAGAGGAAAATACCTGTGATCACTAGTAAGGCAAGTTGCCCTTTGTCTGCACCACTATACAGCAGGTCAAATAGAAGGTATTTATGAGACACTCATTTACCATCTACTGATTGATCTGTAGCTTTGTGGAGGAGTAAAAGGTCTACCATGTAATTAGTGTTTCCCAAGCCCTGGTGTCAGATATTCATCAACACTAAATGATTTGAGTTGGAGCTGTCAGTAACTGAGTACATGACAACTGTGCAGTCCAGGCAGAAGAGGCATGGATCAGGTTGAAAGGGAGGGTGCAGGTTGAGTTTTTTACTATTTAGAGCAGTATTTTTTTAACAGAGTAATGCAATGTAAGGAAAGGAAGTTAAAATGGCAACCTAAATGCACTGAGTGTGCATGGTGGTAAATATTTAATTGTGAATAGAAGGAAATTTATCCATCTCTGCAGCATATAATTTTTCCTGGTTCATTTCCTTACTGGTTCATTACCAAAATGTAATCATAGAATCGTAGAATCAGTCAGGGTTGGAAGGGACCACAAGGAGCTACCAGTTCCAACCCCCTGCCATGGCCAGGGACACCCTACCCTAGAGCAGGCTGCCCACAGCCTCATCCAGCCTGGCCTTAAACACCTCCAGGGATGTGATACTGTGAAATTCAACCACCTCCCTGGGCAACCCATTCCAGCCTCTCACCACTCTCATGCTCAACAACTTCCTCCTCATGTCCAGCCTGACTCTCCCCACCTCCAGCTTTGCTCCATTCCCCCCAGTCCTGGCACTCCCTGATATCCTGAAAAGTCCCTCCCCAGTTTTTTTGCAGGCCCCCTGCAGATACTGAAAGGCCACGGGAAGGTCACCTGGGAGCCTCCTCTTCTGCAGACTGAACAGCCCCAACTCTTTCAGTCTGTCCTCATAGAAGAAGTGCTCCAACCCTCTGATCCAACCCAGTGGCCTTGGAGGTCACATCCAACACAGACCATTCTGTTATTCTATGGTTCTATTTTCATGTCTAGATATGTAGAGATATAAATAACCTTGTACTTCACAGAATCATATTGTTTAAAAACAAAAGAAATGTGTTATCAGATAAACTCTGGGTTTGGCTTGATTCCAGCTCAGTTTCACAAGTTGAAGGCAATAAAATATATCACAATGGACTAACTTTTTAAATCATCATTGCTGAAAGGTAACATAGAATCGTAGAAAGGTTTAGGTTGGAAAGGACCTCAAGGATCATCCAGTTCCAACCCCTCACCATAGGTAAGGACACTTCCCACTAGAACAGGTCTCTCAAGGCCTCATCCAACCTGGCCCTGAACACCTCCAGGGAGAGAGCATCCACAGCCTTCCTGGGCAACCTGCGCCAGTATCTCACCACCCTCACTGGAAAGAACTTCCTCCCAACAACTAGTTTAAATCTCCCCTCTGCCAGTTCAAACCCATTACTCATCTTGTCATTACAAGAACTTGTCAATAGTCCCTCCCCAGCCTTTCTGTAGTTCCCCTTCAGACACTGGAAGGCCACTCCAAGGTCTCCTTGAAGCCTTCTCTTCTCCACACCGAAGTCAAGTCTAATGCTGGAGATGACAATGAAAAGGAATAAAAGATTTTGGAAAGGAAGGAATTTAGGAATTTAGGAAGGAAGGCTGTTGTTTGTTTGGTTGGTTTTTGGTTTTATTTTCTTTTCTAAATTGTAGAATTTAGGACCTTGGGATCTTCTCACAAAATTTACACATAGCTGGAATGGATAGAATCATAAAGTCAACCAAGTTGGAAGAGAACTCCAAGATCATCCAGTCCAACCTAGCACCCAGCCCTGTCCAATCAACCAGACCATGGCACTAAGTGCCTGAGCCAGGCTTTGCTGTGACATCCACATTTTCAGATTTTTTTTTTCTTTATCCATTAGAGAAATACAATCAGAAAATAAAATTATTACCTTTTTTTTTTCATAATAACATATTTCATTATAACCTTGAGCAGCAGTCTTGTCAGAACAGAGCTGAAACTATCTAGTTCTACTATAAGCAGCGCTACAGACTGGGGAGTCACCGTCCCTGGAGGTGTTCAAGAAAAGCCTGGATGAGGCACTTAGAGCCATGGTCTGGTTGACTGAATTGGGCTGAGTGCTAGGTTGGACTGGATGATCTTGGAGGTCTCTTTCAACCTGGTTGATTCTATGATTAAGGAAATCATAGAATCATTAAGGAAATGATAGAATCATGAAGGAAATAATCCCTGTATCTATTTTTTTTCTGGAGTGAGAAAAAAAACAGGCAGTCAACTACTTCAAATTTCTGAAGAGATGTTGCCTCCTATGTTAATCTGGTTTTGTGTTCCCCTTGTAAGAAGCTGTGTAGATCTAATCACCTAGGACTCCTTGGGTTTAATACTGAGTGAAAGAATAGCAAAAGTAGTCTGTTTTGAGACAGATTCTTGTAGTGAGTGGGTATCTCCTTCTGGAGTGGAGATTTATTCTGGCTAGGAGAAGAAAGACCAGTTTATTTCAATGTGTATCTCTATACAATGGTCTACTCAGTGATAGAGTCCCTAATCTCTCCCCACCCTCCACCTCACCCCCCCAGAATGATAAATTACTGCTGCATATTCACTACAGTTTTTCATTATCTTCATTTATTCTGTGCCCTTTAGTTCTGTGATAGGTAATTCATAATACATTTGGACTTGGGGTTGTTTTTATTTGTAACAATTCTCTTGAGGACTCATAACCAATCTGGACTGTGCTTGACCTCATTTTTCAAGTCCTGTTTAAGAACAAAGTTATTATTCTTCAGACTTCTCAGGCCGAGACATACGTTAATGTTTTCAAAGAAACAATTGCTGCTAGCCTGGTCATTCATTCATTCATTCATTTATTTACCTGGGTTTGGGTGGATAACCAAGCAGCTAACCCAAGAAAAGTAGTTTCATGATGTGACTTCATAATGCTAGAATCAGAGAATCAACCAGGTTGGAAGAGACCTCCAAGGTCATCCAGGACAACCTATCACCCAGCCCTGTCCAATCAACTAGACCATGGCACTGAGTACCTCATCCAGGCTTTGCCTGAACACCTTCAGGGATGGCAACTCCACCACCTCCCTGTGCAGCCCATTCCAATGCCAATCACTCTCTCTGCCAACAACTTCCTCTTAACATCCAGCCTAGACCTCCCCTGACACAACTTGAGCCTCCTCTTCTCCAGACTAAGCACATAGAATCATAGAATCAACCAGGTTGGAAGAGACCTCCAAGATCATCCAGGCCAACCTAGCACCCAGCCTTGTCCAGTCAACTAGACCATGGCACTAAGTGCCTCATCCAGGCTTTCCCTGAACACCTGAACACCTGATACCCGCCTGAACATGAGCCAGCAGTGTGCCCAGGTGGCCAAGAGAGCCAGTGGCATCCTGGCCTGCATCAGGAATGGTGTGGTCAGCAGGAGCAGGGAGGTCATTCTGCCCCTGTACTCTGCACTGGTCGGACCACACCTCGAGTACTGCGTTCAGTTCTGGGCCCCACAGTTTAGGAAGGACACTGAGATGCTTGAGCGTGTCCAGAGAAGGGCGACGAGGCTGGGGAGAGGCCTCGAGCACAAGCCCTACGAGGAGAGGCTTAGGGAGCTGGGATTGGTTAGCCTGGAGAAGAGGAGGCTCAGGGGTGACCTTATTGCTGTCTACAACTACCTGAGGGGTGGTTGTGGCCAGGAGGAGGTTGCTCTCTTCTCTCAGGTGGCCAGCTCCAGAACAAGAGGACACAGCCTCAGGCTGCGCCAGGGGAAATTTAGGCTCGAGGTGAGGAGAAAGTTCTTCCCTGAGAGAGTCATTGGACACTGGAATGGGCTGCCCGGGGAGGTGGTGGAGTCGCCGTCCCTGGGGCAGTTCAAGGCAAGGTTGGATGTGGCACTTGGTGCCATGGTCTAGCCTTGGGCACTGTGGTAAAGGGTTGGACTTGATGATCTGTGAGGTCTCTTCCAACCTTGGTGATACTGTGATACTGTGATACTGTGATACCTCCAGGGATGGTGACTCCACCACCTCCATGGGCAGCCCATTCCAACACCCCCAGCTCCCTCAGCCTGTTCTCATAAGGTTTGTGTTCCAGGCCTCTGACCAGCGTTGTTGCCCTTCTCTGGACATGTTCCAGCATCTCAGCATCTCTCTTGAGCTGTGTTTGCGCTGTTTTGCGCTGTTGCTCTGACCTCACAAGCAGTACAATGCTGGCCTTGTCTAACGTATAGCCATGTCCTTGAAAGCTGTTTAAATGGCTTATGGATTCCTTGAATCATGACAGGCACATGTGCATGCACACAGGCACACATTCATGAGGGAGAAGACTTTGCTAGCTTAGGAGGAGTCACTGAAATGGCACTTGTTATTAAGTAAAACCTTAAGGTGCAGCTAACCCCTTAGGACAAGGGATAATGGGTACACAGCACAACTACACTTCCACCTCAACATGAGGAAGAACTTCTTTACTGTAAGGGTCATGGAGCACTGGAACAGGCACCTCAGAGAGATTATGCAGTCTCCTTCTCTGGAGGCTTTCAAGGCCCATCTGGATGTGTTTCTGTGTGACCTAAGCTAGATTCTATGGTCCTGCTTTTGCACAGGGGGTTTGGACTTGATGATCTATGGAGGTCCCTTCCAATCCCTAACATCCTGTGATCCTGTGAACAGTAATCATAGAATTGTAGAATGTCAGGAGCTGGAAGGGACCTTGAAAGATCATTTGGTCCAGCCCCCCTGCCAGAGCAGGATTGCCTAGAGCAGATCACACTGGAAGGCATCCAGACAGTTCTTGAATATCTCCAGAGAGG
Source organism: Pogoniulus pusillus (assembly GCF_015220805.1). NCBI lineage: Eukaryota > Metazoa > Chordata > Aves > Piciformes > Lybiidae > Pogoniulus > Pogoniulus pusillus. The sequence goes on along the minus strand of NC_087272.1, from coordinate 34,353,940 downwards.
GAAACTCCACAACCTCCCTGGGCAGCCTGTTCCAGTGCTCTGTCACCCTCGCAGTGAAAAAATTCTTCCACAGGTTCACATGGAACCTCCTGTGCCCCAAATCTCTACTGAACTTTCAGCTACACTTTCTGTTCACCATTGATATCAACATGCCTACTCATATTTTTGCCCCCAGACTCACAGAGCACTCCTCCTTGCCATGAAGAGCATTAATTGTTAGTGTAGGGCTTGGAAACAGCAATCACAGTGACTCCCTGGATGCTTTCAGAGATCCAGAAAGCTGAGCATCAAAGCATTTCTCTTTGTTTCACGTTCTCTCAAAGCACATCCATAGAGGTACTTGATGTGTGGAGTTCTTTTTTTCCCCCTCTCATTTTGTGCTCCAGGGAGTGTTCTGGCTTCCTGCTATTGTCCCTATCCTCTGGTTTTCTCCCCACCCACAGGGCCCGGTGCCCCAAAATTGCTTTTGTTTACAGGTAAGGTGTGCTGCGTGTTGCCACGCAACTCCTTCCCTTTCAGAGAATCTTTTTAACTCCCTTTTCTCCTCTTATAGTAAGGCAACCTGCCAGCAGCTCCTCGCTTTTCATATTCAAATCAGCTGGGTTGTGTAAGAGGCACAATACTGATTGCACAACCTGGATGTGGGAGGAAAGAGAGGGTTAAGAGCTGTTTTCCAAAGCAGTCTCTAGCAGTCAGACACACTGTGCTGGGTCAGTGAGTAAAAAACATCCATTCCCCTCTGTGCCCGTCATGGCTCAAAATACATCAGTGTGCGGCTGGTCCTCTTAGCATCGCTGCTTTAGCCCAAGCGGTAGTCGTTCCGGGGTTTGACTTTGGAGTGATACCTTGAGACAGGGAAGGTTTCTCACCTCTTTGTGTTCATTTGATGTGTTTACACCTTCTGTTTCCTGAAATGGTCTCTGGATGTGGCACAGAAACCAATAGGACCTTTGCGTTGGGCTGTAATGTACGACAGGGGCAATGATGAAGTTCTGGGTTGTTGTGGAGGCTTCTTCAGTGCTCTGCTCCACTCGTCTTCTGGAGAGTTGTTGCTAGTTTTGACTGGGATAGAGTTAATGCTCTTTACAGTAGCTGTTGGACTGGATGACCTGGAGGTGTTCAAGCAAAGCCTGGATGAGGCACTTAGTGCCATGGTCTAGTTGATTGGCTAGGGCTGGGTGCTAGATTGGACTGGATGACCTTGGAGGTCTCTTCCAACCTGTTTTGATTCTATGATTCTACTATGGGGCTGTGTTTGGGATTTGGGCTGGAAACAGTGTTGACAGTGCAGGGATGTTTTAGCTGTTGCTAAAAAGGTCAAGGCCTTTTCTGTTCCTCACCTCATCCCAACAGCAAGTAGGCTGGGGGTGCACTAGAAGCTGGGAGGGAAGACATCCAAGACAGCTGACCCCAGCTGACGAGAGGGATATGACATATGACCATGTGACATCATGCTGAGCATGTAGAGGAGGAAGAAGGAAGGGAGGAGACACTTGGAGTGACAGTGTTTGTCTTCCCAACAAAATGTTACATGAGATGGAGCCCTCTTCTCCTGGAGATGGTGCCTGTGGTGGGAAGTGGTGAATGAAATTCTTGTTTTGTTTTGCACATGTGCCTGGCTTTTGCTTTACCTGCTAAACTATCTGCATTTCAGCTTACAAGTCTTCTCACTTTTACTCTATCAATTCTCTCCCCATTCCACCAGAGGGGAGTGAGGAAGCAGCCATATGGGGCTTAGATGCTAGCCACGGTTAAACTGTGACTAGAGTATCCCCTCCTCTGCCAGGACATCTGGAAACAGAACAACTATTTCCAGACCCTAAAATCCATGAAGAATCACGTGAGAGATCCTCACACTAAGGCATATTCCTATTTTTTGGGGTTGCAAAGATGGTTTACTGCCATTCAAGATTTCCAAAGCCTTCCATTCATAGAATCATATAATCAACTAGGTTGGAAAGGACCTCCAAGATCATCCAGTCCAACCTAGCACCCAGCCCTATCCAATAAACTAGACCATGGCACTAAGTGCCTCACCCAGGCTTTGCTTGAACACCTCCAGGGACAGCAACTCCATTGCCTCCCTGGGCAGCCCATTCCAATGGCAAATCACTCTCTCAAAATTCTCTCATCATTGTATGGATTCCTTAATTTAATATGTACATGGAGGAAAGGCAGAGAATTTTTGGACCTATGGTAGAGTCAACACATGCTCTGTTCCCATTAAACTACAACAGTAGCTTTGTTTATCCTCTCAGCTTTTGTGTAGGATGTTGCAGGGTTTGTTATAAGGCTTTTGCTACTGGATCCATGGAATCTATAGTGGAGCTGGCTTTGAATAGCTTGCTTGTCCACATTCACAACCTAGCTTTCAACAGCCAGCACAAAAGAAAAGAAGCCAAGCAATGCTGCTGGTTAGAAGTTTCCCCTATTGTTCATCAGAAATAAGCACATGGTTAGCTTAAAGCCAGATGAGAGTTCTGAGGAGAAAAGGTGCAGTCTGTAAAACTCCAGCTTCAAAATGGAAAAGGAGAAGGAGAAGGAGAAGGAGAAGGAGAAGGAGAAGGAGAAGGAGAAGGAGAAGGAGAAGGAGAAGGAGAAGGAGAAGGAGAAGGAGAAGGAGAAGGAGAAGGAGAAGGAGAAGGAGAAGGAGAAGGAGAAGGAGAAGTGAAGGAAGGGGAAAGGAAAGGAAAAGAAAGGAAAAGAAAGGAAAGGAAAGGAAAGGAAAGGAAAGGAAAGGAAAGGAAAGGAAAGGAAAGGAAAGGAAAGGAAAGGAAAGGAAAGGAAAGGAAAGGAAAGGAAAGGAAAGGAAAGGAAAGGAAAGGAAAGGAAAGGAAAGGAAAGGAAAGGAAAGGGGAAAGGAAAGGGGAAAGGAGAAAAGAGAAAGAGGGAAGGGGGAAGGGAAGGGAAGGGAAGGGAAGGGAAGGGAAGGGAAGGGAAGGGAAGGGAAGGGAAGGGAAGGGAAGGGAAGGGAAGGGAAGGGAAGGGAAGGGAAGGGAAGGGAAGGGAAGGGAAGGGAAGGGAAGGGAAGGGAAGGGAAGGGAAGGGAAGGGAAGGGAAGGGAAGGGAAGGGAAGGGAAGGGAAGGGAAGGGAAGGGAAGGGAAGGGAAGGGAAGGGAAGGGGAGGGGAGGGGAGGGGAGGGGAGGGGAGGGGAGGGGAGGGGAGGGGAGGGGAGGGAAGGGGATGAAGGGAAGGAGGAATGAAGGAAGGAAAAGAAAGAAGGCAATTTTTTAAAGGCAATATTTTTTTAAAGGGCAATGACAGTGTAATTTTTACAGATCTCAGAAGTAATTTCAGAGAGGTGCCCTAGGTCTGGTTCTTCTGTTTTTCTTTCACCAACGTTTCCCCAAATACTTTTACAAGTGCTTGCTCTGGCTGGTGAATTTGACACTATTGTTTAATACAATGATGTGTTTGCAACACTGGAAAGTAAAGTTTTTCCTACAATGGAGAGGAGCTTTTGGCATAGTTGTGTTTTCGTGCTTTGATGTGGGTGAGGTGATCTATACCCACTCTATGCATTGGAATGCTTTAAAAATGTTTAAAAGGGTATTTTAGTTCCTTTTCTTTTTGCCATCTTCTGGATTTCCTTTGTATTAGACCCCTTTGGGTCCTTTGCAAAATGCCAAGAACCTAAACAAAAGCCTGGCTATCTATAAAGAGAACTATCAAGCCAAAGAGGGTCTTACTGAGCCTTCATATGGTTTGGTTTGTCTGAAGCTCTTCATGAGAGCCATACATCCAAAGTCTCTTTGGCATGTATTTCATGGGAATAGCTACCTGGGTGTACTCAGTATATAGAGAGGGGTGTGAAGAATACTTGCAGGAAAGAAAGGAGGGGGGAAAAAAGAGATCATTTTAAAGCCTTTTGTGAAGAAAGTGCTAAGCTTTTTTGTTTGGGGTCTGTTTGGTTGCTTGGTTTGTTGTTGTTGTTTGTTTTTTTTTTCCTGAGCTCTAGTCCTTGATCTCAGATCCTTTGCATCTGGAGATGGGGATGCAGTGTGCCCTTTGCTGTTCCTGAAGGCACAAAGGTTAGAGTTCCCTCTCTTCCACCTTTGCTCCCAGGGATTAGCATTTACCAGCAGCAACTAACCAAAGAGACGTTGCAGAGAAGCCAGACCCTGTAAGCAGGATTTGCATGCACAGCACAATAGCTGCCACAGCCAAGCAGCACAGCAGTGTTGGTTTCGATTGCCATGTCACCCACATGAGTTATATGACCCTTAGACAATAAGCCTCACTATGAGGAAGACAAGGTTATTTCCCTGTAACCTGAAATCCATGAGTTCTATTGTTTCTGCACAGCACTATGAAGCCCAACTCGATAGCCTTGCCTTAAATAGCTGTGCAAATAGGGCTTCCCAGCAGCTTTCTATGAAATACAAAGGGCTTCACTTTGAAGGGTGTTCTCTTGCTGGGTTTGTGTTCAGTTTTGGGCCCCTCACTGAAAGAAAGATGTTGAGGTGCTGGAGCATGTCCTGAGAAGGGCAACAAAGCTGCAGAAGGGTCTAGAGAACAAGTCTTGTGAGGAATGGCTGAGGGAACTGGGGTTATTTAGTCTGCAGAAGAGAAGGCATAGGGGAGACCTTCTCACTGTCTACACCTACCTGACAGGAGGTTGGAGCAATGTGGTTGTTGGTCCTTAGTAATTACAGAATCATTGGGGCTGGAAAAGACCTCTGAGATCATCAAGTCCAGTCTATAACCTAACACCACAATCTCAGCTAAACCATGCCACCAAGTGCCACATCCATTCTTTTCTTCAAGACCTCCAGGGATGATGACTCCACTACCTCCCTGGGCAGCCCATTCCAGTGCCTAATCACTCTTTCCATGAGGAAGTCCTTCCTAACGTCCAGCCTGGCACAGCTTCAGACCATGCCCTTTTGTCCTGTCACTAGTTGCCTGGGAGAAAAGCCTCACTCCCACCCAACTACAACTTCCTTTTAGGCAGTTAGAGAGAGTGATAAGGCCCCCTCTAAGTCTCTTCTTCTCAAGGTTGAACCACCCCATCTACCTCAGCCTCTCCTCATAAGACTTTCCCTCCAGCCCCTCACCAGTCTCATCTCTAGTGATAGGGCAAGAGAAAATGGCCTCAAGTTGTGTCAGGGCAAGTTTAGATTGGATATTATGAAGAGATTCTCTAGTGAAAGAGTGGTCAAGCACTGGAACAGGGTAGTCGTGGAGTCACCATCCCTGGAGGTGTTCAAAAATGTGTGGAACCTGGCACCTGGGGACATGGTTTAATGGCTATGGTGTTAGGTCAATGGCTGGAGTTAATCACAGAATGGTTTGGGCTGGAAGTACCCTTAAAAGTCATCTAGTTCAGTGCCCCTGCAGTGAGCATGGAGATCTTCATCTGGATTAGGTTCCAGGGCAACCCCCTCCAACCTGACCTTGAACGTTTCCAGAGGAGGGACATCTAGCACCTGCCTGGGATACAACTGCTGAACACACAAGGCTGATAGAGTGGGTGGGTCAAAGCAGCAAAGTGGGATGCAGAAACCATGTGCTGAGGGGATGGTGAAGCTCTGGACTGTAATGACCATAAGCATCTTTTCCAACCCTAATGATTCTGTGATCCTTAATCTCAGATGGTGAAGCTCTGGACCTTAATGATCATAAGCATCTTTTCTGACCTTTGCTTTTAGAATCATAGAATCAACCAGGTTGGAAGAGACCTCCAAGATCATCCAGGCCAACCTAGCACCCAGCCCTATCCAGTCAACTAGACCATGGCACTAAGTGCCTCAGCCAGGCTTTGCTTGAACACTGCCAGGGACGGTGCCTCCACCACCTCCGTGGGCAGCCCATTCCAATGCCAATCACTCTCTCTGCCAACAACTTCCTCCTAACATCCAGCCTAGACCTCTCCTGGCACAACTTGAGACTGTGTCCCATTGTTCTCTTGCTGGTTGCCTGGCAGAAGAGACCTTAGTGATTCTGTGATTCTTAATCTCAGATGGTGAAGCTCTGGACCTTAATGACCATAAGCATCTTTTCTGACCTTAATGATTCTGTGATTCTTAATCTCAGACAGTGCTGCTGGATCTTGCTGTTCTTCAGGACATCTGAAACTAGTTGAGGTTGGAGAGTACATCTGCAAACCAGAGGCAGACACATTTGACTGCAGTGGGATTGCAGCTGTTTGAACAGCCACACATACAAGTGGGGTTAAAACTTGTACCAGTGCTGCATGCTGGAGTTTGGTGCACACCTTTTGCAAGACCTCACAGCTAAATGTGTGCCTAATTCTGCATTGCTGCCATGTTGTTAGTGTGGCATTATATAAGTGAACAGCTTTACTCAGCAGTTTGCTGCAAATAATAGGCACTTGATTAAAGAAATTCCAGATCAGCTTACAGCTTAACCCCCAGCCACTGACAACCATCTTTAACTACAACTCTCTACTTTTCAGGGAATGGGATTCCTGCAAAATATTGAAGGATCAGGCCTGTGGCTGAGATACTTTTTAAAGACCTTGAAAATAAGGTACCTCAAATATCTTCTTGCATTAGGAAGGTGTCATTTGGTGAGTGGCAAAGCTTCTTACTGAGGTCATAGTGTAGCAGTTGAAGAATGTCTTTACTAGCATAGTTTATAACCCAAGCAAGTTGTGCTAGTTTGAGCCCAGCTAGAATGTTTTGGTGAAAAGAATTAGATGATAGGCTGTGAAAAGGAAACAATGGTGATGTCTACTTCACTCATAGGCTTGCTGAGATGTATAAGAACAACAATACAAATATAGATATCAGAGTTGCTGTCTGGGCTTTGTGGGCTGCACTTCTCTCTAAGCTAACCTGCTGTCTGTGTGACTAATCCATCTGCTTCCAAACCCCCCTGGCCAGCCCTCCAAGCTACGCTGAGTATAAGCCAAAGTCTTGGGTAAGGTAGAAGGGTGGGAGGAAAGGTGGAAGGGAGATTGTGAGCACTTCCTGGGGACTCAGGTTTCTGGGAGGGCTGCTGTGTTTCTATATTATCTTTTAACTTGTATATTTCTGTCTATAGCTGTATCTGTTGTAAATACCTGCTTGCATATTGTGCTAAGCTGTGAATACAAAGCTTCATTCAATTTGCAGAGCTGCTGAGTCAAGTCTGGGTGACTTTCCCAAGTGTGGGGGGTTGGGTAACACCCAAACCATCACATAAGTTTAATGCCTAAGGAAACTAAGGAGATTTCCCTTGCAATTAAACATAAAACTTATTTGAGGGTGCCAGAGCACTGAACAAGGTGCCCGGAGAGGTTGTGGAGTCTCCTTCTCTGGAGGTCCTTCAGCACCCACCTGACCTAGGAGACCATGCTTTAGCAGGGAATCTGAATCACAGAATGGCTTCAGTTGGAAAGGATCATCAAATTCCAGCCACCCTGCAATGGGTCAAGGACACCTCCCACTAGATCAGGCTGCTCCAAGTCTCATCCAGCCTTATTTGAAAGACTTTCAGGGATGAGTGGCCCACAGCTTCTCTGGCCAACCCATTCCCAGGCAAGCAACAACAGAACAAGGGGGGACAGTCTCAAGTTGTGCCAGGGGAGGTCTAGGCTGGATGTTAGGAGGAAGTTCTTCACAGAGAGGGTGATTGGCATTGGAATGGGCTGCCCAGGGAGGTGGTGGAGTCGCCGTCCCTGGAGGTGTTCAAGCAAAGCCTGGCTGAGGCACTTAGTGCCATGGTCTAGTTGATTGGATAGGGCTGGGTGCTAGGTTGGACTGGATGATCTTGGAGATCTCTTCCAACCTGGTTGATTCTATGATAAAGGAGTAAAAAGACAGTGACAGATGGGATGTACCACTGGTGAAACATCCTTCTTCCTTTGCAATGAGTGCAAGGCAGCCACCCAGGAGCAGCTTTGGTAGTTGGGGACTTCTTGGTTCCCTGCAGTCCCAGGCAGGTCCCAGTGCAATGCTTAGATGCTGACTCTCCCACTCATCCCCAAGAGTGGATGCATCTCAGCATGATCTGAAAGCCAGGGGCTTCTGAGCATGTTATGGAAGCTAGAAGAGCAACATGAACATGGTGGGATGCTTCACAGATACACAATTGCAGTAGATGATCAGCTGTCTCAGGTGACACCTACCTCTCCTACATTTAGTCTGGGAGTTCATGCATTTCCTCCCCCTCCAAACAAGGGTTAAAAAAAGCCCTGGCCAGTACAAGACAAAATAAGTCAGCTGCCTAATTAGGTCTGGAAAGCCAGACTCTTCCTCTGACACTTTAAAGCTTTAACTCCAGCTGAGACCTGGCACCTCTCCTTTGTGCTAGTTTACCTAATGTCTTCCCTTGGGTATATTCTCACTATTAACTTAGAGGTTGTCCCTCAGAAGGAGCTGGTGCTACATGCCTGTGTGACTTGCAGCTCCTCAACAGCCTCTTTTTCCTCCATCATTTACACTCTTGGTCTCTGTCGGGGATGACTCCAGTCCTGTTTATCTTGGGGAATCAACACAAATCTGTTTGCTGTCTCGTAGCTTTGAGTTTCCCGAGATAATTCCCAACCTTGGGAGTTGTCCCAAAACATCTCTGCCGTTGTGCCTGCCTTAGCCAGCATCTCTTTGAAATGCAGGCTCCCAAGTGATTGACTTCCAAGTACAAGGAGCTGAATGGGTTTAGACAGATTAACATTCTAGCAGTAAGTGGCAGTCATTCCAAAGAGCTAAATCAAATTCTCAAGTGCTCATTAGCAACAGGGTGGTAGTGGAGGAATGAAACAAAAAAAAAAAAAAAAAAACAGAGAAGGAAAAAATCCCTACTTTGAGAACATAAAAAAGAATCAGCAACTAATGGAGACATTTTGGTGGAAGCTTGTTTGTTCATTAGGGTTTTTCACTGATGGCCATCTCCCTAAACCAGCAGGTCGTGGGGTGCTGCTGCCTGGCATTCGTTTGAAACTAAACAAAAGTATGAAGGTGCAGCTGACCCAGGTTCACTTCAAGTTCAGAATCAGCCTGGTCAAGTTTGTCTGTCCAGACATGCAGTTAGCAGTTCTGTACTTCAAGGGCAGGGTGAAAAAACACTCCAGCTGGCGTTTGCTGTCCAGGCTTGGAAGTGCTGCCCCTGAGAACCGAAAAAAAAAATGAGCCTGCTCTGGTGATTTCACTCAGGTCATCCAGGGAACTCTGTGGGCTCAGAATAATTTGTCTATTTGGAGTGTTCTAATAGGACATGATGGCACAAATGGCTGTGTGGGGGAGGTAGAGAGGACGTTCACCACTCAGCAATCCAGAGGAGAAATGCTGCTCCAGCTCGGGGCATGCAGAGACAGTGGCTTCACCACAGGCTGAGGAAGGTGCAGCCTGCATATCTCACCGACATTAACCATTCCCAAACAACATACTGAGCGGCATGGCCTTGCAGTAGCTGCCAACCTCTGGCAGCACAAGCCTCTGCACTGCAGTGCTCCCCACTCTGGGCACCCACTACTCCTTCCCATCCCCGCGCTGTCCTCATTGCTCGCTTCAGGCTTGGGAGCAAGGGTGAAACGGGGACTCGAATGGTCCTCATGAGTGGAGCAGTTTACATGAACTAAAAATATTTACAGCTTTTCCTTGAGCATGTTTTCCTAGGGCCCTACCAATCATGCAAACAGATTTCTTTTTTGGCAGTTTAAGCAACTGCCCTGCAAAGATTCACTTGTTCTCACTAAACCCAGAACCTAAGCAAAGCCATAGCTAGGAAAGATTTGAAATGCCTTTGGAAATTAACAGACAGGTTGGAAATCAGCAGCGACTGCCATGGACGTTCAATCAGCTCTGCCTGGGTAAGATCTTCTATGCAGAGTGAAGTCCCTGTTTAGAATCATAGAATCAGTCAGGGTTGGAAGGGACCACAGGGATCATCCAGTTCCAACCCCCTGCCATGCCCAGGGACACCCTACCCTAGAGCAGGCTGCCCACAGCCTCATCCAGCCTGGCCTTAAACACCTCCAGGCACAGGGCCTCAGCCACCTCCCTGGGCAACCCATTCCAGGCTCTCACCACTCTCATGCTCAACAACTTCCTTCTCACCTCCAGCCTGAACCTCCCCACCTCCAGCTTCACTCCATTCCCCCCAGTCCTGTCACTCCCTGATATCCTGAAAAGTCCTTCCCAGCTTTTTTGTAGGTCCCCTTCAGATCCTGGAAGGCCACAAGAAGGTCACTTCAGAGCCTCCTCTTCTCCAGACTGAGCAGCCATAACTCTTTCAGTCTGTCCTCACAGCAGAGCTGCTCCAGCCCTCTGATCAACCCAGTGGCCCTTCTCTTACATCTTTTACCTCTTACATCTCAGCAATAGCAGAGGCAGATCCTGGCCCAGCTCTGCCTTGCTGCTTGATTTACTCCTAGCAATATTTTTGCTGCTGTTTCATGCAGCGTTAATGAGTTTAAACCCGGATGGTTTACAGGAGATGAGCTGTGGCAAGAGCAAAACTCTGAGCTGTACCCAGCTACAGTCTCACCCAGAGGAGAGAAGGGAAACCCAAAAGCAGCTTCCAGACTGGAATACCTGAAGAAAAGCTATCTAGGGACTGGGTTTAACTCGGGCATTCACCACAGGGTGGTTGCACATCAGTGGTGCTCCTGCTCTGCTCGGCTGCTGGTTCATAGAATCACAGAACCTTAGAATTGTTTTGGTTGGAAAAGACCTCTAAAATCATCGAGTCCAGCCATCAGCCTAAGACCACCATGGCCATTAAACCATGCCCTGAAGTGTCATGTCCACACATTTCTTGAACACCTCCAGGGAGGTGGTAGAAGCCTCATCTCTGCAAGTTTTGAAGGCCAGACTGGACGTGGCTCTGAGCAACCTGATCTAGTGTGAGGCATCCCTGCCCATGGCAGGGGGATTGGAACTGGGTGATCCTTCAGGCCCCTTCCAGCCCTGACAGTACTGTGATTCTGTGATAGTGACTCCACCACTTCCAGGTCATGCTGCTCCATCCCCTGTGCTCCCCACCTGCACTGAACCATGGTGCTTTGTGTGCATGAAGCTCACCCTCTGCAGAGGAGCATCTCTGAGGGAAAGTGCCTGGATGCTCTAGTAACGGAGTCAGCATCAAGCTTGGAGACAGACAGTTAAGTACATTCCCTTCACCAGCACCCACGTTCTTCATTGCCTTTTAGAAAGCTGCTTTTGCTGGAAAAAACAAGCAGCAACAAAGATCCCAAGACATCAGGAAATGCTTTTGCTGACTTGGTGTGAAGAAAATATTTTCCTTATCCAAAAAGGCAGAAGCAGCTGAATAAGCCACTTCACCTTCCTTCCTTTCCTCTCTTCCCCTCCCTCTATAGACCTTCTGCCTCTGCAAAGGACATTTCTCCAGGCATCTGACATCCTGCCTGACATACTTATTTGTGATTTATACTCTTGCATGGTCAACTCCTGAGACTATTGGGGCTCTTCATCCTGGAGAAGAGAAGGCTTTGAGGAGACCCTGTAGTAGCCCTCCAGTATTTGACGGAGGCCTACAAGAGGGCTGGGGAGGGACTCTGGGCAAGGTCTTGTAATGATAGGATGAGGAGGAATGACTTTAAACTGGCAGAGAGGAGATTTAATATGGATACTAGGAAGTATTTCTTTAGAGTGAGGGTGGTGAAACACTGGCACAGGGAGGTTGTGGCTGCTCCCTCCCTGGAGGTGTTCAAAGCCAGGCTGGATGAGGCCTTGAGTGACCTGTTCTCGTGGGAGGTGTCCCTGCCTATGGCAAGGGGTTGGAACTGGATGATCTTTGAGGTCTCTTCCAACCTAAACCATTCTATGGTTCTATGACTATTCAAAATGGTGGACATAGAATCCTAGAGTCACAGAATCAACCAGATTGGAAGAGATCTCTAAGATCATCCAGTCCAACCTAGCACCCAGCCCTAGCCAGTCAACTAGACCATGGCACTGAGTGCCTCATCCAGGCTTATCTTGAACACCTCCAGGGACAGTGACTCCACCACCTCCCTGGGCAGCCCATTCCAATGCCAATCACTCTCTCTGCCAACATCTTCCTCCTAACTTGCAGCCTAGACCTCTCCTGGTTTGGTTCCTACCTTGCTCTGATGGGCACAGCAATGCCATTTGCTTGGATACATCACACACACACACAAAGAGTACAGGTTAATGGAGTGGCACAGAAACAGAAGCTGAAATGATAGCAGGTGAATTTTCTTTTGGGATTCTGAACCTCTCTGCTGCATTCTTGATAATTTACAAGCAGCAAATTTGAGGATCTAAGCCCAGTGTGCTGCAAAGTGTCGCATGCTGCAAAAATTCTTTGAGTGATTTCTGCTGGGAAGTGCCAGGCATTGCTGCCATGATCACTGTGACAAGCTATGATCCTAATTAAAATACAGAACAAACCACAAAAAGTACCTTTGTGTTCAAGAATCCTGGCTTTTTGCTAGCAAGAGTGATTATTTCCTTCCCTTCTCCTCTGGATTTCTTTGTCCTACTAAACCAACACAGGTAAGGAATAGAAAATTGGATTCTTCTACATTGAGAGGAGCTTAATAATTCATTCAGCTGTACAGCCTCCACTGCAAGCACTTAGAATCATAGAATCAGTCAAGGTTGGAAGGAACCACAAGAATCAGCCAGTTCCAGCCCCCCTGCCATGGGCAGGGACACTCTACCCTAGATCAGGCTGGCCACAGCCTCATCCAGCCTGGCCTTAAACACCTCCCTGAGCAACCCATTCCAGGCTCTCACCACTCTCATGCTCAACAACTTCCTCCTCATGTCCAGCCTGAACCTACCCACCTCCAGCTTTGCTCCATTCCCCCTAGTCCTGTCACTCTCTGATATCTTGAAAAGTTCTTCCCCAGCTCTTTTGTAGGCTCCCTTTAGATACTGGAAGGCCACAAGAAGGTCACCTGGGAGCCTCCTCTTCTGCAGACTCAACAACCACTTGTGAGCACAATGTGGGCCCCAGGACCATTATTAGTAGTGATGATTAGTGGACATGTGCCTGCCAGGAGCAGCATGGGAATACCTGATCACTCCTATAGGCAGGAGGACTCACAGGATGACCTCTCAACTGCTCTTCCAGCACCATGACTCTGATCACAAGAGGACGACTCCAATTTGATTTTTCAAGTAGTCAGCTGTTTGCAGGATTGCATTTATCATCTAGGAGAAAAACCATCCTGCTGGTGCCAGGCAGAGCTTGTGTGCAAAATTATCCTGCCATGTGAAATTCTCAGGAATATTTGACTCAGGAATATTGGACTTGTAGTATGATGCTACCCTCTCACAGCAAGCTCCCTGTTGAGAAGGATGCTGTTTGTGGTGTCTGTAATATCTGGGCATGGAAATGGAGCCTGGATTACAGTAGGCGTCCTGCTGCCTGTCAGTTTGGAGGATTCAGCCCAAAGATGCATAGAAAAGCTACTTATCTGCTACAATGGAAACAGGTTTGTGTTAGATAAGATCTGCAAACAGCCCATCTCAGAGATAAGGCTGCTGTCAGCATGGCTCTTCTTTCTGTCTTCCACAACAAAACTGAGAATGAGAGCACACTGTAATGAGAAATCCATTTTGTTATAAAGGTGGATGAGGCTTTGAGCCACCTGGTCTAGTGGCAGATGTTACTGCTCATGGCAGAGATGTGGAGCTAGATGCTCTTTAAGGTCCCTTCCAACTCAAGCCATTCCATGATTCTGAGATTCAGCAATTTTACCAGCTGAGACTTGTCTTGATGGTGATGTGAAGTATGAGGAGATGCAGCTGGTACCACTGCAGTAGCTCATGTGCATGGTCAGGTTTCTTCCCAGGTGGTGCTTGTTTCTCAATAGCTAGGAATTGCCTTCTCTGCCTCCCCCTGTGGTGCCTGGCTGGGAGCTCAGGGATTATTTGTGCTTGGTTACAGGATCACAGAATGTCAGGGGTTGGAAGGGACCTAAGGAGATCATCGAGTCCAAACCCCCTGCCAGAGCAGCACCACACAATCTAGCACAGATCACAGGAACACATCCAGACAGGCCTTGAATGTCTCCAGAGAGGGAGACTCCACAACCTCTCTGGGGAGCCTGTGCCAGTGCTCTGTGACCCTTACAGTAAAGAAGTTCCCCCTTGTGTTGAGCTGGAACCTCCTGTGCTGCAACTTACACCCATTGCTCCTTGTCCTATCCTAGGAAGCAAGTGAGCAGAGCCTGTGTCGTCGTCCCGTCCCCCCCCCCCCCGACCCCCAGCTCTCAGATACTTATAAACATTTATTAAATCCCCTCTCAGTCTTCTCTTCTCCAGACTAAAAAGTCCCAGGTCACTCAGCCTCTCCTCATCAGGCAGTGCTCCAGTCCCCTCATCATCCTTGCAGCTCTCTGCTGGACTCTCTCCAGCAGATCCCTGTCCCTCTTAAAGTGGGGAGCCCAAAACTGAACACAGTGTTCAAGATGAGGTCTCAGCAGGGCAGAGTAGAGGGGAAGGAGAACCTCCCTTGATCTGCTGGACACACTCTTCCTAATACACTCCAAGATCCCATTGGCCTTTTTGGCCACAAGGGCACATTGCTGTGCCATGGTTAACTTGTTATCCACCAGCACTCCCAGGTCCCTCTCTACATAGCTGCTCTGCAGCAGATCACCTCCCAGCCTCCCAACCCAAGTTTATTATTCCTTCCCAGGTGCAGGACTCTGCACTTGTCCTTGTCGAACCTCATTAGGTTCCTTGTTTTATTTTGTCAGCTCAACTTCAGTCTGTATTGAAAGGGTGGTAGCAGAGGTAGGGAATAGGTACTTTTCAAAGCCCTTTACGTTTTTGCATGGTGGTCTTCTTGCAGCCTTTCCACAGGTGCTCAAAGTATCATCCTGCAGACTGTTACTCATCTCAGGCTAGCTGGTTGAGTCATCAACTCTGAATGTGTTTAAAAGTCATTTGGATGTGGTGCTTAGAATCATAGAATCATAGAATCAACCAGGTTGGAAGAGACCTCCAAGATCATCCAGTCCAACCTATCAACCAGCCCTATCCAATCAACTAGACCATGGCACTAAGTGCCTCATCCAGGCTTTTCTTGAACACCCCCAGGGACGGTGCCTCCACCACCTCCCTGGGCAGCCCATTCCAATGGGAAATCACTCTCTCTGTGAAGAACTTCTTCCTAACATCCAGCCTATACCTACCCTGGCACAACTTGAGACTGTGTCCCCTTGTTCTATTGCTGGTTACCTGGGAGAAGAGGCCACCCCCCACCTGGCTACAATGCCCTTTCAGGTAGTTGTAGACAGTAATAAGATCACCCCTGAGCCTCCTCTGCTGCAGGCTAACCATAGGGATATGGTTTAGGGCGCACCTTGTAGGGTAGGGTTCTAGGTTGGACTTGGTGATCCTGAGGGGCTTTTCCAACCTGGATGTTACTGTGATTCTGTGGTCTCACCAGACAGGGGCTATGATTCTTCCCTACCTGCAGGTTAAACTGGTGCATTTTGAGATAAACTGGGGCTGGGTGGGATGTTTGGGAGAAAAAGAAGAAAGAAGTGAAACACAGCCTAGTTTATGGAAAGAGAAGGGAAAAAATTAATTAGAAGAAATTATGGTACTACTCAGAAGATAAAAAGCAAAACCAAACCCCAAATTTGCCTTGACCATGGCAGTAGAACAAAATGCTGCTAAGAGCACATTTGTGTCAGCAACAGTTAGAGGGGAGGTGCTTCTGACTCAGCGCACCACACTCTGCTCCTTCTCTCCAGCCGAAAACATTTCTCTCTGTAATGCCAGGAGATGTTTTGGCTTTGTCAGGGTTATTATTAGCAAGCCACTAATTACTAAGCTAATAGCATTTTTCAAAAGAAAATAATTAAGACCCATAAAATTCATATAAATTCTGCTTCTGTAGGAGCAGTCTGGCAGGGAAGGCAGAGTCCTCTACATGGCACTCCAGGTTTAAGTCCTGGCTGGCTTCCAGACAGTGTAAAGTCATTGGGTCTCTGGCAACTCATACATAGCAGAGATGGGAGCAGTAGGCTGCACTCTCTTTCTCCCTTGTGCACCATCAGTGACTGATTTTTGTGCTCTTTGGAGGATGAGAGCATGCAGCCGGATGCTGGCACTTGCCCAGCCTTGGCAATTGGGATTTCCTCATCAGTGGGGGCAGGCAACAGCTGGCCAATGTCTGGGATGAGGAAACATGAGTAATGGTTAATCAAAGGTGATCAAGCATCCAATCTTACAGAATCATAGAATCAACCAGGTTGGAAGAGACCTCCAAGATCATCCAGTCCAACCTAGCACCCAGCCCTAGCCAGTCAACTAGACCATGGCACTAAGTGCCTCATCCAGGCTTTGCTTCAACACCTCCAGGGACGGTGACTCCACCACCTCCCTGGGCAGCCCATTCCAATGCCAATCACTCTCTCTGCCAACAACTTCCTCCTAACATCCAGCCTAGACCTCCTCTGGCACAACTTGAGACTCTGTCCCCTTGTTTTGTTGCTGGGTGCCTGGCAGAAGAGACCAACCCCCACCTGGCTACAGCCTCCCTTCACATAGTTGTAGACAGCAATGAGGTCTGCCCTGAGCCTCCTCTTCTGCAGGCTGCACACCCCCAGCCCCCTCAGCCTCTCCTCACAGGGCTGTGCTCCAGGCCCCTCACCAGCTTCATTGCCCTTCTTTGGACACATTCCAGTATCTCCACATCTCTCTTGAATTGAGTCAGAACTGGACACAGGACTCAAGGTGTGGCCTGACCAGTGCTGAGTACAAGGGAAGAATAACCTCTCTTGTCCTACTGGCCACATTGTTCCTGATGCAGGCCAGGATGCCATTGGCTCTCTTGGCCACCTGGGCACACTGCTGGCGCAGTACTTCTGTCCATCAGAGAATGGAGGAGGTTCAGCTCTCGCCATCATTTTTGAGTCACTGAGTCATCTGAGCACATGTTTTCTGCTCACCACTATTATGAGATGCCTGTGAACACCCCCTCTCTCCCACAGGCACAGATCTTCCTAATTGTCCCTCTGACCTCTACACAAGCTCACACCCAGCCGAGAACACAAGTGCCTACACGCGCTGCAGCGAGCGCTGATGTTGTCTTGGAAGCCTCTCAGGCCACGTTTCTTCTGTATGCTGAGAAAATGTGAATTTAGGCAGCTTTGTTTGTTTTCTTTTCCTCTTTTACAAGGGTTAATAAATAGCTGGATTCTACTTGGCTGGGTTTTTGTTCTGTTCTTAGAGCTTACTGTGGTACATAACGATAATTTCCTGCCGAAATGCTTCTGCTGCACTTTGCCTCTTTCACTTCCCTTCCAAGAGAAGCAACTGCAGAGTAAATACCAGGCACACGCTCTGTGTGTCTCCTAACCAGAGTTAAATCTGACCACACAGCCTTGTGATTTCACCCAGCTTCTGATTTCACCAGCAACAGCTTCAAGTTTTGAGCTGCAGAACTGCGCATTTGCTATGAAAACATTCACCCAGATTTTCACCTGTGGATTCTCAACCACTCCTCTGAGCTGCCCTGAGCAAACAATCCACTCCTCTCAGCTGAGAAATGAAGAGAGAAGAGCAATGCTGCTTTCAGAGGGTTTTTACCCTTGCATTTTCAGGTCCTCATTTTATTACAAGGACTGGAAAGCCACTTTGTGTATGTGAGAGGGCTCAGCACAGCGTTAGCAGAAGCGGCATCGCTCCTGTTGTTTGTGTGCTGAAGGAAGTGCTGCCTGTGTCCATCTGACAGTGCAGAGCTTTCTTCTCTCCTGAGCTTTAAAAAAGTCAAGGGGGCAGAAGAGCAGCAGCTCGTCATGGGTTGTGTTGGAGGTGCAGCAAGGTTCACCTAAGGGCATGTTTACATGCAGTCGAGGTGCATCATGCAGGCACCCCTGGACTGAAGTGCTCCAATGAACCTCCCTGGCTCCAGGAGCCCCTAAGGACTGGTGGAACACAGCAGAAGCCAAGCATGCCCCCTCTTCTGAGTAAAGGGCTTTCTGATATTTGGAACCATTTAGTTTCTGAGTAACACAATTCTTCACTTGTCTTTTTTCACATTTTCTTAACTGGAGCGGGAGGAGGAGGGGAGAAATGTTGGGTTGGTTCTTTCTTTTCATAATCTCCTGAATGAAATGCAGTCACCAAACTTTCAACATGCAGTTTCTTGCTGCAGTAAAGTCAGCTCTTGGCAGCAGTGATAAGCTGTACAATGGGGATTACAAAATTGACATTGTAATAAGCCATATTCAGAAGGAAGTGTTACAAACTGGGATACACACACACCCCCCAAAAAGAAAAACCAAAACCAAAAATCAAACCACCCCAAGCTCAGGTTTAATTGCAGTTTTAAGATCAGTTTTGGAGGACATCTTCCCTAATCAAATACTGTTGGCCTTTAAAGATTAGTGTTCACAGCCTAATCATGCTGCACTTAGCTTAATTTGCTTTGCTATGGACTCATTAAATTCTTTTCTTTGGGTCAGAAACCCTACCTTGGCTTGGCAGAGGAACAGAAAATCTCTACTCCATGCTACTGGGTTGTGACTGCTCTTTCATTTTAACCCATGGACTGGAGGGTCTTTCATAGAATCAAGAAAGCTGGAAGAGACCTCCAAGATCATCCAGTCCAACCTATCACTCAGCCCTATCAAGACAGTTAATATGCACACAGAAGTGCATTCAAGTTCCTTCACCTTGGCTTTACCTAAGCTCTTCTCTCAAGGCTGTAGTCATGAGCATTTATTTCCCCCCTTTCATTACGTGCTTCAGGAGAAGTTCAGTGACTAACAAAGAAATTAGAGTTTGCAGATGAGAAGAACTCAGCATTAAGTGCTTTAAAACTCTTTCACTTTTATCATAGTATCATCATAGTATCATCAGGGTTGGAAGAGACCTCACTTTTCCATAGAAAAAAGAGAAAAGAAAGTGAAGAAGAGGTCCTGACTTGTTGCCAGTATCTATCCAGTGTTAATTCCAGAGGGCTGCTCTCTGGAACCACTGGGAGAGTACCAACCTGCTGCAGACATGGGCCTTGTCCACCTCTTCATAGAGATGCTCAGCAACAAAGCCTGAAAGGAAAATCATCACATTCACAGGCTAATATCCCCAGATATTTCCACCCACACACCCTTTTATGCCCCAAATGCAGAGCACCTGGGCCCTGTTGGAGTCTCCTCCCACCCCAGGTGTCACCACTTTGCCCTCCCTGCCCCACCTCCCCTATTTAATGTGACCCAGGAAAGGCAGAAGCCTCAAGCTTGCCCAACTGGGCAGAGGGATCCTTCTCCCATCGTGACTGGTGAGTGCCCTTGGTGCGCACTGGGTGGCTGGTGGAGGGGATCAAAGGCCGGGGGGCCTGGTGGCCCCCCGGTTAGTTAGGCTAGAGACTTGATGGTTACTCTGATATCACTCACAGGTGCTGGTTTTGCCTCCTCACTTAGACTTATAGCATCAACCAGATTAGAAGAGATCTCCAGGATCATCCAGTCCAACTTATCACCCAGCCCTGTTGAATCAACTAGACCATCTTGCAGCAAGTTACGGCTGGGTCACTCTTTCCTTCCTATGTAAAGAGCTCCCAACCCCTTAAAACACTTTGCTGGATGAACAGTTGAGACTTATAGAGTGAGAAAAAATATTCTGATGTCAAAGATGGCTCAGGCTGCCATTAGATTAATTAGATCTCATGTTTAGCTTTAGGTCACCTGAACCCCCAGTGGCAACAATCCCTATGACTGATCATAAATTTCCAAGGATGCTTTCATCTCAGCCTGTGATAGATCCAACATTTGGTGACCGAGCAGACTTTCATTGCTACTGTCACTGGATGAATGCTGTACACTGAGGAAGGAAGTTGCACTCAAAGAACAACCTGGCAACGTTGACCTCTCACTTGAACTGGACTCTGTGAATTAGTTCAGTATAAAATTTAGTGCCACAAGCAATAAATAGTGCAGGTTTGGTGCTATTGTTTTGCTGGCTGCTACTCAGGATAGAAATTGCTGTCCTGACCAAATCCATTAAAAAGCTGTGGGCAGGTGTGGCATGGTCTTGCCTGTACCTGCAGAGGAGTGCAGACAGATGTGGGACCTTGCAGTCTCACCTGGGCTCACAGAAAGTGTTGTCACACACAGTGAGCAGTAAAGGATGTTTTAACTGCTGGGTGAGCTATTGCCTGGTGTCAGCCTGACCCCCCACGTAGTACAATACTCTACACCTGCAGCTGAACTGCCCTTAGGAAAATGTCAAACTCTTTCCCATCTTTAGTATCTTCAAAGCAAACCTATCTGAATCCTCCACCAGAACTGCCTTTCAGAGAGGGTGTTGAATCCAGCCTGAGCAGCGCTGATAAGGATGTCTCATGACAGAGCAACTGGCATGGCTGCCACAACAAAAGGCATTTTTTTGGGTTTCAGGTCATAGGTGAGATCCACAAACCTGTCTAAAGAGGCACTAAAACAAAAAGAGCTACACTTTTAGTGGCACACCTTCAAATATGGCTGGTGCCACCACAGCTCTTGGTGTTATAGCTGCCCTGGATGGGCAGGGAGCTATATTCCTGTATCTTTTTGTTTTCTGTACTATTGTTTGTATTGAAGACACTCATTTAGAAGAAGTAAGCTGTACATGGTGGCAAAGAAGTATTTTTGACACTAATGCTTGGTTTGCTCCTCTAAGAGGAGCAAATGGAGCATTAAGCTCTCACTACATGAGATGGACTTCCTAGGGGCTTTGTTGACAAACTTCTTGGATGAAGACACTATGGAGAAGCCTCACTTTGGAACATGGGCCATGATTTTAAGGAAGATGATGCTAGAACACTTGAGATATTTTTATACTACTGATACCTTCATTATTTGTTTCCCTGGACTATTTTTCCTTTAAGAATTTAACTGCATGAAATGTTTGCAGCCAGTGCTGAATTCTCATTGTAATTCAAGTATTTGCTGCCATTTTCCTCCATGATTATTTGTTCACTAATATGTGTGCTAGTTTGAGCCTAGCTAGAATACTTTGGTGAGAAGAATTAGATTATAGGCTGTGAAAAGGCCACAATGGTGATGTCTGCTTCACTCACAGGCTTGTTGAGATGTATAAGAACAACATAAATAGAGTTAAGGGAGTCTCTCTCTGGGCTCTGGCTGCAGGCATTTCTCTCCCTAACTTGCTAACTAATCCATCTGCTTCCTAACCCCCCTGGCTGACCCTCCAAGCTTACCATGAACATAAGGCAAAGTCTGGGGTAAGGTAGAGGGGTGAGAAGAAGGTGGAAGGGTGGTTGGGAGCCCCTCCTGGGGACTCTGGTTTCTGGGAGGGCTGTTGTGTTTCTGTATTACTTTTTAACTTGTACATAGCTGTATATGTTGTAAGTATCTGCTTGTATACTGTGCTGAGCTGTAAATACAGCTTCATTCATTCAGTTCCCAGTGGCTGTGTCTAGTCTGGGTGATTTTCACAAGTGTGTGGAGTGGGTAACATCTAAACCATCCCAACATGCATAAGTTCTGAAAGGCTTTTATTTTTTTTTAGTGCTGAATGCATTTGCTAAAGCTGGAATCACATCTCCTGATCATAGAATCAACCAGGTTGGAAGAGACCTCCAAGGTCATCCAGTAGAACATGCTTAGGAGAGAACATACTGCTCACTTGAACTTTGCAACATTTGGCTGTGCTGTTACCCCAATAGTTTGATTCATCGGTTTCTGCCTGGAGCAAAAAGTTCTCTTAAGATGTCAAGGTGGATTTGCTTAGGTGAAACCTCTGGGATCTGCCTTTACCAGAAAGAAATAACACAATTAGAGAAACACATGTTTAGAAGGGCAGCTGCTTCCAACAAGCTTGGGCAATGTGATACCAGCAAAGCAACAGAAACCCGAGGATTTCTTCTACAAATTAAGAATTAAGAAGATTTCTTTGAAAAAATTAAGGCGAATTCTTAATTAAGATCTAATCTAGAATAAAAAGAATTGCTTTTTAAGACACAGGAAGAATGATGAAGACTGAACTTCTGTCACTAGCTTTAACCTCCAACCTTACTTACTCTATAAAGGTTTTAACTTGCAGGATTGCCGATCTAGTGTTTGCTGGGGCGATCTTCCATTTAGTCATCAATTACAGATGTTAATTGAGGGGAGGGGAACAATGAGCTAATCAGTTGCAGGAAAACAAATTGATGAATGAGATCTTTGGATTGCCAGTGGTGGTAACTGGTCTTCTGTGAAGTATTTGCATATATGTGATGAAACATTGTCCGGATTAAACTTTCCAGCCGAAAAAAACCCAAACCCCAATCAAAACTAGAAATGCATTTGAACAAAAATAACTGAAAGGAGATGCTGAAATTTGTTTCTTTCTTATTTTTTTTTCCCTTGTGGTTTATTTTGTTGTGAGTGTGGTTAGTTTGGGTGGTTTTTTTTCCGTTGGTTTGTTTTTTTTCCCCCCTTGTTGCATGACAATGCAAGCACGAATTACTACTTAAATATATATATATACACGTAGCTGCTGGTGTGTGCTTCCTGTTCCAGTTTGTTTAGTCACAAGTCTGAATTAGATCCCTCTGTTGGTTCGTTTCATTTACTATAAGCAGATCTTGTGCTTTGTTTCAGTACATCAAAGCCCATAGCCAGGCACCGCCAGGTAATGTAAAAGAGGGGAGGGGAGAAAATCTTGCATCGTGATTTCTTTAAGCCTCCCAGACAACGGTCAGAGAGATCATCTGGAGGTTAACAGAAGGCTTGGCTCTTGGTTCTTTCTTGCTTTTCAAAATAAACTGGCTTCTCCTTTGTTCCTTTTCTAGAAACCACATGTAACTTTAGGTCAGAAAAGGGTAAAATGTGGCATTTCTTGAACCAGTACCGCCACTGTCTTGGGGTAACTGGATCAGGCAAAGTTGTAGGCTGCTTTCACTACTCTGATGCCGGCAATGCTGACTTTCAGGTGAGTGCCAGTGGCTTGTTTTCTCTTCAGATCTCCTCCACCTAAAGGATGCAGATGGACAAGGAAGATAATTTCTCATGACTGACACTGCCAAAACACGATCATTCCTTTAGTGCTTTAAAAATACAAAGGGAATTACCCTGTACTGCAGCATTTTTAGTAAAGCTGCTCGAAAAATTTACTTCCTTCCAGCCTTTTTATCTCTCCAGGTTTCCCTCTCTCTTTTCTTTTCTTTTTTTTTTCTTTCAAAAAATAAAAACAACCAAAAAAAATCTGCCCTCTTAAAACAACAGGAATGCTGCACTGGCCCTCAGCCAGCCAAGGCTCAGTGAGCAGGGTAAAATTTCAGTTCAGATTTACGGGAAGGTGTTGGGAGTAAAAATCTGGTTTGGTGAGTTTAAGGCAGGGAGTAGTCAAGAGACAACCTTGCTACTGTGAGTGCAGAGAGAAAGGGAGGAGGAAGAGGAGGGGGGATTAAAAGAAAGCACCCAAGCTAGGGATGAGAGACCAGTTTTTCCCCCATCCAAGTTTCAACGCGTGTTCCTGAGTTCCTGCAGCCTTATCGAGTTTGTAGGCATAAAGTCGGGGCTGGGAGTGGAAAGAGCTGAGCGGTGCTGCTGGAGGAGCTCAGTCCCGCTCAGCGCCCTGGAATGTGCAGCTTAGGGCAGGGGTGAGCAGGGGCTTTAGCTTAGCTGGTACTAATTGCGAGTTTTAGTGCTCAAAAACTTTGGTTGAGAAAAGAAAGAAAAAAGCGAGCGAGAGAGAGAGAGCCAAGAGCGGGTGTTAAGGTTGGGAGAGCTGTTGCTCCAAGCAGCTGTGTGAGGAGTTGCTCAATTCTCGTTTAGCAGCAGTGTGAAAAGGAAA
The DNA here is from genome assembly GCF_015220805.1 of Pogoniulus pusillus. Lineage (NCBI taxonomy): Eukaryota > Metazoa > Chordata > Aves > Piciformes > Lybiidae > Pogoniulus > Pogoniulus pusillus. Next base: position 34,330,258 of record NC_087272.1, on the reverse strand, counting down.
ATGCATTAGGCTGCTGCCCCGAAACGTTGCTGGTGCTGCGAATGGTGCTGGGCGCTGAGGCGGGCTCCAGGTAGGTACCGTCTCTCTTTTTTGGTTCACTCTGCTCTTCCTCTGTCCTTACCTGAGAGTTTGCTCCTCTGTGATTGGGTTGACAGCGTAAGAGGACAGAAGTTCACTCGGAAAATGCGTTTTAAAGTACTTTGGGGGGGAGGCTGAAAGGCAAAAGGAGAGGTCGGCAGCGAAGTTTTGGTGACTCTGTGTAAGTGACAGATTTTTGGTGCTTCTGACGAGAGGCAGAAGCAGATATTAAATAAGGACGAGAGGCAGAAGCAGATATTAAATAAGGACAGAACGAGAAGCGAGCTGCAGCTGTGAGAGTTTAAAAGTAAAAGATGTTTGTTTCTCCGTGTCAAAGCAGAACCACGGCGTGATGTGCTTAAGGTCTTCGGAGTAAGTTTTGGGAGGAGCATTTTGTTTGTGTGGCTGTTTCTTCCCCCCCCCCAACATTTAAAACTGTGTGTTGAACGGGGAACTGTGGCACAAGTGACAGGGAGGTGACAAGAGGGCTGTGAGATAGGCTGCTGTCTGCCAGTCTGTTGCAGTCATTAGCATAAGAAGGGGATCTTATCTGGGAAAAGTTTCTGTTGCCTGTTTAAAATCCATGTCTCTTTCTGGAGGTCAAGCATCTCTTCTCCGAGGTATGTGCCATTAGATGAGCAATGGGCACTCTTTATTCGTGCTAAAAGAAATAGCTGGGGGTTAGTTTAGTGTTATTGTTTTTAAGACGGAAAGCTACACAGCTCATTTGTTCTTAGGAATTTAAAACCAAACTTTGAGCTAAAGCCCAAGTATTATAACAGTTAAAGATGGGCTGGAACCTACCAGATCGCAGAATCGCTCCTTAGTTTTACCGGTTCAGCCGGGCAGACTTAGCGGAGCACAAAACCCTAAAAGCTGGGCTGAAAATAGGTGGGCCCAGGCTAAGAGAAATCGAACACAGGTGCGGGTTTTTTGTGCGTCCCGGGCTTCGCAAATGGTAATTTGGACCCGGCTGCGATTCTCCCTCCCCGGTTGAGCCGAGTTCACATGATGCGAGAGGGGAACTAGGTGTGTTTCGCAACGGCGGAGGCAGCGGGCGGGCGGGGGCAGGCGGGGTGCCAGCGCCGAGCCGGGCGGGCTGCTCCCCGGCCCGCCGCGCCGCAGGTGCCAGCCCGCGGCGCTGAGAGGACAGCCCCCCGTGTCAAGCGGAGCCTGGTGTGCAGCTGGGAAACTGGAAGGCAACACGTGTTGTGGGAGAGGAAAGGGAGATAAGGCCGGGAGCACGCCGCTCCTCGGTGTCCGGCAGACCCGTAGCAGGAGCGCTGGAGGTTAACAAAGTGCTGTCTGGAAAAGGCAGGCACTCCTCCTGCGCGGTCTCTCCGCTCCTTTCCTGACCCAGGAGAGGTTTTTCTCCTGGCTTCTTTTAGAACCATGCATCTGGGCTTTGGTGAGGCCACACCTCGAGTATTATGTTCGGTTTTGGGCACCACGATACAAGAGGGATGTGGAGTTACTGGAGCGGGTCCAGAGGAGGGCAATGAAGCTGGAGAAGGGCCTGGGTAATAAATCTTAGGAGGAGCAAGTGAGGGAGCTGAGGGTGGTTAGTGTGAAAAAGAGGAGACGACATTGCTGTCTACACAGCAACCTGAATGGGCGTCGTGGAGAGGCTGCTCCTCGTCTCTTTTCACAGGCAGTTGGAGATAGAACAAGGTGGAATGGCCTCAAGCTGAGACTGGGGAGGTTTAGACTGGACGTAAGGAAAAAGTTCTTCACAGAGAGACTGGTCAGGGACTGGAATGAGCTCCCCAGGGAGCTGGTGGAGTCACCCACTCTGGATGTGTTTAAGGGTAGTTTGGATGTAGTGCTTAGGGCTATGGTTTAAGGTGAATCTTGTAGAACAGGGTTATAGGTTGGACTTGGTGATCCTGAGAGGCTCTTCCAATCTGGATGTTTCTGTGATCTCTTCAGAAACCGAGGGCAGGTAATCCCACCTCACCAGCCTGCCCAAGGAGACTGCCTCCCTCCCCTGCTTTTGGGTAGTGCCCCCTTCTGAGACACAGGCTCCATCCCCAGGTGTTAGAGAGCTGGCTGCCACTTGAGTAGGGATGCTAATCGTATCCGAGTGTCTGGGTAGCAGTCTGGGATGTGAAGTCTTTCTCTGGAGGTCTGGAAAGTGAAAGAGTGTGCTGCCATCAATATACAAGATTCAAACAAACAAAACCAGTGAAAAAGCCTTGGGATGAAAGTATTTATTGGCAGGGCTTTCAGAGAAAACTGTTTTGATGGCACCTTGCTCTGAAACCTTGACCTTGTGTGGTCTGTGCCCAGCTGGCTTCAGCAAGGGCTCTCTTCCAGACCAGGGTCTGTGCTGGGGGCTGCCCTCAGTTCAGAGTCTTGGCTTCCTCCACATGGCAGAGCCCCCTTGCACCTTTGCTATCACTCTCTGAAATGCTACACCCTCTTCTGCAAAAGCGGTGAGAGCACCTGACAGGGCTTTGCTTTTGCTTGTTAGGATGTGTTTTTCCTTCACTGTCAGCTGTTTCGCTCCACGACTACTGGAGGAAAAAGCTGTCAATGACACTTTTCTTTTAGCTAATTAAAACTATGAAATACTAAATCCTAGCAATGTAGATGACAATTCTTCTACTGTCTTGTAATTGGCTCTGACAACCAGTGACATCGATCTTTTGCTAGAATCACAGAATCATTAAGATTGGAAAAGACCTCCAAGATCATCCACTCTAAGATCATCAAGATGGGGCACTTAGTGCCGTGGTCTAGTTGATTAGATAGAGTTGGGCACTAGGTTGGACTGGATGATCCTGGAGGTCTCTTCCAACCTGGTTGATTCTGTGATTCTATGTCCACCCATCAACCCAGCACTGCCATGTAAACCATGCCCCAAAGTGCCACATCTACACCTGTTTTTAGCACCTCCAGGGATGGTGACTCCACCACTTCCCTGGGCTGCCTGTTCCAATGCCTAAGCGTGTACTGAAGTCCCAGTCATTAGTCTGACACTGGCATGTTTGAAATGTGTCACTATCTGACAGCTAGAGCAGAAGATCCAGAGGTTACTTTGGAGTGGGTCTGCAAGCATCTCTTGGTTTACTGTAGGAGCCCACAGCACTTTTGAAGTGACATTTACAGGTGAGGCAATACTCTAATCTTGGGTCTTCCCTTCAAACTGCTAGCCATGATCATCTGTGCATGGCTTCCCAAATCAACATGAGTCTGATTTATGGAGAAATGATACTGAGAAATAGAGGGGGAGGCAGTGTGCTCTTTGTGAAGAAACGTTGCTGGATTCTGTTCCTGTTGAAAATAAGAAATCATTTACTTGGGTGAACCTAAAGATCAGGTTTGCTTTGTAGCAGTGAAGCAGGTCTGGCAGGCTAATTACAAAGGGACTCTCTCCGTGCCTATGCAAGGGTGTAGTTGCCTCTTCCATCACAAAGCTGTGATCTTCAAATTAATGATGATCTAAACCTCTAAATTAATGATGATCCTTAGGTTGCAGTCAAATCACTTTCAAATGCCTTTCATATGAGGATTTTTAGGTGCAACTTTCAAAGCTGTAAAATGGATCCTGCGAACAGGATATTTTTGTGTGCTGCTTTAGCAGAAGAAAGGGCTCTCACCTTGATCTTTCCAGTAAGAGGCCTAAAATAATATTTCTTTTCTTTTTTTCTTCAATAAAATGCTTCTGGGTACACACAGCTCTTGCCAAGATCAGAAACATCTCAGTAGCCTTGCTGGGACAATGCAGGCTTTGTATAGCTGTGTAGGGTTTTGGTGACACAGTAAACTCAACAGAGCAAAGCAACTTCTTAGTAACTGCAAAGCTGACTACCTGGCATTTAAGGGCATTTTTGTCCTTTCCAATCTTCTGTTTGCCATGATCAAAAGCAAAATTTTGTTGGAGAAAGGGAGAGGAGATTGATAATTACTCCTTTTTTTTATAGGTGTGTTTTACAAAACAGAGTCTGGAGGTTCTCTCTTGCATAACTAGGTCATAAAGCTGAGGCTAAATCAGCACAGATGGGTTTGTTTGACACGAGGTGGAAAGAAACTACAATTGCATGAGAATTCTCAAGCAGGAATTGTGATGGTAACTCTCAGCTACTTACAAAATGGTCATGGCTCAACCAACCGAAATGTTACCTGATAGAACTATTAATCACACAATGCTTTAGGTTGGAAGGGACCTCAAAGATCATCTAGTTCCAACCCCCCACCAAAGGCAGGGACACCTCCCACTAGAACAAATTGCTCAAGGCCTCATCCAACCTTTCCTTGAACACCTTCAGGGAGGGAGCATCAACAAGCTCCCTGGACAACCTGTGACAGTGTTTCACCACCCTCACCCTAAAGAACTTCTTTCTAACATCCAGTTTAAATCTCCCCTCTGCTAGTTTAAACCCATTCCTTTCCTTGTCCTGTCATTACAAGACCTTGTAAATAGTCCCTCCCCAGCCTTCCTGTAGGCCCCCTTCAGATACTGGAAGGTTACTACAAGGCCTCCTTGAAGCCTTCTCTTTAAGACCCTCAAGTCCAACTATCAACCCAACACTACCATGACCACTAAACCATATCCCCAGGTGCTGTGTCTCCACACTTTTTGAAGACACTTGGGGATGGTGACTCCACCACTTCCCTGGGCAGCCTGTTCCAATGCCTGACTGACAATGACCCTTCAATGATGTGAGGGCTATTGGAAGATGTACTCTGGAGAAGCATCACCCCAAGCAGCTTAGGGATTGCATTTGTATTTTGACCTTTTGACTACCCAAAGGGTGTATGTGAGATCTAATTTGAAATAAACTGAAATATTGCCTCTGTGTTTCTGTCTTCTGTAAGAGAATCTTAGTGAGCTCCACCACAAGTCACTCAGTGACAGGACTGGGGGGAATGGAGCAAAGCTGGAGGTGAGGAGGAAGTTGTTGAGCATGAAAGTGGTGAGAGGCTGGAATGGGTTGCCCAGGGAGGTGGTTGAAGCCCCATCCCTGGAGGTGTTTAAGGCCAGGCTGGATGAGGCTGTGGCCAGCCCAGGGTAGGGTGTCCCTGGCCATGGCAGGGGGGTTGGAACCAGTTGCTCCTTGAGGTCCCTTCCGACCCTGACTGATTCTGTGATTCTAAGGGTGTAGGTTCAGCCTCAACAGGTTGAGTTGCTGGTAATGTTAAAGATGTTCTTAGTTATTGCACTGTCACGGCCCCAGGATTCCTGCCCTGGGCATTGCTGCTGTGTGTGTCCCTGCTCCATGGGCAGAGCAGAAGGACTGTCACTACCGTGTGGGGTTTGAGCGTGGAATAACCCAGTGAGAGGCAAGAGGTGGGTCAGGTATGGGGTGGGGCACAAGGAAACGGTGGGGGGGGGGGTCAGTTGGGTACAGAGCAGGGGTAGCACCACGGCAGCCTGGCTGCTGTTAGACTGTTTCAACAACAAGGTAGAGATCTGAGAAGGGATTCTGGAGAAGTGAGCAAAGCGTTTCTACAGTTGTGACCAGAGAGGTAGTCCCTGGGGAGGAGAAACGAGGGAAAACAGAAAGGTATTTGATGGGAAGCATGAAGTGAGTGTTCAAAAGCAGCAAGAGGCACCCATTTGCCTCTCAGCTCTGCCTGCCTGTGTCTAGAGACAGCTTTTACTTCATTTGTTGGAGAGTGGGGAGCTGGCCAACAGAAGCACAGTGTGACACACCCCACCCCCAAAGCATCAGGCTACAAAAGTGACCCTTGTAGTGGTATTTGGAAGCTGAAACAGCACATTGAGATTGCAGTTACAGAAGCAGAGAAAAGGATGTCACCAGTACTGAGCTAATGCAGGGCTAAGATGCTGAAGAAGTGTTTTAGCTATGAGGGCACATAGAACAGGTGATGCCTTTGACTTGTAAGTAGAAAACATCCACAGATCTCAGCTGTAGTTTGAAAGCAGCATGAAAACTCTTCTGCCTGAGAACAGAGCAGTCACAGAAAAGACAGAAAGGGCATTTGGGGTATCCCTTGAGAGTGGAGGTACCAGGGGCTCCGTTTTATCCACGCTGAGCAAGAAACAACAGCTGGGCAGAGAGCAGAAAAAGTGGGTAAGGGGCATCGGCTGGGCTGGGTATTATGGGGAAGCAAATCGAAGGAGATTGAAGTACAGGGAGAGTTTGCAAGTGAACTTGGTAGAAGAATGAGGGTTAAAAGCCAAAGAGAAGTCATCAGGGTTGATGGAGTGGAAATCACATAAAGGCTGAATGGTGAGACATAATGAAGAATGCTAATGGATGGTGCTGAATGGGACTACTTGAAGGTTAGTGCAGGGGAAATTCAGCAGAGGAGCAGGGAGTCTGAGCAGTGCATGACAAATAAATGGTCCTTTTTTACAACGAGTAAAAGAGAAGGATGAGGGCAGCAGAGGAAAGGAATAGATGAGGTGGGCACAGCATGACAAGGGGGTGGTATGGATCATCAGAACAAATCAGTACCAGTGAGAAGAGAAAAACGGAGAATCGAAACGGGAGGAGGAAGGTGGTGGACTTGATTCAAGGGGAGGTGTCTGCAGGGCTGGGAGGGGAATACACGGGAAATAAGGGATCCTGGCAAAGAGGAGGAGAAGGGAGAAAGAGAGGAAAGGATAACTCACTGAGTAGTCTGATTCCAGTTTGGGAAAATCTGAGGCAGATGCTTCACGAGGGTTTGAAAGTCTTGCTGCTGAAGTAATGAATTTTCAGGGCTTGGAGGGAGGGGAGTATGAAGAGTCTGTAGCTAACAGAGGTCTTAAAGCTGGAGTGTGTGCTGGACTGAGAAACAGAGGGCAGGAAGCATCCAGGGTGCTGCTGCAGGAGCTCTCAAGTTTGGAAGGAGGAGGAAGAAGAGCTGGGAAAAAAAAGACACTGAAGGCCAGGAGGGGAGAGAGAGTCAAAGAGGAATATGCACAGGCAGGGACGTGTCCTTGAGATATTTTTACAACAAAAGGGCATGTTCAGCTCACCTTAATAAAATATCCACATCATTAACGTTACTCTAGGCTGTGTGCACGTCATGGACCTGCTCCTGGCAGTGAAATTTCTGTTGGCTGTGGATGCTGCAATTTCACCAGAGTTCATGCACTGGTACCCACATCCTAGTGTGAGTGCTGCTCCTTCCAGGGAGCATGTCACTGTCATGAGGATTCCCATTAAAGATAGCACTAATAAGGTGCCTGAAGCTCCTGGGAGCATAATTGCAGGTAAAGCTGAAAGCAGAGAGATTTCCCAGGTGAATGTAGTCAGACTTCCAGGATTGAGGTACAGTCTGTAGCTCTTAAAGACTGGTGCTTGTCCTTTGCTTGCTTCTTGGCCTCATGAAGTGGAATATAAGGGGAAATGGCCCCAGGCTGCACCAGAGGAGGTTTAGGCTGGATATTAGGAAAGCTTTCTTTACTGAAGAGTGGTGAGGCATTAGAACAGTAGTGGAGTCACTGGAGGGGCTCAAAAAAACTCATGTAGACATGGCACTTCAGGACATAGTTGGGTCATGGTGGTGGTGTATTGAGGGCTGGACTTGATGAACATAGAAGTCTTTTTCAGCCTAAACAACTCTTTGATTGTATTCCAAGTGGGCAAGAAAAGGCCCACCTTATCCAACTTGCTGAGTGCAAGTCAATGGACGGGAAGCTGGAGGTGCTGTAATCAGCTTGGATCGAGGAGCTGATAGTGTTGCTGCCATCTGTGGTGTCTTACTCAGTGTTTATGAAGTAAACAAGGCAAGGAGATGCTGCTGGCAAGGTTCTCTACTCCCCCTGAGCACCTAAGTGCAGGGCAGCTGCAGACATACCCAGCGGTGCTGCACAACCTCAGGGTCCAGAAGCAAGCTTTGCCCTGGGCATGGTCCAAACAGGCTATGGTTGCCCTGCAAGGAAAAAAGAAAATGAACAAATCACAGAGGCTAATTCTGTTGAGCAATAACAAACACAAAGGGACCTACGTGCTTCTTCCACACACTGATGTCTCAAGTCTCATCTTACCTATGTGAGTCACAAGTCAGACTGGACACGTAGAGAAAGAATCTTCCCAGTGCCACGGGGGTGTCAAGGGTGGTCTGGGACACTGAGAAGGCACTCTGCTCCCTCTGCTGTGTGACCACTGGGAGCGTGGTCTGAGATGGGCAGCAGCTCCTGAGCACCTCTGGAACTGCTTTGCTCCTTGCTGCCTTGTAAAGTGTCCTCCTGAGGCCCTTGGAGTCTATCCTGAGGTTAGAAGGTATTTTTTCTCTGACCTGTGTTTTGCCACAAGGGTTTGTAGGTCCTTGTTTGAGGTGCTGAGATGATGAGAGGCTATGTTCTTCCCACAGTCAATTTTTATTCCTCTCCAAAATGCTGGGGTTTTGCAGATATTCATCTGCAAGCTCACATTCCTGGTAAGCAGCAAGACAGGCTGGCAAACAGTTTTGGCTTTTATTGTCTGCTGACCTTATGAGCCTCAGAAAGAAAATTCCTCTCAAAATTCCTGTGCAAATTCCTGGCCATTCCCATAGCCACCTGCCTTGAGAAAGTTTATCAGCTCACTGTCTGGTTGATATATGGGGCACTGGATAAAACCTTCAGCTCTGAAGGATGTGGAATGAACTGCCAGAAGCCCTCAGTGCAGGTAAGTATTGCTGAACTGGAGAGGCACTGGTGGCCTTGGCTGTTGGCTTTGTCAGCAGAATGGGAAAAGCCCAGGGCAAGCAGCTCTTTGGCTCACAAAGCAGTTCCAGGGCTTTCCCCCTCCCCTAGCACTAACAGCATCATCTGGAGGTTTATCTGTGGCTTTTTCATTCCTGTCATCTCTCAAAGATGGGTTTGTGGTGGTAAGCTGGCAGGAAGAGAAGCACCATTAAAACATATCAGGGCTTTGAGAGAGGTGTGTTACCTCTGAGCCTACTAGTCCCTGGGCTGTGGGTTTGCTGTGGGCAGGCTCTTGGCACTGCTGTGGTGTCCATCTCATCAGGAAATCAACACAGCGCAGGGCTGAGCCTCTGCAGCCAGCTTCAGCTCGTGGCTTTACTGGGGAGGCTGAAATCTGACTCAGATCCTGGAACAGTTCTGAGTACCCAAGCTCAAAAGGGGCAGGGGACTACTGGATAGAGTACAGTGGAGGGCCAGAAAGGTGATTAAGGAATTGGAGCATCTCTTTTCTGAGAAGAGGCTGAGAGACCCGAGGCTGTTTACCATGGAAAAGAGAAGTCGAAGATGGGATTTTATCAATGCATATCAACATGTAAAGGGTGGAGGTCATTTACCTAAGGGCAGTGTAATAAACTGGGTTTGATGAAAAATGGCATGTGTCTGTAAGCCTAGAAGGTTAGTTTTGCAACAAACCAGCTTCATGCTGGCAAGAGTGGATGTCAGCTAAAGATCACAGCTCTCTGTGGATGCTGTGGGTACCCAAGGCACAGACTGCACAGGGGAGTTGTTAGCCGGAATGTCTCTCTGGACACACCTTTGTGTTTTTAGGGTGTGGGTAACTGTGTGTTCTTTGTACCCCAAAGTAATCAGAAGGGATCCTGCTGCAGTTTGGGAGCTGCAGTGGTGCTGCCACAGGGCAGATGAGGCTCTCTGTTCCCGTGCCTGTAGTCATGCCCTGGGAATACTCACAAACAGGTTGGACAAACCCTGTCCAGGGCTAAGGCTGGTGCAAAGAGGATTAGACCAGCTTGCTAGTTATTGTTGTGCAGGTTTATTTCTGAGTTCTGGGTTCATTCAGAGCAAAACTCAGCCAGAATCACAGGACTGAAACTCCTCAGCGGCTGGAATTCAACCTTCCAGAGCCCAGGGAGGTGGTGGAGTCGCCGTCCCTGGAGGTGTTCAAGCAAAGCCTGGATGAGGCACTTATGCCATGGTCTGGTTGACTGGACAGGGCTGGGTGCTAGGTTGGACTGGATGAGCTTGGAGGTCTCTTCCAACCTGGTTGATTCTATGATTCTATGCAGCAGTCTGCATGCCACTGACTCACTGCTTCCCCATCCAGCGGTATCTGCTTTCACCTTCCAGCATGGCTGCAGCTTCTGGGACCCTCTCCATTTGCTTTGCCTGTGTCCATCACTAAGTCTGGGTCTGTGGCTGGGGATCCTGGAGCAGGATGCACATTTTTGAGGGTGCAGAGTGAGGATCTGCCAAGCAAAGGGCTGTGGAAAACCAGTGTGGAGGTTGGCATAGCTGTATGCAGAGATGATTGTACCACAGAAAATCAGAAGGGACAAATCCTCTCTCCACCAATGTCAGGAGCTCTGAATGACATACAAGGTGGAGGAACCAGGCTTCAAATCTGTATTCCAGCCATGGTGCCAAAATGCAGGAAGGGCTTAGCTTCTGCCTCACCTCTGAAAAGGTGCCACTGCCTCTAGGTCTCCTAAATGAAGCACTGTAACGTGAATAGCGTTTTATTATTGTTCCTTCTGAAGGTTCAAACACTTTCTGTCACATTTCCTCTTCATCTACTCTTATCTGCTTCATGTTGCAATCCTTGCAGTCCTTCCCTATTTCCAAATCAAAGCACAACCTTTCTTGAAAAAAAAGAAAAAGCCAAAACAAGCAAAAATAAAAGCCCCAAACCAAACCTGAGAGCTGCCTCCATTTGGAAATGTGGCCTGTTTTAAACAGAGAACCTCAGAGAGTTGCTAACTCAACAGTTTGTTAATCCTTACCTGGAAAGTAACAGATGCCAAAAAATCATTGCATTCCTCAGGCTCTTGCAAATGTCAATCAGTATTAACTAAGAGTTGCTTCTGAGTTCACCCCTACTATTGTAGCTGTGTGTGCAATAAGGTGTAGAACAAGCCAGACAAGGAGCAAGGTGTATGAGTGACTGGTTTTGCAGGAAAGGCACCAGTATAAGGCTTAGGAAACTTGGGTTCATGTCCCTGCCTTGCCACTGAAAATGACACATAGATGAGTTAAGGATGGTGTGATGAAGTGGGTTGTTTGCAGTCGCTGTGCGCATCTGGTGTGTGTTTAGCTGGCTCTGGTATAGCTGGACACAGAATTATAGAATCATAGAATCAACCAGCTTGGAAGAGACCTCCAAGATCATCCAGGCCAACCTAGCACCCAGCCCTGTCCAATCAACCAGACCATGGCACTAAGTGCCTCATCCAGGCTTTGCTTGAACACCTCCAGGGATGCTGACTCCACCACCTCCCTGGGCAGCCCATTCCAATGCCAATCACTCTCTCTACCAACAACTTCCTCCTAACATCCAGCCTAGACCTCTCCTGGCACAACTTGAGACTGTGTCCCCTTGTTTTGCTGCTGGTTGCCTGGCAAAAGAGACCAACCCCATCTGGCTACAGCCTCCCTTCAGGTAGTTGTAGACAGCAATGAGGTCTGCCCTGAGCCTCCTCTGCTGCAGGCTGCACACCCCCAGCTCCCTCAGCCTCTCCTCATAGGGTTTGTGTTCCAGGCCCTTCACCAGCTTTGTTGCCCTTCTCTGGACACATTGGAAGGGACCTTAGAGGTCATCTAGATCCACCCCTGCCCTGCCATGGGCAGGGACACTTCCCACTTGACCAGGTTAGTCAGAGCTTCATCCAACCTGGTCTTAAATGCTTCCAAGGATGAGACATCCACAATTTCTCTGGACAGCCCATTCCAGTGCCTCGCCACCCTCACGGTAAAAAACTTCTTCCTAAAGCCTAATCTAAATCTACTCTGCCCTAGTTTACAGCCCATCAGGCTGTGAAGTGTTGCAGCAGGATCTGCAATGGGGAGTTGTGGCACGTCTTGGTGAGGGGTTCTGTGTGCTGAGCTTGCATCTACACATTGACAGGGTTGGGTAGTCCTGTGAGAGACCCAGGGAGGGATAGGGGGTGGGGGAGGTTAGTCAGCTGGACACCTATCTCAAACCTCGGGCAGTTCCTGGTCTCCTTACACAGCCTTAGCTCCTTACACTATCCTCAGCAGCCCCAGAGTCCCGGTACTGCTGGTGCTATGTAGGTCTCTGTAATCACCAATGTAATGACAGGAGCCAGCAAAGGAGGGTGGGGAACTGCTCAGCAGGCTGTTTTTCATGCTCTGATTGTTCCCACACAAAGCAAGAGTGAAGTTCCACTGCCAGAGTGTGCAAGCAACACTTGCTGTGAAGCCCCAGGGCCAGGTGAGATCCAGGAGGCTCCAGGCTGCTGGCTGGGACAAGTCCCAGGCTTCTGCTTTGGATCACTTCTGGAAAAGCAGTTTGCAATGCACAGCTGAAGGGTCTGTAGCTTCAGGAATAATAAATAGATATAAATGTTGTAGCCCACTCTGGAGGGGAAGAACTCTGCATGCAATGTAACCTACAAAGGTCAAGGACTGCAGCTGCTCCAAGTGTAGGAAAATTTATAGCCAAAGGCCAAGTGCAGGGTTCTACACTTTGGCCACAACAACCCCAAGCAGCACTACAAGCTGGGGACAGAGTGACTGGGGAGCAGCCAGGAAGAAAGGGACCTGGGGGGTACTGGTAGACAGTAGCTGAAGATGAGCCAGCAGTGTGCCCAGGTGGCCAGGAGAGCCAATGGCATCCTGGCCTGGATCAGGAACAGTGTGGCCAGTAGGACAAGGGAGGTTATTCTGCCCCTGTACTCAGCACTGGTCAGGCCACACCTTGAGTGCTGTGTCCAGTTCTGGGCCCCTCAAGTCAAGAGAGATGTTGAGATACTGGAACATGTCCAGAGAAAGGCAGCAAGGCTGGGGAGGGGTCTGGAGCACAGCCCTGTGAGGAGAGGCTGAGGGAGCTGGGGGTGTGCAGCCTGCAGAAGAGAAGGCTCAGGGCAGAGCTCATTGCTGCCTACAACTACCTGAAAGGAGATTGTAGCCAGGTGAGGGTTGGTCTCTTGTGCCAGGCACCCAGCAACAAAAGAAGGGGACACAGCCTCAAGTTGTGTGTTGGGATGTTAGGAGGAAGTTCCTGGCAGAGAGAGTGATTGCATTGGAATGGGCTGCCCAGGGAGGTGGTGGAGTCACCATCCCTGGAGGTGTTCAAGCAAAGCCTGGATGAGGCACTTAGTGCCATGGTCTGGTTGATTGGACAGGGCTGGGTGCTAGGTTGGACTGGATGGTCTTGGAGGTCTCTTCCAACTTGGCTGGTTCTATAATTCTATGATAAGTACTGGGATTTGGGAATGTGAAGAGCAGGTTGGATCTAGGCACAAGGAAAGAGGAGAGAGAGAAGAGATATAAGGAGGTAGAAGACAACTGCTTGCCTGGAAAAGCTGTTAGGAAGTCAGGAGGCTGTTGGAAAGAGCTTTTTGTGAAAGTAACTTAAATGGAAAGAGCTTAGAACTGGTGACTGGGCAGAAACAGGGTTTGGCATGCTGGGGAGTGCAAATTGAGCCAGGTAGGGAGAATCGGAGTGGGAGGTAATGATGTGAGCCTGGGGGTGTTGCACAGGCACAGTAGGGGGATATTGGGCAGGTTATTCAAGGACTCCAAATACATCCTGGGCTGGAGCACTTGGGGATATGAATGTGAGACTTTTCCCTTGGGAAGCAGGAAGGAGCCCCCTGCTCCTGCATCTTCCCTCTTTCACTACTGCTGCCAGGCAGCAAATGCCAGGCTGGGCTGCTGCCCTGCCCCTGTGATTTAGTCAGCTACTTTGTGGAACAGAAATCCATGTGGTAAATCTCATGTGCTACCTCTCTGGGTGACACATGCATCAGTAGGATGGCACATGATGGAATTTGGGATTGGGTTTCAGTTTGAGTCCTGCCCCCCCCCCCCCTCCCCCCCCCCCCCCCTTCCAAAATCCACCATACACTCTTAGGAAACAGTGCATAGATATCTTCTACTCAGAAAAAAACATGAAGTCTATAGTCTGCACAACCCCAGTTTGCCTTCTGGTATATGATCTAATAGTATAAGCCTCTTTTTTTGGACACATTCAGTGCTGTTGAGCCCTTTTTTTTTTTTGGTAGCATCCTTGCTATACACCAGGTGTGAAAAGGAGGATGGTCAGAGAGCAGTTCAGCTGTTTGGGTTATTTTGATTCTTGTGCTGTTCAGGATATAAATGGTTTGTGCTCTTGCACTGCTTTGCTCTGAAGAGAGATTTAAATAAGCACAGCATCAGAGAATGGGCTGGGCTGGAAGGGACCTCCAAAGGTCATCCAGTCCAACCTCCTCTGCAGTCATCAGGAGCATCCTCAACTAGATCAGATTGCCCAGAGGTCTGTTAAACCTTGCTTTGAATGTCTTCAGGGATGAGGCATCAACCACCTCCCTGGGCAACCTGTTCCAGTGTTCCACCACCCTTCATGGTAAAGAGCTTGTTCCTAACATGCAATCTAAATCTGCTTTTCTCTAGTTTGAAGACATTGGCCCTTGCCCTGCATGCCCTAACACTCTTCATCCTTCATGTAGACCCCTTTTAGGTACTGGGAGACTGCTATTAGGTCTCCCTAGAGCCTTCTCCAGGCTGAACAACCCCAGCTTCCTTAATCTGTCTGTAGCAGAGGTGCTCCAACCTCCTGGTCATTTTCATGCCCCTCCTCTGGACCTGCTCCATCAGGTCCAGGTGCTTCCTATATTGAGGGTTCCAGAGCTCCAGTGTGGTCTCACCAGAGCAGAGCAAAGTGGCAGAATCACCTCCCTGGGTCTGCTGGCAATGCATCTTTTGATGCAGCCCAGGATGTGATTTGCCTTCCAGGCTGCAAGCTCAGACTGCCTGCTCATGTCCAGCTTCTCATCCAGCAGCACTCCCAAGTCCTTATCCACAGAGCTGCTTTCTATCACCTGACCCCTCAGACTGTATTGATAATGAAGATTGTTCCTGACATCAATTTATTACTCTTTGGCTTTTTAATGGTGTTCTTCTCTACAGCATTTCAATACTCATTAACAGTAATGACATATTTTACACAGATACCACTTGATACTAAAAAAACAGGGACACAGAATACAAATTAAGAAGTTCACCAGAGTTTTGACTCTGCAATTTAAAATGCCAGGGCCAGTCACAGGTGAACTTCTTGAGTTAAAGATTGTCTTCAATGAAAAGGGCCAGGAGGATGCTCAGAGGGCTGCAGCAGCTCTGCTATGAGCACAGACTGAAAGAGTTGGGGCTGTTCAGTCTGGAGAAGAGGAGGCTTCCAGGTGAGCTTCTTGTGGCTTTTCAGTATCTAAAGAGGGCCTACAAAAAAGCTGAGGAGGGACTTTTTAGGCACTCAGGGAGTGACAGAACTGGGGAGAATGGATCAAAGCTGGAGGTGGGGAGATACAGACTGGCCATGTGAGGAGGAAGTTGTTGAGCATGAGAGTGGTGAGAGCCTGGAATGGGTTGCCCAGGGAGGTGGTTGAGGCCCCATCCCTGGAGGTGTTTAAGGCCAGGTTGGATGAAGCTCTGGCCAGGCTGATCTAAGGTAGAGTGTCCCTGAGCATGTCAGGGGGGTTGGAACTAGATGATCCTTGTGGTCCCTTCCAACCCTGGCTGATTCTATGAGAAGTGTGGATCAGAGTTATCAAGCTCTAGCTATGAGTATGTCAAGCTAAGAGGTTATTTTAGGTGAGTAAACATACAGAAATAAACATTCAAATAAGTCAAAAGTGTTATTTCCATGTTTTCAAAATAATCCCAGCATATTTTTGGCTTTATAATGGCATTTCATTAAAAAATGTAACCAAATTTAACAATAACAATGGGATAGAGAATCCAGAAAGGAAAGGTTTGCCTTGGGGCAAAAAAAAAACCAACCCAAATTGCCTCTCATTTGTTTGGTTTTGGAGTGGGTTCTTTTTTTTTTTGCACTTGAGCTACCAGTATGAGTCAGTCACTCTGCTTGCCTTATGACTCTGTTTTCCAGAAGACTCAGTTTCATTTAAGAGCCACAGTTTCAAAGTGCATTTCCCAGCCAGTTGAGTTGCAGCTCTGAGCGCTATCTCCTTCTGCAAATGTCCCCTCCCCACAATGAGGAAGGTGCAGTTGGTGGCCATCTGTACAAAGCTTGGCTTGAGTGACTTGGCCAGTGACACACAGGATCCATGTGCAGAGCAAGGACAAAAGCACTACCCGAGAGCCTGTTTCTCTGCCTCAGCTTTGAGTTCCCCTTTCTTGTTGTGCGCTGGGTGCTGCGTCCCCTCCAGTGTCTCAGGGAGAGCAGCAGGGACAGCAGCCACAGCTTCTCTGCTGGAGCAGAGCCACCCTCTGTGCTGCACAACAAGCAATGGAGGCTGCCCGGGGAGGTGGTGGAGTCACCGTCCCTAGGGCACTTCAAGGCAGGATTGGACGTGGCACTTGGTGCCATGGTCTGGCCTTGAGCTCTGTGCTAAAGGGTTGGACTTGATGATCTGTGAGGTCTCTTCCAACCCTGATGATACTGTGATACTGTGAGGCCACCATCTCCCATGAGGGTCTTCAGCAGTGCAGGGACCAATGTGGAGCACCCAGCTTCTAAATATCAGGTGCTCATGGGGACCTCTGGCACTTCTCAGGGGGAGCAGAACATTGCAGCATGGTCCTGCAACATCCAGACATGGGCTGGCATCTTCACCTGGTGAAACATGGGCATGAAGGCAGTGGTCCTGCCTATCAGGTTGGAATACCCAAGGAATCATAGAATTATAGAATCAACCAGGTTGGAAGAGACCTCCAAGATCATCCAGTCCAACCTAGCACCCAGCCCTAGCCAGTCAACTAGACCATGGCACTAAGTGCCTCATCCAGGCTTTGCTTGAACACCTCCAGGGATGATGACTCCCCCAGCTCCCTGGGCAGCCCATTCCAATGCCAATCACTCTCTCTGTGAAGAGAAAGCATTGTGATGCTTCATTCACTTGTGGACCAGAGAGCCTGTGTTGGGATATCCATCCAGAAGCAAGAGGCTGGGGTGAGGAGGTGCAGCCCCCTACCCCTGCATAGCTGGGAAGCTTCAGGACTAAGAAGAGAACCCACAGAAAGAGGCATCCTTACTGATTAATGATTAATCAATGACTGATGAAGTTTTGGGCTGGGAAAACTTATCTGGGAAAACAGTACCTTGTTTCTGTGTTTTATCCACATTCCTGCACATCTGTGGGGTAGCAAAGGTAGGAGCAAACACAGGCTTCTCTGGTCTGAATTGCTCTGGCATGAGGGCTTGTTTCATGATGTTCCTAGATGCAGTGGTCCCAGAGACATCCCCACTGCAGAGCTGGTGAGCTTGGCCCAGCAAGGTAAGTGGCCAGCACCTTGCAAGGGTAGTTCTTGTGGCTGGAAAAAACAGCCTGTGGAAAAGACAAATGAGGCTGGTGTCCTTGGCATGGTAAGGAAAGATAGGATAAAAAGGAAGACATTATGGAAGACATAGTGAGGAGAGTGCTGAGGACTGGATGTTAGGAGGAAGTTCTTCACAGAGAGAGTGATTGGCATTGGAATGGGCTGCCCAGGGAGGTGGTGGAGTCACCATCCCTGGAGGTGTTCAAGAAAAGGCTGTCTGAGGCACTTAGTGCCATGGTCTGGTTAACTGGCTAGGGCTGGGTGCTAGGTTGGGCTGGATGATCTTGGAGGTCTTTTCCAACCTGGTTGATTCTATGATTCCATGATTACCCTTGCTTAGGAAATACATCTAGCATGGCTCTAACAACCACACTGCACCTCTTCTAGAGTTCTGTTTAATAGAAGTGGTTTCTAAATACAGGAGGCAGGTGTAGCAATCCACCCTGTGCTGCTGCAGTGCTTGGCTCTCCTTTTCCTGGTGGATGAGAATTGCAAGTGATAGCTACCTGAAGTTAAGGTGTTTTCAGGTGAGGAACAGGAGCTTGGTAGGAGACTGAGGTGATGGGACTGTGGACTTGGTGGTGTCCAGCTCACAGTGCTGTCTCTTTGCATTGCATTTTGTCTTCAGACAGGCTGGGACTGAGGCACAGCTGTGCAAGAGGCTGCTTCCCTTCTCCAAGAGCCATTCCAAAAGCCTCTGTGAATTGGAAGGTGCAGAATCACAGCCTTGATGCATTAAATTTCCCAGTCAGGATGAACTGTCAAAGATTCAGTTATTTCAGTATATTGATCTAAAGCAGAAGTAGACAAATAGAAGATGCACCTTACAGTGGCTACCACAGACACCAGAGGGAAAGGCAGCCCTTGGTCAACCAGCTTAAAATCCCAGAGCCAGAAATGAAGTGTGCAGAGAAACCTCCTTGATGAGAGGACAGGATAAGAATGAACCCTCTTGTCCTGAGTGGGCTGAAATGCAGCAGAACATGCTGCAGCCTCCATTGGGCAAGCCCAAGTTGTGAACACACTCATGAAAGCAGTGGGTGGATGAGTCACAGAGAAAAGGAGCCCAGAGAAGAGCAGGAGCAGAGTTTGTACCTCTCTAATAGGGTACAGAGCATTCATTACTCTTAAGACAACGTGGTAGCAGTGTGTTCCTCTCCACGCACCTGTGCCCATGCTCTCCAGCACTTTCTCTGTTCTGCAGTGTCACTGGATTTGAGGAGAACCTGCAATGTGTGACAAGTCCTTAATTCCATAATGGTAACTGCTATTATCTTTTCCTGTCTGTCCATTCTTCTGTTCATTTACTGGGATGATGGCAGAGGATGCAAATCCTTCGTCTTCAAAGCTTTGGTCAGGGTCTGCAGGGCCAAGCATTGCCCAGTTGCCTTGGCCACATCATATTTAATTACTTCTTTCTCTGCTTTACCCCACTGATGAAACTAGGACCCATACTAGACCTCCTTGCCAGGAAAAGCTTCTCACCTGCTGGCCAGATTTGGCCCTTATAATCACAGAATCACAGAGCATTAGAGATTGGAAGGGACTCTCAGAGAACATCGAGTCTAACCCCCCTGCCAAAGCAGGATCACCTACAGCTGGTCACGTAGGAAGGCATGCAGGTGGGTTTGGAAAGTCTCCAGAGAAGACAACCTCTCTGGGCAGCCTGTTCCAGTGCTCTGTCACCCTCATTGTAAAGAAGTTTCTCCTCATGTTGAGGTGAAACCTTCCATGTTCCAGTTTGTATCCATCGTTCCTTGTATTATTGCTGTGCACAACCAAAAAAGAGATTGGCCTTATGCACTTGACACCCACCCCTCAAAGATTGATACACACTGATGAGATCTCCTCACAGTCTTCTCTTCTCCAGACTAAACAGCCCCAGGGCCCTCAGTCTCTCTCCATGTGGGAGATGCTAAGAAGGACATGGAACTGTTAGAGTGAGTTCAGAGGAGGCCATGAAGATGCTCAGAGGGCTGCAGCAGCTCTGCAATGAGGACAGGCTACAAGAGCTGGGGCTCTTCAGCCTGGAGAAGAGAGGGCTTCAAGGAGACCTTATAATGGCCTTCCAGTATTTGAAGGGGACCTACAGGAAGGCTGGGGAGGGAGTATTGACAAGGCCTTGTAATGACAGGACGAGGAGTAATGGGTTTGAACTGGCAGAGGGGAGATTCAAACTAGATGTTAGGAAAGGGCTTTTTACACTGAGGGTGATGACACTGGCACAGGTTGCCCAGGGAGGTTGTGGATGCTCCCTTCTGGAAGTGTTCAAGGCCATGTTGGATGAGACCTTGAGTGACCTGTTCCAGTGGAAGATGTTCCTGCCTATGGCAGGGGGTTGGAACTAGATGATCTTTGAGGTCGTTTCCAACCTAAAACACCAGTCCCCTCACCATCCTCGTAGCCCTCTGTTGGACCCTCTCCAGCAGATCCCTGTCCCTCTTAAACTGGGGAACCCAAAACTGAACACAGTATTCAAAATGAGGTCTCAGCAGGGCAGAGCAGAGGGGGAGGAGAACCTCCCTTGATCTGCTGGACATGCTCCTCCTAATACACCCCAGGATCCCATTGGCCACAAGGGCACATTGCTGTGCCATGGTTAACTTGTTATCCTTCTCTCCCTCTGCTCTGGTTGCTCTGTGTCTTGGTGCTAAGAGAATTTCCTGCTTGTATGTTGGAAGATTTTAATGAAGAATTTCAGCAGCTCTTGGAGTTAGCAGTAAAAGCCCTCTGCAGGTTTTGACAGAGGAAGGAGTTGTATGAAATTCCTTCTAATCTCTTTATCCTTGTCACACCACTCTGCTATGCAGTAATACACCAAAGAATTTCCAGAAAGCAAAGGTTGCAGATTTACAATGCCTACCTAGCTTGGGTGAACAAATAAATAATCAAGGAACTGGGAGGTGCATTCAGGCTGCTGCTGTGTTAGCTGGGAGACAAAGGAGGGGAAATTAGAGAGCTGGGGTGGGGAGGGGAAGAAATGCTTTCTCATTTTTGTTTTGTACCTCAAAATAAAACCTTGAGGCCAAGCAAGCCAAGTTTAGAGCATGTCCAGAAAGTTATTGAATGAGGCATTTTGGTTGACTTTATCGTGGCAGCTATCAATGGCATATTGTTAATCCCTGCCAGAGTGGCAAAGCTGCAAAACAAATAACAGTATGTCCTTGAGTGTACCAGTTCTGTGCCTGACAGGTTTTCACTTTTCACCCCCTTGCATAACGCTGGCAATCACATGTGACACGTAGCATATGAAACGTTCTGGGTAGGGCTTGGTCCTGCCTCCGTTCAAGTCAAGGGCAATACTCTTCCAGTCCTCAAAATGGGCAAGGTCATGGCATGCACTGGAATCTTATCATAGAATCAACCAGGTTGGAAGAGACCTCCAAGATCATCCAGGCCA
Source organism: Pogoniulus pusillus (assembly GCF_015220805.1). NCBI lineage: Eukaryota > Metazoa > Chordata > Aves > Piciformes > Lybiidae > Pogoniulus > Pogoniulus pusillus. The sequence continues at coordinate 34,309,655 of NC_087272.1, read as the reverse complement.
ACCTAGCACCCAGCCCACTCCTGTCAACTAGATCATGGCACTAAGTGCCTCATCCAGGCTTTGCTTGAACACCTCCAGGGACGGCAACTCCACCACCTCCCTGGGCAGCCCATTCCAATGCCAATCACTCTCTCGGTGAAGAACTTCCTCCTAACATCCAGCCTAGACTTCCCCCAGCACAATGTGAGACTGTGTCCCTTGTTCTGTTGCCAGTTGCCTGGGAGAAGACAACCAGCAGTAGAACAAGGGGACACAGTCTCACGTTGTGCTGGGGGAAGTGTAGGCTGGGAGCCAACCCCAGTCTGACTGGGAAGCCAGACAGCAGTATCTTAAAACAGGTCAGCTGTCTCCCAGTCTAGTCCAATCCCACTTTTGCTTGTGTAAAGGGTTTACCTTTTGAAATCCCCTGGCAGCTGATGGCTTTCACCACTTGCCTGCTCTTTTTCTCAGATTTATTTCCTTAAAAAGAGGGGGGAAGGGAAGGAGAAAGCCAGCTATTATTTCATCTCGAGATACCCACACTGAGAAAACAATGTATTGCCTTTCCTGTGCTCTGTGTTTGTCAGTCTTAGCCAAGCATGGTGTGTGGGTGTTGTGTGCTTTATGAAAATCAGATGAAATGTGGGTGGGACAGAAAACATAGTTGCTGCTATTCAGCTGTTTATGCCATCGTACATGTGTGATCAGTAGCCTAGAAACCTATGGACTGCTTGAACCATCCTTCTGTGCAAGGGCCAGGAGCTGTGTTCTTTAATTCTTCTACTAGATCAGCAAGATCTCTATATACTAAATTGGTATTTCACACCTACAGCCAGCAGCTGCCTGCAGAGGTGACGAAACATCAGTGTAGAAATCCGTACCTCTGGTTTTTTTTCCTTCTTGCAATCTGCAACTTCATCAGGATTCATAGAATCACAGACTCAGCCAGGCTGGAAGAGACCTCCAAGATCATCCAGGCCAACCTAGCACCCAGCCCTGTCCAGTCATCTAGACTATGGCACTAAGTGCCTCAGCCAGGCTTTTCTTCAACACTTCCAGGGATGGTGTCTCCACCACCTCCCTGGGCAGCCCATTCCAATGCCAATCACTCTCTCTGCCAACAACTTCCTCCTAACATCCAGCCTAGACCTCCCCTGGCACAACTTGAGACTGTGTCCCTTTGTTATGTTGCTGGTTGCCTGGCAGAAGAGACCAACTCCACCTGGCTACAGCCTCCCTTCAGGTAGTTGTAGGCAGCAGTGAGGTCAGCCCTGAGCCTCCTCTTCTGCAGGCTGCACACCCCCAGCTCCCTCAGCCTCTCCTCACAGGGCTCTGCTCCAGGCCCCTCACCAGCTTTGTTGCCCTTCTCTGGACACCCTCCAGTATCACCACATCTCTCTTGACTTGAGTAGCCCAGAACTGGACACAGCACTCAAGGTGTGGCCTGACCAGTGCTGAGTACAGGGGCAGAATAACCTCCCTTGTCCTGCTGGCCACACTGTTCCTGATGCAGGCCAGGATGCCATTGGCTCTCTTGGCCACCTGGGCACACTGCTGCTTCATCTTCAGCTACTATCTACCAGTACCTCCAGGTCCCTATCTGTCTGGCTGTTCTCAGCCACTCTGTCCCCAGCTTGTAGTGCTGCTTGGGGTTGTTGTGGCCAAAGTGCAGAACCCTGCACAGATTCCAGCTGGCCAAAAAAAAAACAATTATAAACAGCACTTTTACCAAAAAGTGAAAATTTGATGGCAATACAACTATTTGTAAGTTTGGGTCAAGTTTGCTAAGCAATCTGATCTGATGACAGACTGAAAGAGTTGGGGCTGTTCAGTCTGGAGAAGAGGAGGCTCTGAGGTGACCTTCTTGTGGCCTTCCAGTATCTGAAGGGAGCCTACAAAAAAGCTGGGGAAGGACTTTTTAGGCTCCCAGGGAGTGACAGGACTAGGGGGAATGGAGCAAAGCTGAAGATGGGTAGGTTCAGACTGGATGTTAGGAAGAAGTTGTTCATCATGAGAGTGGTGAGAGGCTGGAATGGGTTGCCCAGGGAGGTGGTGAAGTTGCCATGCCTGGAGGTGTTTAAGGCCAGGCTGGATGAGGCTGTGGCCAGCCTGATCTAAGGTAGGGTGTCCCTGCCCATGGCAGGGGGATTGGAACTGGCTGATCCTTGTGGTCCCTTCCAACCCGGACTGATTCTATGAAAGACGTAGCAGTGACACTTGACCAAGCCATCCTCTGCTGATATGAGTAGGGAGGTTTTACATGGGAAAAAAACAACAAACAGAATCCTGAATGCTCTTTCAGCTCCATGGAAGCTCACTTTTGACATATGCAGACCATCCAAAAATATTTGGTAGAGATCCCTTATCGAGTTTTTTCAAGCTCAACTGCATTCTGCTGCCATCAAGAGCAGTTTCTCTAGCTGCAGGCAGTACAAACTTGTTGCAGTGCTAATTATTTGACCAGCTGCCTCAGTATTTCCAGATGGAAAAGATTTCTTTATTTTGGTTGTTAAAGAAGGGATTTGTTCTTTTTTGTTATCTCTGTTCCACATTAGCTGCATCGAGGGAAGTTGTTCTCTGCCTCTACTCTGCCCTGGTGAGAGCTCACCTGGAATGTTGTGTTCAGTTTTGGGCTCCCCAGATCAAGAGGGACAGGGATCTATTTGAAAGAGTCCAACAGAGGGCTAGAAAGATGATGAAGGGGCTTGAGCACTGCCTGATGAGGAGAGGCTGAGGGACCTGGGGCTGTTTGGTCTGGTGAAGAGGAGACTGAGAGGAGATCTAATTAATGTTTGTAAATATCTGAGAGCTGGGGGTAAAGAGGCAGGGGACAAACTCTCCTCAGTTGCACCCTGTGACAGGACAAGGGATAATGGATGTAAACTGCAGCACAGGCAGTTCCATCTCAACATGAGAAAGAACTTATTTGCTGTAAGGATGACAGAGCACTAGAGCAGGCTGTTCAAAAGAGGTTGTGGAGTCTTCTTCTCTGGAGACTTTCCAGCCCTGTCTGAATGTGTTCCTGGGTGAGCTGAGCTAGATTGTCTGGTTCTGCTCTGGCAGGGTGTTGGACTAATGATCTGTGGATGTGGTGGTTTGGGTGTTACCCATCCCCCCACACTTTTAGAGATACCCAGACTAGACTCAGCTGGGCTCTGGGAATATAAATGAAGCTATTTATTTACAGCTAGCACAATACACAAGCAGATATTTACAGTATATACAGTTATAGACAGAAATGTACAAGGTAAAAGTAATACAGAAACACAACTCCCCTCCCAGAAACCTGAGTCCCCAGGAGGGGCTCTCAACCACCCCTGCACCTTCCCCCTGCCCCTCTCAACCTTACCCCAGTCCTAAGGAAGAATAGAGGTTCAGCCAAGAGGTTAAGAAGCAAAGGTGAGTGGCAGGTGAGGTTAGGGAGATGCAGCTCAGTCAGAGCCCAGACAGAAAGTGAAGACAAAATGGTGAGAGTGTTATCTAATGTTTACATTTCTTCTTCAGCAAGACTCTGAGGGGAGTAGACATCACCATTGTTTTCCTTTCACAGCCTATCATCTAGTTCTTCTCACCAAAACATTCTACCCTGCTTCAAACTAGCACAGTGGAGCTCTCTAATATCCTGTGATCCTGTGCATCTCTGCTAGTAAATTAAACATGCTCAGAGTCACTCCTTGGCAGGGAGGTCAACTGCCTCCAGGGGATGGAGAGATGTTGAGGTGCTGGAACGTGTCCAGAGAAGGGTAAAAAAGCTTGTTGCCCCTCTCTGGACACATTCCAGCACCTCTACATCTCTCTTGAATTGAGGAGCCCAGAACTGGCCACACTTCTTTTTCTCCTGGGGAATACACCTGATGTAAGTGTCATCTGAGACTTTTGGGTGCACAGATTGATTTTGCTAAGGGAGACACTTGTTTTGCTCCTGGGGAATACACCTGATGTAAGTGTCGCCTGAGACTTTTGGGTGCACAGATTGATTTTGCTTAGGGAGACACTTGTTTTGCTCCTGGGGAATACACCTGATGTAAGTGTCACCTGAGACTTTTGGGTGCACAGATTGATTTTGCTTAGGGAGACACTTGTTTTGCTCCTGGGGAATACACCTGATGTAAGTGTCACCTGAGACTTTTGGGTGCACAGATTGATTTTGCTTAGGGAGACACTTGTTTTGCTCCTGGGGAATACACCTGATGTAAGTGTCACCTGAGACTTTTGGGTGCACAGATTGATTTTGCTTAGGGAGACACTTTTTGCTCCTGGGGAATACACCTGATGTGTCATCTGAGACTTTTGGGTCAAAAGATTGATTTTGCCACTCACTCCTTTCGCCTGCACGCACTAGAGTAGCATTTTTAAGGATCAACAGCAACAACTTTGTTCCTCAGCTATGTGTAGTTTAGCTAACATCTAATCCTCTTAGCTCTTAGACCCTCACAAACGGGGATTTGTTTGGCTGAAAACTTTTGATTAGCCCAATCACATGTAGCAGGTATTTAACAACCCCAAGGCGATCCCCTTTCAGACATCAGAAGTGTCTCACTACCAGCTTGGGGGAGCTAATTCTAGGAGCCCTTTCCTGCAGGCTGCAGAACTTGAATAACAAGTTTGGTAAGCAGCTGGCACTCAGTGTTTCTACATAAGTGGGCAACATTCTTTAATGGTAACTTGTTGCTCCAAACATTGTTTTGTGAGCCTTCCCTAGCCCCTACTCTCTCTACTCTCCCTCCAAAGCAGCCTCTCAGTCCAGCTCTGAAGAAGGTTAAGATGTTGAGGTGCTGGAACATGTCCAGAGAAGGGCAACAAAGCTGGTGAGGGGCCTGGAACACAAATCCTATGAGGAGAGGCTGAGGGAGCTGGGCCTGTTTAGCCTGGAGAAGAGGAGGCTCAGGGGTGATCTTATTACTGTCTACAACTACCTGAAGGGGCATTGTAGCCAGGTGGGGGGTGGCCTCTTCTCCCAGGTAACCAGCAATAGAACAAGGGGACACAGTCTCAAGTTGTGCCAGGGTAGGTCTAGGCTGGATGTTAGGAAGTTCTTCACAGAGAGAGTGATTGGCATTGGAATGGGCTGCCCAGGGAGGTGGTGGAGGCACCGTCCCTGGGGGTCTTCAAGCAAAGCCTGGATGAGGCACTTAGTGCCATGGTCTGGTTGACTGGCTAGGGCTGGGTGCTAGGTTGGCCTGGATGATCTTGGAGGTCTCTTCCAACCTGGTTGATTCTATGATTCTATAAGGATGTTCTCATGGGTTTGGAAGGACTTTTCAGGATATCAGAGAGTGACAGGACTAGGGGGAATGGAGTGAAGCTGGAGTTAGATAGGTTCAGGCTGGATGTCAGGAAGAAGTTCTTCACCATGAGAGCAGTGAGAGGCTGGAATGGGTTGCCCAGGGAGGTGGTGGAGTCGCAGTCTCTGGAGGTGTTTCAGGCCAGGCTGGATGAGGCTGTGGCCAGCCTGCTCTAGGGTAGGGTGTCCCTGGCCATGTCAGGGGGGTTGGAACTAGTTGATCCTTGTGGTCCCTTCCAACCCTAACTGATTCTGTGATTCTATTCAATGATTCTGTGATTCTCTTCTCCCCATCTCTTTCACCCATGTGCCAGTGTGACTTTGGGCAAACCACATTTGTTAATCTCTGTGATTCTCTGTTAACTTCCTTCCATAGAATCATAGAATCAAGCAGATTGGAAGAGACCTCCAAGATCATCCAGTCAGTTAGTAGACTGAGTGAGACCTGAACTTGCTGAACTTTTGATCTTAGTGATTTGAATCCAGAAGAAAGGCTGCTGGAGCAGCATCTGGGTCCTAAGCCAGGAAGCGGAGGGTCACTGCTGCGGGGCAGGTTGGTGCCCGTGGGACCCGTGCTCCCGTGGTGCGTGAAATCGAATGAGAGGAGGAGCGGCTGGCAGCCAGCGGAAGAATGGGCACCGGTGGAACAGCAGGAGTGAGGGCTTGCATAATGTGCTGAGCGTGTAATTATTAACTAGAGATTAGCTCTGCTGCAGAGCCAGGGCCACGGACCTGCACAGCCCACCCGTGAGCCTACCCACGGCCAGGCTGCTCCTTCAGCAGGCTCTCTCAGCGGGCATCCTGTGGGGCTAACCTAGGGCATTTAGCGCTGCTCCTCGGGCAGGTCTGTGGGAGAAATGAGCTCTGTTGTGATCGGCTGGGACTGGGGAGGGGGAATGGGGACCCTTGAGAGTGCTGTCTAGCAGGGGTATAGCTTCGGTGTGCTTTGCTAGCAGTAGTAGGACTAGGGGGAACGGAGCGAAGCTGGAGGTGAGGAGGTTCAGACTGGCCATGTGAGGAGGAAGTTGTTGAGTATGAGAGTGGTGAGAGCCTGCAATGGGTTGCCCAGGGAGGTGGTTGAGGCCCCGTCCCTGGAGGTGTTTAAGGCCAGGCTGGATGAGGCTGTGGCCAGCCTGATCTAGGGTAGGGTGTCCCTGGGCATGGCAGGGGGGTTGGATCTAGATGATCCTTGTGGTCCCTTCCAACCCTGACTGATTCTATGGTTCTAGTATCTTCCTCTGTTGTGTAGTTTCCTCACTGTGGAGTTTTCAGAACACCTGTGCCAGCTGCAGTGATGCTGACCAAGTCACTGCCATTTAGTGTGCTGCTGTGGAGTTACTTTGGAACATCTCAAAACACAGTAGAAATGAATAACTGAGAAATAACATCACCATTTTCTCTTGAACTTCAAAGATGCAGGAGAGGCAAGACCTCAGTGCCTACCATTTCCAGCCCTGACTTTGCAAGGTACTCAGAGAATCATAGAATATCAGTGGCTGGAAGGCATCTCCAAAGCTCATCCAGTCCAATCCCTCTGCCAGAGTATGATACCAGATCACACAGGAACATGTCCAGGTGGGTTTTTAATATCTCCAGAGAGGGAGGCTCCACAACCCCCTGGGCAGCCTCTTCCAGTGTTCTGTCACCCTCACAGGGAAAAAAAATCCTCCTCAGGTGTAAAAGAAACTTCCTATGCCTCAACTTCCACTCATTGCCCCTTGTCCTGTCATCGGGCATCACCCAGCAGAGCCTGGCTCCAGCCTCCTGGCGCTCACCCTTTACACCTTTATAAGCACTTATACTCAGAGCTTGCCTAGACATCAGCTTCAACTGACTGCCAGTTCACCAAAGGTATTTGATACATTTGTCTTCACCTTCTCCACCTGTTCTTTCCTGGCCCCAGCTGCTCCTCTTTAGGATCCCAGTGTTAACTCTCAGAGCCAGGTGGTCCTGCCCCAGCAGGGGACCAGATGCCTGGAAGGTTTGCGTAGTGAGCAGGTACAAAGTGCTCTTGGGATGCCTTAGCACATGCAGATCTGCCTGGAAAACAACTGGCCAAGCTGGTTTTCATAGGTGTGATTGTGATGAGCTGCCCCTACTGCAAACAACTGAAAATGCTTTCTTGTCCCAGGATGGGAGGAGAAGCAGGTAGCCATATGGTGCATGTGCAAAAGCAGGATAAACATATTTGGTCATGATCTAGCCAGATGTAAAACCAGTTTTAAAGGCAAATCGTTCAGATGAATGGATGTAAAAGCAGAGGAGGCTCAGGGCTGACCTCATTGCTGTCTACAACTACCTAAAGGGAGGTTGTAGCCAGGTGGGGGTTGGTCTCTTCTGCCAGGCAACCAGCAACAGAACAAGGGGACACAGTCTCAAGTTGTGCCAGGGGAGGTCTAGGCTGGATTTTAGGAGGAAGTTGTTGGCAGAGAGAGTGATTGGCATTGGAATGGGCTGCCCAGAGAGGTGGTGGAGTTGCTGTCCTTGGAGGTGTTTAAGCAAAGCCTGGCTGAGGCACTTAGTGCCATGGTCTGGTTGATTGGACAGGGCTGGTGCTAGATTGGACTGGATGATCTTGGAGGTCTCTTCCAACCTGATTGATTCTATGACTGTATGATTCTAAGACCTACGTGATCAGGCAGAAATGTCCATCCCAGGGCATGTACTGAGAGAAGTTAAAATAGCAAAACCAGGAACTGTCAGAAATTTCCCCTTAGGAAGGCAGCTTTTGTAGAAGTCTGCTCCCTGAGCTCATCCTGAGCTTTTGGCTTTCAGGGGGCTCTCAGAGTTCATCCAGTTGAGTCAGTTAATCTCAGTAGCTTCGCACACAGACATCTGCAGCTACCGATAAATCTATGACTGCTGCTGATGTTCATATCATTAAAATCTCCACTGCAAGCCACAAGCCAAATGAAAATCTGGCAGAGTGATGTGATGGGAGACATGATGCCAGGCAGTATAATTAAAAGCTAGTGAATGCATCTGAATAATGAGGGTACCTTAGCTTTAATAGCCCAAGTTTAGCACATCCAGTAAAGAAAAATCTTTCATGCTTCACTGAGCACCAAAATGAGAGCAGTTGTGGGAATTCAGCACTGGCAATGGAATATTTGGGATCACTGGTCCCTACCAAGCTTTGCATGGATTCTTCCACTCAATATTTTCAATGTCCAGTCAGCAAGTGTGGTGTGAAGCTGTTCGATGAGGATGTGTAGGGAGCTTGGGCACTTCAGTGAATTCCTCAGTCCCTTGGGAACAAGCAGCCAAAATGTGCTTCTGGCTGAGTGGAGGTCTCTGATTCAGGTCTATAAAATCCCAGGTGGTATGGAGAACGTGAGCTGCTCACTCTCTCTCCTAATGGCAGACAAAGCTGTGGGAGACATTCTCAGGACAAAAGGAGCTGTTTCTCCACACAGCAAACACTAGAAACTCTTTGCCAAAGGGTGTGATAATTGCAGCAAATTTTGCAGCCCTTCAAGGGGAGACTAAGGAAGTACTTAGAAGAGAGTTCCACCACTGGGCAAACTAGATGGAGCTCAAGGAGTGCCCTGAGCTCAAAGTAGTGGCTGGAAGAGGACTTTCAGGACAGATCATGCTTGCCCTGCTCTTGCTCTTCTCTATGGGTCAGTCTGTGGCCACTGCTGCAAGCAAATTACTGTGCTACATGGGCCCCCAAAAGCTGAAGTAATAACACTGTGCTTCATGATTTTACTTAGACAGTGCTTGTTTTCTCATGTGTAGATGAATTCAAGGTACTCTGTCTTCCCATCTGTGCCTGAGCTGGATAGGAGAGCACTGTGGGGAGCAGTGACACTGCAGTACCTGAGGGGAAATAGGTCTCTCCTTCAGCTATACCACAGAAACATCCAGGTTGGAAAAGCCCCTCAGGATTACCAAGTCCAACCTATAACCTTACTCTACAAGATTCACACTAAACCATTTCCCTAAGCACCACAGCCAAAAAACCCACAGCTACAGGTATGGGCTGCAGAGGAAGACAGCAGGGCTCAGTGGCAGAACATTGCATGATGATCCAGTAAGGTGCAGGCTATGTTCTTTCAAGCCATGCCAAACACATGTGCTGTAGTGCTGCCAGTTTGTTATGCTAGAAAGGTTTTTAAACTAGCCTGAGAAGATTGACTTAGCTGAGAACACCTTCTCTGTGATCCCTATCCCCTCTTTCCATGCAGAATTCATAGAGTCAACCAGGTTGGAAGAGACCTCCAAGATCATCCAGGCCAACCTAGCACCCAGCCCTGTCCAGTCAACTAGACCATGGCACTAAGTGCCTCATCCAGGCTTTGCTTGAACACCTCCAGACACAGTGACTCCACCACCTCCCTGGGCAGCCCATTCCAATGGCAAATATCTCTCTCTCTGGCAAGAACTTCCTCCTAGCATCCAGCCTACAATTGAGCCCTGTGCTTTCTTTTCATGAAACTAAAATAGTTTTTGCTAAGTGCATGCATTAAAAAAGTGCCCTCAGGTTCTCTTCCTTCCTCCTCTAAGTAAGTCAAACACCTTTCACAGCTGTACAGAGAAACTTGCATTGCCCCTGTGCTCAAAAGCATTTAGGAATCATAGAATCATAGAATCAGCCAGGTTGGAAGAGAGCTCCAAGATCATCCAGTCCAACCTATCCCCCAGCCCTAGCCAGTCAACTAGACCATGGCACTAAGTGTCTCAGCCAGGCTTTGCTTGAACACCTCCAGGGACACTGTACTCAGCAGTTTAAATTAACTTCCTTATCTTCAGACCACCAGCCAAAAAAAAGGCAAAAAAAGGCATTATTTATCCCCCTTTTTTACAGTGCAGCACTTGAAGCATGGCACATCAGTGTCATTGCATTGCCTGAAAGCCTGAAGCTGTGTGGAGGGGAGACTCTGCCCAGCTGATCCTGGCTGACTGTGTTTCGTTGGTTGATAATCTGAGTGCTGATGTGGCACAGTACAAAGAATCTACTAAATCAGACCCAAAAAGATCACTTTGATATTTCTATTGCTTAGGAAATAAAATACAGGTATTTAAACCCCACTCTATTGCAGTTTTAAAAGAATAAATATGTTTTTTAATCATCACAGAACCTCAGGGGTTGGAAGGCAGTTCCAAAGACCACCCCCTCACCAGAGCAGAGTGGTTTAGAACTGGTCACACAGGAGCCCATCCAGGCATGCTTTAATGCTCCAGTGAATCAGACTCCACAACCTCTCTGGGCAGCTTGCTCCAGGGCTCTGTCACCCTCGCAGTGAGAAAGTTTTCCCTTAGGTTCACATGGAACCTCCTCTGCTTCAGCTTGCAGCCATTGCCCTTGTCCTGTCATTGGACATCACTGAGCAGAGCCTGGTTCCATCCTCCTGGCACTGCCCTGCACATCTTTATAAACATGAATGAGGTCACCCCTCAGGCTCCTCTTCTCCAAGCTAAAGAGCCTCAGCTCCCTCAACCTGTCCTCATAAGGCAGATGTTCCACTCTCTTCAGCACCTTTGTGGCTCTGTGCTGGACTCTCTCAAGAACTTCCCTGAGGTCCTTCTGGAACCGAGGGGCCCAGAACTGGACACAACATTCCAGATTGTCCCTCACCAGGACAGAGTATAGGGGGAGGAGAACCTCTCTCAACCTACTAGCCACACTGCAGATCTTGTGCACACATACAACATCCTGAATACTGCTTCAAATTATTAGGTCCTCCAACACTGGAAGAGGCTCCCCAGGGAGGTGGTTGGGTTGAATCCCCATCCCTGGAGATCTTTAAAAGCCACAGATCTGTGGTGCTGAGGGACATAGTTTAGCACAAGATGTGGTGGAGTTAGATAATGGTTGGACTTGATGATCTTAAGGGTCTTTTGCAACCAGAATGATTCCATGATTCTAAAATCACAGAATCACAGAAATATCCAGGTTGGATGCCCCCAGCCTGTAGTGCTGCGTGGGGCTGCTGTGGCCAAAGTGTAGAACCCTGCACTTGGCCTTGTTCAATCTCATCCCACTGGCCTCTGCCCACCCATCCAGCCTGTCAGGGTCCCTCTGCAGGGCTCTCCTACCCTCCAATGCCTCCAGCTTGGTGTCACCTGCAAACTTACTGATGACAGACTCCATCCCCTGGTCCAGATCATCAATAAAGATACTGAACAGGACTGGGCTCAGCACCGATCCTTGAGGCACAAAACTAGTGACAGCTGCCAACTGGATGTGACACCATTCCCCACCACTCTCTGGGGCCAGCCCTGTAGGTTTTGTCTCAGAGGGGCTGAAGCAACTGGTTCCTGGTATCAATCACACTGCTCAATGCTCTGCTGTGGAGCCCTCGGGTGACAGACAGGGTATAAGAACATATCTGAAATAGCACAGCTACCTCAACTAAAGTGGAATTATGCTAATGAGCTCTAAGGAAGAATGCAGACTCATTAGGTTAAAAGAAGTTGTCTCCAATCATAATTTGATATCCCAGGCAGCTGGGTGGATTCTGACTGATGCCTTAATTTGCATGACTGAGCACTACTTCCTTTTTTTTCTTTAGGCTAGAAATGCCAGCATTTAACTTGGGTATAGCTTCTGGGTCTTTGTCAGAAGGCAGCAAAACAAAGGAAGTCCATGGGGATGGATTTCCAAAAGAATGCCAGCAATAATATGAGAGGGGTGAAACCTTGGGGATTTATTTGAGTGATTGCCATAATCTCACCATTTCTCTCCTTTCTCAGATGCAATAAAATCAGCAGAAAATTTCATTTCTAGAACTCTGTTTCCCAGGGATATGTGTTTTTAATAACGAGGCTGCACAGCTGCCCAGGGAGGTGGTGGAGTCACCATCCTGGGAGGTGTTCAAGCAAAGCCTGGATGAAGCACTTAGTGCCATGGTCTGGTTGATTGGACAGGGCTGGGTGCTAGGTTGGACTGGATGATCTTGGAGGTCTCTTCTAACCTGGTTGATTCTCTGATTCTCTGGAATATCACTTACCTGTTTACCTCCCTGAATATAGTGCTTTGCATGGGTCTACAGATGGCAAGGGAAGGATTTTAGCAGAACTGAGGCAATACAAGCCCTTGCCTCCATTTCCAGTTATGGTGTGGAAGGGAGAGAGCAACCAGGACTAAACAAGCACACAATCATAGAATGGTCTGGGTTGGAAGCGACCTCCAAAGGTCATCCAGTCCAACCCCCTCTGCAGTCAGCAGGGGCATCCTCAACTAGACCAGGTTGCCCAGAGCCCTGTCAAACCTCACCTTGAATATCTCCAGGGATGGGGCCTCAACCACTTCCCTGGACAACCTGTTCCAGTATTCCACTACCTTCATGGTAAAGAGCTTGTGTTGGCTTGTCTCATCCAGCAACCACATGTTGTATGGGGGTGAAGAGCTTGTGTTGGCTTGTCTCATCCAGCAACCACATGTTGTATGGGGGTGAAGAGCTTGTGTTGGCTTGTCTCATCCAGCAACCACATGTTGTATGGGGGTGAAGAGCTTGTGTTGGCTTGTCTCATCCAGCAACCACATGTTGTATGGGGGTGAAGAGCTTGTGTTGGCTTGTCTCATACAGCAACCACATGTTGTATGGGGGTAAAGAGCTTGTGTTGGCTTGTCTCATCCAGCAACCACATGTTGTATGGGGGTGAAGAGCTTGTGTTGGCTTGTCTCATCCAGCAACCACATGTTGTATGGGGGTGAAGAGCTTGTGTTGGCTTGTCTCATACACCAACAACATGCTGCATGAGGGTAGAGGTTGTGTTGGCCTGTCTCATTCAGCAACAACGTGCTGCATGAGGGTGAAGAGCTTGTGTTGGCTTGTCTCATTCAGCACCCACATGCTGCATGAGGGTAAAGAGGTTGTGTTGGCCTGTCTCATTCAGCACCCAAGGGTTGCTAACCTAGTGCCTGGGACACATTAGACTATTAGCTCACTAGAAATTAATTCCCTCAGAACACCCATCAGCAGCTCCACTGGTTGCAGGAGCCCCCAAGCTTGCAGAATTACTGACAAGCAGCAGCCTCAGCACAGCAGTAGAGGGAAACTTTGGTGCCACTTCGGGATTTTAAATCCATCTGCCCCTGGTTTCTTCCCCTTAGACTATGCAGGGAGACCTGCATGCCAAAGGATGCTGCCACTTTCGTTTGTGTTCCTTAACAAAGAATGCCATCAACGAGATGCTAACACCCAAAGGCATTGACTCACATACTGCTGAAAATGAAGTTCCAGCAAGTGCTAATCCACATACCATTTCCTGCAGAGGATCACTGCAGGCTCTGCCACGCAGTCTGCAGACTGAATCATGGGCTGGAATTTCAGGCTCACGCTCTGAGTGATCCTAGAGGCTTATATTCATCACTGCTCTGCCTGGTGCACATTTTTTGTGGGCTTAGCACTGGAAGAAAATGTTGATTGGCACTGATGATTTACTTAACTGCAAGCAAATGAAACTGTATTCGACCTCCCGATAAAATGGCATCAGCCAAGAGCTAAAAATGGGCTCAGCAACTGGGATGTATAGAATCACAGAATCAACCAGGTTGGAAGAGACCTCCAAGATCATCCAGGCCAACCTAGCACCCAGCCCCAGCCAGTCATCCAGACCATGGCACTAAGTGCCTCATCCAGGCTTTGCTTGAACACCTCCAGGGACAGTGACTCCACCACCTCCCTGGGCAGCCCATTCCAATGCCAATCACTTTCTCTGCCAATAACTTCCTCCTAACACCCAGCCTAGACCTCCCCCAGCACAACTTGAGACTGTGTCCCCTTGTTCTGTTGCTGCTTGTCTGGGAGAAGAGACCAACCCCCACCTGGCTACAGCCTCCCTTCAGGTAGTTGTAGACAGCAATGAGCTCTGCCCTCAGCCTCCTCTTCTGCAGGCTGCACACCCCCAGCTCCCTCAGCCTCTCAGTAAGTGAACTGTAGCAGCCACCACAAGAGCACCTAAGTGTCAGATGTTCACGTGAAGAACAGCAGCACACCCAAAAGGTGCCATTAGTCTTCCCTCTGTGCTTGTGTTTGTCTGTACTGGGTGAGTTGCCCTCACTTGTTTGTATCTAGGAGTGACATTGTTCCAACATGCCATTGCCTTCCTTGCTGAGAGCAGCCTGGTGTGAGGAAACACTTTGACCTTTCCCCTAAATGTGCTGGGGTTACAGGGCAGCCCAGCCTGGCAGAGAGGTGCTCCCCAGCTGCCTGCAGCTCTCCTGGCATCCTCACAGCCATGCTGGCAGCTAGCGCCGGGCTGCAGGTAGGACAAGAGGAGATCCACCCTGTTGATAAGTTTTCAAGCCCAGCTCTTAAACTGGTGCCCCGACCCAGGAATGAGCTTGCAGAGAGGAATGAGGCTGGTCAGAGGTGGTGCTGGCTGGTAGAGCAGGCTGTCACCAGCTGCATGCCATAGGTGTGCAAAGACACCATGGTAGGACTTCTCACCTTGGCTCAGACAGTCTCGGTGTCTAGGAGGAGGTAATTGGTTCTGTTTAGTGAAGCAAATTCAAGGGTCAAATAGGAAATCTGCAGACACAGCCTTGTCTGGCACTAAACTACACAGAGTAGAGATATTCTTGGACCTGTTTTCATCTGTTCTTTTGAGCCATGATGTGTCCCTGAATCCTACCTGAGCACTATTCCTGGTTTAGATCCTTTTATTCTGGGCTCCTCAATTCAAGAGAGATGTTCAGATCCTGGAATTGTCCAGAGAAGGGCAGCAAGGCTGGTGAGGGGCCTGGAGCACAGCCCTGTGAGTAGAGGCTGAGGGAGCTGGGGTTGTGCTTGTCTCATACAGCAACCACATGCTGCATGAGGGTAGAGGTTGTGTTGGCTTGTCTCATACAGCAACCACATGCTGCATGAGGGTAGAGGTTGTGTTGGCTTGTCTCATACAGCAACCACATGCTCAGGTTGTGAGCAGAAGAGGAGGCTCAGGGCAGACCTCATTGCTGTCTACAACTACCTGAAGGGAGGCTGTAGCCAGGTGGGGTTGGGCTCTTCTGCCAGGCAAACAGCAACAGAACAAGGGGACACAGTCTCAAGTTGTGCCAAGGGAGGTCTAGGCTGGATGTTAGGAGGAAGCTGTTGGCGGAGAGAGTGATTGGCATTGGAATGGGCTGCCCAGGGAGGTGGTGGAGTGGCTGTGCCTGGAGGTGTTGAAGCAAAGCCTGGCTGAGGCACTTAGTGCCATGGTCTGGTTGATTGGCTAGGGCTGGGTGCTAGGTTGGCCTGGATGAGCTTGGAGGTCTCTTCCAACCTGGTTGATTCTATGATCTATGATTATTTTAATAATGACATAAAATAGAGCTTTTTGGCTTTTCCTGGGGTGAATGGTGCTTGCTGCTTGTACTCTTGGAGGGCTTAAGAAGAAAATCCTCAAAACTGGTCAGGAAGCAGTGATAGTCATCCCTACTTTTGTAACAAGTAGCTGGCTAATGTGTGAGATCAAATGGGTTCTGCCTCTCAAAATGCCCTCAGTAACCTTAGTGAAACCAGGTCTTTCTTTTCCCACATTTCTGACTCTCATCATTTCACAGTGTGTTCTGCTTCAGAGCTGAAAACACTGTGTGGAAAGACTTGAGCAAGTGAGCTGGGATTCCTTCAAGGGAAAGGCTGTGCAACTGTAAAGCCATTGACAGCATTTAAAAGCCCACAAGCATGTAACTGCAATATGAAATACTACCACTGCATACTGCATCAGGATTACTCCAAAATACCAATTGAGTTTGGGGTTAGATTCAGGTGATAAGCTGCAAAAGGAAAAGGGGGGTACAGCTTATCCTGTTCCCAGGTTTGCAGTACTTAACCAGCTGCTTAGATGTCCTGAGACATCTTTTAAGATCTTTCTTACAACCCAGGGATAATTGGACTTAAAATATGACTTTTCTTCTCTCTCCATAATGGTCTATAACACCTTTCTGGTTCTCTGAATGTGTGTTATTTCAGGACAAGGGTTTCCATAAACTCAGGTTGCACTAGGGGAGGTTTAGGTTAGGTATTAGAAGAAACTTCTTGACTGAAAGGGTTCTCAAACACTAGAACAGGCTCCCTAGGGAGATGGTTGCATCTCCATCAGTGGAGGTGTTTCAAAGCCACAGTGATGTGGTGCTGGAGGACATGGTTTAGCACCAGACTTGGTAGAGTTTGATAATGGTTGGACTCAATGATCTTAAAAGTCTTTTCCAAGCAAACTAATTTTCTGGTTCTATGGTTCTATTCCCCTGCCTCCACAAAACAAATCAAAATCCAATTGGCCATGGTTGATGTGCAGTACCATAACAAAGTGTCAACCCAACCCACCTGACCCAAAATGACCCAACCCAAGAAGTTCACAACCCAGGCAAAACTTCAATACTCTTAAACAAACAGAGCTGTGTAGAATCAAACATGTCCTTTAATGTTGGGTATTTAAATCCTCTCTGATTAGAGGACTGTTTTGAATCTACAGAGCCAAAGATCTGGCTCTAGTGTAGCTGCAGCTTCACTGGAATGCCAAGTGTTGTCCTCAAGAGCTTGCTTTCTAAGCAGAATCCTTGCAGGAACACACTGGTCCTGAGAGTCCCTCAGTCTTAGGCTAAGTTAATGGGAGCAGGTTGTTGTGTGCTTCCACTTTTAACATCAATCACATCCAAGCCTCAAATCTGTAGTGTAGCCTGCAGGTAAGCTGGCCTGAGACCCAGCCAACCACACACAGCTGCACCTGTGCTTAGATGTAGAAAGCACTCCACTGAAATACACTTATGGAATCATGCAGTGGTTTAGGTTGGTAAAGACCTCTAAGATCATGGAGTCCAAACATCAACCTCACATCATCATGGCCATTAAACCACCTCATACAATCATAGAATGGTTTAGGTTGGAAGGGACCTCAAAGATCATCCAGTTCCAGCCCCCTGCCATAGGCAGGGACACCTCCCACTAGAACAGGTTGCTCAAGGCCTCATCCAACCTGGCCATGAACACCTCCAGGGAGGGAATATCCACAACCTTCCTGGGCAACCTGTGCCAGTGTCTCACCACCCTCACTCTAAAGAACTTCTTCCTAACTTCTAGTTTGAATGTCCCCTCTGCCAATTTAAACCCGTTGCTTCTTTTCCTGTCATTACAGGACCTTGTCAATATTCCCTCCCCAGCCTTCCTGTAGGTCCCCTTCAGATACTGGCAGGTTCCTCAAAGCCTTTTGTTCTCCAGGCTGAAGAGCCCCAACTCTTGTAGCCTGTCCTCATAGTGGAGCTGCTGCAGCCTTCTGAGCATCTTTGTGGCCCTCTTCTGGACTGGCTCCAACAGTTCCATGTCCTCCTTGCGTTCAGGGCTCTGGAACTGCACACAGTAGTGCAGGTGGGGTCCAATGAGAGCAGAGTAAGGGGGCAGAATCCCTAAGTGCCATGTCCACATGTGTCTTGAACACCTCCAGGGACAGTGACAGTGACAGCCTGTTCCAATGCCTCACCACCCTTGCAGTATGCAGCAGTTCCTGGCTTTGTGGTAGTGAGCAGGGCAGAATCCTCTCTGTCAGCTCTCAAAATACAGCATCTGCCTAAGCTGAAAGGCTGGGATGTGCTGAAAGGTTTTGGAATTATTAAAATACCTATGAACCCAGTGGATTTGGTAACTCAGGGGAGTGAATCACAATGTTCTTACTAGCCATGCTGTCAGCTTCAGGACAATTCACAGAATCATAGAACAACCAGGTTGGAAGAGATCTCCAAGATCATCCAGTCCAACCTAGCACCCAGCCCTGTCCAATCAACTAGACCATGGCACTAAGTGCCTCAGCCAGGCTTTGCTTGAACAGCTCCAGGCACAGCGACTCCAACACCTGCCAGGGCCAATCCATTCCAATGCCAATCACTCTCTCTGTGGAGAACTTCCTCCTAACATCCAGCCTAGACCTCCCCTGGCACATCTGTATCCCCTTGTTCTGTTGCTGGTTGCCTGGCAGAAGAGACCAGTATCACAGTATCACAGTCTCACAGTATCACCAAGGTTGGAAGAGACCTCACAGATCATCAAGTCCAACCCTTTAGCACAGAGCTCAAGGCCAGACCATGGCACCAAGTGCCACGTCCAATCCTGCCTTGAACAGCCCCAGGGACGGCGACTCCACCACCTCCCCGGGCAGCCCATTCCAGTGTCCAATGACTCTCTCAGGGAAGAACTTTCTCCTCACCTCCAGCCTAAATCTCCCCTGGCACAGCCTGAGGCTGTGTCCTCTCGTTCTGGTGCTGGCCACCTGAGAGAAGAGAGCAACCTCCTCCTGGCCACAACCATCCTTCAGGTAGTTGTAGACAGCAATGAGGTCACCCCTGAGCCTCCTCTTCTCCAGGCTAACCAATCCCAGCTCCCTCAGCCTCTCCTGGCTGCACAGACTCACTGATCACAGCATCACAGAAGTTTAGGGGCTGGGAGGGACCTCAAAAGCTCATCCAGTCCAACCCCCTATGCCAGAGCAGGATCACCTAAACCAGATCACACAGGAACACATCCAGGTGAGGCTTGCCTACCTCAAGAGAGGGAGACTCCACAGCCCCCTTGGGCAGCCTGTTCCAGTGCTCTATGTTCTGATCTCAGAAAATGCATCCATGTGCTTGCCAGAGTAGGCATAACAGATTTATTTACTTTTCCTCTTCAATCATTCCTTTGCATGGAAAAACAGAGCTCCTTTGAGCTTTAATGGCAGATCTAAAATAAAAAAGTACCAGCAGACCACTCTGGGAAACTGGCTTAAAGGCTGCAGTTTTCTGGTACAGAACATTGTGTTGCTCACTCCTCCAGCTCTCACACAATGGATGGGAACACTGCAAGCATAAAGTACTACTGGTTGTGTGTGCAAAGGAGTAGGTGCTACCTGGGTTTAGTCCTTGTATGGGGGGGAGGGGGAATAAAAAAGACTCGAACCAGCTTAGCAACATATTTTATTTGCACAGGTGATGTAGCTGTTGTACAGAGGGCATTGCTCCTTCTCCAAGGAGCAAAGGCTCCTTTCACGTGAATGTTTTTAATGAGGAGGAAAATCTGCTTGGGGCAGGGAAAAGGTTTGTTGTTTCATTTTTCTTTCTGAGCCGTTACCCCTTCAGTTCCCACTCTTCCTTTCACCACTGCCCCCGGGCCAGTGCCACCACACATGTGATTTTTGGCCCTAACCTCTCTGCTTCTCTGAGCCAGACCCTCTTGTGCTGTCACTCCTGGCCCTTTTCTCTTTAGGCTATCAGGTAGTGGGAATGGAGCAAAGCTGGAGATGGGTAGGTTCAGACTGGATGTGAGGAGGAAGTTCTTCACCATGAGAGTGGTGAGAGCCTGGAATGGGTTGCCCAGAGAGGTGGTGGAGGCTCCATCCCTGGAGGTGTTTAAGGCCAGGCTGGATGAGGCTGTGGGCAGCCTACTCTAGGGTAGGGTGTCCCTGGGCATGGCAGGAGGGTTGGAACTAGATGATCCTTGTGGTCCCTTCCAACCCTGACTGATTCTGTGATTCTATTCAATGATTCTATGATTCTCCCCATTTCTTTCACCCATATGCCAGTGTGACTTTGGGCAAACCACATTTGTTAATCTCTGTGATTCTCTATTAACTTCCTTCCATAGAATCATAAAATCAAGCAGATTGGAAGAGACCTCCAAGATCATCCAGTCCAACCTAGCACTCAGCCCTGTCCAATCAACTAGACCATGGCACTAAGTGCCTCATCCAGGCTTTGCTTGAACACCTCCAGGCACAGTGACTCCACCACCTCCATGGGCATCCCATTCCAATGCCAATCACTCTCTCTGCCAGGAACTTCCTCCTAACATCCAGCCTAGACCTCCCCCAGCACAACTTGAGACTCTGTCCCCTTGTTTTGCTGCTGGTTGCCTGACAGAAGAGACCAACCCCCACCTGGCTACAGCCTCCCTTCAGGCAGTTGCAGACAGCAATGAGCTCTGCCCTGAGCCTCCTCTTCTGCAGGCTGCACACCCCCAGCTCCCTCAGCCTCTCTTCACAGGGCTGTGCTCCAGGCCCCTCACCAGCTTTGTTGCCCTTCTCTGGACACATTCCAATGTCTCAACATCTCTCTTGAAATGAGGAGCCCAGAACTGGACACAGTACTCACGGTGTGGCCTGACCAGTATTGAGTACAGGGGAAGAATAACCTCCCTTGTCCTGCTGGCCACTCTGTTCCTGATCCAGGCCAGGATGCCATTGGCTCTGCTGCCCCACTGGGCGCACTGCTGGCTCATGTTCAACTATTATCTACCAGTACCTCCAGGTCTCTTTCTCTCTGGCTGCTCTCCAGCCACTCTGTCCCCAGCCTGTAGTCCTCCTAGTCCAGTCCCTGACTCCATCCTAAACATCCTCAACCATGCTTTTTTTATGTGGTTGCAATGGTGACAACATCTGGGTTGAAAGGAGGTGTCCCATCAGTTCCTCCCTTACCCAGGTACTAGCTGTCCTTTTGGGCATGTCCTTAGAGTACACTTTTACTTTACCTGATTCATTTACATTCCTTTAGGGCCAGCATTTGTAATTTCTGTATTTACTGCGTCCTCCTTCCAATTCAGCCCTCATTTACTCCTTGTGCATCATACTCTTTCTCCTTTCTCACAAGCATTTACTGTGTCTCCAACCCAGCAGCTGGGTTTCCTCATGCTATATTTTTGTCTTCCCCTTCAGATTTTATGGCTTTCTTTTCATCTTTTCTATGTGCAAGATGGCTTCCAGCTCTACTTCACCTTCCTTTCCAGGTACACTCTAGCAGTACACAACTCCTGCTCCTCCCAAACCACATCTGTTAATCTCTTTGATTCTCTACTAACTTCCTTCCAGCCCAGTCCCTGACTCCATCCTAAGCATCCTCAACCTTCCTTGTGGTTTGGTGGTTCCCCATCTAGCTGCTGCCATGTCTTAGCCATGCTGTTACCTCTAGGCTGCCTCCTCCCTTCAAGCTGTTTCTGCTTCAGGAAGCCTTGAGGTTCCCCAGAAAGAGAGGAGTGAGAGGCAGCCATGGTAGACAACAGGAAAACCACAAAGCAAGGGGTCCATTCTGTGTCTCAGACCTTACTCCCACTCATCTACAAATGCTGTTTCTTGTGCCTCAAATTTAGTGATGAGGTGAAGGTGTTGTAAAAGCCATCTGTGTGCTGAAGCCAAGGGATGGTTTTGGTTGCATGGAGATCATTAGGCAGTAAACAACAGCTTCCAAATATTTGAGTACATCCTCAGGAACTGGCCTCACAGAGATCTGTATCAATATCTCCTCTTTGATTCTCAGCAAAGCAAATCAGAACAAAAAGAAACCCCATTTCCTTCATCTGCTTGGCAGTATCTGCTGGAAAGTCTGATTCAGCTCCAGCTTTTCCATTCAGCTTTAAGATCTCCCTATGTATTATCTTCTTGGGCTTTATATATAAATAGAAACATTACTTGTCTCCTGGGGTTCATTCAAGGGAACTAGCTACACTTGCAGAGTCTGATGATGTTCCATCTCATCAGCTGCTAGGCACTGAATTTGATGGCAAATACTTGCCCAAATTTACTAGAGGGGATTGAGTCCAGCATCAGTAAGTTTGCAGATGACACCAAGCTAGGAGCAGGTGTTGATCTGTTGGAGGGTAGGGGAGCCCTGCAGAGGGACCTAGACAGGCTGGATGGGTGGGCAGAGGCCAATGGGATGAGATTGAACAAGGCCAAGTGCAGGGTTCTGCACTTTGGCCACAACAACCCCAAGCAGCACTACAGGCTGGGGACAGAGTGGCTGAGAGCAGCCAAGCAGAGAGGGAGCTGGAGATACTGGTGGACAGTAGCTGAAGATGAGCCAGCAGTGTGCCCAGGTGGCCAAAAGAGCCAATGGCATCCTGGCCTGGCTCAGGAACAGTCTAGCTGACTGGATAGGACTGGGTGCTAGGTTGGCCTGGGTGATCTTGGAGGTCTCTTCCAACCTGGTTGATTCTATGATTCTATGACCCCTAAATGTCACAGTATCACAGTATCATCAGGGTTGGAAGAGACCTCACAGATCATCAAGTCCAACCCTTTAGCACAGAGCTCAAGGCCAGACCATGGCACCAAGTGCCACGTCCAACCCTGCCTTGAACAGCTCCAGAGACAGCGACTCCACCACCTCCCTGGGCAGCCCATTCCAGTGTCCAATGACTCTCTCAGTGAAGAACTTTCTCCTCACCTCCAGCCTAAATTTCCCCTGGCACAGCCTGAGGCTGTGTCCTCCCAACCCAAATCATTCTGTGATTCCCTTGAAACAACCTGAGGCCATTTGCTCTTGTACTTTCACCTGATACTAGTGAGAAGAGTCTGGCCACCCCACCTCACTCCAACCTCCTTTCAGGGAGTTGTAGAGAGGGAGAAGGTCTCCCCTCAGACTCATTTTCTCTAGACTAAGCACTTCCAGTTCTCAATAGGAGAGACCAGAGTCACAACGGTGATGTTGCTCAAGCACCTGAACCACGCAGACTCCCCAGCTACCCAGTGAGGATCCTGACCAGAGCAGCATTCTTGAAGCCCAAGCATGAAGCTTCTCCCTGTTCATCAGGGAAATCCCAGAAGCAGCTTATCTCTGAGGGCCTTTTGCACTGAAATCAAAGCCAGGGGGAATGTGATTTATAAACCACCTCATTTCCAACGTGCTCCCTTCCTAAGCACGTCTGTGGGTGGCATGATGCAATGCAGCAGCAGACATAAAAGCAGTCCAACAGCTACACAGAAGGGAGCGTTTTGAAACAGCTGTCTGCAGTGTGAAGTTGCTAAATCACCAGCATGGGCTGCTTGTACAAAACACAGATAAAGTCCAAACGGGCACTTCTCAAGATAGCTCTGTGTGATAAGGTTTTGAAATACCATTTGTAACAGAAAGGGGGAAAAGAAGGGGAAAGGAAAAGAGAGAGAAGAGAGGAAAAGAGAGAGGAGAGGAGAGGAAAGGAGAGGAGAGGAGAGGAGAGGAGAGGAGAGGAGAGGAGAGGAGAGGAGAGGAGAGGAGAGGAGAGGAGAGGAGAGGAGAGGAGAGGAGAGGAGAGGAGAGGAGAGGAGAGGAGAGGAGAGGAGAGGAGAGGAGAGGAGAGGAGAGGAGAGGAGAGGAGAGGAGAGGAGAGGAGAGGAGAGGAGAGGAGAGGAGAGGAGAGGAGAGGAGAGGAGAGGAGAGGAGAGGAGAGGAGAGGAGAGGAGAGGAGAGGAGAGGAGAGGAGAGGAGAGGAGAGGAGAGGAGAGGAGAGGAGAGGAGAGGAGAGGAGAGGAGAGGAGAGGAGAGGAGAGGAGAGGAGAGGAGAGGAGAGGAGAGGAGAGGAGAGGAGAGGAGAGGAGAGGAGAGGAGAGGAGAGGAGAGGAGAGGAGAGGAGAGGAGAGGAGAGGAGAGGAGAGGAGAGGAGAGGAGAGGAGAGGAGAGGAGAGGAGAGGAGAGGAGAGGAGAGGGAAAGTAGGCAAAGAGAGGAGAGGAAAAGAGAGAGAGAGAAAGACTAAAGATGCGATGAGGTTGGTTGTTTAGGGAATAAACCCTCCTTTTTTTTTTTTTAGGGAGTTTTGGGGCTGGCTTTGTATGATTTCCTGCCAGCATTGCCCACTCTTTTCTAGCCAGGTGTTTAACAGATCAGCTCCACAGAAGCAGTTTGTAAATGTTGCTTCCCATCGCTGGTTCGATTCTCTGTGAATTGTGAGCACATTTGCTTAGGTATCTCATGTATTTTGCAAGGTCTTTTCCCTCTGAGGGGAACTGAAACTCTGCCCAGTGAAACCACCAGCAAAATAGCTCTGGGATCAGCTTGTAGAAGCAGTCAGTAAATAACTCCCTCCTTCCTCTTGTCAGCTGGAGGCCACTTTGTCTGTCCAGCGTTGGGGACATATTCTGCAGCAGATGAAGACTGTGCTGAAGGGATGAGTAGGTATGGCAAGGCTGTAGCTCTTGTACTGCTGGCTTGGCCAAAGGTGGTTTCTGAGAGCCCAGACACCCAGCCCAAGCTAAAGAATCATAGAATCAACCAGGTTGGAAGAGATCTCCAAGATCATCCAGTCCAACCTAGCAGCCAGCCCTATCCAATCAACCAGACCATGGCACTAAGTGCCTCATCCAGGCTTTGCTTGAAGACCCCCAGGGACGGTGCCTCCACCACCTCCCTGGGCAGCCCATTCCAATGCCAATCACTCTCTCTGTGAAGAACTTCTTCCTAACATCCAGCCTAGACCTACCCTGGCACAACTTGAGACTGTGTCCCCTTGTTCTATTGCTGGTTACCTGGGAGAAGAGGCCAACCCCCACCTGGCTACAATGCCCCTTCAGGTAGTTGTAGACAGTAATAAGATCACCCCTGAGCCTCCTCTTCTCCAGGCTAAACAGGCCCAGCTCCCTCAACCTCTCCTCATAGGGTTTGTGCTCCAGGCCCCTCACCAGCTTTGTTGCCCTTCTCTGGACACATTCCAGCACCTCAACATCTCTCTTGAATTGAGGGGCCCAGAACTGGACACAGCACTCAAGGTGTGGCCTGACCAGTGCTGAGTACAGGGGCAGAATAACCTCCCTTGTCCTACTGGCCACACTGTTCCTGATGCAGGCCAGGATGCCATTGGCTCTCTTGGCCACCTGGGCACACTGCTGGCTCATCTTCAGCTACTATCTATCAGTACCCCCAGGTCCCTTTCCTCCTGGCTGCTCTCCAGCCACTCAGTCCCCAGCCTATAGCACTGCTTGGGGTTGTTGTGGCCAAAGTGCAGAACCCTGCACTTGGCCTTATTCAATCTCATCCCATTGGCCTCTGCCCACCCATCCAGCCTGTCCAGGTCCCTCTGCAGGGCTCTCCTACCTTCCAACAGATCAACACCTGCTCCTAGCTTGGTGTCATCTGCAAACTTACTGATGCTGGACTCAATCCCCTGGTCCAGATCATCAATAAAGATATTGAACAGGACTGGGCCCAGCACTGATCCTTGGGGAACACCACTAGTGACAGCTGCCAACTGGATGTGGCACCATTCACCACCACTCTCTGAGCTCTGCCATCCAGCCAGTTCTTGATCCAGCACAGAGTGAATCTGTCCATGAGCTGCCAGCTTGGCTAGGAGCTTCTTGTGGCAGAGAGTGTCAAAGGCTTTGCTGAAGTCCAAGTAGACTACATCCACAGCCTTCCCCACATTCACCAGGCGGGTAACCTGATCATAAAAGGAGATCAGGTTGGTGAGGCAGGACCTATAGTTGGAGAGGTGCCCTCCTGTGTGCCACCTTCAGGTCAGTGCTGAAGAGCTCTTCCAATTCACACTTCATTTTCCTGCTACTTTCCTGTATGATAGCCATCTTTCACCTGGTTCTTTTTCCCCTCCCAACAAGGATTTGAAAGGTAGATTTAGGATGGACATTATGAACAGGTTCTTTACTAGGAGGATGGTGGAGGCCCCATCTCTGGAGGTATTCAAAGTCAGGCTTGATGGGGCTCTGAGCAACCTGATCCAGTTGGGGGTGTCCCTGCTTACTGCAGGGGGGTTGCAGCAGATGGCCTTTAGAGATCCTTTCCTAGCCAATGCATTCTGTGATGCTTTCACAGCAAGCAGTTGCTAGCTCCAGAGGAGGGGACACAGATCCCACTGGAGGAGATCAGTGTTTCCAGAGGGGACACAGAACCCACTGGAGATCAGTGCTTCTGGAGGGGACACAGATCCCACTGTAGGAGATCAGTGCTTCTGGAGGGGACACAGATCCCTGGAGGAGATCAGTGTTTCCAGAGGGGACACAGATCCCACTGGAGGAGACCAGTGCTTCTGGAGGGGACACAGATCCCACTGGAGGAGATCAGTGTTTCCAGAGGGGACACAGATCCCACTGGAGGAGACCAGTGCTGCTTCAGTATTTCCTGGGGAGGTGGTTTCAACACGTTGCTTAGGGATGGGTCTGAACATATTCCTGCCAGCACCGTGCTGCTCAGACACAGGAGCTTCTTTCCTGGGAACCTAAGGTTTTCAAAGCCTCCACAGCAGCCCCTCTGGATCTGCCTGGGCTGTTTCCCAAAGCAAGTATTGCCATGCAGGATGAAATACAACTGCATCTGTTGAAAGAGAACTGGAACAAAATGAAACCCCCACTTAAGATTCACAGAAATTTCCCCTTCTGTTACCTGATCCCTACCTTTTTAGGGGCTTTTGTGGTGGTTGTTTGCTGGTCTAGGTGTCGTTAGGCTGCAAACCCTTTGTAAGTGAATTGGTGCTTTCATTGAAAGTGCTTTGCCCAAAAGCCAGCGAATTTTAGGTGCTTTTTCACTTGTGGTGTCCGTGCCTTTTACTTCACTCGCTCCCAAGCTGGGATGAACTTTCATGGTGCCTGGGCTGAATTAATGTTTGACTTTGCAGGCTGTGTGCTGTACAGCCCAGCACCTCCTCCGTTTGCAGTGAGTAAATACACAAGTGTTATGCTGCCCTTGAAACCTGTGCCGTGTGACAAAGGTTGTGCACTGAGAAAAGGCTGAAAAGCCAAGTTCCCCTGGGTCACAGTCCCTTCTGTCAGCCATGTGTTAATCAGAAACCCACCCCTGGTTATCTGCAAAAGATGCCAGGAACTTTGGACCAAGTGGCAAAGGGGCAGACTAGGCCCTGGGGGTCTTCAAGAAAAGCCTGGATGAGGCACTTAGTGCCATGGTCTAGTTGACTGGCTAGGGCTGGGTGCTAGGTTGGCCTGGATGATCTTGGAGGTCTCTTCCAACCTGCTTGATTCTATGATTCTATGATTCCTGAGAAGTGTCCACCTCTCTCTGAGCCACTGGCTGTGAAAACCTCATCCCTGAGAGTGGAGCTTCTGCGAGTCAGGTGGGGTTGGTCTCTTCTGCCAGGCAACCAGCAGCAGAACAAGGGGACACAGTCTCAAGTTGTGCCAGGGGAGGTCTAGGCTGGATGTTAGGAGGAAGTTGTTGGCAGAGAGAGTGATTGGCATTGGAATGGGCTGCCCAAGGAGGTGGTGGAGTCACCATCCCTGGAGGTGTTGAAGCAAAGCCTGGATGAGGCACTTAGTGCCATGGTCTAGTTGATTGGACAGGGCTGGGTGCTAGGTTGGCCTGGATGATCTTGGAGGTCTCTTCCAAGCTGTTTGATTCTATGATTCTATGAAATTTGGGTTGGGCAGGAAAATGGGCAGTGATACCTGCAGAGCTGACTACAAGCATGGGACTATCTTGCTGTGTGACCCTTGGCAGATTATCTCAGCCTAGCCCAGCTTGTCGAGGAGCTAAAGGCATCAACACCCCGGGGGAAATGCCTTGCAGCAGTGCTTAATCCAGTTGTTCATGTTTGCAACTGACTTTCAGGTGTGATACTCTGCAAAATTACTGCTGCTATCTCTTTCTTACAAAGAAAGGCAAAATTCCTTGGGTTTGGATGTTTTGATTGGAAAGTTAATCTCTGAAAACCAGAGATCCTGTGAGTGAAAGACTGAGTTTTCACATGGTGGTAGCTATGCAGAGGCATTCAAGGAAGGTTTTTTTCCTTATTGCTTGTGCAACAGTGAAAATAATGTTTGGTTTCTGTTCCCTTCTATGAACTTATCTAGAAGGGCAGATTTAGTGAGAGGACCCAGCAAATTGTCCATTGTTCCATTTGTCCAGAGTGACATTATACAATTTCAGTCATAGAATCAAAGAACCACAGAATTAACCAGGTTGGAAAAGACATCCAAGATCATCCAGGCCAACCTAACATTTAACATCTAATCAACTAAACCATGGCACCAAGTGCCTCATCCAGTCTCCTCTAAAACACCTCCAGGGACAGTGACTCCACCACCTTCCTGGGCAGCCCATTCCAATGCCAATCACTCTCTCTGCCAACAACTTCCTCCTAACATCCAGCCTAAACCTGTCCTGGCACAGCTTGAGACTGTGTCCCCTTGTTTTGTTGCTGGTTGCCTGGCAGAAGAGACCAACCCCCACCTGCCTACAGCCTCCCTTCAGGTAGTTGTAGGCAGCAATGAGGTCCCCCCTGAGCCTCCTCTTCTCCAGGCTAAACAACCCCAGCTCCCTCAGCCTCTTCTCATAGAGCTGTGTCCAAGCCCCTCACCAGCCTTGTTGCCCTTCTCTGACACATGTCACACCTTGGCAGCCATTGCTTTTCTGTGATAGCTACGCCTGGCATCTATGACTGATAAGTCTCTGCAATCTTTTGGCTTCAGTGGGTCAATACTCCACCCAACTTGCCTCTCTTGGGCCTCCACCAGGCTAGCATGCTCCACAAAATTATTAGCACCATGGAAATGTATT
Source organism: Pogoniulus pusillus (assembly GCF_015220805.1). Lineage (NCBI taxonomy): Eukaryota > Metazoa > Chordata > Aves > Piciformes > Lybiidae > Pogoniulus > Pogoniulus pusillus. Next base: position 34,281,230 of record NC_087272.1, on the reverse strand, counting down.
TGTACAACCTTCTCATAATGGGCAATGACCTTGTCTGTGCTGCCAGGTGAGCTATGTTTGAGCTCCCAAACAGGAGCATGCTGCTTTTCCCACTTCCAAATCTCACCACTTCAGCCTCAATTTCTAACCTTGCCAAAGACCAGACTGGCAGTGCCATGGCAGGAAACACAACAGTGATAAAATCTAGATCTGGTCCAGATGAGTGGGTGGCACTCCTCAAGAGCCTTCTGCTGAAACGTTCCTGCAGCCAGGAAACAAAAAGTTGCCAAAAGCAGACCTCAGAGAAATGCAGTCTCTGACACCCAGGTTTTGTTAGGAGGTCTGAGACATCTTGAATGGAGTACCCAAGCAGAAGAGAAAAACAGCATGACTGTGATTCCCCCCCTTCACCCACCTAGGACACATCTCTGGTGGAGCAAGATTACTACCAGCAGTTCCAGCTCCCCAGAGCTGGTTAGACAGGGTCTTAAGTACAGATAAGCTCTTTCAGATAAGACCCCTTTTTCTGCCTGGGAGTCTCAGAGGTGACAGCCATAGTCAAAACTCTGAGCAGCTCTGTGGAGCAGCAGGTTGTTATTATTTCCACTTGCAGCCAGGGCATCAGCAAGGCACCAAGTGGCTAACTTGATGTGGCAAGTGTCCTGCTGCAAGCCTGAGAAGCTGGCAGGATAAGAAGGGTCTCTCCTTCCACTCTCTGTGTATTTGTTGCAGCACTCTTCCTCACAGGTTGGGAACTGTAAAGCAACTATGAGGGCTTTTTATCTAGAGGGAATACAAGTTGGTGGTTGAGAATTAGTAAGCCTTATGCAAACAACTCTGCTAGGTATTGCAGGTTGTCCTCCAGCAGCAGGAGTGTGCCTAGCAGCTGTCCATGTGCTTTTTCTGCTTGTGTCAACAGCCTGTCCTACCAAGGAGTCACAGGCTGCCAACATGGTTGCCTTAAATCTATGAAAGATCCTCCTTCTGCCTCTCCTTTTCAGGCAAAAGGCGAGGGGAGAGGAAAGAGAACCAATATTGTCACTTGTGCATGAGCTGGAGACAGCTGTGCCCCCATGAGTGCACTGCAGTGTGCCCAGCAGTCAAAGCCTCTCCAACCTGACCAAACTCAAAAACACCCAGGTTGGAAAAGCTCCTCAGGATCACCAAGTCCAACCTATAACTCTACTCAACCAGATTCACTTTAAACAAGATTCACTTTAAACCATGTCCCCAAGCACCACATCCAAACGACCCTTAAACACATCCAGGGTGAGTGACTCCACACCCCATCCCACCCTTCCCCCCCCCTCGGACAGCTCATTCCAGTCTCTCTGAGAAAAACTTTTTCCTAATATCTAATCTAAACCTCCCCAGTCTCAGCTTGAGGCCATTCTCCCTTGTTCTGTCTCCAACTACCTGTGAGAAGAGACCAGCAGTAGCCTCTCCACAACGTCCCTTCAGGTAGTTGTAGACAGCAATGAGGTCTCCCCTCAGCCCAGCATCACCTCTGTGAGATTGTCCACACCAGGTCCAGATCAACATCAAACCCAGCACATCACAGTATCACAGTATCATCAGGGTTGGAAGAGACCTCACAGATCATCAAGTCCAACCCTTTAGCACAGAGCTCAAGGCCAGACCATGGCACCAAGTGCCACGTCCAATCCTGCCTTGAACAGCTCCAGGGACGGCGACTCCACCACCTCCCCGGGCAGCCCATTCCAGTGTCCAATGACTCTCTCAGTGAAGAACTTTCTCCTCACCTCCAGCCTAAATCTCCCCTGGTGCAGCCTGAGGCTGTGTCCTCTTGTTCTGGCGCTGGCCACCTGAGAGAAGAGAGCAACCTCCTCCTGGCCACAACCAGCCCTCAGGTAGTTGTATACAGCAATAAGGTCACCCCTGAGCCTCCTCTTCTCCAGGCTAACCAATCCCAGCTCCCTCAGCCTCTCCTCGTAGGGCTGTGCTCAAGGCCTCTCCCCAGCCTCATCGCCCTTCTCTGGACACGCTCAAGCATCTCAATGTCCCTCCTAAACTGGGGGTCTGAGCGGTCAGGCATTGGATCAGGCTGCCCAGGGAAGTCATCAGCCCTTGAGACATTCAAAAACCATGTAGACATGGCACTTCAACACATGGTTTAGTGGGCATGGTGGTATTGGGCTGAGAGTTGGACTTGATGGTCATAGACTCATAGAATGGTTTAGGTTGGAAGTGACCTCGAGGATCATCCACTCTCAACCCCCTGCCATAGGCAGGGATACCTCCCACTAGAGCAGGTCTTTCCCTACTCCACTAGAGCAGGTCTTTCCCTACTTTAATGATTCCATGATTATTGAACACAAACATTCAAATACAGAGCAGCTAGGGAGCCTAGATGAGATGAAATGAATCACTCTTCCCCAAACCAGGGCTGAAGGGCTGTGACGGACGAGACAGCATCGCAAAACCAGGACAAACAGCACACGTCCAGGTACCAGGTCCTGAAAGGGTCTCCCAGGTTGGGAGCAGCCACTAACTCCCAGCCTCCAAGCCCTTCCCAAGCTCAGCAGCTGTCCTCTCCTCCTCAGGGAGCGGCAGCAGCACCTTGTCAGCGCTGCGCTTGGCTGCCAACCCATTTTGGCTGCCCTCTGCTTGTAATGGTTAACTTGCTGGGGATGGGAAAGCTCCGGTTAGCACAGGTGGAGCTTTAACTCCGAGGCACTCCCGAGGAGCTGGGACGCAGGAGCGGAGCCTCCACCTGCAAGGTAAAAGCATCACAGACTGCCTGGGCCGTTCCCTTCTCCCCACCCTGGTGTTTCGCCTTCCTTCGCGCTGTTTTTCGGGGGGGTTTGGTGTGATTGCCAAGTTCCAGCTGTCATTGGGATGGCTGCTCTCTTACCCCCAAGATTAGTTCGGAAACTTCTGGGCTCCCACAAGTGAAGCGTTCCCTCTCGGCCGGGCACGCCCAGGCTTGCAAGCAGCCTCGGAACAATACAGAGAAAGGTTATCATGACTTACCTGCCACAAATTAGCTATTAATAGCACCGTTCGTACGGTGCTTTCCCCTCCCCGCCTTCCCCGTGTGCTTTCCCTATCTGCTCCTCTAGCAGGTTTCCCTTTTGTTTCGGTGTGCTTTGTTTGCCCTGTGGAGGACAAGAAGAGAGGCAACCTTTTGGGCACAGGCTCTGCCCCCGTGGCCTCAGCACTGCCTTCCCCAGGGGGTGTTCGCAGGGAGGGTGGCACAGCAGGCTGCGCACAGCCTGGTAAAACATTGACCCGGGTAGGCAGCCGTGGCCGCGGAGGTGCTGGGCTGCTCGAGGAGGCAGGCAGCAGGAGCCCAGCACCCACGGGAGCACAGCAGCTTCAACCCAGGTACCGTTCTCCATTTGATTTTCCTAGCGTTGAGAGGCAGAGGGCAGCGGTGCTTGGTGCTGAGGTGGTTTGCCAACTATTCGCCTAGCAGAGGCTGGTAAAGGAGTTAGTGCCGTTTAGTTAGCAGTTGTAGTGGACTGCGTGGTGTCACCTACGGCACGGGCTGATTAACCCCTGCTGGATTAGCTAATAGTTTCGGGCTTGTTCTGTCTTTAAACAAACAAACAAAGTTAATGGATGGTCGCATTTGGAGACCTCGTGGTTGTCTAACGAAACAGAGCAGCTGACTGCTGCTCATCCTCTAACTGAAGAGCAGGAGCAGGAGTCCGAGCGAAAAGTGTGTAACGCAGTTGCTGCAGGGATGTGGGCAGTGACTCACGCCGAAAAACGCTTGCTGATTGTTGAACAAGCCTTGCAAAAATAGGCCAAGTGACTCGGTTCTTCACCATCGTTTCCATCTTCCAAGGCAGTAGACTCACAGGGGGAAAAAAACAGGATTTGGGTTCCTAGTGTGCAGGTAGCACTGAAAGAGGTGAAACTGGATACATCCAGATCGTTTTCTGGAAGCTTGCTCGGTGTCTGAGAGTTTTGAGCGCATGGTAGAAGGTGACTCATTCGTGCAGGAACCACTCTCCGCATGTGCTTTGCTGATCTGGAGGTGCCTTTATACATGACGACTCCCCTAAAATGAGCTTTTACATCCCAGGCAGCTGTCAAGCAACCCTAAGGAGGGCTCGGTGTGGAGTGATTGATGTCTCCTCAGTATTCACAGTTTATTTACAGTGTTTTTGTACACAGTTTTGTACAGTGTACAAAACAAATTGCAAGAAAGATTTTCTTTTTCTTTGCTCTTTTTTCTTCTCTCTCTTCTCCTTTTTTTATTTTCACTTTTTCCCCCCTTCTTTTCTTTTTTCTTTTCTCTCTTTTTCCTTTTATGTCTTTCTTTTCTCTCTTTCTTTTATTTTTCTTTTCTCTTTTTTTCTTTTCTCTCCGTTTCTTTTCTCTCCGTTTCTTTTCTCTCCGTTTCTTTTCTCTCCGTTTCTTTTCTCTCCGTTTCTTTTCTCTCCGTTTCTTTTCTCTCCGTTTCTTTTCTCTCCGTTTCTTTTCTCTCCGTTTCTTTTCTTTTTAATTTCTCTCCTTTTTCTCTCTTTTCCCTCTTTTCTCTTTTTTCCTCTTTTCTCTTTTTTCCTCTTTTCTTTTTTTTTCCTCTTTTCTCTTTTTCCTCTTTTCTCTTTTTTTTCTCTTTTCTCTTTTTTCTCTTTTCTCTTTTTTCTCTTTTCTCTTTTTTTCTCTTTTCTCTTTTTTTCTCTTTTCTCTTTTTTTCTCTTTTCTCTTTTTTTCTCTTTTCTCTTTTTTTTCTCTTTTCTCTTTTTTTCTCTTTTCTCTTTTTTTCTCTTTTCTCTTTTTTCTCTTTTCTCTTTTTTCTCTTTTCTCTTTTTTTCTCTTTTCTCTTTTTTTCTCTTTTCTCTTTTTTTCCCTCTTTTCTCTTTTTTCCCTCTTTTCTCTTTTTTCCCCTCTTTTCTCTTTTTTCCCCTCTTTTCTCTTTTTTCCCCTCTTTTCTCTTTTTTCCCCTCTTTTCTCTTTTTTCCCCTCTTTTCTCTTTTTTCCCCTCTTTTCTCTTTTTTCCCCTCTTTTCTCTTTTTTCCCCTCTTTTCTCTTTTTTCCCCTCTTTTCTCTTTTTCCCCTCTTTTCTCTTTTTTCCCCTCTTTTCTCTTTTTTCCCCTCTTTTCTCTTTTTTCCCCTCTTTTCTCTTTTTTCCCCTCTTTTCTCTTTTTCCCCTCTTTTCTCTTTTTTCCCCTCTTTTCTCTTTTTTCCCCTCTTTTCTCTTTTTTCCCCTCTTTTCTCTTTTTTCCCCTCTTTTCTCTTTTTTCCCCTCTTTTCTCTTTTTTCCCCTCTTTTCTCTTTTTTCCCCTCTTTTCTCTTTTTTCCCCTCTTTTCTCTTTTTTCCCCTCTTTTCTCTTTTTTCCCCTCTTTTCTCTTTTCTTTTCTCTCTTTCTTATCTTTTTTTCATTTCTCTTTTTCCCTTTCTCTCCTTTTCTCTCTTTTTTCCTTCTGTCTCCTCTCTCTCTCTTTTCTCCTCTCTCTCTTTTCTCTCTCATCCAGTTTACCAGTGTTGGGCCCCGGCTGTGCTTGCTGCTTGCTCCCTGACGTGGCAGAGATTTTCTCTGTGTGTTTGCTACCTGTGCTTGCACATGAGATGCTCGTTACACTTGGTAAATGCACAGTGGTGTTAGGCTGCAGTCAGCAACACATTGACTTTATTAAAAGCAGCCTAAGTGTAGCTGCAGCTCCTAGCAGTACTAAAACAAGGTGCAGGGCAGGGGGAACTACCAGAGAGCAAAGCAATACTTGTAGATACCCACAAACAGCCCCTTTAAAGGACTGAAATAGAACTCAAGATAGAATTTGTTCGAGTCTCCACTGTAGTTTCAGTCTGCTGGCAGATTCATAGGCGGAAAGCATGACTAGGATTAAAGCCTGTGATTTTCATGTGTGTCACAGCTGAGGTGTGATTCTTGCCCTTTCCTCCCAGTTTCCAGCATTTGTCAGTAAATTGGACTGATGCAGAAGTATCTTTTGCAGTAACTAAAGAGGTCAAACCTTATCTCAGAGCTCACTGAGACTGAGTTATAAAAAATAAATACCTAAAAGAAAAGGCAGTGATGACAATGTTATCTTGTCTGTTTTCATACAAAGGCAGAGTTCTGTCTGGTGACTGTAAGGGAGATTATGTGGCTTAAATGGAAGGAATAGGACTGTTGACAAAACCTGTTCAGTCTTTGAGTCTATTTGCACAAGGGTGGACTTCTTTCAGGGCGACACCAACTCCTTTCCATCTCTGAATCAAGGAGTCAGACAGGCTTCAGGGCAAGGAGGTCAGACCTATCTGTAAATTATGACCAATTTAAACCATTAAAGTCAATAATAATCTAATATCCCATGCTAAAATGAAACAGGCAAGTTTCACTTCATGTGCTTGATTTCCAGGGCAGATGTTTACCAAGTTGCAGTTGTTTAAGCCTGTGTACATAGGCTGAAAAGAGCAAGGCTGCAACAGGGATCACGAGGACAGCCTGCTCTGCTAAATCTGTTTCTGGATATACAAAGTGGAAAAAAAGCAAGAATACTGCTCAGCCTGGGCTGGTTACAGAGCTACAGGCTAAAAGGAAGTCTATCTTTATCCTGAGTGGCAGTCCCTGTGACACAGGTGTTGTTGCTAGACCTCTGTGAAATAAAATGCTGTGGATCCCACAGAGGTATCAAAGCAACATGTTCCCAAATTTCCAATTTGTGTTTGAATCTGGAAGAACCATGTTAAAGGCACACATTAATGCCAGAATAATCTCTTCAGAGACTCTCTTGGAGGTCCTGAGACTTTCAGTAGAGATGCTGAATATTCAGATGGCAGAAAACGAAAGCCTACCAAACAAACAAAAAAGGCAGTCAGGATTACAGCAGAGTAACAGGGGCATGGCAAAACTCTGCTGCCTCATCTCTGGGTTGCCCACATGTACCAAGGCACTCCATGCTAGATAATGCCCTCACATAAACAGGACTACCTTGGTCCCTGCTCTTCTTTGGTGGGTGACAAAGCTGGCACCAGAGGAGTGCCACAAGGGCCATCCAGGCTGTGTGTTCCTCGATCTCCTGCCCTGGAGTGCTCCATCCACTGGCTCTCATAGGTTTGCTGTACTTGTTTGTGCACCACAGGTGAGGTGTTGCAATCGCTTCCCTTGATTCCCCACTTCAAAGACACTGACGACAAAGTGCCTGGATCAGACAAGACACTTGGGCTTCGCTCTGCTGGACCTCTTTGTTTAGAGCACACCCTGAGTGAGCACTCCAGAGTCATGGCTTTGTTTGCTTCCCCTGATACAACCTGGCACATGCATAAGGCCATTGCAGATAGCTGACAGAAGAGCAAGTATCTCTGTGGTCTCTGGCAGGAGTCTTCAGGAGGGGCTGAGGGAGCTGGGGGTGTTTAGCCTGGAGAAGAGGAGGCTCAGGGGTGATCTCATTGCTGTCTACAACTACCTGAAGGGAGGAAAGTTAACTTCTCATACTACAGTATCCTCACTCATGTGGATGGATGTGGTAGATAAGAAGCTCAGCATGAGCCAGCAGTGTGCACTTGCATCCCAGAAAGCCAACCAGAGCCTGGGCTTCATCAGGAGAAGTGTGGCCAGCAGGTTGAGGGAGGTGATTCTCCTCATCTACTCCACTCTGGTGAGACCCCACCTGCAGTACTGCATCCAGTTCTGGAACCCCTCTTACAAGAAAAATGTGGATGTGCTGGAGCATGTCCAGAGAAGGGCCATGAAGATGCTCAGAGGGCTGCAGCAGCTCTGCTGTGAGGACAGACTGAAAGAGTTGGGGCTGTGCAGTCTGGAGAAGAGGAGGCTCCCAGGTGACCTTCTTGTGTTCTGCCAGTATCTGAAGGGGGCCTGCAAAAAATCTGGGGAGGGACTTTTTAGGCTGTCAGGGAGTGACAGGACTGGGGGCAATGGAGCAAAGCTGGAGATGGGTAGGTTCAGCCTGGAAGTGAGGAGGAGGTTGTTCATCATGAGAGTGGTGAGAGCCTGGAATGGGCTGCCCAGGGAGGTGTTGGAGGCCCCATCCCTAGAGGTGTTTGTGGCCAGGCTGGATGGGGCTCTGGGTAGCCTGCTCTAGGGTAGGATGTCCCTGGGCGTGTCAGGGGGGTTGGAACTGGCTGATCCTTGTGGTCCCTTCCAACTCTGGCTGACTCTATGATTCTATGTGGATTTAGTGACCCTCTTTATTGCTTGAGCCAGGCAAACCTGCTTTAGAAGGGGTTTGGAGTAGCTGATCTCAGGAGATCCCTTGGACATCATTCTGTGATTCTCTGGTTCTGTCATCTCCCAGGCTATGAGAGCACAAACCAAAAAACACTGAGCAAAATCCACAGTGCCATTTAACTTTCATATGTGGAAGGAATTAAGTTTGAGAAGTTATCAGGTTGCCTCTCTTGTATCTAACAAGTGTCTAAAGCCTTAAAAATGAATACTTCTTATAGAATCCAAGAAGGATTTGGGCTGGAAGGGACCATCAAAGGTCATCTTGTCCAACTGCCCCTGCAGTCAGCAGGGTCATCCTCAACTAGATTTCTCATCCTTTCTGAAGAGTTGCAGAAAGCAGTCACTGTTCCAGTCCTTCCTACCTCCTACAAGGTATTAGCAGACAAATGTTGTGGCATTATAGCCCTGATGAACTTTTCTAATGGTTTCCAGAAAAAAAAAAAAAGCACTTCTTCCTTGCATCCCCTCTTTGCTTCCTTGCATCCCCTCTTTGCTTCCTTGCATACTCTGTTTTAATCCTTGCATCCCCTCCTTTCTTCCTTGCATCCCCTCCTTTCTTCCTTGCATCCCCTCTTTTCTTTCTTGCATCCCCTCTTTGCTTCCTTGCATCCCCTCTTTGCTTCCTTGCATCCCCTCCTTTCTTCCTTGCATCCCCTCCTTTCTTCCTTGCATCCCCTCTTTTCTTTCTTGCATCCCCTCTTTGCTTCCTTGCATCCCCTCTTTGCTTCCTTGCATCCCCTCTTTGCTTCCTTGCATCCCCTCTTTGCTTCCTTGCATCTCCTCTTTGCTTCCTTGCATCCCCTCTTTGCTTTTTTGCAGCCTCTTTCCTCTGGAGAACTTCTGTAATTGCAACTGAAAGCAGTCCCAGCAGCAGCCTGTAGACAGCCTGTCAGGTGGGATCATGATAAGGTCTACTGAACTGAATGCTTTCACCTGAAACATTTGGGATGCTTGAAAGTGAAAATGGCCATGTAGACATTCTACAGTGCAAAGCAGCAGGCTGTTTCTAACCTGGCTTATGGCACTGCTGTTAATGTTTCTCCAAGCAATACCCAGGGCAACTACTCTGTCATGAAGCTCTTCCACTTGAATGGCTCCCAGAGATGCTCCAATCCCACCTGCAGTTAGCTCTGTGTGGGCAGATGATTTTATTAATACAGCTGAAACTGAAGACTTGACAACAGAAACTTAATGGATGGGTACCTACAGGTTGAGTAAATGGAATTACTCTGTCTGTGGAGGGAAGAGTTTCTCTCTCTCTACAACTCTCTGAAAGGAGGTTGGAGCAAGATGGATGTTGGTCTCTTTTCCCTAGTAACAAGTGACAGGAAGAGAGGAAATAGCCCCAAGGTGTGCCAGGGGAGGTTTATTTTGGATATTAGAAAAAACTTCTTGACTGAAAGGGGTTTCAAACACTAGAACAGCCTCTTCTGTGAGGTGGTTGAATCCCCATCCCTGGAGGTGTTTAAAAGGCATGGAAATGTGGTGCTGAGGGACATGGTTTAGCACCAGACTTGTGTGATGGTTTGGGTGTTCCCTGCCCCCCTATACTTTGGAAATCACCCAGACTAGACTCAGCCAGCTCTGGCAATTTGAATGAAGCTTGTATTTACAGCCAGCACAATATACAAGCAGCTATTTACAGTATATACAGTTATAGACAGAAATGGACAAGGCAAAAGGTAACACAGAAACACAACAGCCCTCCCAGATACCTGAGTCCCCAGGAGGGGCTCCCAACCACCCTTCTACCCTCCCCCACCCCTCTCAACCTTACCCCAGTCCCAAGGAAGAATGGAGGTTCAGCCAGGGGGTTAGGAAGCAAAGTGGATTAATCAGAGAGATGGCAAAGAGGCTAGAGAGAAATGCAGCTCAGGCAATGCCCCAAGAAGAAGTGCCTTATCCATGTTTGGGTTCTTGTTCTTATCCCTCCCAGCAAGCCTATGAGTGAAGTAGACATCATCCAGTTTCCCTTTCACATCCTGTGATCTAATCCTTCTCACTAGGATTCAAACTAGCACAACTTGGTAGAGTTTGGACCCTGTGATCCTAAAAATCTTTTCCAGCCAAAACAATTCTGTAACTCCATGGTTCTGTCTCAGAAGCTTATCACATCCCAGAGCAGAGCAGGGTCATCCAGGTAGGAATCCAAGAAGACAGTGCTGAAGAGCAATTACAGTTACCTCAAGCCTGTTTTCTTCAATTCTCTCTCTTCTTTTTTTTTTCCCACCTTTCTGTTCCTGAAGGATCTTACACTTTGTGATATGCTCTGACCACCAAAATACACTATGTGCCACACCTGAGGGGGAAGGATTTCTAGAGGCAGGAAGCTCCTTCATTTTCACAATCTGGAGACAAAGAGAACAGTCACTAAATCCCACAGAAACACATTTTGACAGACTCACAATCTATGGTCCTGTTCCACAATGCCCTAGTGGGGTTTTACCCTGGACTAAAGTCAACAAATTCCTTCCTGGTCCATTTTTTTTTCCTCTTGTGCATTTTCTCCAGTGAGGCTGAAGCAAAGAATTTCTTTCTGAGCCAGGGTGAACGCAGGTAATTTGAGACAGAACAATTGGACACAGGTAATTGGAAACAGAACAAGGTGGAATGGCCTCAAGCTGAGACTGGGGAGGTTTAGATTGGCCATTAGGAAAAAGTTCTTCAGGGACTGGAATGAGCTGCCCAGGGAGGTGGTGGAGTCACCAGCCCTGGATGTGTTTAAGGGTGGTTTGGATGTGGTGCATAGGGATATGGTTTAAGGTGAATGTTGTAGAGTAGGGTTCTAGGTTGGACTTGGTGATCCTGAGGGGCTTTGCCAACCTGGATGTTCCTGTGATTCTGTGAGCACCATCATGGTGATTGGGTACTACCAGCAGTACTACAGGCAGCCCACATTAAAGCTGGAGTGATGCACAGCTAGTTAATGCAGTGCTAAGACTTTCTGTCTCTAGATTATTATCCACTCCCTGCTGCAGAATTGTTTGATGCAAATGGCTGGCACTGGATACAAACATTGTGGCTCTAACTGGAGTAATGACATGGACAGTGGCACTGAGTGCACCCTCAGCAAGTTTGCTGATGACACCAAGCTGTGTGGTGGAGCAGCCAGGCTGGAGGGCAGGGATGCCATCCAGAGGGACCTGGACAGGCTGGAGAGGTGGGCATAAGCCAACCTCAGGAGGTTCAACAAGACCAAGTGCATCTGGGTCAGGGCAATGCCAAGCAGAAATCCAGGCTGGGCAGTGAGTGGCTGGAGAGCAGCCCTGAGGAGAGGGACTTGGGAGTGCTGCTGGATGAGAAGCTCAACAGGAACCAGCAGTGTGCACTTGCAGCCCAGAAAGCTATGCATAGCCTGGGCTGCATCAGGAGAAGTGTGGCCAGCAGGTTGAGGGAGGTGACTCTGCCCCTCTGCTCCACTCTGCTGAGACCCCACCTGGAGTACTGCATCCAGTTCTGGAGCCCCTGTTACAAGAAGGATGTGGAGATGCTGGAGTGTGTCCAGAGAAGGGCCAGGAGGATGCTCAGAGGGATGCAGCAGCTCTGCTATGAGCACAGACTGAAAGAGTTGGGGCTGTTCAGTCTGCAGAAGAGGAGGCTCTGAGGTGACCTTCTTGTGGCCTTTCAGTATCTGAAGGGGCCTGCAAAAAATCTGGGGAGGGACTTTTTAGGCTGTCAGAGAGTGACAGGACTGGGGGGAATGGAGCAAAGCTGGAGGTGGGGAGATTGAGACTGGCCATGAGGAGGAAGTTGTTGAGCATGAGAGTGGTGAGAGGCTGGAATGGGTTGCCCAGGGAGGTGGTTGAGGCCCCATCCCTGGAGGTGTTTAAGGCCAGGCTGGATGGGGCTGTGGGCAGCCTGACCTAGGGTAGAGTGTCCCTGGGCATGGCAGGGGGGCTGGAACCAGATGATCCTTGTGGTCCCTTCCAACACAGACTGATTCTGTGATTCTACTGCACACGTCTGTGACTGAGCATCTGTCAGGGTGACTGCTTTCTGCACAGACATGAAGGCCTTTTGTTTTGGATGAAGGATGTGTTTCTGTTTAGGCTTTGGTAAACAGAAAGGTGAGCAGCCTTTTGTAAATGGAAGCAGGATGCAGAGAGCTTTTTGAGCTCAGTGGTCACACATCTGCCCTACAGAGGAAAAGAAGGGAAGGCACAGAGACAAAATCCGGTTAAGGCATTTCAGTTTATGTTCACTCAACACTGTAGGCTCAGCTCTGCCTCTTCATTTGCATTTAAACAAGGAAGTTTCAATTAAATTAAGGAGGGAATTTGTCACAGAGAGAGTGATTGGCATTGAAATGGGCTACACAGAAATGCATCCAGACAGGTCTCAAAAGTCTCCAGAAAAGGAGATGCCACAACCTCACTGGGGAGCCTGTTCCAGTGCTCTGTGGCCCTTACACTAAAGAAGTTGTTCCTCATGTTGAGGTGAAACTCCCTGTGCTGTAGTTTACATCCATTATCCCTTGTCCTATCACAGGGGGCAACTGAGAAGAGTTTGTCCCCTGCCTCTTGATCCCCAGCCCTCAGATATCTATAAACATTGGTTAGATCCCCTCTTAGTCTTCTCTTCACCAGACCAAAAAGCCTCTCCTCATCAGGCAGTGCTCCAGCCCCTCATCATCTCCATAGCCCTCTGTTGGACTCTTTCAAGTTGATCCCTCTAGAACTGGGGAGCCCAGAACTGAATGCAGTATTCCAGGTGAGTTTTGCTATTAGAGTTGACAGCAATTCCCAACAGAGGAGCCACTGCACACAGCTCAGCCAGTGGCATTTGGCTGTTCCACAGCTAAAATGCATCTAAATGATAAAAAAGAACACACATTCCCCCCCCCAACCCAACCCACTGCTTTTTTAATTAGGCAACTTTAGAAATGTTTAATATTCTTCACAGAAGCACAGAATTTCTTCAAGCCCATTGAGTCCAACCGTTAGTTTCACACTGACAAGTCCTTGACTAAACCAAATCCCTCAGCACATCTCATCACTGTGAATCACTATGGTTGGAAAGGACCACCAGGATCATCCAGTCCAACCTTCATCCCAGCATCCTTCATCACTAGACCATAGCCTCAAGTGCCACATCCACTCTCCTCTTAAACACCTCCAGGGATGGTGACTCCACCACCTCTCTGGGCAGCCTGTTCCAGTGCCTGACCACCTGCTCAGTAAAGAACTTCCTCCCAACATCCAACCTAAACCTCCCCTGATGCAGCTTGAGGCCATTTCCTCTTGACCTATCATTAGTAATTTGGGAGAAGAGACCAGCTCCAGCCTCACTACAACCTCCTTTTAGGTAGTTGTAGAGGGCAAAACCTCCTTTCAGTAGTTGTCTCAGCCTCCTCTTCTCCAGACTGAACACCCCCAGCTCCCTCAGCCACTCCTTACAGGTCATGTTTGCCAGACCTCTCCCCAGCCTAGTCACCCTTCTCTGCACCTGCTCCAGCACCTCAGTGTCCCTCCTATACTGTGGTGACCAAAACTGGGCACAGTACTTGAGGTGTGGTCTCACAAGTGCTGAGTACAGGGGCATGAGCACCTCCCTCCTCCTGCTGGCCACACCATCCTCAGCTGTGAGGGCAGCTTTTGGTGCCCTCAGATAGGCATTATTACCTCGGTGGTGGGTTTGTGTGCAGCAGATTTTCCTGTTAGCTTATGAAAACACTTCAGAGTAGCAGTTTTTAGTCATATGGTTGCTTTATTGTGAATTGTGATTTCCCATTGGAATGGGCTGCCCAGGGAGGTGGAGGAGTCACTGTCCCTGCAGGTCTTCAAGCAAAGCCTGGATGAGGCACTTAGTGCCATGGTCTAGTTGACTGGATAGGGCTGGGTGCTAGGTTGGACTGGATGATCTTGGAGGTCCCTTCCAACCTGATAGATTCTATGATTCTATGATTTATGGTGTGTGTAAGTCTCCTGTCAGCCATGTCAGTAAGAGATGGAGAGGCTCAAATATTGTGGGATCTTTGGGTTTGGTTGTTGTTGGTTTGTTTTAGATAATGAATGTGGGGTTGGGTAAAGAGGTTGGGAAGGTTTGGGTTTGTTTTTTTCAAGGAAGCTATCACTAGAACAAATGTACCTGTCTGGATGGTCTCTTCAAGTTGGCTTTCAAACAGGATTTATGTCTGATCCGTGACTCTGCTCTATTCCTCGTCTATTCCTCTGGCTGCTGGTGTGAAAAAAGAGCAGACACAAATACCAGGAAGATGGAGCTCCTTCCCCAAGCCTAAAAGCAAGGAAAAAGGGCAGTGAAGGACAGGAGAGCTGCAGACCAGCTCGCAGCCCCAGCTCTCCAGAGGGCATGCACATGGTGGCTTCATACCCACCCAGGTAGATCTGGTGGAGAGGCAGCAGCCTTGGCTTGCTGAGAGTGACACAGCCCTGGCTGGTGTTGACTGAGCCATGAGGATCATAGAATCAGTCAGGGTTGGAAGGGACCACAAGGATCATCTAGTTCTAACCCCTGCCATGGGCAGGCACACCCTACCCTAGATCAGCCTGGCCACAGCTTCATCCAGTCTGCCCTTAAACACCTTCAGGGATGGGGCCTCAACCACCTCCCCGGGCAACCCATTCCAGGCTCTCACCACTCTCATGGTTGACTGGGGACTTGAGCACCTCCCCTACAAAGAGATGCTGAGAGCCCTGGGGCTGTTTAGTCTGGAGAAGAGAAGACTGAGAGGAGATGTGATCAATATGTACACATATGTGAGGGGTGGGTGTCAGGTGGATAGAGTCAACCTGTGGTGGTCAGCAGCAATGAGACAAGGAGCAATGGCTATAAATTGGAACAGAGAAGGTTTCACCTCAGCATGAGGAGAAACTTCTTTACAGTGAGAGTGACAGAGCCCTGGAGCAGGCTGCTCAGAGAGGTTGTGGAGTCTCCTTCTCTGGGGACTTTCCAAACCCACCTGAGTGCATTCCTGTGCAGACTACCCTAGGGGATCCTGCTTGGTAGGGACGTTGGACTCAATGATTTCTGGAGGTCCCTTCCAACCTCTAATGTTCTGTGACTCTGTGACTGGGCTGGTACTGAAGGGGGAAGCATTGAAGCCTTCATAGCTTCTTGGATTACTACAGGACAATTAGAGTAGCTGCCCCGGTGTGAAAACACACCATCAGATAACAGGACACTCTGACTCATTAAATATCACCTTGCCAAAATCATTTCTCAGGGTGTTCCAGTTTCTTGCTTGGGTCATGATGTTAAGTCATTACTTGCACTCCACATCTATGAGCCAGCTACTTGCTGGTTGAATAGACCCATAAACACAGCTGTGCTGGCTGCTACTTTGGAGGTTTCCTTCAGACATTTGACTTGGCCTTTGAAAAACAGCCTGTTTCTGTTGCATAGGCTCTCCTCTCCAAAGCATGACCCTCTTGCTGAAACCTGGTTGTGAAATGCTGCTTTCCCATTTGCTTGCTAGAAGCAAGGTGCTTTCTGTACAAGCTGGCAGTGGTGGCAAAGCATTTCGTTCCTGCTCTTTGGTGATTTGATGCTCTCAACAGCAAGCTGTGCCATGAGGAGTCTCTGTCTCCTCTGTTTCCCTGGCTCACAGAAACATCCAAGTTGGAAAAGCCCCTCAGGGTCACCAAGTCCAACCCAGAACCCTACTCTACAAGATTCACCTTAAACCACATCCCTAAGCAGCACAGAATCACAGAAACATCCAGGTTGGAAAAGCTCCTCAGGGTCACCAAGTCCAACCTAGAACCCTACCCTACAAGATTCACCTTAAACCACATCCCTAAGCAGCACAGAATCACAGAAACATCCAGGTTGGAAAAGCCCCTCAGGGTCACCAAGTCCAACCTAGAACCCTACCCTACAAGATTCACCTTAAACCACATCCCTAAGCAGCACAGAATCACAGAAACATCCAGGTTGGAAAAGCCCCTCAGGGTCACCAAGTCCAACCTAGAGCCCTACTCTACAAGAGTCACCTGAAAGCACATCTCTAAGCAGCACATCCAATCCACATCCCTCAGCACCCATCTCTTCCCAGGTGAAGGTTCTGTTTTCCTATGTCTAGGGTTTTCTTTTTAGCCACTTGCACTGCAAATCTAAACTGTCAGGCATGTTTAGATTTAATATTTACTCCTCCTCAAAATGCTCCAGTGCTAGGCATGAGTTTCTTCACGTTTATAAGTAACCTTTCAGCTGTAGGTCCTCATCTCACATGACTAAGCAGCCAGAGGGAAAAGAAGTTTTGCCTCACTTGAGCCCAGGGCAGGTTTTCCCTGGCAGATTTCAGTAGGCTCACACAAACTTTTGTGACAGCAAACTTTTGCTGCTTGCACCTCCAATTGCCAAATTCATCAAGCCTACTGCATGTTGGTTTTGCTCTAGAGTCACTTTTGCAACCTGCAGTTTTCACTTATGTTTGCTAACTCCACTGTGTTGCTGAGGGGAAAACAAAAAGTAGGTAGCAAACCTACATCTCCAGAGAGATGTTGAGCTGCTGGAAGGTGTCCAGAGGAGGGCAACAAAGCTGGGGAGGGGTCTGGAACACAAACCCTATGAGGAGAGGCTGAGGGAGCTGGGGGTGTGCAGCCTGCAGAAGAGGAGGCTCAGGGCAGACCTCATTGCTGTCTGCAACTACCTGAAGGGAGGCTGTAGCCAGGTGGGGGTTGATCTCTTCTGCCAGGCAAGCAGCAACAGAACAAGGGGACACAGTCTCAAGCTGTGCTGGGGGAGGTCTAGGCTGGATGTTAGGAGGAAGTTGTTGGCAGAGAGAGTGATTGGCATTGGAATGGGCTGCCCAGGGAGGTGGTGGAGTCACTGTCCCTGGAGGTGTTAAGCCTGGTTGAGACACTTAGTGCAGCTTAGTCTAGTTGACTGGCTAGGGCTGGGTGCTAGGTTGGCCTGGATGATGTTGGAGGTCTCTTCCAACCTGGCTGATTCTATGATTCTGTGTAGGATGTTATGTGCTTATGCTATGGATTAGTGAGGATTTTTTCAAAGCAAAACACAGTTTTGGTGGAGGCCATGCACAACTGGAATCAAAAACATTAAGAAAAGCTCAGTTTCAATTCAGCTTTCATGCCCAGAATATAATTTCTGAGCCAAACCAAGATAATTGCTCCAAAGCAGCCAGGAAGGCAGGGAATCCACCCAAGATGTGAGGCCATCAGCAGCAACTAATGGCACAGCTACATCACATGGGGCTCTTGCATGCCACTCTGCCACCTAACTAGCATACTCATCCTCCCCATACCACATTTCCAGATGTCAGTTCCTCTTTCTGAGCTAAGAATTGCCTCCTGGCTTTCATTACAAATAGTGTGGCAAGCAAGACTAGGCAGGGGGTCATTCCTCTGCACTCTGCTACACCTCCAGTATTGTGTTTAGTCTTGGCCACCTCAATGCAATAAAGACCTTGAGGAGCTGGAGCAGGTCCAGAGGAGGGCAACAAAGCTGGTGAAGGGTCTGGAGAACAGGTCTGGTGAGGAGCAGATGAGGAAAGTGGGGTTGTTTAGTCTGGAGTAAAGGAGGCTGAGGGGAGACCTTCTTTCTCTCTAGAACTCCCTGAAAGGAGTTTGGAGCCAGGTGGGTGTTGGTTCTCTTCTCCAAGGTGAATAGTGATAGAACAGGAGATTTAGGCTGGACATTAGGGAAAAAAACCTTTTTCACTGAAAGGTTTATCAGGCACTGGAACAGGCAGCCCAGGGTTGAGTCACCAGCCCTGGGTGTGTTTAAAAGCCATGTGGATGTGGTACTGGGGATATGCTTTAGTAGGGTTAATGGTTGGAGTTGATGGACTTGAAAGGCCTGGAACACAAACCCTATGAGGAGAGGCCGAGGGAGCTGGGGGTGTGCAGCCTGGAAAAGAAGAGGCTCAGGGGGGTCCTCATTGCTGTCTACAACTACCTGAAGGGAGGCTGCAGCCAGGTGGGCTTGGGCTCTTCTCCCAGGCAACCAGCAACAGAACAAGGGGACACAGTCTCAAGTTGTGCTGGGGGAGGTCTAGGCTGGATGTTAGGAGGAAGTTGTTGGCAGAGAGAGTGATTGGCATTGGAATGGGCTGTCCAGGGAGGTGGTGGAGGCACCGTCCCTGGAGGTGTTCAAGCAAAGCCTGGATGAGGCACTTGGTGCCATGGTCTGGTTGACTGGATAGGGCTGGGTGCTAGGTTGGCCTGGATGATCTTGGAGGTCTCTTCCAACCTGGTTGATTCCATGATTCTATGACCTTTTCCAACCTAACCAATTTTATGGTTGTGACTGACACTGGGGCTTGTATAACAGTGTGCTCCCAGCTTGGCAGGCACCTAGAGAAGCTCCTGTCAGGTGGTGATGTGTTCCCTTTGCTCCTATTGTAGCTTTTCCCTGCTTTCACACCCTCCCTTACTCCCTTTGACAAGCCTGATCTAAACCTGCAGCTCTGTTCCTTCTGGCTGTGCAGTTGAGCAAGCTCAGCTGAAGTTCCCTTGTCCTGATGCGAAACAAGAACTTTGTTTGATATTAAACAGCACTTTGTTTTGGTGCTTCTGCTGCATTTGAGTGTGAGGGCATCAGAAACAAAGCCCCATAATGGGAGAATAAATAAGCTGGGCTTCCCCTTTGCTGATATAAATGCTGAGGGGGGTGCAGCCTGTTAGCTGTCAGGGCTTGCCAAACCACAGAACCAGTGGCATTGTCACCTCATGCATCTTTATTAAAGAACATCATCAACCTTGCAGATTTCTACCTGTCCTAGGTGCTTCTTGCTTGTTTTATTAGCAGGTCAGCTCCTTCTGATGGTTTGGGTGTTACTCCCCCCACCCCCACTCGTATGGAATCACCCAGACTAGATTCAGCCAGCTGCAAATTAAGGAATGAAGCTTTGTATTTACAGCTGAGAGCAATATACAAGCAGGTATTGACAATATATATACAGCTATAGACAGAAACAGACAAGTTAAAGGTAGCACAGAAACACAGCAGCCCTCCCAGATACCTGAGTCCCCAGGAGGGGCTCCCAACCACCCTTCCACCTCCTTTCCACCCCTCTACCTTACCCCAGAGTTCAGTTTATGTGCAAGGTGAGTTTGGAGGATGGGCCAGGGGGATTTGAGAGCAGAAGGATTGGTTACACAGAAAGCAAGCTAGGGAGAAAAGTACAGACACCAGCTGCAACAGAGAGCCCCTGCAGCTGTCTTATCTATGATTATGTTCTGTGTTTTTATACATCTCAGCAAGCCTATGAGTGAAGTAGACATTGCCATTGTTTCCTTCTCACAGCCTATCATCTAGTTGTTCTCACCAAAATATTCCAGCTAGTCTCCAACTAGCACACTCCTCCTGAATAGGTCCCCTGTGCTACTATTGCCTTAAAATAACCCAGTGTTATGAAGAGCAACTGAAAGGTGGGAAAAGATAAGAGAACAACAATTTCTCCTTCAAACCACTCCTGCTGTGCATTGTCCTCTTTCTAGAGGGGCAGGGAAGGAAGGAAGGAAGGAAGGAAGGAAGGAAGGAAGGAAGGAAGGAAGGAAGGAAGGAAGGAAGGAAGGAAGGAAGGAAGGAAGGAAGGAAGGAAGGAAGGAAGAGAGGGAAGGGAAGGAGGAAGAGAAGGAAGGGATGGAGGAAGGAAGGGATTAAGGGAAGGGGGAAGGAAGGGAGGAAGGTAAGAAGGAAGAAAGGAAGGAAGGGAGGATGGTAAGAAGGAAAGAAGGGAGGGAGGGAGGAAAGGAGGCAGGTAAGGAAGAAAGGAAGGAAGGGAGGATGGTAAGAAGGAAAGACATCAGGGAGGGAGGAAAGAAGGAAGGAAGAGTAGGAGGAAGGAGGGAGGGAAGGAAGGAAGGAAGAAGGAAGAGAGGGAAGGGAAGGGAGGAAAAGAAGGAGGAAGGAAGGGAGGAATGAAGGAGAAAGGAAGGGAAGGAGGAAGAGAAGGAAGGGAAGGAGGAAGAGAAGGAAGGGATGGAGGGAGGAAGGAAGAGATAAAGGGAAGGAGGAAAGAAGGGAGGAAGGCAAGAAGGAAGAAAGGGAGGGAGGAAAGAAGGAAGGAAGGGAAGGAGGAAGGAAGGGAAGGAAGGGAGGAAGGCAAGAAGGAAGAAAGGGAGGGAGGAAAGAAGGAAGGAAGGGAAGGAGGAAGGAAGGGAAGGAGGAAGGAAGGGAAGGAAGGAAGGAAGGAAGGAAGGAAGGAAGGAAGGAAGGAAGGAAGGAAGGAAGGAAGGAAGGAAGGAAGGAAGGAAGGAAGGAAGGAAGGAAGGAAGGAAGGAAGGAAGGAAGGAAGGAAGGAAGGGAGGAAGGAAGGGAGGAGGTAAGGGAGGGAGGGAGCAAGGAGGGAAGGGAGGAAGGGAGGGAGGAAGGAGGGAAGGGAGGGAGGGAGGGAGGGAGGGAGGAAGGGAGGAAGGGAGAGAGAGAGGGAAGGAAGTACTCTCTGTTGGGACAACTCATACAAATGAACCGAAAATAGCAAACCCAGCAGCCAGGATTTTCCATACATGTCCTCCCATCCCATGAGTGCAAAAATCCCCTTTTTCTTTCTCTGCTGCAGGCCATGCTTTAGATGTTGTCATTGCTTCTTCTGGGATATTTCAGTGGCTTTATATTAGAAAGCTGAGGAGGGACTAAGTTACAAAGGCAGGTAGCCCATGGACAAGGGCAGTGTTTTGGCACTAGAGAAGGGTAGATTTGGATTGGGCATTAAAAGGAAGTTCTTTACTATGAGGGTGGTGGAACACTGGCACAGGTTGCCCAGGAAGGTGGAGGGGGCCTCATTTCTTGGTGACATTCAAGGTCAGGCTTAATGGGGTTCTGGGCAACCTGATCTAGTTGGGGATGTCCCTGCTTACTGCAGGGCAGTTGGTCTAGATGAGGTTACTTCCAACCCAGTGCATTCTATGATTCTATTGCATACTTAAGGAAGCCTAAAATGTAATGGGTTTGAAGCCAGAAGGGTCATGTTAAGGTCTTGGTTTATTAAAACATAGTATTTGCTTAATGAAAGTGTAGCTTCACCTCAGGAATTAGATTGTTAAATATATATTTGTGTATATATATATATATACATTTATTTAATATTTTATATTATCATATATTTATATTTGTTATTTAAATACTATATAACATACTTTTTATATTCTCTATTTACATCTTATACTGCTGCTGTGCACTTTCTGTGGTGGTTTAATGTCTGTTTTGTGTCTGGTTTGTGATTGCTTTCTGTCTGTTTCATGAAACTTCTGGATAAGGTCTTTGTGAGTTGGGTCAGGTAGTGATTGAAGTTTGAGTCTGAAAGACAGAACTGGTGTGGGGTTTTTTTAACATGATTTTATTTTAAGACAAGAGTATTTAAAGTCAGACCTCCCCCAGGTCAGTGTCTAGTGATTGAAGTTTGAGTCTGAAAGACAGAACTGGTGTGGGGTTTTTTAACATGATTTTATTTTAAGACAAGAGTATTTAAAGTCAGACCTCCCCCAGGTCAGTGTCTAGTGATTGAAGTTTGAGTCTGAAAGACAGAACTGGTGTGGGGTTTTTTTAACATGATTTTATTCTAAGACATGAGTATTTAAAGTCAGACCTCCCCCAGGTCGGTATCTAGGCTCTTACAGAGTCTTCAAAGGCTCTCAAGCTTTTGGTGCTTAGTTGGTACTTATCTCAGTGTGAATTTGACAGACAAGGTCTGGAGGATTTAATGTCATTATAACCAGCTGATCTATGAATGGCAGAACTGATTAAGTCTGGATTTCTGCAGTATCACTGTAGGAATGCAGAGCAATTCCAGCTTCATACCATGTCCCCCGTTCTTCCTACCTTCTGCATTCCCCCTCTCTCCATAAAATCATAGAAAAGAACCACAGAACTGTTGAGGTTGGAAGAACCCCTTGAGATCACTGGAACAGGTTGCCCATACAGGTTGTGGTGGCCTCCTCCCTGGAAGTGTTCAAGGCCAGGTTGGATAGGACTTTGAGCAGCCTGGGCTAGTAGGAGGTGTCCCTGCACAGGGCAGAGGATTTGAAAGCAGATGATCTCTAAGGTCCCTTCCAACTCAAATCATTCTGTGATTCTATGACCATAAAGTCCAACCACTCACCTAGAGCTCTCTGCTGCTAAACTACTACCACTAAACCATGTCCCTAAGCACCACATCCATGTCTCTTTTGAATACCTCCAGGGGTGGTGATGCTGCCACCTCCCTGGGCAGCCTGTTCCAATGCCTGGTAACCCTTTCTCTGTGAAGAAAGCTTTCCATAATATCCAAACTGAACTTCCCCTGGCTCAGCTTGAAGCCTCTTTCTGTTGTCCTGCCACCTGTTGCATGCACCTCCTTCCTGCAGGTTAGATGGCTGCTGGGGGCCATGAGAACCTTCTCCTGGAGGTTGTGCAGCTCAGCTGGCCACTGCTTCTCAGGGTGGGAGTAAAGCTCAGCTCTAACTGCCTCTCCCTCGGTCACAGACAAATGGAATCCCTTGGAGTTACCCCTGGCTTTCCTAAAGCTGTGTGAGCTCCATCTGCATGCTGCTTTCCTGGCCAGCAGGTGCACAGGTGGTAAGAATGGGGGCTGACAGACGTGGAGCAAGTTGATACACCTAGGGTAGGACCTGGGGCAGTTTTCAGGAAAGCAGACTGGGCACACCATGCATTCAGCAAGACCAGGAAGAGAGTGTGAGTGCTAGGATGTGCAAACAGGGAAATCAACTCCCAGGCAAAGACAAGGAGTCTATTTATTGCCTGTTTGCTCAGCCAGAGCTGCAAATGCCGTTTGACTCCTGCGCCAAAACGCACTCCCTCCCCTTCCAGTTTCACAGTGCTTTCTGCCTATGTGTCCCACCTGCCGTGCTTCTGGAGCACCTGCAGCAAGCTGGGCTGGCTTCAGCCGGTTAACCATGAGCTGCTGCTGCTGCTGGCCTCTGTTGACTTGGAGCTGCTGACCTTTGGCCAGCAGAGGTGGGAGCGAAGCTGGTTGCTCTTGGCAAAACACCATCACAGTGTACCCAGGGAGGAACCTTTTGTAAAGCGCTCTTTAATCGGCTCCACTCGCCGGTAGGGGTTGTAATGATTCGGGTTCCATCGACAGTTTAGTAAAAGGGAATCTCAAAGGGCTAGGTGTGTCCTGCTGTTTCTCCCTGCCCTCCGGAGCTGCCGCTGAGGGACACGACGGCAGCGGCGGCGGCACCACCGGGCACACGGCGGCGGCACCGGGCACACGGCGGCTCTGCGGCACACGAGAATTCTGCTGCTGGCTGGCTGAGGAGCGACCTGTAGGTCAGTAACCCTACCCTGAAACAGGGTTGCTGTCTCCCTTAGACTTCCTCTGGTATTTGGAAAGGATGCAGGCTGTGTCAGAGGGAGCCTGGTCGGGGAAGCATCTCCTTTCAGTCTCCTGGGCAGTAGTAGGTGCCCTACTTCACACAGAGAGTGATTGGCATTGGAATGGGCTGCCCAGGGAGGTGGTGGAGTCACCGTCCCTGGAGGTGTTCAAGCAAAGCCTGGCTGAGGCACTTGGTGCCATGGTCTGGTTGATTGGCTAGGGCTGGGTGCTAGGTTGGACTGGATGAGCTTGGAGGTCTCTTCCAACCTGGTTGATTCTATGAGTCTATGGTTTGGCTTTTACAGTTATATTTGGTCTTCAAAAACTACTGAGAAGGGAAGGTGCCAAGTGAAGCATTTCACCAAAAGGACAGGTGAATTTGAGAGTGACCTGCAAGGCACTTGGAGCAGCTTAGTCTAGTTGACAGGCTGGACTGGATGACCTTGGAGGTTTCTTCCAAGCTGCTTGATTCTATGATTTCTATGATTCTAAAATGCTGTGTAAGCCTTGACAGAGGAGGCAGTTAGGGAAAAAACACTTCTTTCAGAGACATGTCTTCTAGTCACTAAGTGCAAGAGATCATCTTATACTTCAGACAAGAAGACTGCACCTTTTGTGAAGCTAACTATATGCTCCCCAAGTACAACTGAGTGGTTTTGTTAGGAATGGGCAGTGGATGATCCTGATCCCCCAGGTCTCAGGTGTCCTACTGCACCGCAGAGGTGTGCATGGCACCAACAGCAACCATCACCCTGTGCTCCGTAGTTGTTCTTTTAATGTTATGTTTAACCTAAGGGGTTCAGTAGCAGACCAGATGTAACCTTGTCACACATCTAAAATGTGTGCATTGTATAGTCCCAGAACTAAATGCAGAAACTCAAAATAATACCTTTTATATTTTATTAAACATAATTATTCCATATATAATATGATTATTACACATATATTATATAGCATCTATTAGATACTTTAATATATATTCTTATATATATTAAAATATTACCTTTTATCACTTTATATTCCCAGAATTAAATGCATAATCTCAAAATATTACCTTTTATATTTTATTCTATATGATTATTCCATATATAATATGATTATTACATATATATTATATAGCATATATTATATATTTTAATGTATATTTATATATATATTAAAATATTACCTTTTTATTTTTATACCCAGAATTAAATGCATAGTCTGAAAATATAACATATATTATGTATTTTAATATACATTCTTATATATATTAAAATATTACCTTTTATTATTTTATATTCCCAGAATTAAATGCAGAAACTCAAAATACTACCTTTTATATTTTATTAAACATAATTATTCTATATATAATATGATTATTACATATATATTATATAGCATCTATTAGATACTTTAATATATATTCTTATATATATTAAAATATTACCTTTTATCATTTTATATTCCCAGAATTAAATGCATAATCTCAAAATATTACCTTTTATATTTTATTCTATATAATTATTCCATATATAATGTGATTATTACATATATATCATATAGCATATAGTATATATTTTAATATATATTCCTATATATATATTAAAATATTACCTTTTTTATACCCAGAATTAAATGCATAGTCTGAAAATATAACATATATTATGTATTTTAATATATATTCTTATATATATTAAAATATTACCTTTTATTATTTTATATTCCCAGAATTAAATGCAGAAACTCAAAATACTACCTTTTATATTTTATTATATATAATTATTCCATATATAATATGATTATTATATGGAATATATAATCATAGATGATTATATATATTAATCATATGTGATTATTATATGGAATATATAATCATAGATTATTACCTATATTATATAGCATATATTATATATTTTAATATATATTCTTATATATCTATTAAAATATTACCTTTTTATTTTTATACCCAGAATTAAATGCATAGTCTGAAAAGATAACATATATTATATATTTTAATATATATTCTTATATATATTAAAATATTACCTTTTATTATTTTATATTCCCAGAATTAAATGCAGAAACTCAAAATACTACATTTTATATTTTATTATATAGAATTATTCCACATATAATATGATTATTACATATATATTATATAGCATATATTATATATTTTAATATATTCTTATATACTTGATGATCTGTGAGGTCTCTTCCAACCCTGATGATACTGTGATACTGTGATATAGATATATATATATATAAATATTCCCTTTTTTATTTTTATATCCAGAATTAAATGCATGGTCTGAAAACATTACCTTTTTTTTTTTCCTCTCTGAGTTCAGTGACTGCATAAGGCAATTCCTTCTGTTGGCATCTTCAATAGGGAAGATGAGCCAGCAGTGTGCCCAGGTGGCCAAGAGAGCCAATGGCATCCTGACCTGGATCAGGAACAGTGTGGCCAGTAGGACACGGGAAATTATTCTTCCCCTGTACTCAACACTGGTCAGGCTACACCTTGAGTGCTGTGTCCAGTTCTGGGCTCCTCAATTCAAGAGAGAGAGAGGAATTACCTGCAAGGCAATTTTAATCCACTTGGGTTTCATTTTTGACTATAAGTGCTCTCAAAAGAATGGAGAGCTTGCAAAGAAAAGTCTGAGGCTTGGGGGTAACCTTACTGCTCCTCATCAGTCTTATGGCACAGCTTCAGCAAAAGGTTGTGTTTTGTTTTACAAAGATCAAAACATAGAAACCTCACCACCTGATGGCTTCATTTGTATTTTCTGGGCTGCATGGTCTTGTACATACCAGGAAACATATGAGAAGTCAGGTGAAATCCCCAATCACAGTCTCACAGTATCATCAGGGTTGGAAGAGACCTCACAGATCATCAAGTCCAACCCTTTACCACAGAGCTCAAGGCCAGACCATGGCACCAAGTGCCACGTCCAATCCTGCCTTGAACAGCTCCAGGGACGGCGACTCCACCACCTCCCCGGGCAGCCCATTCCAGTGTCCAATGACTCTCTCAGGGAAGAACTTTCTCCTCACCTCCAGCCTAAATCTCCCCTGGCACAGCCTGAGGCTGTGTCCTCTTGTTCTGGTGCTGGCCACCTGAGAGAAGAGAGCAACCTCCTCCTGGCCACAACCTCCCCTCAGGTAGTTGCAGACAGCAATAAGGTCACCCCTGAGCCTCCTCTTCTCCAGGCTAACCAATCCCAGCTCCCTCAGCCTCTCCTCGTAAGGCTGTGCTCAAGGCCTCTCCCCAGCCTTGTCGCCCTTCTCTAACACTGCTTCTGACAGATCTGATGATGTGGCGCCAAGAGTGGCTTCCTTCAGATAAAGTTATGCATCAAAAAAATATTCAACCACCTCTTTGCATACATCTATAAATCAACAGAACAAATAATTCCTTCTACAAAGACAAACTTCAGACCTTAAGGACGAAGCTGGTGAAAGGCCTGGAACACAAACCCTGTGAGAAGAGGCTGAGGGAGCTGGGGGTGTGCAGCCTGCAGAAGAGGAGGCTCAGGGCAGAGCTCATTGCTGTCTGCAGCTACCTGAAGGGTAGTTTATTTGTTTAGGTTTGGTTTATTTTTTCCCCAGAAAAGGAATATCTGCAGGGTTAAGGTAATTCATAGAATCATAAGCTCAACCAGTAAGAGAGCTCCAAGCTCATCCAGTCCAACCTAGCACCCAGCCCTATCCACTCAACCAGACCATGGCACTAAGTGCCTCATCCAGGCTTTGCTTGAACACCTCCAGGGATGGCAACTCCACCACCTCCCTGGGCAGCCCATTCCAATGCCAATCACTCTCTCTGCCAACAACTTCCTCCTAACATTCAGCCTATACCTCCCATGGCACAATTGGTCACCTGGTTAAGTCACTGACAAACTGCAGCTTCCTGTTTAATTGCTGATGCCTCCTTGCAAACAGCTACCCTTGCAGGTGCATGGTCAGCATTTTTTCTGCCCAGTAGTTCAGGACAGTAGTTACCACTGGTTTTATCTCTGCTAACAAGTATAACATATCAAGGCCTCCTCTCTGTGCCCACAGGCAGCACAGCAGGCAGTCTTTTAGCTGAGATCTGCCCTTTCCCCTCAAAACAAGGAGGACTTGCACACAATACCTACCCTAGGGAGTCCCATGGTCTGTGTGCACCCATTCCACAGAAGCGGGAGATAAACAGGGCAGAGTAGAGAGTGCTGGCACTGCTCATAAGAGATCATTCTGCATGTCCAACCCCTCCTTTAGCCAAAGTAGAAGGATCTATTAAGAGAAAAATCTTTACTGAAAGAGTGGTCAGGCATTAGGACAGGCTGCCCAGGGAAGTGGTGGAGTCACCATCCCTGGAGGTGTTCCAAAACACTGTAGACAGGGCACTTGGGGACGTGGTTTAGTGGGAATGGTGCTGTTGAGTTGTAGGTCAGACTTGATGATCTTAGAGGTCTTTTCTAGCCTTGATGATTCTATGATCCCACTCTCTCAGAAGCTTTTCATGCATCATAAGGGTTTGGTTATTGCCAGTTTGATAGCATCCTCTTGAAAACACAAACCTTCCCCTAGAGACAGGGAGTCTGTGGATCATCTGCATCTTGAATGAGAAACACCTCCCACTTAGGTGCTGCCAGTGGCTCAAGAGGAGCAGATCTAAGGTCACTGTAGAAACACTTTCTTTGCTGAGGAAGGGAAAGAGCAATTAAACTAATGGATTTAATAATTACAGCCATGCAGACCATTCTTCTCATTCCTAAACCTTTAAGCTGTGATTGTCCCTGAACTCACAGACACCTTGCCTGGTTGATCTTGTCAAATATCTCTAGGGGTGAGTTGTGTCAGCAGCACCCTGAGGTCTTTCTTTGGCAGAGAGGTGGTTTCTAGCAGAAGTGTAGTCTGTACCAAGAGCTGCCTATTAACACAGCCCTTGAGCACTTTCACGTTTAATTAACAAGGGGACACAGTCTCAAGTTGTGCTGGGGGAAGTCTAGGCTGGATGTTAGGAGGAAGTTGTTGGCAGAGAGAGTGATTGCCATTGGAATGGGCTGCCCAGGGAGGTGGTGGAGGCACCATCCCTGGAGGTGTTTGAGCACAGCCTGGATGAGGCACTTAGTGCCATGGTCTAGCTGACTGGCTAGGGCTGGGTGCTAGGTTGGGCTGGATGATCTTGGAGGTCTCTTCCAACCTGATTGATTCTATGATTCTAATTCAGCCAGCTCCACTCCACAGGGTGAGCTGGAGCAGTTCTGGCAGTCAGGGGGATGATGCCTGAAAGCCCAGCACTGGTGGTGGACCCCAGCCCAGGTGCAGTCATGGAGGTGAAAATGTCTTTTTACTGTTTAAGTGTGTTTGGTTACAGTGGGTGGTTTTACCACAGGGTTGCAAAGTTCATGCCAAAGGCCACTTATGTCACGCCTGTGTTTCTGCACTGTGCAAGTGGCTTGGTGTGGACATAGCTCTATCCCTTGCCTCTTCTGTAGATGACATGTTTGGTGGAATAACAGCTGAATCCATTCCATTTCCCCTCCTGTAGCTCACAGAATCATGGAACAGTAGGGCCTGGAAGGGACTGCTGGAGATCATCTGGGCTAGCCTCTCTGCTAAAGCAGGTTTGGGAGCAGGTTGCACAGGATTGCATGCAGGCAGCTTTTGAAAGTCTCCAGAGGAGAATGCACAGCCTCTCTGGGCAGCCTGTTCCGGTGCTCTGGCACCCTCAAAGTAAAGAATTTTCTCCTTAAGTTCTAGTGAAATCTCCTGTACCCACTGCTGCTTGTCCTGTCACTGGGAACCACTGAAAAGAGCCCAGCCCCATTCTCTTGACCTCCACCCTTTAGATGTTGATAAGCACTGATAAGATCCTCTCTCAGTCTTCTCTACGCACAGCTGTGACTGGTAGCAGAGCTTAAAACAGCCCCAAAGCAGAGCAAGCTTCAGTGGCTCTGGAGCAGTGTGTGTGCCTTCTACTGGTTCCTCTTACAATGGTGGCTGCTGAGAAGAAAGATCAGCTGAAGGTAGGCTTGCAGCCCAAGCCCTGCCCGTCCACAGCAAAGGTCAGCAGTGGAGGGGTGCAGACAAGGATGCAAACACTGGTGGAGGTGGAGCTGGGCTGCTGGGGTGAGGTTAGGTAAGGAGAGAGCATGTGATGGCATGGACAAATCCACGCTGTGCTGCAGGGGACAAAGTGCACTGCGGCGAGGCAGGGCGATGGGCCAAGAGGTGTGACCCAACTGCCAGCCGCACGCACTGCTGCCGGGTGACTCGGGCACAGCCCCTGCTTGCCATCTGAGATCCTGTCCTTGGCAGCACAGGAATGGTGTAAAGCTTAGGCTGCTTAACACAGACCTCTTCAGGAATGGTGCATTTTCCGTGGCTCTGCCAACACCATACAAATCTGTGTTTTCTAAGTCTGGCAACACACTGGGAGTTGTGAGCATGTAGGAAGATAGAGCAGAAGAGTTAGCACAGGAGTTAATGGATACAATAAACACTCCTGCAGCTCAGTCAGTCTCCATTGGTCTCAGTTTTTCCTTCATGTTACTGGAAGGAGGAAAAAGCAATTTATTTTCCTGATGGAAACTTTATCAGTCCCTTTATCTCTTTTTACAACCCGTTTCTGAGTGATGCTTACTGTCTTCTGAGGGTGGTGAGGCACTGGAATGGGTTGCCCAGAGAAGTTGTGGATGTCTCATCCATATAAGCATTTAAGACCAGGGTGAATGAGGCTTTGAGCAGCCTGATCTACTGGAAGGTGTCCTGCCCCATGGTAAAAGCACTGGAACTAGATGACTAGGTTGGACTCGACGATCCTGTGCTGTGTTGCAGCACAGGAGGTTCCAGCTCAACACAAGGGGGAATTTCATTACTGTAAGGGTCACAGAGCACTGGAACAGGCTCCCCAGAGAGGTTGTGGAGTCTCCTTCTCTGGAGACTTTCAAGGCCTGTCTGGATGTGTTCCTCTGTGATCTGTGCTAGATTGTGGGGTCCTGTTCTGGCAGGAGGGTTGGACTCAATGATCTTCTTGGGTGCCTTCCAACCCCTAACACCCTGTGATCCTAGAGGTCTTTCCCAACCTGGTTAATTCTGTGATTCTGTGACCTTTAAAGTCCTTTCTAACTCAAGCCATTCTCTGACTCTGTGAACTAAAATAGAGAAATTTATGTCCTGACCATAGACAGAAACCATGCCTGAGGCTGGAGGAAAAGCTCTTTTGCTTAATCATAGAATTATAGATGGGCTGCCCAGGTAGGTGGTTGAGTCACCAACCCTGCATGTGTTTAAAAGTCATTTGAATGTGATGCTTGGGGGTAGGGTTTAGGGTGAACCTTGTAGGGTAGGGTTCTCAGTTGCAGTAGGTGACTCTGAGAGGCTTTTCCCACCTGAATGTTGCTGTGATTCTGGTTTCCTTTTAATATGCTGATCAAAACCTATTGTGCTCCACAATTTTATTCAGTGTCTATCTTCTTGCATTTTGAAACCTAAAAACCTGCTTTGAGGTTGAAATGAAAGCATAAAATTGCACATGGGGAAACTGAGCCTACACTCCAGGGTGGTTCTCTGTGCAGACTTTCACTCCAGAATGACAACTAAAGTGTTTGCTAAAAATGAAACAAAAACTCTCCCTAGTGACCATTCAGGTTATCAAGGCAACTCTTGCTGCCTGTGAACCAGAGAAGCCAAAGATTAAAAACAAAAGGAGAAAGCTCAAGGTGTCCTTGGCCAATTTCCCTCCACTTTGAGGACTCTTTGTCCTCTCCATGCTGGGGTGGGGGATATGGTTGCTGACTGCAGGGCAGAGGGAGAGTCCACCTCTGTGAGGCCACTCTCTGGTAATCACCTGTGATATGGTAAGATCAGGCTGCCCAGGGAGGTGGCTGAGTCACCATCCCTGCACATGTTCCTAAGCTATGGAGATGTGATGCTTGGGGATATGGCTCCAGTGGTGGACTCGGTAGAGCAGGGTTAATGGTTAAACTCAATGATCTTGAAAGTCTTTCCCAACCTAACTGATTCTGTGAAGATAAATGTCAAAGCACTGATGGGAGTTACACATGGGAAAGGGCTTTGTGGTTTGAGAGAACTTGGACACCTCTTGTCTCCAAGTGCCTACCTGAACACCTCCAAAAATCTCTTGAGGTGGTGCAGTAAAGCAGTTTTCAGGTACATAATTTTATGGGTGCCTGTTGTTTGCTCTCCACCCATAAAAAGACAGCTTTGTGGTACAGACTGTGTGTTCTCTGAAGAATCCCCCCCAGTTTTTGGTCTGCAATAACATCTGAAAGTCAGGAAGTGATGATCTGGGCCATACTGACTCACACTGGGTAAGGACAGGTGTAGAATATCATGTTATCATTTAAATAAAGTGGTGTTGTCTCTTTAAACATTCAAATAGGCAATGAAACAGCTCCACAAACATGTGGGAACCTGTTCCACCAAACACAAAGTGGTTCTGTTAAAAAGAGAAGGAAAAGAAAGAAAAGACAGGAAAGGGGGGGGGGGGGGGGGGGGGGGGGAATGGTTGTCTTTTACATTCTGAGAGCTGATTTTTTTGTGGCTGAAAAAGGGCTTGTGTGTGAATATACCAATCAATTGTAAAGGCTTTCTGAGGTTGAAATTGGAGGCCTTGCAGGTCACTCTCAAATTCACCTGTCCTTTTGGTGAAATGCTTCACTTGGCACATTCCCTTCTCAGTCTCTCAGTAGTTTTTGAAGACCAAATGTAGCTGTAAAAGCCAAACCATAGACTCATAGAATCAAGCAGGTTGGAAGAGACCTTCAAGATCATCCAGTCCAACCTAGCACCCAGCCCTGGCCAATCAACCAGACCATGGCACTAAGTGCCTCATCCAGGCTTTGCTTGAACACCTCCAGGCATGGCGACTCCACCACCTCCCTGGGCAGCCCATTCCAATGCCAATCACTCTCTCTGTGAACTTCCTCCTAACATCCAGCCTAGACCTCCCCTGGCACAACTTGAGACTGTGTCCCCTTGTTCTGTTGCTGGTTGCCTGTCAGAAGAGACCAACCCCCACCTGGCTACAACCTCCTTTCAGAGAGGTGAACCACATCTTACTTTTTGCTCTCTCTTCTAATTTCACTTGCTCATGTGTCTGCACCATCATACAATGCCAGTCTGCCACCCTGAAATACCTCCTGAGCACCAATTTCTTACCTTGGTCATCAAAAATACTCACTCCCATCCAGAGAGTAAGCCCACTCCAATAAAATCATGAGCCTGTGGTTAGTCTCTGGATCTCCCAGAGCCCTTGGGCTTGCCCTCTGTGAAAATCTGTGAGCAGAACCAATAGTTTGTTATTGGTGCTTGTATCACATAGAGGAGTCCAGTGGACCCAACCAGCAGAGGCCAGGTCATGTATCTGCCTGTAGAAGAAAGCCAGCCCAGAGGAAGCACACCATGTCCTTAAAGCCTCTTCTGTGTTAGGGAGCAGGTTCCCATCCGATAGTTGCCAGCATGTTCCAACAAATCTCACTTTTTTCCTTTCTTCAGCTGTTCAGCCTTTTCTGTCACTGGGTTCAAGAGAAATTGATTAGGAAAAAAGCCTTCATGTGTAGTCCTGCTATAGGCAGGGATAGAAAGAAATGGAAGGTCTATGGGAAACAAAGGCATGGACGGGTTGTGGTGGGCCATGGACCTAATAGACAAGAAATCTGATGGAGTGGATCCATAGGAAGGCCATAAAAGACATCAGAGGGCTGAAGTACCTCTCCTATGAAGACAGGCTAAGAGAGTTGGTATTCTTCAGCCTGGAGAAGATAAAGCTCTGGGGAGAACTTATAGCAGCCTTCCAGTGCCTGCAAGAAAGCTGAGGTGAGACTTTTAACAAGAGCATGTAGCCACAGGGCAAGGGGCAATGGTTTGAAATGAGAGAAGGGTAGATTTAGATTGGACATTAAGAAGAAGTCCTAGGAGGGTGGTGGAACACTGGAACAGGCTGCCCAGGTAGGTAGAGGAGGACCCATTCTTAGTGACATTTAAGATCAGGCTGATGGAGCTCTGAGCAACCAAATACAGTTGGGGATACCCATTCTTGGTGACATTCAAGGTCAGGCTGATGGAGCTCTGAGCAACCAAATACAGTTGGGGATACCCATTCTTGGTGACATTCAAGGTCAGGCTGATGGAGCTCTGAGCAACCAAACATAGTTGGGGATACCCATTCTTGGTGACATTCAAGGTCAGGCTGATGGAGCTCTGAGCAACCAAACATAGTTGGGGATACCCATTCTTGGTGACATTCAAGGTCAGGCTGATGGGGCTCTGAGCAACCAAACATAGTTGGGGATACCCATTCTTGGTGACATTCAAGGTCAGGCTGATGGGGCTCTGAGCAACCAAATACATTTGAGGATTACTGCAAAGGGGTTGGATGAGATGAGCTTAAAATATCCCTTCCAACCCAGTGCATTCTAGAGTTCTGTGGTCTGGATAGACCACAGCACTGTCCTGTTTCACATCTCTTAGGATTTATCCCCTTCTTATCTGCCAATTACCAAAAAGAGGCAACATCTAAATATTGGAGGTGTTATTGTAGCAGGTAGTGACACTTCATTGTTGCAATCCAGCTGCTCGTTAGGAGGGAAAATGTCTTTTCATCCTTAACACCAGCTCAGTGAATGCTGTCAAAGGCAAAGGAGTGTGTGTGTACAGAACCCCATCCTTCCTGCTGCTTCAGTGGTTCTGCCTGTAGCACTTCTCCATTCTGCCTTAGGTGCATCACTCTCGTGATGCCAGAACCATCAAAAAGAGGCACCAAAAAAGTCATGTCATCACTAGGAGCTCAGCATGCTTGAAGGGAATGAGTGCCAAGGGAAGCTGGGGGACACACCTGCAGCATTCTGCACAAATTTCTTAGGTTCCCTATCAAAGCACAACCTGTAGAATGAATGAATATATTTTCAAGTTGTGTTACTGGGGAAGCCAGCACCTCAGAACACCCTGCAGAGCAGCAGCTTGCTTGATCTGCTGATGTTCATTGCTTTAAACATTAATGGGAGCCTAAGTTGGAAAGTAACAACAAGCTGGAGCTAAAAGA
Organism: Pogoniulus pusillus; assembly: GCF_015220805.1. Lineage (NCBI taxonomy): Eukaryota > Metazoa > Chordata > Aves > Piciformes > Lybiidae > Pogoniulus > Pogoniulus pusillus. Next base: position 34,246,804 of record NC_087272.1, on the reverse strand, counting down.
GCAAGTATAAAATGAAAGCCAAGGGTTTGAGTGTGAGCCTTATTGACATGCCTTGAAGAACCTTCTAGAGATGAGCCCATTGGCTCACCATCGTTAGTGCTTTTTCAGTCCACTTACACTGGAATAATCTTCCTGAGCATTCAAGTACTTGCATGATTGTAGCTGATAGGATTCACTTTACAGTGCTTATGGTTAAAAGTTTAGTTTGCTTTCCAACAGAAACATGCAAAGTAAAGAGGATATTGACTTAAAAAATTAGTTGATCTGATGGAGGAGAATTCCTTGAGCTTATACCAGCTCAGTATTTTATACTCACTCACCTATACAGCTCACAGAACCAGAGAATGTTTGGGATTGGAAGGGATCTCTAGAGATCATCCAGGCCAACCCCCTTGCTAAAACAGGGTCACCTGGAGCAGGTTGCACAGGAGCAACTCTCCTGTGCAACCTTAAACTCTCCAGAGAAGGAGACTCCACACTCTCTGGTCAGCCAGTTCCAGGGCTTCAGTACTCTCACAGTAAAGAAGTTTTCTCTTAAGTGAAACCTCCTGTGTTCCATGTTGTACCTCTTACCCCTTGTCCTACCACTGAGCACCACTGAAAAGAGCCCAGCCCCATCCTCATGACCTCCACCCTGTAGATACTGGTACGCATTGATAAGCTCCCTTCTCAGTCTTCTCTTTTCCAAGCTAAACAGCCCCAGGTCTCCCAGTCTGTGCTCCTAAAATCAGTGAGACTGAGGCACGGATCTGACACTTGCAGAATCTTCTAGATTTTATCCCCAGACTTGAGAACATTTCCTTCCACAGTCTTGGGCAAACCACTTAACGTCCATGCTGCAGCTTCCCTGTGTGCAGAGCAGCAGCTCTGCAGCTCTTGCTGCTAATGAGTTAACATCCACTGAGAGGAATTCTGAAGATGAAAGACTTCATCTTGTGCTGCAGGCAATCTGGGACCAGCGTCTGGGCTGCAGGTGTATTTGTACAGTGCCTAACACACCACAGCCACAGTACAGAGTAGATAAACAAGTAGAAAAAGCCAGAAGAAAGTGACTGCAACCACCTCTTGGGTCTGTGGTGTAAGTAGAACAGCTATCCTTCCTCTTTGCTCCCAGAAAACACCGCAGAGATGCTTCTTCTGATAATCCTTGCCACCCTTCACCTTTCTGTCTTGGAGCCTTCCAGTTTTAGAGCTCTTATCTCTACACCTATTGACTCTCCTTTGCCCCTTCTCTATTGATGAGCCACGCAGACATCTCTGTTGACCAGACTCTGCAGTGCAAGGAGGTCTCTAAGTTTTACATGCCCAGGTGAAACCACTCAGAAGGGAAGAACAACTTATTATGTAGGTCCATCTGATACAGGCAGTGCAGAATTCACTCCAGTGCAAGGTTTGTCACTGAGAAGTTAAGATGCTTCCTCACAGGAATGCCCTGAGGTTGCTGGCCATGTGCTGCTTGGCTGGAGATTTGGACCAGGCTTTACTTTTAATGGGGGGAGAAAAAAAAGGAAAGAAGAAAGGAAATTCGATGCCAGTTTAAAAAATAAATAACTCAAAAATGGGGAAAGGGCTGAAAGCTGCAGTTGTTTTTCTTCTGCAACACGCTGTTTGCTTTTCACCCTCTCTGGGCAGTGTCCTTTCCCAGAGATCAGTCTCCCAAGGCATGCCCTGCTTCTCCCACCAGCTGGCTCTGCACACTGCCTGCCGCCTGGGCAAATCCATCATCCAAAGAGCGCAGTTCCTCCTCTTGGCTGCTCGAGAAGGTGTGTTGTTTGCTTTGCCTAAGTGCTCCAGGGGCCTAATGCTCCGTTGTTATGTACAGACCATTTCTGCTGTCGTGAATCATGTTTTACCACCCCTGTGCCTTTTATTTCTGCACCAAACTCCTTTTCTTTTTTTTTTTCCCCCTTCCAAGCAAACACGTTTGGGTTTCCATGTTTGCTGCTGAAACAGTGCACAGGCTGAGATGTTCCATTCCTACTGTCCCACTGCTGCCCTGAGATCACTGAACCTGCCTCTCGCTCCAGGAGCTGCAGATCATTTCTTTGTATTTACAACCAAAAGCCCCTCAGTTCAAGAAGGACCTTCAGGAAGTGCTTGAAGGAGTCCAGCACAGAGCCACAAAAATGATTAAGGGAATGGAGCATCTCCCTTAGAAGGAGAGACTGAGGGAACTGGGGTTGTGCAGCTTGGAGAAGAGGAGACTGAGAAGTGATCTCATTCATGTTTATAAAGATGTAAAGGGTGAGTGCCAAGAGCACAGAGCCAGGCTCTGCTCAGGGATGCCCAATGACAGGACAAGGGGCAGTGGGTGGAAGCTGAGGCATAGGAAGTTCCATGGGAACATAAGGATATTTTTTTTCCCTGTGAGGGTGACAGAACACTGGCACAGGCTGCCCAGGGGGGTTGTGGAGTCTCCCTCTCTGGAGATATTTGAGACTTGCCTGGATGTGTTCCTGTGTGATCTGGTATAGGTGATCCTGCTCTGGCAGGGGACTTGGATTGGATGATCCTTGAAGGTTCTTTCCAATCCCTAACATTCTGTGATTCTGCAAACTGATCCAGTGCAGCCTGAAATAACTTTGTCAGGCATATATAAAGAAAACTTAAAAGTCACTGGGAAAAAAATCCTCCTGCTGTCAAGCAAAATATGCCCTTCTCTTATCTTATCTGTTGCACGTAACTCAAGCTATTTGCACAACACCTTGTGCTAGGAAGGAGTTGTTTGTACATGTTTCACTCCCTTTTTTCCCCCCCGAGTTTTGGATTTTGAATGAAATCTTTCTCTTGAAATTCCTGCTCCCTGCAAAGAATGTCACAGTTTCTCTTTCCCTTGCTTCCCTGGAAGTTGGACTCAGCCCTCCCTCCAAAGATCCCTTCCTTGGAGATCATTTTCTATTAATCTTCAAACCGCTCTGGAGAGCTCTCTGCGTCTGGCAGTGCTAACATCCCCTCTCCCTCCCGTCCCACCCACTTAGCCTCAGCCTAAGAGCCCTTAACAAATGACTCCCAAGGAATTTAAATGGCTAACTCTCGCTGGCCAATAAAGAGATGCATAAACTCCATAACCAGGTTACAGGGCTCTTGCCATTAGGAGGAAAGGTTGCTCGGGCAAAGGCGCAAGTCCTCTTAACCTGTTGTGCTCTGATTGTGGGACCGGAGAGGTAAGGGAATTTCTCTTTGCTCTGTAGGGCTTTTTATCTGCTTTTCATTTGTCAGGGAGGTGAGACCAAAAAGATGTCACTGTCAAGGTGCCGGGTTTGGGGTTTGCTTTCCTTGAGAGGGTCCCGAGGAGTTCTTTGAGAAGGAAGTTCCAGCGCTAAGCTAGAACTATGAGCTCGCCATGAATACCTGGCAGAATCGGCGCAGCAAATAGCACAGTGAACGTCACAACAGGGAAAACTGAACTGATGAGAGAGGAAAACAACCAAAATCAGGTCTCAGAGAGAGTTTTCTTACTCTCTTAAAGAAGTGAAAGGCAGCCATTTGCAGCCACCTGACGTTGCGCTTTCATTTGTTCTCTCCCTGCCATTGCCTGTTTGTGCCGCCTGGTAGTTTGTTCTGCTTTTCCAAGAGCTCGACGCAAAACCCAAGCTTTAAAAAAGTGAGTTCTCCATTTTAGGTACAGAACTTGAGGTTTGTAGATTGAAGGTGGCTAGGAAGTTTGAGCAAGCAAGGTGTGTGTGTGTTTGTGTGTATATATATATATATATATATATATATATATATATAAGATTAATACAAATGAACCTCTCTAATTTGTTCTGCATATTGAATAGTTGACAGTGTTTTAGGAGAACCAAGTTTAGGAAGAACCCAGGGCTTGTAGATTGAAGGTGGCTAGGAAGTGTGAGCAAGGAAGGTGTGTGTGTGTTTGTGTGTGTATATATATATATATATAAGATTAATACTAATGAACCTCTCTAATTTGTTCTGCATATTGAATAGGTGACAGTGGTTTAGGAAGAACCCAGGGCTTGTAGATTGAAGGTGGCTAAGAAGTTTGAGCAAGCAAGGTGTGTGTGTTTGTATATATATATATATATGAAATTAATACAACTGAATCTCTCTAACTTCTTCTGCACATTGAATACTGACAGTGTTTTAGGAGAACCAAGTTTAGGAAGAACCTGGGGCTTGTAGATTGAAGGTGGCTAGGAAGTTTGAGCAAGCAAGGTGTGTGTGTGTTTGTGTGTATATATATATGAAATTAATACAAATGAATCTCTCTGATTTGTTCTGCATATTGAATAGTTGATAGCATTTAGGAGAACCAAGTTTAGGAAGAACCCAGGGCTTGTAGATTGAAGGTGGCTAGGAAGTTTGAGCATGAAAGGTGTGTGTGTTTGAGTATATATGTATATATATATATATATAACTAATACAAATGAATCTCTCTACCTTTTTCTGCATATTGAATAGTTGATAGCATTTTAGGAGAATCAAGTTCAGGAAGAACCTGGGGCTTGTAGATTGAAGGTGGCTAGGAAGTTTGAGCAAGCAAAGTGTGTTTGTATATATATGTGTGTATATATATATTTATATATAAAATTAATACAAATTAATCTCTCTGTCTTGTTCTGCATCTTGAATAGCTGACAGTGTTTTAGGAGAATCAAGTTTAGGAAGAACCTGAGGTTTGTAGATTGAAGATGGCTATGAAGTTTGAGCAAGCAAAGTGTGTGTGTTTGTGTGTGTATATATATATGTACAAGATTAATACAAATGAACCTCTCTAATTTGTTCTGCATATTGAATAGTTGACAGTGTTTTAGGAGAACCAAGTTTAGGAAGAACCTGGGGCTTGTAGATTGAAGGTGGCTATGAAGTTTGAGCAAGCAAAGTGTGTGTGTTTGTGTGTGTATATATATATGTACAAGATTAATACAAATGAACCTCTCTAATTTGTTCTGCATATTGAATAGTTGACAGTGTTTTAGGAGAACCAAGTTTAGGAAGAACCCAGGGCTTGTAGATTGAAGGTGGCTAAGAAGTTTGAGCAAGCAAAGTGTGTTTGTGTGTATATATATATATATATATATATATATATATATATTTATATATATATATATATATAACTAATACAAATGAATCTCTCTAACTTGTTCTGCATCTTGAATAGCTGACAGTGTTTTAGGAGAATCAAGTTTAGGAAGAACCTGAGGTTTGTAGATTGAAGGTGGCTAAGAAGTTTGAGCAAGTAAAGTGTGTGTGTTTGTATATATATATATACATATATATACCACTAACACAAATGAATCTCTCTAACTTGTTCTGCATATTGAATAGTTGATAGCATTTTAGGAGAATCAAAGCATTAATCTCTTCACTTTGTTCTTATGTTGCTTGTGAACCATTTAAGGCTTGCCTACGACATAGGACACATGATGTTAATCTATTCACCCTTCTTTCTTTATTTATTTATCCAGTTATTGCTTCAGTGGGGTCAGCCCCGATAATGATGCTGAAGTTTGAACTTAAACCTGACAAAAAAGAAAATCAATTGAATCTAAAGCAGAGGGGGTTGGACTGGATGATCTCCTTGGGTCCCTTCCAACCCCTAACATCCTGTGATCTTGTGATCCTTTAAAAAATAATGAAAAAGAAATAGAAAGGAAAAAAAAAAGGAAATGTAGCTTTTGTAAGTTTCAACTCAAACCATTCACATATGGGCCAGATGCAGCACTTGTATCTAATGGTTTCCTGCCATGAGTTGGGTGGCACTGAAGCCATGCTCCAAAATGTGTGTGTGAAGTGCTCCTTCATGGGAGCACTTTTGGTGCTGGACTCGATCTCTGGAAGTGCCTTCCAACTTCTGAGGTTCTGTGATTCTGTGATTCATCTTTTGTACACCCAAGCTTGCCTTGGATGTCAGGCAGTGCTTGGAGCATGCGAGGGATGTCACAGCATGACTTAACTGCCATCCCTTGCAGTGCTCCGTGGCCTGAGAGCCTGGATTGAAGACAGGGTGTCTTCTTTAGTGGTATTATAGAATTGTAGAATAGAATCATAGAAGCAACCAGGTTGGAAGAGACCTCCAAGATCATCCAGGCCAACCTAGCACCCAGCCCTGTCCAATCAACCAGACCATGGCACTAAGTGCCTCAGCCAGGCTTTGCTTGAACACCTCTAGGGACAGTGACTCCACCACCTCCCTGGGCAGCCCATTCCAATGCCAATCACTCTCTCTGCCAACAACTTCCTCCTAACATCCAGCCTAGATCTCCCCTGGCACAACTTGAGACTGTGTCCCCTTGTTCTGTTGCTGGTTGCCTGGCAGAAGAGACCAACCCCCACCTGGCTACAACCTCCCTTCAGGTAGTTGTAGACAGCAATGAGGTCACCCCTGAGTCTACCACAGGTGACTTCTGAAGGCTTTTACACCCAACACAATCTGTGGTGGCACATGTTTGGTGTTAGCTGATGATGTTGCACCAAAGACCTTGCCAGTGTCTGAAAGGGTTGAGAGTGCTTTTTAATTAAATTAACACAGTTAATCTAACAGAACTGCAGACCATGCCCTTTTGGCTCCTCAAGGCAAGGCCATATGACTGCCTATCAAGAGCTTATTGTAATGTTGTTGATGTGATTACTTTTCCATGGGTTTCTAATACACCTCTGCAGTGTATAACCAAGATTAGATAATGTGTTGGATAAAAACAAAACAAAGTTATGCAAAGGAAGAGCCAGTTTGGTGTTCCTTCTACTACTTTCTATTTGATTCTGCATTTTATCCTCAGTCTTTGAATCAGTCTTTGAATTCTATGATTCTACACCTGTGCAGTGTAGAACCAAGATTAGCTAATGTGTTGGATAAAAACAAAATGAAGTTATGCAAAGGAAGAGCCATTTTGGTGTTCCTTCTACTATTTTCTATCTGATTCTGCATTTTATCCTCAGTCTTTGAATCAGTCTTTGAATTCTATGATTCTACACCTGTGCAGTGTAGAACCAAGATTAGCTAATGTGGTGGATAACAACAAAATGAAGTTATGCAAAGGAAGAGCCATTTTACTGTTCCTTTTACTATTTTCTATCTGATTCTGCATTTTATCCTCAGTCTTTGCTGGAGAAATGATGTTGAGTGAAATATGGCTTGTTTTTTTTTGCTTTTGATTAAAAAAGATATCCCAATTAAGGTCAGCAAAAAGTAAAACTGACATTACATCTGTCTTAGATCTTCTGTTCTGAAGTGCATAGAAATTTCATTGCCAAACTCTAAACATTTCCTACTGATCTGTAAGTCCAGTAGACCCAAATCATCTTGAATTAACTCAGTGTGGGAATGGTGCCTCCTGTCATAGGATGTTAGGGGTTGGAAGGGACCTCCAGACATCATTGAGTCCAACCCTCCCTGACAGAGCAGGACCATAGAATCTAGCTCAAATCATAGAATCAACCAGGTTGGAAAAGACCTCCAAGATCATCCAGGCCAACCTAGCACCCAGCCCTATCCAGTCAACCAGACCATGGCACTAAGTGCCTCAGACAGGCTTTTCTTGAACACCTCCAGTCACACAGGAACACATCCAAATGGGTTTTGAAAGTCTCCAGAGGGGGAGACCCCACAACCTCTCTGGGCAGCCTGTTCCTGCACTGCCTAAACTTCTTTCTTTTCTTTCTTTCTTTCTTTTCTTTCTTTCTTTCTTTCTTTCTTTCTTTCTTTCTTTCTTTCTTTCTTTCTTTCTTTCTTTCTTTCTTTCTTTCTTTCTTTCTTTCTTTCTTTCTTTTCTTTCTTTCTTTCTTTCTTTCTTTCTTTCTTTCTTTCTTTCTTTCTTTCTTTCTTTCTTTCTTTCTTTCTTTCTTTCTTTCTTTCTTTCTTTCTTTCTTTCTTTCTTTCTTTCTTTCTTTCTTTCTTTCTTTCTTCTTTCTTTCTTTCTTTCTTTCTTTCTTCTTTCTTTCTTTCTTTCTTTCTTTCTTTCTTTCTTTCTTTCTTTCTTTCTTTCTTTCTTTCTTTCTTTCTTTCTTTCTTTCTTTCTTTCTTTCTTTCTTTCTTTCTTTCTTTCTTTCTTTCTTTCTTTCTTTCTTTCTTTCTTTCTTTCTTTCTTTCTTTCTTTCTTTCTTTCTTTCTTTCTTTCCCCCCCCCCCCCACTAGATTTATAATATTAACCCAGAGCACAGCTAACGAGTGCTGGAAATCTCTTCCTTGTACTTGTAAACCTTGTTTCTCAATTTCAGTGCAAGGTTCAAAGGTTTGTACAGGCTTCTTAGAGCAGAGTTCAGGTACAGATGGCTGCACTTTGCAGCTCCTTTCTGCCGATATGACAGAATTTCACGGGGAAGATGATTGCCTTTCATCCCCCTCTCCTCCGTGCACAGCCCACACCAGGCAGTTAAAAGCATGATATGTACAAGTCAGCCATTGGTACCTGAGTTTAATAAATAACTAACTTGGGTTTAGTGGTGCAAGGTGCATATTATAAAAAGGGTCAAATGTCAGTGCACAAAGAAGGAAAAAGAAGGCAACACCCAGGCACTGACTAAGCCAAATGCTGGGAGGTTAATGTGCTTGCAGCAGCAAACATTCACATCCCAGCTGCAGGCTGGCTCATGCTGCTGTCAGTTTCTGTGAGCTGAAAAGTGAACATAGAATGATAGAATGGTTTAGGTTGGAAAGGATCTCGAAGATCATCCAGTTCCAACCTCACACCATAGGCAAGGACACCTCCCACTAGAATAGGAAGCATCCACAACCTCCCTGGGCAACCTGTGCCAGTGTCTCACCACTCTCACTCTAAAGAATCTCTTCTAACTTCTAGTTTAAATGTCCCCTCTGCCAGTTTAAACCCATTACTCCTCATCCTTTCATTACAAGACCTTGTGAATAGTCCCTACCCAGTCTTCCTATAGGTCCCTTTCAGATGCTGGAAGGCTACTATAAGATCTCTTCAAAGCCTTCTCTTCTCCAAGCTGAAGAATCATAGAATCAACCAGGCTGAAGGAGACCTCCAAGATCATCCAGTTCAACCTATCACCCATCCCTGTCCAGTCAACTAGACCATGGCACTAAGTGCCTCAGCCAGGCTTTGCTTGAACACCTCCAGGTACAGCGACTTCACCACCTGCCTGGTGGGAGAGCCCCAACTCTCACAGCCTGTCCTCATAGTAGAGCTGTCCCAGCCCTCTGAGCATCTTCATGGCCTCCTCTGGACTCACTCCAGCAGGTCCACGTCCTTCTTGTGTTGGGGGCTCCAGAACTGTACACAGTACTCCAGGTGGGGTCTCTAGAGAGCTGAGAAAAGGGGGAGGATCCCCCCCCTTGCCCTGCTGGCCACACTGCTCTTGCTGCAGCCCAGGACACGGTTGGGCTGCTTTCAGCTTCTCCTGAAATCCCTGCCTCCTGCTGAAAGCAAGGCTGCAGGTTTGGGCCCCTCTGGTTGTGGCAGTGCTCAGCTGCTGAGCACAAAGCAGGGAATGTTGCAATACAAACTGAGTGTAGAACGAAGGTGAATTGAAAGGTCTGGAGCTATTTCAGTGGTTACAAAACAGACTATGCAAGCAGTCTTGGTATGAACAGGCTTTCAACCCAACCATTCTATGGGTCCATGTGTCACTCTGGGATCTCCAGAGAACTCAGCTGAAGAGAGTTAGATCAGAAAGCCTGAAAGGGGAACTGTACTTTTATGAACATGTTTAGATGCTGTTGGCTGTGCTGTAGAGCAGAACACATCACTAGAGTGATTATGGAGGCAGAGAGAGAATTCTGCATTGTAATAACAGAGCACAATCACAAGCCTGGGCTCCTCAATTCAAGAGAGATGTTGAGGTGCTGGAAGGTGTCCAGAGAAGGGCAACAAAGCTGATGAGGGGCCTGGAACACAAACCCTATGAGGAGAGGCTGAGGGAGCTGGGGGTGTTTAGCCTGGAGAAGAGGAGGCTCAGGGGTGACCTCATTGCTATCTACAACTACCTGAAGGAAGGTTGTAGCCAGGTGGGGGTTGGTCTCTTCTGCCAGGCAAGAAGCAACAGAATAAGGGGACAGAGTCTCAAGTTGTGCCAGGGGAGGTCTAGGCTGGATGTTAGGAGGAAGTTGTTGTCAGAGAGAGTGATTGGCATTGGAATGGGCTGCCCAGGGAGGTGGTGGAGTCGCCATGCCTGGAGGTGTTGAAGCAAAGCCTGGATGAGGCACTTAGTGCCATGGTCTAGTTGACTGGCTAAGGGCTGGGTGCTAGGTTAGCCTGGATGATCTTGGAGGTCTCTTCCAACCTGGTTGATTCTGTGATTCTATGAAAGCCTGGCACTGCATATCCTGGCTCCACAAAGTTTGGCAATTTTTTTACTGATCAAATTAAATCACTGTGTTCACACCCTTCTTCGAAGAGGCCAACACTGAAATGGGTGAATGTCAGGACAAAGGGGCAATGGGTGGAAGTTGAGGCATTGGAGGTTCAGGGAGTGACAGGACTTCAGGGAGTGACAGGACTAGGGGGAATGGAGCAAAGCTGGAGATGGGGAGGTTCAAACTGGAGGTGAGGAGGAAGATCTTCAGCATGAGAGTGGTGAGAGCCTGAAATGGGTTGCCCAGGGAGGTGGTTGAGACCCCTTCCCTGGAGGTGTTAAGGCCAGGCTGGTTGAGGCTCTGGCCAGCCTAATCTAGGGTAGGGTGCCCCTGGCCATGGCAGGGGGGTTGGAACTAGATGGTCCTTGTGGTCCTTACCAACCCTGACTGATTCTATGATTCTATATTCTATTAATGATTCTATATACAGAGAGAGTGATTGGCATTGGAATGGGCTGCCCAGGGAGGTGGTGGAGGCACCATCCCTGGAGGTGTTCAAGCAAAGCCTGGATGAGGCACTTAGTGCCATGGTCTAGTTGACTGGATAGGGCTGGGTGCTAGGTTAGACTGGATGATCTTGGAGGTCTCTTCCAACCTGGTTGATTCTATGAATCTATGAAAAAGATCCAAATGACTTGCTGCAAAGTGCATTATAAAAGAGGGAAGGCTGGGTTTCACCCAAATGTCTTTCAGCAGTGGTTTAAGCTGAGGTGGCTGAGGTTTAGCACTGTAGTAGCATAGAAAGAACCAGGAAAGGCACATTGCACTGATAGAACACAGGGAAAATAACAGCTGTGTTGGTAGAATGCTCTAGGTGGTGTGCTTTGGTACATTAATAACTTTTTCATCAGCATGGTTTCATTTCCAGTATAGGAAAACCATCCATGCATGGACAGAATTCCCACTTGTGCTCATCAAAAAGCAATGGCAAAATGTGCCAGGCTCAGGAAAGTCTTCTTACTTTAGTATTTGAGGTATCATCATTGATATCTCATTGAATACTACTTTTGCAGTTTCCATGTCAGGAGGCCAGGTTGTCTGGGGGACGTCCATGCTGGGAATATTCACTGACAGGCACTGATTGCTCTGTACAACTCCCTGAAGGGAGGTTGTAGTGAAGTGGATGTTGGGTTCCTCTCCCAAGTTCTGGGCTCCTCAGTTCAAGAGAGATGTTGAGGTACTGGAATGTGTCCAGAGAAGGGCAGCAAGGCTGATGAGAGGCCTGGAGCACAGCCCTGTGAGGAGAGGCTGAGGGAGCTGGGGGTGTACAGCCTGCAGAAGAGGAGGCTCAGGGCAGACCTCATTGCTGTCTACAATTACTTGAAGGGAGGTTGTAGCCAGGTGGGGTTGGTCTCTTCTGCCAGGCAACCAGCAACAGAACAAGGGGACACAGTGTGAAGTTGTGCCAGGGGACATCTAGGCTGGATGTTAGGAGGAAGTTGTTGTCAGAGAGAGTGATTGGTATTGGAATGGGCTGCCCAGGGAGGTGGTGGAGTCACCATCCCTGGTGATGTTGAAGAAAAGTCTGGGTCCTCACCCACTTAGTGCCATGGTCTAGTTGATTGCCCAGGGCTGGGTGCTAGGCTGGACTGGATGATCTTGGAGGTCTCTTCCAACCTGTCTGATTCTATAATTCTAAGATCACACTCCAAATGTGCTTTAAACGATGCAGAGAGGGTAGATAACAGAGTTGGCAGAGAACTTACAAATTACAAGGTGATTTTGTTTTCTATGGGAACCATAACTTCTGCTCTATTTTTTTAAAGTTGTATCTAAAATTGCTGGGAGGTAAGATTAATATGGCTCAGGGACCTGGTATAAAAAGGCTAAGGGAATTAGATTGTTATTAATGATAGTGTTGAAAATAAGAGGCTTAACCTTCAAATCCTAGTCTGAAGTTGTAGCCAGTTGTTGACTGTACAACTTCGGTCTTCAACTGTCTGATTAGAATTCAAGTTTCAACCTGGGAAATTCCAGGATGTTAATTTACAGAACCATTCTGCATGTTTTACTCCTAAAAAGGGGCAAGAAGAAAAAGAAGAGATTTATAGCAATTTTTAAATGGTTTTTAAGCCAAATGAATTGCTTTGGATTGGTGCCTAGAGGACAAAACCAGTCCCTGCAAGACTTTTAAGGGAGGATTTTTGGTAGTGCTCATCCTATCTTAAATATACCCCTCCAGAAGCCATTAGTCTTACAACTGATGTCAGGAGGAGTAGTACTAAATCACAGAATCAACCAGGTTGGAAGAGACCTCCAAGATCATTCAGACCAACCTAGCACCCAGCCCTGTCCAGTCAACTAGACCATGGCACTAAGTGCCTCATCCAGGCTTTGCTTGAACACCTCCAGGGATGGTGCCTCCACCACCTCCCTGGGCAGCCCATTCCAATGCCAATCACTCTCTCTGTGAAGAACTTCCTCCTAACATCCAGCTATCACTCTTAATTTTCTGCTTCTTTTTGTTCCTTCTTTGAAGAGAATAGAGTTGATAGACAAAGTTGAGTGTTTTAAATTGATCCAACCATTTTTAATGTGCTTAGGGCCATTCAGAATGAAGTTAAGCAACTGAGACTTGTGTACAGGCCTCCTCTGCAGTAGTCCCACCCTGAAATCTGCTTTTCAGACCCAGAACATTAACTTGTCCCATAGAAGGGGAACACAGAATCCTAGAATGGTTTGGGTTGGAAGGGACCTTAAAGATCATCTAGTTCCAACCCTCCCACCCACAAGCAGGGACACCTTCCACTAGCCCAGGTTCCTCAAAGCCCCTTTCAACCTGGCCTTGAGAACTTCCAGAGAGAGGGCATCCACAACTTCCCTGGGCAACCTGTTCCAGTGTCTCACCACCTTCACTGTAAAGAATTTCTTCCTAATCTCCATACTAAATCTATCTTCATCCTGCTTCAATCCATTCCCTCTTGTCCTATCACTACAAGCCCTTGTAAAGAGTCCTCTATAAAATATGACTCAGTGACCAGAATAACATTGAAGTTTAAGCTTGAAATATGGATTCTTTAGGTGATGGAGTAGTCATCTCTGGAGGTGTTCAAGCAAAGCCTGGATGAGGCACTTAGTGCCATGGTCTAGTTGATTGGATAGGGCTGGGTGTTAAGTTGGACTGGATGATCTTGGAGGTCTCTTCCAACCTGCTTGATTCTATGAATCTATGATTCTTCCACTGAGATCAGTGGCCAGACTCCTGATGATGTGCCCCAGGTTGGGATGTCACTTGTCATCATTAGCAGAAGTGGGAATTTCAGCAGCTGCTCTGGGGATGTAGTAGGCCAGTCTTATCCTAACCCTTAGGTGCTTCACACTGTCTGTCTCTACAGAAGGTACTTCACACTGCTTGTCTCTACAGAAAAGCCTGGATGAGGCACTTAGTGCCATGGTCTAGATGGCTGGCTAGGGCTGGGTGCTAGGTTGGACTGGATGATCTTGGAGGTCTCTTCCAACCTGGTTGATTCTGTGATTCTATGGTCCTATGATTTAAGCATAGTACTTGTGGCGGACAGAGAGCCACATGGTCATGCCTGAACACAAATGGGAGATGCTGTGGTACATCAAATGCTGCTGCATGTGCACCTGCTTGGATACCATGCAGCACCTGACCCATCAGGTTCCTCCCAGGCGACCCTAGCTGGAGATGGACAAGTTTGGTTGCCTTAATTCATGCACAGACATGATGATGAGAATATGCAGTGCTAAGCTGGGCTGGCAGCAGGCTAATCTGCACAGCAAACAGACTTGTCATCATCCCTACATACTGATCTCATCTGTGAGATTACTCTCTCAAGATGCTCCCCACAAGCTACTCATCAAGTCTCTTGCCAGCCAGTGCTCCTGCCCCTTCAGGTCTGCTGGCACAGTTCACCACTTTCTCCACAGAGTTTTCACACAATTAGCCAGATTAAGAAAATTTACCTTTTTGAAGCATTTAACCTAGCCTGGGGCAACTTCTCTGCTCAGCTCAGCTGCAGTTAGAGCAATGTGTCTGATATGCTGTAGACACTGTCACAGCCTGTTTACAGGATCACAGGATGTCAGTGGTTGGAAGAGACCCAAAGAGATCATCGAGTCCAACCCCCCTGCCAGAGCAGGACCATACAATCTAGCTCAGGTTACAGAGGAACACATCCAGAGAGGCCCTGAAAGTCTCCCGAGGAGACTCCACAGCCTCTCTGAGGAGACTGCTCCAGTGCTCTGTGGCCCTTACAGTAAAGAAGTTCCCCCTTGTGTTGAGCTGGAGCCTCCTGTGCTGCAGCTTACATCCACCACTCCTTGTCCTATCCCAGGGAGCAAGTGAGCAGAGCCTGTCCCCCCCCACAACCCCCAGACCTCAGATGCTTACAAACATTTAATAAATCTCCTCTAAGTCTTCTCTTCTCCAGACTAAACAGCCCCAGGTCCTTCAGCCTCTCCTCATCAGGCAGTGCTCCAGTCCCCTAATCATCCTTGTAACCCTCTGCTGGACCTTCTCCAGCTGGACTCAAGACCTTTTGTTGTTGTTGTTGTTGTTCTAAGTCCAAAGACATCATCCAACCCTAGTAACCTTCCCTTTCCTGCATGAAAGGCTTTCTGACAGGGTCTCTAGCCAAAACACCATGCTAAAATGCTGCACCTTCTTGCACTGACCACAAGATTCAACTTCAGCAGGTAGGGAACCAAGCGGTGGTCCAACTCCTGTTGAAAACAACCTGGGACAAGCCTTTGATGCTTGAAATATAAATGAATTTGGAGTCAGGCATAGATTTTTCACTACAGATTGGACCCTTTCTTCACCACATGTGATGCCTGCCAGGCCTCTGTCTGCTGTGCATAGAGAAGAGCCAAGGACATTGTCTACAGCAGGAATGGGCTGCCCAGGGAAGTGGTGGAGTCGCCGTCCCTGGAGCTGTTCAAGGCAGGATTGGACGTGGCACTTGGTGCCATGGTCTAGCCTTGAGCTCTGTGGTAAAGGGTTGGACTTGATGGTCTGTGAGGTCTCTTCCAACCCTGATGATGATACTGTTATATCCCTAAGCTAACTGCAAACAGAAAGTACATGAGATGGCAGCAGAGCTTGTGGGACCAGTGGCTGTGTTAGGCATGCTTTTTGGGTATAGTAAACTGGAACTTGCTTATATTAAGCCTTCTCCCCATCTCTTCTCCTGTACCCATGGTACTCAGCCTGTGGCAAGTGCTTGTGAAAGAGCTGGGACTTTCCATTTCACTAGTTTTGGCTCCCTCATTACAAGAAGGACATTGAGGTGCTGGAGCATGTCCAGAGAAGGGCAACAAAGCTGGTGAAATGTCTGGAGAACAGGTTTGGTGAGAAGCAGCTGAGGGAACTGGGGTTGTTTAGTCTGGAGAAAGGGAGACGGAGAGGAGACCTCACTCTCTGGAACTACCCAAAAGGAGGTTAGAGCCAGGTGGGTGTTGGTCTCTTCTCCCTGGTAATAAGTGACAGGAAAAGAAGAAATGGCCTCAGGTTGCACCAGGGAAGGTTTAGACTGGATATTAGGGAAAAATTCATTACTGAAAGAATGGCCAGGCACTGGAACAGGCTGCCCAGGGAGGTGGTGGAGTCATCATCCCTGAGGATGTTCATAAAAACTGTAGACATGGGACTTCAGGACATGATTTATTTGCATGGTGGTGTTGGGTTGAAGGTCAGACTTAGAATCTTAGAATCAAGCAGGTTGGAAGAGACCTCCAAGATCATCCAGTCCAACCTAGCACCCAGCCCTAGCCAATCAACCAGACTATGGCACTAAGTGCCTCAGCCAGGTTTTGTTTGAACACCTCCAGGGATGGTGACTCCACCACCTCCCTGGGCAGCCCATTCCAATGCCAATCACTCTCTCTGCCAACAACTTCCTCCTAACATCCAGCCTAGATCTCACCTGGCACAACTTGAGACTGTGTCCCCTTGTTCTGTTGCTGGTTGCCTGGGAGAAGAGACCAACTCCCACCTGGCTACAGCCTCCTGTCAGGTAGTTGTAGACAGCAATGAGATCACCCCTGACCTGATGATCTTAGAGGTCTTTTGCAACCTTAATGATTCTGTGATTCTATTCTATGATTCTGTAACTAGTTTGGGAAGGAGCACCTTGCACACCAGCTGCGTTGCCGTGGCTGCAGCTGCAGGACTGCTAGGCTGGCCCCAGGTCCTGCAGTTGGGCATGCCACTGCTTGGTTTCAGTAACAGCCCCAAAGACACCAGCTTTCTTCAGCTCATTTATGCAAATAAATCATAGGAAAGAAGGGATGGTCTTGGCAAGAAGAAAACTGATGTGTAATTACACCTTACTGCTCTTTAAAAGCGGAGGTAACTTGCGCATTGCATTGGAAGTACTGCTTGAGGAGCTACCTTCTTTCAAATTGACCTGGCCCCTGAATTGTTCTTTTCAGGCAATGAATCTATAAATGGGCAAAATGGGCTTTCAGCAAGAGCACTTCTGTGGCTGATGTCTGTGATGAAGTCCTACAATTGCTCTTGCTGAGCTGCTGCTGTTGTTGTAAACATTAGTCTGATCTAAAGTTGCCGCAAGAGAAGTCAGCTTTCAAAACTGAAGAGCTTTAAGAGCAGTCAGGCTTCCAGAGCTGCTGCTCAACCTCAGTAGCAGGTCTACCATTTGCCCTTATTATTTCCACTAAAATAGCTGTGAAGGCCATGTTTAAACCAGTAGATGTTCTTTGCCTCTGTCAACAGGGTGTACTTAGAGTTTGAAGGACCACTCTTCCCACTGCAGCAGCTGTGGGTTGCAAAGCCAAGCTGTGGTGGTCTCTTGAAGCAAGCAGAGTCCGTGCAGGCATGGCACATCATAGAATCATAGAAGCAACCAGGTTGGAAGAGACCTCCAAGATCATCCAGACCAACCTAGCACTCAGCCCTAGCCAATCAACTAGACCCTGGCACTAAGTGCCTCGTTCAGGCTTCTCTTGAACACCTCCAGGGACAGTGACTCCACCACCTCCCTGGGCAGCCCATTCCAATGCCAATCACTCTCTCTGCCAACAACTTCCTCCTAACATCCAGCCTAGACCTCCCCTGGCACAACTTGAGACTGTGTCCCCTTGTTTTATTGCTGGTTGCCTGGGAGAAGAGACCAACTCCCACCTGGCTACAACCTCCTTTCAGGTAGTTGTAGACAGCAATGAGATCTGTCCAGGTTGCACACCCCCAGCTCCCTCAGCCTCTCCTCATAGGGTTTGTGTTCCAGGCCCCTCACCAGCTTTGTTGCCCTTCTCTGGACACCTTCCAGCACCTCAACATCTCTCTTGAATTGAGGAGCCCAAAACTGGACACAGCACTCAAGGTGTGGCCTGACCAGTGTTGAGTACAGGGGAAGAATGTCACCTCAGCAGGAGTTTGTACAGTCCAAGTTCTGCAGCTGCAACACAGGTGCCTCCATCCCTGCCTCCCTCTCATTTTCACAGAGCCAGCAGGACTTCCTGGGCTCTCCTGCTGCCATCTCCATGCTACGTGACTGCCAGTGGCTGTGTCACCCACAGAAGGACACATGATTCCACTAAATGCATCTAACTCAAAACTGGAGGGATGAATGAAGTGCAGATGTAAACAACTTCATTTTATAGGAGCACGTGAGTGGGATGGACACATGGTTGCTGCCACAAGGACACTGGCTGTGTCCCTCTGCTGAAGCCTGCTTTACCATGCTGGGATCAAGAGAGGAGCAGGTGGCTGTGTAACTTCAGAGGGCATTGCCCACTGCTGGACAAAGCCAGGAATAAGATGCTAGATGGCATAAGGCCAGGCCAGGCGTAAGGGAGACCTACACCTCCCCTGGCACAGCTTGAGACTGTGTCCCCTTGTTCTGTTGCTGCTTGCCTGGCAGAAGAGACCAACCCCACCTGGCTACAGCCTCCCTTCAGGTAGTTGTAGACAGCAATGAGGTCCCCCCTGAGCCTCCTCTTCTGCAGGCTGCACACCCCCAGCTCCCTCAGCCTCTCCTCACAGGGCTGTGTTCCAGGTCTCTCACCAGCTTTGTCACCCTTCTCTGGACACGTTCCAGTATCTCAACATTTCTCTTAATCATTTAAAGCTTAATTGTCTCTGGAGCAAAGCCTTTCTCATTAGCAATTAATGGTTTTGTCAGGTTCTATTTTGTGAATCTTTGTCATCAAGGTGAGGTGTACCTTATAATCAGAATTGTTTTGGTGGAAAAAGACCATTAATATCATGCCATTGGAATGGGCTGCCCAGGGAGGTGGTGGAGTCACCATCCCTGGAGGTGTTGAAGCAAAGCCTGGATGAGGCACTTAGTGCCATGGTCTGGTTGACTGGATAGGGCTGGGTGCTAGGTTGGACTGGATGATCCTGGAGGTCTCTTCCAACCTGCTTGATTTTTTGATTCTTTGTTTCTATGATCAAGACCAACCATTAGACCACCACCACCATGACCTTCTTCCTCCTCAGAAACCAGCAATCAAGTGACTGTGTTTCACAAGATGCTACATTTCAACATAGTTTAAATCTTTGCTCTTCTAGAACAAATCACATTTAGTGGAGCAGGTTACCCAGAGAGGTTACTGAGTCTCTTTCTCTGGAGACTTTCAAAACCCACCTGGAAGTGTTCCTGTACCACCTATTTTGACATACCTGCATTGGCAGGGGGATTGGACTAGATGACCTCCAGAGGTTCCTTCCAATGCCTACCATTGTGTGGTTGTAAGCCTGGCTTTATGAAAAGTCACTGAACTCACAGTGTTAGCTCATGCCCTGTGGACACCCACAACACATGGTAACAAGCTTGCATATTTGCTGTGCAGTGAAAAACAAATGCACAAGCAGGGCTGAACACTTTGCAAATAGGCATTTCTGAAAACAGTTTTCTTGAGGGTGATGGCTTCTTAGCATGGTTAGGTTGTGTTGGCAGCCCATTTTCTAGGCCACCAACAGCAGAAGAAAGAGAGCTCATGGACACACCTGCATGTTTTCTCATCCAGGTAGATAACAGCTGAGCTTTGTGAGGGTGCTGGTTGTATCATGAGGCACTGAATGTTGTTAAGTGTGTATTTAGCTAGCATCAGTAAGACTATATGGGCTCTGTAACTGTCTTAGGCAGCATGTGCTTATGAAATCCAGCTCCATGGAGCTGCCCAGCAAAGAAAAACAACACCTCTGATCATGGGCCAGCAGTGTGCCCAGGTGGCCAAGAGAGCCAATGGCATCCTGGGCTGCATCAGGAACAGTGTGGCCAGTAGGACAAGGGAGGTTATTCTGCCCCTGTACTCATCACTGGTCAGGCCACACCTTGAGTACTGTGTCCAGTTCTGGGCTCCTCAATTCAAGAGAGATGTTGAGGTGCTGGAATGTGTCCAGAGAAGGGCAACAAAGCTGGTGAGGGGCCTGGAGCACAAATCCTATGAGGAGAGGCTGAGGGAGCTGGGCCTGTTTAGCCTGGAGAAGAGGAGGCTCAGGGGTGATCTTATTACTGTCTACAACTACCTGAAGGGGCATTGTAGCCAGGTGGGGGGTGGCCTCTTCTCCCAGGTAACCAGCAATAGAACAAAGGGACACAGTCTCAAGTTGTGCCAGGGTAGGTATAGGCTGGATGTTAGGAAGAAGTTCTTCACAGAGAGAGTGATTGGCATTGGAATGGGCTGCCCAGGGAGGTGGTGGAGGCACCGTCCCTGGGGGTCTTCAAGCAAAGCCTGGGTGAGGCACTTAGTGCCATGGTCTGGTTGATTGGATAGGGCTGGGTGCTAGGTTGGACTGGCTGATCTTGGAGGTCTCTTCCAACCTGGTTGATTCTATGATTCTATGTTCAGTTTTGGCAACCACAATACCAGAGAGATGTGGAGGTGCTGGAGTGAGTGCAGAGGAGGGCAACAAAGCTGGGGAAGGGCCTGGAGAACAAATCTGATGGGGAACGACCGAGGGAGCTGGGGATGGTTAGTGTGAAAAAGAGGAGGCTGAGAGGAGACCTCACTGCTGTCTACAGCTACCTGAAAGGACCTTGTGGAGAGGCTGCTGCTGGTCTCTTTTCACAGGTAGTCATAGAACAAGATGGAATGGCCTCAGGCTGTGATTAGGAAGGTTTAGACTGGACATTAGGAATTTTTTTTTCTGAGCAAGAGTGGTCAGGCATTGGAAAGGGCTGCCCAGGGAGGTGGTGGAGTCACCAACCCTGGATGTGTTTAAAAGTTATTTAGGTGTGGTGCTTGGGGATATGGTTTAGTGTGCGCCTTGTAGAACAGGGAGATCAGTGGGACTTGGTGATCCTGAGGGCCTTTTCCAACCTGAATGTTTCTGTGATTCTGATCTTGATTCCCAACAAATTACATAAGGATAGAAGCTTTGTAGGTTGACAAAGAGTTGTTAGTTATTCACTATGGCTAAGGTTGGTAAAGAATTCTTTATTATTCACTATCACAATGTATGGTGGTCTATGCAGCAAAAGTTGCCTTCAGCATTTAGCAACAGCTTCAAGCATGATTTCCATTACTAAGAACCACCCTGCTGGTGCAATGCAAAGTGCTGGAGAACATGCCAGTTCCTGGATGGCCACTGAAATGTCAGCTGCTTTCTGGTGGGAAGGGGAAGTTTTGCTTCATCCCTCCTCTCTTTACAGTCCTGATGTCCATCTATAGCTTTCTAGGCTATAGCCCCAGCAACTGAACCCTGCAGATAACAGAATCATAGAATCAACCAGGTTGGAAGAGACCTCCAAGGTCATCCAGGCCAACCTAGCACCCAGCCCTAGCCAATCAACCAGACCATGGCACTAAGTGCCTCAGCCAGGTTTTGCTTGAACACCTCCAGGCATGGTGACTCCACCACCTCCCTGGGCAGCCCATTCCAATGCCAATCACTCTCTCTGCCAACAACTTTCTCCTAACATCCAGCCTAGATCTCCCCTGGCACAACTTCACACTGTGTCTCCTTGTTCTGTTGCTTCTTGCCTGGCAGAAGAGACCAACCCCACCTGGCTACAGCCTCCCTTCAGGTAGTTGTAGACAGCAATGAGGTCTGCCCTGAGCCTCCTCTTCTCTACTCTTATCTACTCAAAAGGCAGTTGGAAAAGGACTGAGCACAAGATTGTGGCATTTAGCAGTAAGTTATGCCTGCTGCTTTGCACAGAATCCCTGCAAGCAGTACTTCTAGAAAGGACTTGGCATTAGAATGGACCAAAAAATGTCCACATGGTTTGCTAGTGAGGTGTGGAGAAATAGGATTCATCAAGACAGCAAAGCAGGGAGAAGAAAGGGGGATGATCCTCATCCCTGTACATAGCAAGGGTGAAAAAGGCCAAAGGCCCAGAGAATAGGTTGTAAGAGTTAAAAAGGCATTTTTTGTTCAAAATAATGTTGATTTTGAGGAAAATCAGAGGTTCAACCTGTGAGTTTTATTAAAAAGACAGAGTTGTGTCTCAGTTTCACCACTTAAACACAATCATCAGGCAAAAGCAAGGGTCTTGAAAGACTCTTTAGTCTATCAGAGGAGGGTTTAACAAATAATCCTATCTGCAAGCAAAAACCAGACAAATTCCCCTTAGAACTGCAGCATGCTTGCTGATCTGAGGCAGTGTTCAGCAAACAAGCCATAAAGAGAAGTGGTGGAGTCTGCAGCTTTTTGATTCACTAAAACCAAGGTCCTTCTGGAAGACACAACTGACTCAGATGTGTGTTATGGGGTAGAGGTGCAAACAACAGTGAAATGTAATGGCCCATGTCATATACAGTCACTCCTCTTAAATGGTTTGGTGGACCTTTCCAGCTTTGAAAGCCAACTAGTTAACTACTTTTGGAATCCTAAAGGGTCTTATGTTATTTTGCTTAGAGAGGAAGCCCATTGACAGTTGTGGCCATTAGCATGGTCATCGCTTCTTGCATGTCTGCATTTCCAAATCTCTGTGTTCAAAAGCAGAATGAGGCTTCTGAGATGTGCCTTCCTCTTCTTGTGCTGGGTCCTTGCTCTAAAACAAGTTTCCTGTCATAAGAGAGAGATTCTCTTCAACATCTGTGGAGTTCTGCAGAGATACAGGCTAGGGTCGGAGTGGCTGGAGAGCAGCCAGAGAGAGAGGGATCTGGGGGTGCTGATTGATACCCACCTGAACATGAGCCAGCAGTGTGCCCAGGTGGCCAAGAGAGCCAGTGGCATCCTGGCCTGCATCAGGAATGGTGTGGTCAGCAGGAGCAGGGAGGTCATTCTACCCCTGGACTCTGCACTGGTTAGACCACACCTTGAGTCCTGTGTTCAGTTCTGGGGCCCCCAGTTTAGGAGGGACATTGAGATGCTTGAGCATGTCCAGAGAAGGGCGACGAGGCTGGGGAGAGGCCTTGAGCACAGCCCTACGAGGAGAGGCTGAGGGAGCTGGGATTGTTTAGCCTGGAGAAGAGGAGGCTCAGGGGTGACCTTATTGCTGTCTACAACTACCTGAGGGGTGGTTGTGGCCAGGAGGAGGTTGCTCTCTTCTCTCAGGTGGCCAGCGCCAGAACAAGAGGACACAGCCTCAGGCTGCGCCAGGGGAAATTTAGGCTGGAGGTGAGGAGAAAGTTCTTCCCTGAGAGAGTCATTGGACACTGGAATGGGCTGCCCAGGGAGGTGGTGGAGTCGCCATCCCTGGGGCAGCTCAAGGCAGGATTGGATGTGGCACTTGGTGCCATGGTCTGGCCTTGAGCTCTGTGGTAAAGGGTTGGACTTGATGATCTGTGAGGTCTCTTCCAACCCTGATGATGCTGTGATACTGTGATACTGTGATAATAATGGAAGAGACAAGCACATCAGACATTGTACCACAAGCAGCAGGCAACTCAGAAGCTTGCCGGACCACCCACTGCACAAGAGAACAAAAATTGGTCCCCTCTGATGCTGAAGACTATTTATTATTTCCTGCTTGACAGTTACTATGAAGGTCTAAAGGGGCAAGGGATAGAAACCACAGCTGGTGCTCCTCATGTGTTTGTCATCTTTCACCAACTCCTGTTGGGCTGTTCAGAAGTAGATGGTTTAACTGAGGAGCAACTGAGAGGGAAGAGAGGGTTCTGGAGGCAGGAATCACTGGCTTCATGGCAGTATCTTTCCCAGTCCTGTGTTAGATCATTCCTACACTTTCAAAGAGCAGATAGGCCTCCCTATGTCCATTCACGCAGCCTCAACCTTCCATGGAAGTAGCTCTTGATTCTGGCGTGGTACAGGCAGCTGATCTTCAACCACTGCCATCAAAGAGGGACTGCCTCTACATCCAGGATGCACTTCCACTGCAGTTCAGGCTGTTGTGCCTTATTCACAGAACCACAGAGTGTCAGGGGCTGGAAGAGACCTCAAAAGCTCATCCAGTCCAACCCTCCTTTCAGAGCAAGATCACCTAAACCAGATCACACAAGAACACAGCCAGGTGGGTTTTGAATATCTCCAGAGAGGGAGACTCCACAACCCCCCTGAGCAGCCTGTTCCAGTGTTCTGTCACCCTCACAGGTTAAAAATTCTTCCTCATGTTTACATGAAACTTCCTATGCCTCAGCTTCCGCCCATTTCCCCTTCATTCATTCATCTGCTCCTCCCCAGCCTTAACCCAGGTCTGAGAAACGAACTTGCAGAACAACTCCAGGAAGACAAAAGAGAGGGGTGGGACTCTGCGGGTAGCTAACAGCTGCTAACAAGCACACTCCTTCCTCTCCCCAGGCTTTACCAGGCTGTGAATGAGTTTGACACCATGACCGCTGAGGACTCCACCGCAAGGATGAGCAACGATTCTTCCAATGTGACTACCACAAAAGTCCCCGAAGGCGTTGCCGGCGCGCCCAACGAGGCGGCTCTGCTGGCCCTGATGGAGCGCACCGGGTACAGCATGATCCAGGAGAACGGGCAGCGCAAGTACGGCGGCCCCCCTCCTGGCTGGGAGGGCCTGCATCCTCCCCGCGGCTGCGAGGTCTTTGTGGGCAAAATCCCCCGCGACGTCTATGAAGACGAGCTCGTCCCCGTGTTCGAGTCCGTCGGCCGCATCTACGAGATGCGCCTGATGATGGACTTCGACGGGAAGAACCGCGGCTACGCCTTCGTCATGTACACGCAGAAGCACGAGGCCAAGCGCGCCGTCAGGGAGCTCAACAACTACGAGATCCGCCCCGGCAGGCTGCTGGGCGTGTGCTGCAGCGTGGATAACTGCCGCCTCTTCATCGGAGGCATTCCCAAGATGAAGAAGAGAGAAGAGATCCTAGAAGAGATCGCCAAGGTGACAGAAGGCGTGCTGGACGTCATCGTGTACGCCAGCGCTGCGGACAAGATGAAGAACAGGGGCTTCGCCTTCGTGGAGTACGAGAGCCATCGAGCGGCTGCGATGGCCAGGAGGAAACTCATGCCGGGAAGGATCCAGCTGTGGGGACACCAGATTGCTGTCGACTGGGCGGAGCCAGAGATAGACGTGGATGAAGATGTCATGGAGACCGTTAAAATCCTCTACGTGAGGAACTTAATGATTGAGACCACAGAGGACACCATTAAAAAGGTGTTCGGGCAGTTTAACCCTGGCTGTGTAGAGCGGGTGAAAAAGATACGCGACTACGCCTTTGTGCACTTTACCACCAGGGAAGACGCCATTCACGCCATGAACAACCTGAATGGTGTGGAACTGGAAGGCTCCTGCCTGGAGGTTACTTTAGCCAAGCCAGTAGACAAGGAGCAATACACTCGCTACCAGAAAGCAGCAAAAGGAGGGGCTGCAGCGACGCCCGAGGTATCTCAGCAGCCTAATTATGTTTACTCTTGCGATCCCTACACGCTAGCGTATTACGGATATCCCTACAATGCCCTGATTGGGCCCAACAGGGATTACTTTGTGAAAGGTAAGTAAGCACGATGAGGGGATGTCTCGGGCAGGTTTCTCTCCAGGCTGTAAGGGGCACTGAAACAAGCTCCCCAGAGAGGTTGTGGAGTCTCCTTCTCTGGAGACTTGCAAGACCTGTCTGGATGCATTCCTGTGCAACCTGCGCTTGATTCTATGGTACTGCTCTGGCAGAGGGGTTGGACTCAATGATCTATGGAGGTCCCTTCTAACCCCTACCATCCTGTGAAGGTCTGTATGGGCCAAAGGCTGGCTGATGCTGTGCACTTTTTCTCTTAAACCCTCTTTTATAGGTGGGGCTTTGTTGTATTTCTGTTTGATCTCATTTAAATTTATCATAGAATCACAGAATGCCAGGTTGCAGGGGACCTCAAGGATCATCTGGTCCAACCTTTCTAGATAATAGACTCATAAAATCAATCAGGTTGGAAGAGACCTCCAAGATCATCCAGTCCAACCTAGCACCCAGCCCTGGCCAATCAACTAGACCATGGCACTAAGTGCCTCATCCAGGCTTTGCTTGAACGCCTCCAGGGATGGCGACTCCACCACCTCCCTGGGCAGCCCATTCCAATGCCAATCACTCTCTCTGCCAACAACTTCCTCCTAACATCCAGCCTAGACCTCCCCCAGCACAACTTGAGACTGTGTCCCCTTGTTCTGTTAGTACAATAGTACAGATGAAATGAGATGGCCCAACACCCCATCAAGCTGAGTCTTAAGACTGCCCAATGCAGGGGAATCCACTATTTCCCTTGGGATATTATTCCCTTGGGAGACTATTCACAGTATCACAGTATCACCAAGGTTGGAAGAGACCTCACAGATCATCAAGTCCAACCCTTTAGCACAGAGCTCAAGGCTAGACCATGGCACCAAGTGCCACGTCCAACCTTGCCTTGAACTGCCTCAGGGATGGCAACTCCACCACCTCCCCGGGCAGCCCATTCCAGTGTCCAATGACTCTCTCAGTGAAGAACTTTCTCCTCACCTCCAGCCTAAATCTCCCCTGGCACAGCCTGAGGCTGTGTCCTCTCGTTCTGGTGCTGGCCACCTGAGAATCATAGAATCAACCAGGTTGGAAGAGACCTCCAAGATCATCCAGGCCAACCTAGCACCCAGCCCTATCCAATCAACTAGACCATGGCACTAAGTGCCTCATTCAGTCTTTTTTTGAAGACCCCCAGGGAAGGTGCCTCCACCACCTCCCTGGGCAGCCCATTCCAACTATTCTAACTGTTCTCATCTTCTGGAGTCCAGCTGGAATCTCCCCAGGAGTAACTCTTGCCCACTACCTCTTGTCTTTTCTATAAACACACTATACAGAGTGTATGCATCTATAAATAATTGCTAATGGTTAAGGATGAGCTAAAAGATCCGAAAACAGGATGGAGGAGAGAGTGATCTGGATTTTATGAGTGCTGGACTAAGTCTGAGCAGCTCCAAAAGTTCTGATGATGGAACCTATGTCTGAGAGAGTGCTCCCTTTGATTCCTCCTGGAATTTTGGATGTGGTGACCTGGTCATCCAAGGGGAGCCACGGCAGGGAAAGGCTCAGCTGTTAGCTGTCCAGTTGTCACGTGCCCTCTGCATTAAAATGATAATAGTGCCATGGCACGTTATAAATTCATCTGAGAACCAGGAGCATAAGGAATTATGAGTGCAGATGATTTTTTTTTAACCATGTATACTTGACATAATAACCAATTACAGTCACTAAAAATTGTCCATCAATCAGTTATTCATTAAAAACAGACTCCAGCATCTATAACTGCTAATTGCAATTATCATGTACTCTCAGGAACTACAGCTTCCTGAAATGTAAGGTCTGTTTTCTTATAACAGGCAGTTCAGCCTAAGAAACATTTTTAACCTCAGCTGATTGAGAATTTCAGCTTCTTCTCAGCTTCCAGATTTGTACTTGCAATGAACTGCAAAGGAGTTGACTGGCAGTTTAAATACTCTGTTGGGCCATCAGAGAGGACATTTAATACCACATCATCCAAAGTACTGACATAACCTGTGTGAAGCTGCTAAGATAAACAAAGGCAATCTTTTTGGACTTGGAATATACTCACATTATTAACCACTTAGAGACAATAAACAGCACTAATAAAAATGCAAGCAGTGGTAGGATGTGGTTGGTTAAAGGCCAGCTACAATTTCAGGCCGTTTCTGCAGGGTTCCATCACAGCCAGCTGAGAGGATGGGTCTCCTCTGGAGGACAGCTGAAAGCAGAAATTGTTCTTGCTGCACAGAAATCACCCTGGAGGAGCCCCACACTCTTTGCTGAGTGCATTATACCCATAACACTGGCCACGAGGTTTGGCATCAGTATAAATAAGCAGTTAATGTATGGTCAGCAACACCAAGAGCAAAACTCGTGTCGGATTACTGGGTGCTTCTAAGGTCAAACTCTTCTCTTTTCCTAGGAAGGGTCACTAAGACTCAGGTCAAACTAACTTCATCAGCCTCATTTCTAAGCATGTGCCTCCCAGTCACAGTCTGGGGTCTTTTGTGCTCCCCATGGGGCTGTCACTCTCCATTACTCACCACCCTCTTCTGTGTTGTTATCATAAGCAGGCAGCATACGAGGCAGAGGGCGAGGTGCAGCTGGCAACAGAGCCCCAGGCCCCAGGGGCTCCTACCTGGGGGGATACTCCGCTGGCCGTGGCATCTACAGCAGGTACCATGAAGGCAAAGGAAAACAGCAAGAGAAGGGATACGAGCTGGTGCCCAACTTGGAGCTATCTGCAGTCAATCCAGTGACCATTAAGCCTGGTGCAGGTTAGTATGTGCAGTGAGGGGAGGAAGGCAGAGGTGGTGGGCAAGCCCCTGCTCCAAGCCCTGTGTCATGCATGCACAGACCCTTCCCAGGGCCAGCCCATGGCTGCATTGAAGCCAGGGCTCAGCACTCCCCCTGTGCTGGATGCCTCCTGGCCCTGGCTGGGCTTCCTGCAAACCAGTAGCACACAGTGGGAACCTGAACATCTGGGAGCTTTTCAGGCAGAAGTAAAAGTGCTGAAGCTCTGCCCAGCCCTCCTGTTTCCTTTTGGATCTACTCAGGTAGAAGCAGACTTTCCTCTCCATCTAATCATATACACTGGAGAGTGGTGACTGAGAGCAATCTTCCTTTCTTTTACTTTCTTCAATGCTGACTTCACTCTGGGAGATTCCCACCCGGGATTTGCAGCCAAGTCAGATCTCTCCCCTGCTTAGTCCACATTTCTCTGTTACTACAAGGTTGGGAAAAGGACCTGGGGCTTCCTCATTGCAAAAAAGTCCCTGGCTGAAGCAAGCTCCTCCATGACCATCGGCAGATGGGAAAGGAGCCATGCCCCTTGGGGGCCAGCTTGCAGTGGTGAAACATCTACAAGAGAGCTTTCTGCTGGGCCACACAAAGCTGGCCTAAGGGCCAGGGCAAGGATCATGCCCTCCTGCAACACCCTCAGCTGAGTATCCAGCCCTTGCCCTTCCTGGGGGAATGGGGTGAAGGCTGAAGACCTGCAATTCCTCAAGATACTGTTGGGAAAGGTTTTTATTTGGAACCTAAAGAAGAAGGTTCTTGCAGGTGATAGAGGCAAGCCTTCTTGCAGAAGTTCTCAGCTGTTTTTCCTATTCCTCTCCAAATAAATTGCAACTGCAGGACCCAAATGATGTTTAATAACAATGGCTTCCCAAAACATGCTCCCTTACTGTCAGTGGAAACTACAACCTGCACCTAATGAAGGCTGTGAGGTGTTCTTCCTAACAGCTGCATGGGACAAGATGAGAAGAAATCTAAAGACAAAGGAGGGCTGTTAAGATTAAAGCCATTCAAAGGAAGATCAGGCTTCCTGAGAAAACTACTCACTCACAAGCACAAAATATGCCCACTTGGTGTGTTTGCAAAGAGACCTCAGGAATTCCAGGTATTGCTACAGGATGCTTGAAAAACGGGCTCTGAAATGTACACCTGTTGGTGGCTGTCATGCATTTGACTGCCAAATGAGAACCTGAAGCTCAAGGCTAAAGGTTTCTGCACTTGAAGCACGTTAAAATTCAGGTTTCTTTAGCAGGTCTCCCCCTCTCCTATGGTTCCAGCACATCTTCTGAGCACGGAAGCAGCTGGTCTGTTTTCCCCAACCAGCTCAGAAGAGGTACCACATGCAGGGCTTGCCTTTGATTTTAAGAGGGTGTCACTCTGAAAGCACAGTACCAGAATGAAAGAGATGGACCAACTCTTCCTACCATTTAGAGCAACCTGAAAGCTCAGTTCTTCAAAAATGGTTAGAAAAATCCTGAGAGGTCACCCCAGTACCCCAGCTGCCTGTTAGTGCTTTTCTGCCAGAAGTTACTGCAGAGTGCAGCAGAGGAGCTCCCTGCCTTTGCTCTGGTGAGGTTATGTAAACCAGTGACAAAGCTGATTTGAGCTGACCTGGTGTGGAAGGAGATCTGGGAAAGCTCATGGGTGGAGGTATCTGATGGAGGAGAGTGGTAGTCCACTGAAGTGGAAACATCTCTGCTTGAAAGGTAGCTGATCAGATCCCTTGTTGCAGTCTCTAGGATCAAAAGGAGCGTAGTGCCTGCTGGCACTTGTCCTTCTCAGAGGCAGAACTGCACACCTCCATGCTGCAAAGTTTCTTCTCAATGCATTCTTTCATATTTGGCTTCATTTCATACCAACAGGCTGCCCCTCCCATAGAGGCCAGCATCACCTCTAAGTCTCTTATTTACTGACTCTTCTGTTTTCCTTATGAATAGCCTTGCTGCTGAAAGGCTCGTGAGCTGAACGCAGTAACAATGGAAATCATAGCATCACAGAATGGTTTGGCTGGAAAGGACCTTTAAAGTTCATCTAGTCCAACTCCCCCCATCATTGGCAGGGACATTTTTCACTAGGTCAAGACCCTGAAAGCTCCATCCAACCTGAACTTGAACACTTCCAATCATGGGGCATCCACAACTTCTCTGGGCAGCTTGTTCCAATCTCATCATCCTTACCTCAGAGCATTCCTTCCTTACACCCAGTCTGTCTTCTTTCAGTTTATCTCATATTCCTTGTCCTACCACTACAGACCCTACTAAAAAGTCTGTCCTCATCTTTTTTATAAGCCTCATTTAGGTACTGGAAGGCCATTATAAAGTCTCCCCAGAGCCTTCTCTTCTCCTGGCTGGGCAACCTCAACATTCTCACCTTTTGCTTAAAGAAGAGCTGCTTTAGCCTTCTGATCAGCTTTGTGGCCCTTCACTCAACCTACTCTATCAAAACCAGGTCTTTCTTGTGCTGCCATCCCCAGAGCTGAACTCGGTCCATCAGGTGAGGTCTTGCCAGAGCAGAGCAGTTCAGCATAATCACCTACCTTGACCTTCTGGCAAGATTTCTTTTGATGAAGCCCAGCATAGAGCTGACCTTCTGGGCTGCAGGAATATTTTGCTGGCTTGGGTGTGTGTGTGGTTTTGTTTGGTTTGGTTTTGTGTTTTGGTTTGTTTTGTTTTGGCGTCATTAAAGAGGTTGATCCTGCAGCAGAGAGAGATGAGATAAAACATATTTAGTCAAGTTAGCCCTGGGAGATGTGTAACAGTAAGTGAGCTGATGTTTAAGATTGGCCAAAGGACAGCATGTTCACTGCACCTGCAACTTCTGCAGTACAAACCACGCTTTTCTTTCCTGGAGCAACTCTGCCTATGGCATCTATATGCCCCTTGATCCCCCCATCTGAAGCAGGGACCCCACTGGGACAGTACGTGCTCCCACCCTTCCCTGTGCTCAGGGCACAGACTTGGCACAGCAGGCAGAACAACGGTTGGCAAAAGGGGCTCTGTAAATCTAAGTCACAGCTACTAGTGCCCAGCAGGACTCTGGCTCCAGAACACTGATGCTGAGATCATGGAGAGAAGCTCTGAGCAGAGCAGGCAGCACTGAGCTCCATCGCTGTCCTGTCAGCCACAGTGCTCCCACCCATGGGAAGTGTAGAGGTGTCTCAGGTGCCCCACAGGCACATGGGGCGACCTGCCCTGAGGAAAGCTGTGGGAGAGCTGGTGCAGCCAGGAGGGAGGGCTTTCTGAGACGAGCTCCTGGAAACCCTCTCCCAACACTCCTGATGTGTCTGGTCTCTCCTAGTGGCCATCCCTGCCATTGGTGCCCAGTACTCCATGTTTCAGGCTGCGCCTCCGGCCAAGATGATGGAAGACGGCAAAATCCACCCTGTTGAGCACATCATCAACCCCATAGCAGTCCAGCAGGACCCAGCCAGCGCAGCAGCTGCTGCGGCAGCTGCAGCTGCAGCTGTAATACCAGCTGTCTCCACGCCTCCCCCCTTCCAGGTGAGTTCAGAGCACAAGTCCTGCTTCCTCTACATTCCCCATACATTCCATTTCCCATACATCTTGTTCTGCATACCTGCAGTGAGGGGAAAGCCTGGCTTCTCCCCATGCTCCAGTTAGGAGATGCTGCTGAAGATGTCACAGTGCCCAACAGTCTTGCAGTTCACCTCACATGTCACCACTGCAGGAGACCCAAATCTTGGAGAGAGGGAACAGCCCCCCATGATCATAGAATCATTAAGGTTGGATAAAACCTTTAAGATTATCAAGTCCAACTGTAACCCAATTACTGCGAACACTAAACCATACCCTGAAGCACCACATCTGCACGCATCTTGAACACCTCCAGGGATGGTGACCCCACCACATCTCTGGGCAGCCTGTTACAGTGCCTGACCACTCTTTCAGTTAAGAAAAATTTTCCAATAGCCAATCTAAACTCTCCCTGGCACTACTTAATCCCATTTCATCTTGTCCTGTCACTAATTACTTGAGAGAAAAGACCAACACCAGCCTAACCCCAACGCCCTTCCAGGTAGTTGTAGGCAGCAATGAGGTCTCCCCTCAGGCTTCTCTTCTCCAGACTAAACAACCCCAGTTCCCTCAGCCACTCCTCACGGGACATGCCCTCCAAACCCCTCACCAGCCTCTTTGCTCTTGTCTGGACGCACTCCAGGAGCTCAGCGTCTTTGTTCTTACCCTTGCGGACGGCACAGCCCTCCCTCGGCAGCGCGCATCCTGCCTCCCCTCCCGTCGTCCCCTCCCCTTGCAGGGCCGTTCGCAATGCAGCGGACGGAAAAGGGGGGAGGGGGGGGGGGATGTCGCAAGCCCTTCAACCGCTTTCTTTGCGGTCTGAACGCGACGCTTTCCCTGCAGGGCCGCCCCATCACCCCGGTGTACACCATGGCCCCCAACGTCCAGCGGATCCCCGCCGCCGGCATTTACGGGACAAGTTACGTGCCCTTCGCGGCGCCCGCCGCGGCCACGGCGACGATAGCCACGCTACAGAAGAACGCCGCCGCCGCGGCCGCCGCCGCCGCCGCCTACGGAGGGTACGCCGGCTACATCCCCCCAGCCTTCCCAGCCGCCACCATCCAAGTCCCCATCCACGACGTCTACCAGACGTACTGAGACTGTCGGGCGGCGGAGAAAAGCCCACACTGAAGGAACACTTTTACTATTTATGAAGAAAGAACTGGCTGAGAGGAGGCAGCGAAACGTCGGAGCTCGGTAAACCGAGGCGGAAAGTGAAGAATTGTCATAGGAGGAAAGGAGGAGGAAAAAAGAAAACCACACAAAGGAAAAAGAAAGAAAAGTTCAAAATATTTTCTATGCTTGAAGTTTTCACTAACTTTTTTTTGGGTTTTTTTTAGGCTGTTTTTAATTCATACATTTCTTAAAGGACCTGAATGCAGCCAGCCCACCTGCTCACCTGCATTTATCTGCATCCCAGTGGGGTTGCACAGGGTCTTTATTATGGTTTGTTTGGGTTTTGTTTGTTTGGGTTTGTTTTCTTTTGTTTGTTTGTTTGTTTGGGGTTTTTTTGTTTGGTTTTTTTTTTTTTAGCAGTTATGTTTTCAATATATTTGTGGTATGAAGGTTATTTTTTAGTGACTTCTGCACTCCAGAGATGTCTATTTTGTAGTGCCTTTAATAATATATCAGCTATAGAGTAAAAAATAATTTAAAACAAAAAAAAAAACAGCACACCTGAGCAGCTAGGGAAAGTTTTAACAATATATTTTGAAGAATATAGTCAATATTTAAAGAATACAAACCTTAGGGAAAAAAATGTTTTAAAGAAAAGAGAGAGAGAGAGAGAGAAAAAAAAAGCCAACAAGTATCTTATTTTAAAAGAAATTTTATACTGGAAAGTGCAATTTGAAAAAGAAAAAAAAAAAAGAAAAGAAAGGAAAAAAAGTGCAAGACCACCTCTGCATTTTTGTGCTGGCATTAATTCAACCTGCTCATGCTTCTTTGAAATCAGAAGTCATTTATCTTGCCTCTCTGGGAGAAAGAGGAAGAAAAAGAAAAGAAAGGCAAAAAAAAACCCCCCAAGCCTCCTCACACAGACCTCTTCACAGTGTGGTTTGCAGGCTGGGGTTGAGCAAAGGCAAAGCTCTGAGTTTCCCTTAACAACTGGATTTTCTATTTATTGCAGCCACTCGTAGTTGGAGCACATGCAGAAACAAAAGCAAAAGGGTGGTGAGACACTGGAACAGGTTGCCCGTGGAGGCTGTGGATGCCCTCTCCCTGGAGAGGTGTTCAAGGCCAGGTTGGATGAGGTCTTGTGCAATCTGGGCTAGTGGAAGGTGTCCCTGCCCATGCCAGGGGGGGGGGTTGGAACTAGATGATCTTCAAGATGCTTTCCAACCCAAACCGTTCTATGAATCTCTGAGTAGCTGATATTTCACACGAGGCGTCTGGACTGAGATGTTCATCCAGTATAAACCTTAGGCTCTTCTTCAAGGCTCTTCATGTTATGCCTTGAAGTAGGTGTGGTAGTGACTGAGAATGTGCGCTGCTGTCGGCCAGAGCAGGAGCTCCCGCCGAGAGGATGCGCAGCGTTGCTCACCCATCCCTTCCATCATGTTCCAAGAGAAATTTCCAAGGTACTAGGGGTGGTAGAGATACTGGAATTAGTGAAACAGGGCTAGCCTCCCTTCCTGGTCTCCCTTCCAAGCTTCATTCCCCTTCTCTGCAACCGGAGTCATATGTGCACATCAGGGGTGGGAGCGGTTAGACCTGATGACTTGTAAGACATAGAGCTTGTAAATATCTTTTAATATACATTTTTAAAGTCATTTTTGTGTTGCAAATTTTACATGGTATGTGGTTTGCCACACAACAAACAAACAAACAAACCCTTTTATTGTGATGTTATATATCTATATATATATATATAAAGAAGTTTGTTTTATTAAGAAGTAAATATATTATTGCAGTGTTTTGTGGCCTGTTTAAAGGCTTTTATTTAGTAGTGAATGTAAAATGTGGTTGGAAAGGTAAAGAAATATTTTGCCCATTGTATGAAGTGCAGCAGCCCTGCAAACACAGCTCTGGTGGCACGAGGTGGAGAGCAGGGACAGAGCAAATAACGCTCCTTTACTTTCTGTAACTTAGCTGAAGGGGTTTCATATTGAGTATGTTTTTGACAACTGAACCACTTTTAGACCACGTCCAGCTCAGTTAAGTGACCTCTAAATACACTTCTTTTTCCCCCTTGCCTCGAAATTGAGCAGCTGGTTTCTAGGTGCTCCTGCTCAGCTGGGCTGAGCTCTCCTTAACCTTGTCAACCTGTGAGCAAAAGCACTGTGAGGTTAACCATTAGGTTGGACTCTGCCCCTCCACACCTTTTCCTGGGAGACATTTATTGTCTGTCCTTGTGCTTCTGAAAGAACACCCAGACCTTAGCCCTGAGGTCCTTCCCCTTTACAGGGACAGAGGAGGTGATTTGGGCAACAGCCCAAGGGGGGAAGCTCCCAACAGGCTGTCCAGTGCTGCCTCCTCTAACTGGGGCCTCCAGCGGCTAAATGCTGCTGTGGGTCCATGGGCTCTCCACAAAAACCCCTGGGGTCAGGTAAAGTCAATCAGGTAGTTTGGGTCTCTGCCAGCCCCTTTCTATTCCTACACCATTGCCAACCCACAGAGCAGGGGATGTAGAGTGATGGCTCCCTTCCCACTCAATCCCGTCCACACTAGCAGGACAAGGTTCCTGGTGCTTGCAGAAGTTGCAGGGAGAGAAAGGAGACAATGAGGGCAAACCTTGAGGGGTCCCAGGCCATGGGTCGGTGCTGCCTGTGCTGGGGCAGAAGCAGGACCTGGGGACTCTGGCAGAACATAGGTAGGACATAGAGACGCAGGCAGCCAGATCACACTGAGCCTCCCACCAGTGCCTTTTACACTTGCTTCTAAACCATTTCATGTACACTACTACTGAGGTGAGTCTGGTAACTTGAAATGTGAACATCTTTAGGTTAAGAACAAACTATTCAAAGAAAGAAGAAAAAAAAAACAAAAGAAAAAAGAAAAAGGACCAAAAGAAAAAAAAAAGCAAAACAGAACTAGTGTGCCTTATTCTCAAAAGAGCTGTTATTTTAGGTGTTTTATTGTATCTCTTGTTCTCTCTACTGTCAGAAACCTCTTGAGTTTATTTAGTCCTTGCTCCATTTACGGTACATTTCTAGGATGTAGTGAATAAAGCATTCTTTAAAACTGGAGACTGTTACTTTATTCATAGAATCACAGAATCAGCCAGGTTGGAAGAGACCTCCAAGATCATCCAATCCAACCTAGCACCCAGCCCTATCCAGTCAACCAGACCATGGCACTAAGTGCCTCAGCCAGGCTTTTCTTGAAGACCCCCAGGGACGGTGCCTCCACCACCTCCCTGGGCAGCCCATTTCAATGCCAAATCACTCTCTCTGTGAAGAACTTCTTCCTAAT
Source organism: Pogoniulus pusillus (assembly GCF_015220805.1). Classification (NCBI taxonomy): domain Eukaryota; kingdom Metazoa; phylum Chordata; class Aves; order Piciformes; family Lybiidae; genus Pogoniulus; species Pogoniulus pusillus. Next base: position 34,210,978 of record NC_087272.1, on the reverse strand, counting down.
ATCCAGGTAACCTTATTGTGGCCTTTCAGAATCTTAAGGGAGCCTACAAGGCAGCTGGGAAGGGACTCTTTAGGCTGTCAGGTAGTGATAGGACTGGGGGGAATGGATACAAGCTAGAAATGGGTAGCTTCAGACTGGATGTTAGGAAGAAGTTCTTCACAATAAGGGTGGTGCAATCCTGGAACAGGTTACCCTGTGGGGTTGGGGTTTTGAATTAGGCTGGGTGTTGAGGTTTGTTTGGTTGGTTGGTTGGGTTTGGGGTGAGGGATTTTTGTTTGGGGTTTTTTTTTTGTTTGGTTTGGGGGTTTGGGTTGGTTGGGTTTGGTTTGGTTTTGGGGGTGGGGATAAAATCACCAGTTTTTGCTTGGCTTCCCTGTCTAAACATTGCAGGTTTGATTTGGAAGTCAGTGTCCCAGAAATCACTTCCACTGCCAGGTCAATCAGTCTTGCTCAAGTAATCAGCATGATGCTAAAAGCAGCTTTCAAGGAGATAGGAGATGTAGGATGTGATGGTTTGGGTGTTACCCCCACACACACACTTTGGAAATCACCTAGACTAGACTCAGCCAGCTCTGGAAATTGAATGAAGCTTATATTTACAGCTTAGCACAATGTACAAGCAGCTATTTACAGTCTATACAGTTATAGACAGAAATAGACAAGGTAAAAGGGAACACAGAAACACAACTCCCCTCCCAGAAACCTGAGTCCCCAGGAGGGGCTCCCAACCACCCTTCCACCTTCTCCCATCCTTCTACCTTACCCTAGACGTTGCCTTGTGCCCCAAAGAAGAAGGAGGGTCAGCCAGGGGGGTTAGGAAGCAAGTGGATTAACCAGAGAAATGGAAGGTGAGGTTAGAGAGAGAAATGCAGCCCAGAGCTCAGGCAGTGCCCACATGCTGAATGCCTTATCTGTGTTTATAGTCTTCTTCTTATACCTCTCAGCAAGCCTGTGAGGGAAGTAGACATCATCATTGTTGCTCTTTCACAGCCTGTGACCTAGTTCTTCTCACCCAAAACATTCTAGCTAGCTTCAAACTAGCACATAGGACTTCACCTGCCAGATAAATTGCCAAGTCCCACGAGAAGACCAATGTCTTCCCTGCAATTTGTTGCTGACACTAGAGGTCCACCTATGCTCACCTGGATGAGAAAGAAGCCACCAGCACACCCTTTACCTGCGTTTGGATGTGCCCTTCACAAAAGCAACTTTTCCTCCAAGCCAGGTGAAGAACTGTGCCCCACTGGAAAATATTTTTGGCTCTTTCCCTTGATCAAAGTTAAGCAAGATTAAAGTGAACCTACACAGTTGGTTTTTTTTTCCAAACAGATGCTTTCCAGGATTGTTTCTCTTACCTTCTAGACTGCTGGTCTCTGACTTCAGTTTTGTAAGATCTTAATTAATGATTAACCCATTGTAAGGTTGAAATGTGCAAGTCATTCTCAGGGTATTAACATAAATGCCAGAGAACTGCAATTGTGCTTTCAAGATGACCTTGCTGCCTTGGGAATGTCAGAAGCTCTGCCACGGCCTTGGGCACTGTGACAACTCAACACCTTGCCAAGTCAGTTCCATTCCCTTTCTGAATGTCTTGCTTGGTGATCTTGAAGAGCACATGTGTAGTTCCCTGGCTGGCATTGACCTAAATCACTAAAAACCAGCTTTGCCTTGCTTCAGGAAACACCACCCATTAACACAACCCTGATACAGCTACTAGATAAACAGATTAACAAGAAATTCAAGTGGATAAACACTACTCTGATATTGCAACATCTCACTGATATAAGCACTAGAGCTCACAGTATAGGCAAAAATGCACTTGTGATAGGTCTGGAAAGGTGTATGTGATACCTCCTCTGCTTCTCTGTGGTTGGTGTTACCTGCCTAACGTCCCTGGTCTGGCTGGGTCCTGGGCACCTACTGAGCTCTCTGCTCCCAGTATGCATATCAGGCACAAAACTGGTCCATCATGCTGACCTGTAAAATAAATAAACCCCAGCCCTACCTCATTAAGAAGAGAAACTACCTCTACCATGCATCTAGAGGCCAGCAGAGTCAGGTTTTAAGCTCCAGCATGTCAATTGCATGCTGAATCACACTTGATTGAGTTTCAGGGCCAAGTCCTGCCTGGCAACAGAACAATTGGAGGGTGGCTGCAGGGAGAAGCTGCACGTTGTGGAATTTTGAGTATCCAGGTTTGTAGCTCCCAGTCCTTTCTTCCTGAAACAAAGGCAGGCTGTGCAATGATGGTCCTTAAAGATCAGAAAGAGCAAGGAGACTGTGGAAAACTGTAGAAATTTAGTGCTGTGGAAGTACTTCCATATAAAGTGTTTCCTGTCAGGCTGATGAATTACATCCCTTCTTTTTTTCCTTCAGTCAGAAGACCAGGGCTGGACTTCACTGAGTTTCTAATCAAAGAAGACAGAAGCTCTGCCTCACTGTCCATACCTGCAGGTCTTGCATGTGGGAGGTGAGCAGTCAAGGACTTAGTCTTCACCACAAGACTTCGTGGGGAAAAATGTTTAGATTTGCTGAGGTTTGCCCCATGTGCACATTTTGCTGTATCTTCTCAATGTGATGAGGGATGTCTCCATCTAAACAGGCTGTACCAGCTCACACACTGCTCCAGGGTGGCCTCTGGGACTTCATCTCCATCCACCCAGGGAGGGCTTCCCACCACCACCTTTCACCAGGGCATTTGGAGAGGCAAGATCACAAACTTGGGTTATGGGGCTGTGCAACACTGCCACTGCTGAAAGCTTGGCAGAGCACTCAAGAAAGCTTTGGCAGACAAAAGGTTGGGGAGCACCAGCACCTTGTTGACAATCAGGTTACGAGGGACATAGGATCATAAGATGTTAGGGGGTGGAAGGGACCCAAAGAGATCATCAAGTCCAACCCTCCTGCCAGAGCAGGACAATACAATCTAGCACAGATCACAGAGGAACACATCCAGAGGGCCTTGAAAGTCTTCAGAGAAGGAGACTCCACAACCTCTCTGGGCAGCCTGTTCCAGTGCTCTGAGACCTTTACAGTAAAGAAGTTCTCCCTCGTGTCGAGGTGGAACCTCCTGTGCTGCAGCTTCCACCCATTGCTCCTTGTCCTGTCACAGGGAGCAAGTGAGCAGAGCCTGTCCCCCTCCTCCTGACCCCCAGCCCTCAGATATAAACGTTTATCAGATCCTCTCTCAGTCTTCTCCAGACTAAACAGCCCCAGGTCCCTCAGCCTCTCCTCCTCAGGCAGTGCTCCAGTCCCCTAACCATCCTCATAGCCCTCCGCTGGACCCTCTCCAGCAGATCCCTGCTCCTGTGCTTCTGCATGCAGCTGGTTTGTAGGACAACCATCACACTGAAGGAAGCCCTATTTTGTGATCTGCTTGCCAACAGTCAACAGCTTACTTTGAAGCAAGACATGGTTTGGGATTATCTTTATTCTTACCTGTTTCCAATCCCACACATGTCACTTCTGCCTGCCAGGTACACCTGGTGCCTGCCCTTGCGCATTTTTGCCCTGTCCTTGCAGTTTGCTGTTAGTCAGCTGCTGCTTGCAATCTGTGTGCTGGTGGGAAGTGGGAAGCCACAGGTAAACCAGATGATCTTCCTGAAGCACGAAAAGAACAACCAACCCTACAAACAGCCTACACAAACCACAGGAGTGACCTCAAGCTAAGCAGCAAAGAGAGCGAGAGACGCATTTAAGTCGGTCAGAGGCAAAACCAGCCCACACTCTGAGCAGCTCCTTTGGTCTACAGCTCTGAAGCAACAACTGCAATGAGCACCTTTCACTCCTGTAACAGGTCTGTAGGACACAGACCACTGTGTACTGCAGTCACTCAAAAGGGCATGCAACAGCAAGGGATTACTTACTAAATGTGCTCTGCGTGTGGCTGTACGTAGGGCATCCTTATTCTCTTGTCTTTGAGAGGGCCACGTGGATAGGCTCAGGATTGCCTCAAGGCCTGACTTTGCTCCAGACAGACAGATCCAGCCAGTAGTGAGCATAGAGACATAATCCTAGTCAGCAGTTGCCACACTGGTATCCAAGAATCATAGAATCATAGAATCAACCAGGTTGGAAGAGACCTCCAAGATCATCCAGGCCAACCTAGCACCCAGCCCTATCCAGTCAACTAGATCATGGCACCAAGTGCCTCATCCAGGCTTTGCTTGAACACCTCCAGGCACAGTGACTCCACCTGGGCAGCCCATTCCAATGCCAATCACTCTCTCTGACAACAACTTCCTCCTAACATCCAGCCTAGACCTCCCCTGGCACAACTTGGGACTGTGTCCCCTTGTTCTGTTGCTGGTTGCCTGGGAGAGGAGAGCAACCCCCACCTGGCTACAGCCTCCCTTCAGGTAGTTGTAGACAGCAATGAGGTCACCCCTGAGCCTCCTCTTCTCCAGACTGCACACCCCCAGCTCCCTCAGCCTCTCCTCATAGGGTTTGTGTTCCAGGCCCCTCACCAGCTTTGTTGCCCTTCTCTGGACACCTTCCAGCACCTCAACATCTCTCTTAAATTGAGGAGCCCAGGACTGGACACAGTACTCAAGGTGTGTCCTGACCAGTGCTGAGTACAGGGGCAGAATAACCTCCCTTGTCCTGCTGGCCACACTGCTCCTGATGTAGGCCAGGATGTCACTGGCTCTCTTGCCCACCTGGGCACACTGCTGGCTTATGTTCATGTTGGTACTTGTTGTGCAACCTGTTCTAGGTGAACCTGCTGTGGCAGGAGGGTTGGACTAGATGATCTCCAGAGTTCCTTTCCAACCCCACTATGCTTGCATTCTGTATTGTCCTGCAATGCTCTGAGCAGCAACACTGCCACTGCTGAGAGCTTGCCAGAGCAGACAAAAGGTTGGGGAGCACCAGCACCTTATTGACAATCAGGTTACGAGGGCCATATCCAAGCAAGAAAACATCCAACAGCCTTGTCCTTTAGCATCACCTGAGCAGTCCAGCCTTCTGCACACTGACCCTCCACTACCAGCAGCTGGGTACTTTCTTGCTACCACCCAAAGCGTCGCAACAAACTCCCAAAAGAAAGACTCTTTGCTCCTATATCCACAGGGTGGAATGCTGAGAGAGCTGTGACATGCTCCAAGCAGACATACCTCCTCCTGAGCTATCTTGGCAGTGCTGTTGGCCATCCCCTGCCCCCCATGGTGCTGTAGCAGGCCCAGCAGCTACACTCCAATCAGTAACATGGTTTTCTTCTGCTCACACATGAAATAGAAAAGGACTTCATCAGAGCACAGAGCTCAGGCTGGGTTCCACAGTAGGGTTGGGCTTCACCCATGCATAACTGCTTCAGTTGAAGCTTTCCTGGTATCAAAGACTTCAGCAGCCAAAAGCACTGCCACTGCCCAGAAGCAATGGACTTGACTCACCAGCTGCCAGGGTTAGCTCCAGGCAGAGCTTCTAAGTGGTGAGACACCAGGAGATGCTTCAAGGACAACTGACACAAGCTCCTGAGGAAAACAAAAAACTAAACCAAAGCCAAAACCAATCCAGCCTGGAAACCTGCTGTAATTGGTATAAAGCTGCTGTAGATGGCAGCTGGGAAGAAAAATCAAGTGCTGCTTGGCACTGTGCTAGTTCAGAGTCCCAAATTCCTTTATGTCCTTACTCAGGAGCCAAATTCCCAATGGCAGAGAGCTTTTCACTAGGTTCAGCCATCTCACATCTGCCTGAGCCCTTCACCCCCAAGTCCAAGGAGTGTGTAGATGCCCCAAACCCACAAGGAACTGCACTACAATTTGCATGAGATGCTCTGTGCTGCACAAGGGTCTCCTTCCAAGCTCTCCTAGCATTACTTGATTTCCTTCAAGGTGGCTATAGAATCATTGAATTGTTAAGGTGGGAGAGGCCTTTGAGATCATCATGGCCAACCATGTGCCTAGAAGTCACAATCCCACAACTGCAGCTAAACCACTACCAACAAACCACATCCATAAGAACCACATCCATAGGGACAGTGACATCACCACCTCCCTGGGCAGCCCATTCCAATGCTTGATAATCCTTTCTGTGAAGAAGATTGTTTTCCTAATACTCAACCTGATCCTCCCCTGACACAGCCTGTGTGCACTTGCAGCCCAGAGGGCTAACCAGAGCCTGGGCTGCATCAGGAGAATTGTGGCCAGCAGGGCCAGGGAGGTGATTCTCCCCCTCTACTCTGCTCTGCTGAGACCCCACCTGCAGTACTGCATCCAGTTCTGGAGCTCCCATTACAAGAGGACTGTGGAGATGCTGGAGTGTGTCCAAAGAAGGGCCACAAGGGTCATCAGAGGGCTGCAGCAGCTCTGCTGTGAGGACAGACTGAAAGAGTTGGGGCTGTGCAGTCTGCAGAAGAGGAGGCTCCCAGGTGACCTTCTTGTGGCCTTCCAGTACCTGAAGGGGGTCTACAAAAAATCTGGGGAGGGAGATTTTAGGCTGTCAGGTAGGGACAAGACTAGGGGCAATGGAGCAAAGCTGGAGGTGGGGAGATTCAAACTGGATGTGAGGAGGAAGGTCTTCAGCATGAGAGTGGTGAGAGGCTGGAATGGGTTGCCCAGGGAGGTGGTTGAGGCCCCATCCCTGGAGGTGCTTAAGGCCAGGCTGGATGAGGCTCCTCTGGCCAGCCTGCTCTAGGGTAAGGTGTCCTTGCCCATGGCAGGAGGGTTGGAACTAGATGGTCCCTGTGGTCCCTTCAACCCTGACTGATTCTATGGTTCTAACCTGAGCCAGTTTCCTCTTCTGGAATGGGCTGCCCAGGGAGGTGGTGGAGTCATTATCCCAGGAGGTGTTCAAGCAAAGCCTGGATGAGGCACTTAGTGCCATGGTCTGGTTGATTGGATAGGGCTGGGGGATAGGTTGGACTGGATGATCTTGGAGGTCTCTTCCAATCTGGTTGATTCTATGATTCTATGCTTCTCCTGTCACTTGTTGCACATGAGAAGAAACCAACCTCACTCCAACCTCCTCTGAGGTCATTGTAGAGGTCTCCCTTCAGCCTCCTCTTCTGAAGCCTAAACACCCTCAGTTCCCTCAGCCATCCCTCACAAGACCTGTGTTCCAGACCCTTCACCAGCCCAGCTTGTCTTCTTCAGCCACACTCCATCACCTAAGCCCCATCCCTGCAGCTTTTGAGAAACTCCAGTTAGAAGCACAGAAGCACAGAATGGTTTGGGTTGGAAGGGACCTTAAAGATCATCTAGTGCCAAACCCCATGCCATGGCCGTTCTACACCTTCCACTAGAATAGGCTGTTCAAGGCCCCATCCAACCTGACCTTGAACACCTCCAGGGAGGGGGCATCCTCAACCTCCCTGGGCAACCTGTGCCAGTGTCTCACCACCCTCTCTGTAAAGATTTCTTCCTAATATCCCATCTAAATCTACCTTCCTCAAGCTTCAACCCATTTTCTCTCATCCTATCGCTACAAGCCCTTGTAAAAGGCTATCTTCAGCTATTGCAATGCCACTTCTAAGGTCTCCCCAGAGCCTTCTCTTCTCCAGGCTGAACAGACCAAACTCAGTTGCCTTAAGCGCCTTCCTTTGACCTGTTGGCTTTTCCTACGAGTGCTTCTCAGGCTGCTCCTTTTGGAGTTGGGAATAGGAGGGCACCAAGGTCTTAAAGGATTAGATTTAAGAATAATAAATGGTGGTTTAAATGCTTTTTTAACTCCCCCACCCTGAAAAAGCAAACTTCCTTGTCTTTCTGTGGCGTCTTTGTGAGCGATAGGAGGGGAGGGAGAACATGGAAACCTACAGCACTTGGCACTGGGCACAACTCAAACGAGTTTTTCAGCATTTTACAACCAGCTCTGCCCATGTGACCTACATGGAAAGATAAACTCAGACATTTAATCCTTTTTTTCTCTCTCTTTTTTTTTTTTAAACACCCCCCCCCCCTTTTTTTTTTCACCACAAGGAAGTTAATTTTATGTGGTTGTGACCATTAAATGATTTGCCTACAAAAAAAGAATGGGGGGAGGGGGGAAATATAACAACAAAGTGGCTCAACAAGAAGAAATCTGGGACAGGGTAGGTGGTCATGATCAAATGCCCTTCCCTAGCTTGAAAGCTTTGCTGTTTCTCCATAGCTGTGGCATTTAGGCAGATGTCAACTCACAGAGCACGTGAAGATTTGCTATTGCAACTGGAGTATGAACAACTGCTTTCAAGAGCCAGCTGCTTTTGAAGCTAAAGCAACAGCAATCACCCACATGCAAGTCAGTAGGAAGTTAGATCACAGGCTCACAGCATATTAGGGGTTGGAAGGGACCCAAGGACATCATCGAGTCCTGGTTGATTTTAAGACCCTATGGCAGCAGCGTGCCCAGCTGGCCAGTGCCATCCTGGCTTGGATTAACAATGCTGTGGTCAGCAGGAGCAGGGAGGTGACTGTCCCCTTCCTGACTGGCCACATCTCGAGTACTGCCTTCAGTTTTGGGCACTACAGTACAAGAGAGATGTGGAGGTGCTGGAGTGGGTCCAGAGGAGGGCAACAAGGGTCTGGAGAGTAAATCTTATGAGGAGTGACTGAGGGAGCTGGGGATGGTTAGTTTGAGGAAGAGGAAGCTGAAGGGAGACCTCATTGCTGTCTACAGCTACCTGAAGGGACATTGTGGAGAGGCTGCTGCTGGGCTCTTCTCACAGGTAATTGGAGGCAGAACAAGGGGGAATGGCCTCAAGCTGAGACTGGGGAGGTTTAGATTGGCCATTAGGAAAAGGTTTTTCACAGAGAGAGTGGCCAGGAACTGGAATGAGCTGCCCAGGGAGGTGATGGAGTCACCAACCCTGGATGTGTTTAAGGGTCTTTTGGATGTGGTGCTTAGGGATATTGTTTAAGGTGAATCTTGTAGAGTAGGGTTCTAGGTTGGGCTTGGTGATCCTGAGGGGCTTTTCCAACCTGGATGTTTCTGTGTGTCAGGGTGTGATGGTCATTGCCACCCACCACTGATTGTCTCCTCCAGCACTGAGGGAGGCATGTCCCCAGGTTTCTGAGAACTCTGGATCTCTGCTTGTGGGCTTTTGTCCTGTTTGGCTGCACACCCACACACTAGCACATACCCTTCAGGGCAGCATTACCCTGACTATTTAAACAGCTTTCTGCTATGGTCTGCTCAGTCCATGGAATCACAGAATGTCAGGGGCTGGAAGTGACCTCAAAAGATCATCCAGTCTAACCCTCTGCCAGAGCAGGATCACCTACAGCAGATCACACAGGAACACATCCAGGCCAGTCTAGAATATCTCCAGAAAGGGAGACTCCATAACCCCCCTGGGCAGCCTGTTCCAGTGTTCTGTCACCCTCACAGGGAAGAAATTCCCATAAAATTTCCTATGCCTCAACTTCCACCCATTGCCCCTTGTCCTGTCACTGGCCCAAGCAAGACAACAGCTAAAGCTGGAAACTACCCATTCAAAGGTGCTGCTGCTATCCCCTGGGACATGCTAGCTGTGCATGTCTCAGGCTAAGCTAAGCAGGGTTTCCATCCATCTCTGGTGCAATGAGAGCATGGCATCCAGGCTTCCAAACTGGAGCTGCCTCATTTTTCACCAGCCCAGGGCAAGCCACCCACCCCAAGCACCTGCCACCATTCTTAGAGAACCACTGCTAGGTCCACCAGCCCCCACCAGCCAGGAGGTGTTTAACCAGGCTCAGTCTCCTGGTGCTGTCTGCCATGTCCCCACATGAACCAGTGAGCTGGCACAGGCAGGAAGCAGAGGGGAGAGCCCATGAAGCCCAAGGGAACTCCCCATGAGCAGCCCAGCATTTGCTCCCGTCTCAGCTTGCCTCCACCCACGGGCCGATGGTGAGGGCACGGTGGCAGCAGCACATTAAAAACACACAATGAGCAATGCCCTGGGCAGGTAAGCATGGCTGAGCAACACAAAAGCCCCACCTGTGGCACAGAAAACATCTCAGAGGCTCAATTGGGCAATGTCACCTCTTATGATTTCACTGTGACTCTTCCCATGAGGCTGCTGATGCTCGATCCAACTATTTCCTGGTACCAGCCACTTTTATTACCTGGCAGCTCTCCTGCTTCCTTTTATTCCTGTGAGTAGGTTTCTTCCTAAGATAGCTCCTGGGCCTAGCCCAGCCCAGCTCTGTTTCCCTCAGGTCTTGGGTCGTGGTCTTGTGATCCTCTAATGGCAGTGCTCCCACAGGCACCACAATCACCTCCTTACCTTGCAGGGGTTTTGACTCCAGCTCACTTGAGAAATGAGTTTCCATGTCTGCAAATGGGGAAAGCTTCAGGGAGAGCTGACCTGGCCATTGTGGTCCACAGAGGTGACACTGCCTTTGAATAAGGAATGGACAAAAAAATTCATGAAAACCAAAAGGGAAGTTTCCCATGGCATTGCTGCCCTCTGTGCCTGCTCTGACTGCTGTAGTGAGCTACTGCACCTGTGCAGAAGCAGTTTCTTCTCATCCTACTGCGACTACTCATCCTACTGTGACCACTTGTTGCCATCCCTGGAGGTGTTCAAGCAAAGCCTGGATGAGGCATTTAGTGCCATGGTCTAGTTGATTGGACAGGGCTGGGTGCTAGGTTGGGCTGGATGAGTTTGAAGGTCTCTTCCAACCTGGTTCATTTATCATTCTATGATTCTATTCTATGACCACAGAAAGCTCCTACCAAGAAGCATTTTAAACTTTGGCAGAACTCAGGAATATCCTGCAATGTCCTGTGTAAGATGAGTGATCACTTATCATCATCATAAATACCCAGAGCTCAAAGACTTTGGATACTTCAAGATAAGTCTTTCAGAAGATATAACTAAAACAATGCTGGCACTGCACACTGTGCTGGGGACAAAAAAAGAGAGAACATGAATTATAGAGTGCCAGGTTGGAGGGGACCCCTTAGCAGCACTATAGGCTGGGAACAGAGTGGCTGAGAGCAGCCAGGAAGAAAGGGGCCTGGGTGTACTGGAAGACAGTAACTGAACATGAGCCAAGCAGTGTGCCCAGGTGGCCAGGATAGCCAATGGCATCCTCGCCTGGATCAGGAACAGTGTGGCCAGTAGGACAAGGGAGGTTATTCTGCCACTGTACTCAACACTGCTCAGGCCACACCTTGAGTGCTGTGTCCAGTTCTGGGCCCCTCATTTCAAGAGAGATGTTGAGGTGCTGGAACATGTCCAGAGAAGGGCAACAAAGCTGGTGAGGGGCCTGGAGCACAAACCCTGTGAGGAGAGGCTGAGGGAGCTGGGGGTGTGCAGCCTGCGGAAGAGGAGGCTCGGGGCAGAGCTCATTGCTGTCTACAACTACCTAAAGGGAGGCTGTAGCCAGGTGGGGGTTGCTCTCCTCTCCCAGGCAACCAGCAATAGAACAAGGGGACACAGTCCCAAGTTGTGCCAGGGGAGGTCTAGGCTGGATGTTAGGAGGAAGTTGTTGTCAGAGAGAGTGATTGGCATTGGAATGGGCTGCCCAGGTGGAGTCACTGTGCCTGGAGGTGTTCAAGCAAAGCCTGGATGAGGCACTTAGTGCCATGATCTAGTTGACTGGCTAGGGCTGGGTGCTAGGTTGGGCTGGATGATCTTGGATATTGGAGGTCTCTTCCAACCTGGTTGATTTTATGGTTCTATGATCATCTGGTCCAACCTTTCTAGGTGATAATGTAGTTGAAATGAGATGACCCAGCATGTTGTCAAGCTGAGTCTTAAAACTGTCCAAGGGAAGGGAATCCACTACTTCCCTTGGCAGATGATTCCAATCTCTAACTGATCTCATGGTGAAAAAAATTATTCCACATCCTTCCCAAAACAAAAGATGAAAGCTACTCTTTTAATGAAACCAGAAGGGAGAAGAGAAGAAGTGAAGGTAGAATGGGAAAACCTGCAAGAGGTCAGCAAGGCAAACAAAGGGCAGCTTTATGCAAGCAGCTATTTCACTCCAGCAACAGGAGAGCTGGCTAAGGCACTGTTGCCTGGTGGGTTTAATACAGGAATTGTTTGTAATGATGGCTTTGTACCAAGAAGAGCAATCCAAAAGATGAGATTTAATAGTAGGTGAGGCTTGGAGGAATGGAGAAAGGACAACAGACAAGGAACAGGGCTTTCCTCAAAGAGCAAAGGACTGCTAAGTAAAATGGAGCTGATTCTCTACAATTTCTTTTTCCTCTTTGATCAAGTGAAACAAAAGCTTTTGATGGGTGTTATAGGATCTATTGATCCAAAAATGAGAGCCAGGTCCAAATGAGTTGAAGGGTAAAGAAAGATCACAGTTTCACAGTAAGAGAGCAACCAGTCACTGGCATAAGAAAGTGCTTTGCTTTCCTTTTCAGAAACACCAGTCTTAGCCTGGTGAAAGCTAGAAATAGATATGTTTAAATAGACATAGAAGGTCCAGTGTCAAGGATGAACTGGTACAGGAACTAGTAAATGATAAAGCTGGGCACACCATTACAAGATTTCCTGCCCAAAGAAGCTGTTCATAGGCATCCACTTGAGCTGCATCCCAAAGCAGTGCTTTGCATCCCTCGAAGCAGTGAGGGCCTGAGCAGCTGTAGCATCGACCCCCCACACTGCAGCCCCAACCCATTGATTCTGCTCCTGTGGGATGAGTCCTGCGAGTCTGAGCTGCCAACACCTCCCCATTTGGCAGGAAGACTTAACCTGGCAGCTTGCTGGAAGACAGCTTGCTTGTGGTCTGTTGCCAAAGTGACTGCTCAAGTGGAATGGATTTTTGACCGAATGTTCTCACTATAAGGACCCTCATGTGATGGTTGTTCTGCTCCAACATAGTGGGGTGTTCTCACTATAAGGACCCTCATGTGATGGTTGTTCTGCTCCAACATAGTGGGGTGTTCTCACTATAAGGACCCTCATGTGATGGTTGTTCTGCTCCCATAGTGGGGGTGGGGGGTGCTGGCTGGAAGCTAATTGGAATATGTCAATGAGGGAAATTGGATTATTGGCTGTGAAAATAAAATGATGTCAATATGATAAAAAATATGACAATGATGTCAGTAGGAAAAGGAAATTATGACAATAATGATGTCTACTTCACTCACAGGTTTTGCTTAGATGTATAAAAGCAAAGACACAAATAAGACAGTCTCTGCCTGGCTATTGTCATATTAAGTCTTCTGCCTGAACCTGCACATTTTCCAACTAATCATTCTGCTCCTAACACCCCTTGCTGACCTTTCCAGCTCACCCTGCATGTAAGACAGATTCTGAGACAAGGAAGAGGGTGGAAAGAAGGATGGAGGGTGGTTGGGAGCCCTTTCTGGGCACTCTGACTGCTGGGAGGGGTTTACTTTTTCTGTATTACTTTTACATCACTGTCTATAGTTGTAAACATCTGTAATATATTGTATCTATATGCTTGTGAGTTGTGCTAAGCTGTAAATACATAAAGCTTCATTCCTTAACTTCCAGCCAGCTGAGTTTAGCCTGGGTAAATCATAGAATCATAGGTTGGAAGAATCATAGCCAGATTGGAAGAGACCTCCCTTCAAGATCATCCAGTCCAACCTAGCACCCAGCCCTTTCCAATCAACTAGACCATGGCACTAAGTGTCTCATCCAGGCTTTGCTTGAACACCTCCAGGAACGGTGACTCCACCACCTCCCTGGGCAGCCCATTCCAATGCCAATCACTCTCTCTGCCAACAACTTCCTCCTAACATCCAGCCTAGATCTCCCCTGGCACAACTTGAGACTGTGTCCCCTTGTTCTGTTGCTGGTGGCCTGAGGGGGTGAGAGAAAGAACTATGCCTACTTTAAACTCCTTATATTCTAACTTTGCTCAACCCAAACTGCAAAGTAGCTTTGATTTACCTGAGTTGCTTGCTAGGATGAGAAATGCTGAGAGAGAAGATGGTGTTTCAAAGCAGCTCAAGATGAGTGGTGTTGAAGCAGCAGTGTGATCTATTTGCTTCCATAACATTTACAGCCTGGCAGAGAATTCATCAGTTCCCCAGAAAGATCTTTCTGTCTCTTTAGTAGCTGCACAGTCAGAACTTATGGGCAGCTGTGCTGAGTCTGATGGAGGCTCCATTTAGCCCAAGATTTAGTCTCCAGCAATGGCAGAAGTCAATGCCCAGGGAAGAAAAAGAACTCAGTAAGTTCATCTGCTGTGCCCAAACACTCCTCCAGGCACTTCCAGCTCAGGGGATTTCTGCACATGAACATTTTCTGCTTATGTAGTAACTGTCAGCAGACACCCCTGCTAAGTGTAATGCTTCAACATACATCTCTGTCCAGTGCAAGAATTACAGGGACCTGCTTGAATGAGTCCAGATAAGGGCCACAAGGATGATCAGGGGGCTGAAGCACCTCTCCTGTGAGGACAGGTTGAAAGAGCCTGGAGAAGAAAAGCTCTGGGAAGGCCTTACAACAGCTTGCCAGTACTGAAAGTAAGAAAGATGGAGGAGGACTCTTCAGCAGGGAGAATAGTGATAGGACAAGGGCCAACAGTTTTACACTGAAAAAGGGTAATTTAGATTAGATATTAGGAAGAAATTTGGCTGGATGCTAGGAAGAACTTCTTCACAGAGAGAGTGACTTCCCATTGGAATGGGCTGCCCAGGGAGGTGGTGGAGTCACTATCCCTGGAGGTGTTCAAGCAAAGCCTGGCTGAGGCACTTAGTGCCATGGTCTGGTTGATTGGACGGGGCTGGGTGCTAGGTTGGACTGGCTGATCTTGGAGGTCTCTTCCAACCTGGTTGATTCCATGATTCTTTACCATGAGGGTGAGACACTGGAACAGGTTGCTCAGATCAGCCCTATCCCTAGAAGCATTCAAAGCCATGTTGGATGGGACTTTGATCAATCTGGTCTAGTGGAAAGTGTCCCTCTCCGTTGTAAAGGAGGTTGGCACCAGATGACCTTTAAGGTCCATTCCAACCCAAAGCATTTGCTGATTCTACTCTCTCTCACACAAACCAGCCCAGAGGCAGCTGCAGCAGCCACCTTTCCTTTTCATTTTGCATAGGCACTTTGTACATTCCTCTTCCCTTGTCACACAGTTGCTTCCATTTAAACTACACTTGACTTTCCTGCACCTGAAACCTAGGAGGAGAACAATGTCTCTTTGTGGGGAAGATGGGAAGGAGCATGGTATTTGTTGCCATTGATTTTAAGGAAGGAGTCATGGCTGAAGGAGCTACTTTCCACAGGCAATTCAAGATGAGCACGTGGAGAAACAGCCACACTCTGCTCACAGGAGCAATTACAGCTTACAACATGCCCACTATTGCAGAAAGGCACTTGCATTGGTGGGTAGATGGCACCTGCAGTGGCAGGGGTTACCAGAGGGCACTCAGACCATGCTTGAACACTGTGCTGGTTAGAAATATAGCCTGGCAAGTGGCAGAAATGCAGCAGATGTAATGGACATGATGGTCACAGCACTGCTCTTGTGTCTATCCATGTGCACAAGGTGAAAGGAAGGCTGGCTTCAGCTGGGAAGCTCACCTATCCAGGATCAAGTGCCAAGAACATGATGCAAATTATTTCCAGGTTGGGAAATGGTGGAGCAGAGGATCTGTGAATTTGGGCTTTGGAAAAAATATGTGCAGTGAGGGAGTAAAAAAGAAGACAGCAGTGAGGGAGCAAAGGCCAACCAGGAGTGCCAGAGAGAAGGAGCACAGTGACCCCAGGTTTCTATGAGGACACTCTGGTGCCAACCATTCCTGGTGCCCTCAGACAAGAATAGGTTGGTTGGGGGCATTGGATCCCCTCTTTGTGGGCAGGTAAGGCTCTGAAAATCAAACCTGACCTTCACTTTCATGAGCAAGTTGTTTGCAGGGGTAGAGTGAACACTGGCTGGTGTAGCTCTAGGCACCACCACACCATTGTTTTACTCTCAGGCTTTGCTGCACTCTCATCAGTCTGCAGATGTTCCTTGCAAAGACCTAGAAGCTGGACATGAGCCAGCAATGTGCACTTGCAGCCCAGAAGGCAAATGGCATCCTAGGCTGCATCAAAAGAAGAGTGGCCAGCAGGTTGAAAGAGATCATTCTGCCACTTTGCTCTGGTAAGACTGCCTGGAGTATTGTGTCTGCCTGTGGGGCACTCAACAAAGGAAGGAGATGACCCTGGTGGATTGGGTCCAGAAGAGTGCTGTGGAAATGATCAGGGGGCTGGAACGCCTCTGCTATGAGGATAGGCTGAGGGAGCCTGGAGAAAAGAAGGCTCTGGAAAGACCTAACAGCCTTCCAGCACCTGAAGAGGGCTGCAGAAGGACTGTTTACAAAGTTCTGCAGTGACAGGACAAGGGGCAGTGGTTTGAAATCAGAGAAGAGCAGATTTAGATTTGATGTTAGGAGCAAGTTCTTTGCCATGAGGATGATGGAACACTGGAATGGGTTGCCCAGAGAGGTAGATGAGGTCCCAACCCTGGAGACATTTGCAGCCAGACTCAATAAGCCTCTGAGCAACCTGATCTAGTGGATGATGCTCCTGCTTACTGCAGAGGCTTTGGATTAGACAACCTTTGGGGATCCCTTCCAACTCAAACCAGTCTGTTATTCTCTGATACAGTGGTTTGTGTTGGAAGGGATCCTGTGGTCCTGTTCAGGGTGTATTAAGAAGAGTGTGTCCAACAGATCAAGGGAGGTTCTTCTCCCCCTCTACTCTGCCCTGGTGAGACCTCACCTTGAGTACTGCATTGAGTTTTGAGCTCCCCAGGTTAAGGAGGACAGGAATCTGCTAGAGAAGGTCCAGCAGAGAGCTACGAGGATGATGAGGGGACTGGAGCACTGCCTGAGGAGAAGAGACTGAGGGACCTGGGGCTGTTTAGTCTGGAGAAAAGAAGACTGAGAGGGGATTTAGTAAATGTTTACAAGTATCTGAGAGCTGGGGGGTGGGGAGGGGAGGCACAGGCTCTGCTCACTTGCTCCCTGGGATAGGACAAAGAGCAATGGCTGTAAGCTGCAGCACAGGAGGCTCCAGCTCAACACAAGGGGGAACTTCTTTACTGTAAGGGTCACAGAGCAGTGGAACAGGCTCCCCAGGGAGGTTGTGGAGTTTCCTTCTCTGGAGACTTTCAAGGTCTGTCTGGATGTGTTCCTGTGTGCTCTGTGTTAGATTGTATGGTCCTGTTCTGGCAGGGGGGTTGGACTCAATGATCTCTTTGGGTCCCTTCCAACCTCTCACATCCTGTGATCCTATGGCAGGAAGTTCCACCTGAACATGAAAAAAATCTTTCCACTGAGGGTGCCAGGGTACTGGAACAGGTTGCCCAGGGAGGTTGTGGAGTGTCTTTCTTTGGAGGCTTTCAAAACCCTCCTGGATGCATTCCTGTGTAGCCTGCCCTAGGTGAACTTGCTTTGGCAGGGGGGGTTGGACTAGATAATCTCCAGAGGTCCCCTCTAACCCCTGCCACTCTATGATTCTATGACCTGATTGCATCCCAGTGAAATTAGAGGTTCCTAACCAAAGAGATGCCATGCAAAAATTGGTTGGAAATTAACTACAAAGACAAAATAGTCTATGATGAAACCTCAGAAGAGTAATTAATTTAATCAGCAGCCTTCAACATTGCCTTTCATAACCTGAGATGCACCAAGAGGTTAAGCTCTAAGGGGCCAAGTTATCTTGGTGACCTTTACCAGCAGGGGAGGGAGGGGGAGAAATCACAAACTGCAATTAGTACCTTTGGAGGCTGAAAAAAAAAACCTACTCCAGATAGAAAACAGGTAATAAAACCCTCTGGCATTTAACTCCACGAGGCTGAAGCAAAAGCCAAGAGAGAAGCTCATAGTGACTGCAGCAGAAAAAAAAGCATTAGCATTGATTTCCTTAGAGGAGGAGCTCTGTGGAGTGCCACATTGCTGTTACAGACCAAGGTCCTAGAAGTGAACTCATTTCATGTGAGATCTGGAGTCGTTGGCTAGCATTTGAAGGAACTAGAGCAAACTGCAGGTGACTGCAGAGATGCCTGATAAGATCCTTTTTCCAGTCAGTTTGGTGGTGAACCTTGGAACCCCCAAGCTCAGCCCCAGAGTGAAACCCTTTTCTCCTAATAGCATGCAATTAGCTGAATTACTTGTTACAGATAAAGTTGCTCCTGGGACAGATCTTGCTTACAGTGAGACAGCATAATCCATAGGAGTGATCAAAAAGAAAAAGAGGGCAGGCTCAGGTACCAGCTAAAGAGCAATGCAACCCCAGCAAAGCTGGGTGTGCTTGGACACACCCTCCCCCTTCTCCCCCAAGCCCTTCCTGGGTTAAAGCAATTCTCTGTTACCTCTTCCCTGCAGATTTAATCCGTTTTAAAAGAAATCATTATCTCTGTAATACAAATTGCCTGTGTTTGTTTACCCAGCAGTAACACCTGGGTGCACCTGAGGGGTCAACACGTGAGAACTGCAGAGCTGCAGGTAAGCCCAACACACCTCTGGGACACCTCCCAAAGCAGTGGCTCTGCTCCTACAGCATAAAGTGCTCACAGGTGCCAGAAGTCTAGGTAGGATCCAGAGCTCAGGTACTCTAGCACTATGCTCTATTTCTAGAAGTGCCACCTCTGAACTTGCCAAGAAATTATTCTTTTGGGGAGAGAAAGAGAGAAAGAGAGAAAGAGAGAAAGAGAGAAAGAGAGAAAGAGAGAAAGAGAGAGAGAAAGAGAGAAAGAGAGAAAGAGAGAAAGAGAGAAAGAGAGAAAGAGAGAAAGAGAGAAAGAGAGAAAGAGAGAAAGAGAGAAAGAGAGAAAGAGAGAAAGAGAGAAAGAGAGAAAGAGAGAAAGAGAGAAAGAGAGAAAGAGAGAAAGAGAGAAAGAAAGAAAGAAAGAAAGAAAGAAAGAAAGAAAGAAAGAAAGAAAGAAAGAAAGAAAGAAAGAAAGAAAGAAGAGGAGGGAAGGAAGGAGGGAAGGAAGGAGGGAAGGAAGGAGGGAAGGAAGGAGGGAAGGAAGGAAGGAAGGAAGGAAGGAAGGAAGGAAGGAAGGAAGGAAGGAAGGAAGGGAAGGGAAGGGAAGGGAAGGGAAGGGAAGGGAAGGGAAGGGAAGGGAAGGGAAGGGAAGGGAAGGGAAGGGAAGGGAAGGGAAGGGAAGGGAAGGGAAGGGAAGGGAAGGGAAGGGAAGGGAAGGGAAGGGAAGGGAAGGGAAGGGAAGGGAAGGGAAGGGAAGGGAAGGGAAGGGAAGGGAAGGGAAGGGAAGGGAAGGGAAGGGAAGGGAAGGGAAGGGAAGGGAAGGGAAGGGAAGGGAAGGGAAGGGAAGGGAAGGGAAGGGAAGGGAAGGGAAGGGAAGGGAAGGGAAGGGAAGGGAAGGGAAGGGAAGGGAAGGGAAGGGAAGGGAAGGGAAGGGAAGGGAAGGGAAGGGAAGGGAAGGGAAGGGAAGGGAAGGGAAGGGAAGGGAAGGGAAGGGAAGGGAAGGGAAGGGAAGGGAAGGGAAGGGAAGGGAAGGGAAGGGAAGGGAAGGGAAGGGAAGGGAAGGGAAGGGAAGGGAAGGGAAGGGAAGGGAAGGGAAGGGAAGGGAAGGGAAGGGAAGGGAAGGGAAGGGAAGGGAAGGGAAGGGAAGGGAAGGGAAGGGAAGGGAAGGGAAGGGAAGGGAAGGGAAGGGAAGGGAAGGGAAGGGAAGGGAAGGGAAGGGAAGGGAAGGGAAGGGAAGGGAAGGGAAGGGAAGGGAAGGGAAGGGAAGGGAAGGGAAGGGAAGGGAAGGGAAGGGAAGGGAGAAGAGAAGAGAAGAGAAGAGAAGAGAAGAGAAGAGAAGAGAAGAGAAGAGAAGAGAAGAGAAGAGAAGAGAAGAGAAGAGAAGAGAAGAGAAGAGAAGAGAAGAGAAGAGAAGAGAAGAGAAGAGAAGAAGAGAAGAGGAGTTCATAAACCTACAGGGGAGGAGAAGGAAAAGAGAACTCACTCATGATACACATTGTCCAAGTTAAGCATCCCCACTAAACATGTCAGGTACCCAAAAAAAAAAGCCAAACCCAAACCTGGACAGAGGAAGTTTCAACTAAACCTGTGGAGGAATTTCTTTACTCTGAGTGTGGTGGAGCACTGGAGCAGGCTGCTCCATCTCTGGTGTCATTCAAGACCTGCCTAAGATGCTGCCCTGTGTAACCTGCTCCCAGTGAACCTGCTCTAACAAGGGGATTGGACTAGATCTCCAGAGGTCACTCCCATTCTGTGATTCATCCCTGTCTAGAGCAATCTGGTCATGCATCCTGCAAGAAAACCACAAGGTGCTTCCTTGCTGCTGGGCAAGCCACAACAGTAGGTCTCAGTCCCAGCAGGACCATGGCCTAGAGCTGTAATGACATTTCAGTGCCTCACTTTTAATATCCTAAAGCAAGTCTAAACCAACATGAATCTGCCCCTTCTCACTTTCTGGTCTGTGACAGAGCCTATGTGCAAAACCTGCAAGTTTTAGGTACCACCACATCCCTGCAAGGCTTCTTTTTAAATTGAGTTCACAACTTGTAAGCTTTCAGATGTCTTAGGCAAGAATTTCTGAAGGCAGTCATTATCCCATGTTTCCTTACAAAGGGAGGCTGAGGGAGCTGAGGCTCTTTAGCTTGGAGGAGACTGAGGGCTGACCTTGGTCACGTTTATAAAGAGTGCCAAGAGGCTGGAGCCAGGCTCTGCTCAGTGATGCCCAATGACAGGACAAGGGGCAATGGGGGGCAGTTAAGGCATAAGAAATTTCATGCAAACATGAGAAGGAATTTCTGCACTGTGAGAGTGACAGAGCACTGGGACAGGCTGCCCAGGGAGGGTGTGGAGTTTCCCTCTCTGGAGATACTCAAACCCCACCTGGATGCATTCCTGTGTGGTCTGGAATAGGTGATCCTGCTCTGCCAGGGGAGGTTGGACTGGATGAGCTTTTGATGTCTCTTTCAGCCTTTAAACTTCTGTGATTCTGTGTTTCCTCACTCTAAGCAGGGCTTGATGAATTTAATCCAATGCTAATTCAAACCTGATTAATAATTATCTTCTTGTTCTTGCTGAGGCTTAGGTTTTGAAGAAAAATGCATGCTGCAAAACAGGGATAGAATCATAGAATCAACCAGATTGGAAGAGACCTCCAAGATCAGCCAGTCCAACCTATCACCCAGCCCTATCCAATCAAGTAGACCATGGCACTAAGTGCCTCATCCAGGCTTTTCTTGAAGACCCCCAGGGACGGTGCCTCCACCACCTCCCTGGGCAGCCCATTCCAATGCCAATCACTCTCTCTGTGAAGAACTTCTTCCTAACATCCAGCCTATACCTACCCTGGCACAACTTGAGACTGTGTCCCCTTGTTCTATTGCTGGTTACCTGGGAGAAGAGGCCAACCCCCACCTGGCTACAATGCCCCTTCAGGATGTGACAACCACAGCTGCAGCAGGGTGGAAATGAACATGACTTACATTCTGCTGCTGCACAAAGAGGACGTCCTGCTCCCCAAGGTGACCAGATCATCACTCAAGCAAATACACACAGATCGATGACAAGAGCCTGGTGGTGTCTGCAGCCATTCTGCCTTCTCAGCAGTGTTGCCTCCTCCTCCTCTCTGTCATGTGCCTTGAGTTCAGAGAAGGGCTATGAAGCTGGTGAAGGGTCTGGAGAACAGGTCTGGTGAGGAGCAGCTGGGAAAACAGGGGTCGTTTAGTCTGGAGAAGAGGAGGCTGTGGGGAGCCCTTTTGACTCTACAGCTCCCTGAAAGGAGGTTGTAGCAAGGTGGGTGATGGTTTCTTCTCCCAGATAACAAGTGACAGGAGGAGGTTGCTCTCTTCTCTCAGGTGGCCAGCACCAGAACGAGAGGACACAGCCTCAGGCTGTGCCAGAGGAGATTTAGGCTGGAGGTGAGGAGAAAGTTCTTCCCTGAGTGAGTCATTGGACACTGGAATGGGCTGCCCGGGGAGGTGGTGGAGTCGCCGTCCCTGGGGCTGTTCAAGGCAGGACTGGACGTGGCACTTGGTGCCATGGTCTTGCCTTGAGCTCTGTGGTAAAGGGTTGGACTTGATGATCTGTGAGGTCTCTTCCAACCCTGATAATACTGTGAGACTGTGATCAAAAGAAACTTCTTAACTGAAAGTATTCTTGACCATGGGAACAGGCTCCCCAGGGAGATGGTTGAATCCCCATCCTTGAAGGTGTTTGAAAGCTGCAGATGGGGTGCTGGGGGACGTGGTTCAGCACCAGACTTGGTACAGTTAGATAACTGTTGGGCTTAAAGGTCTATTCCAGCTGAAACAATTCACAACTCTAGGTGCAAGTGCCTCTGGGATGGAGAGGGAAGGAAAAAGTCACCCACCTAGCTGGGCTCAGGAGGACTACCTCCAAGGAGGAGAAGCAGGTGCAATGGAAACAGAGTCCTGGGTGAAGGTTAGAGCATAAACAAGGACCAGACTTCAATTTATCTTCTATGGGTCACTTAAACTGGACCAGCATTGTCTTATTGCATCTGTTACCTCGTGAGATGCACAGCCTCCACACTCCAGGAGGCATCTAGAGGACTGCAAGCTGATAAGACCAGTGAGAGCTGAAGTTGACATTGGGACAAAAATCACTATGTCCAGGAGCAAGTGCAGGCTTGGACTGCAAGAGTGAAGCAGTCAGAACAGAGTTTCTTCTGCCATCTTCAGATGTGTGAGAGCCATCTGTGGAACTGCCTTTATTTTTCCGTGCTACTTAAAGATGATCAGAGACCTTAAAAGTTGACCCATCTCTGCTGACCTGGCTGAGGGGTTAAGTTCCTCCTGCTGTAGCACACAGGCATTTTCTCTTGGTCTCAGCAATGTACCAGACCATCCTGACTGGTGGTAGGACCAGTAGCCAACTGCTCACCAAGTCTTCCGTCTCCATCACTTAGGACTAACAGACTACCTCAAATCAGTTATGTTCATAAGACCATTAGCCACTGGGCCACAGTGTAAAAGCAAAGTGTGGTTTGTCCTGCAGCCGTGAACGGCCTCCCTGAGCAACAGCCTGGAGCTGCCTCCAAGGGCTGCCTTGAAGCACCTCAGCAATGAACAGCACTCGTATGACCCCTAGAGGTCTCAAGAACTAGGCGAGCAGAAGCGGTTCCAGGCTGCTGACTTTCACAGCAGGAACACCCAGCTCCTGGGCTCCTATTCACACCACCCTTCACCCTCCCTACCCCAGAAAGGATCCACCACTGCCTCGCAGCCCCAGGGCAGCAGCTGCATTGGACTTGCTGGCAAGTCCACCCCTGGGCACAGGCTGTGAAATGGAAGTAGAAGAAGCAGCCCTACTGAACTAACTCACATGCGCTGACCAGGGAGACTCTCCATCATTTTGCATCTTTCACCTCATTTTTGGTTAGTTTTCTGCCCCCTCCCTTTTGCTTTCCCCTCGTTTTAAAAAGCTGTGTAAGCATTGTTTTGTGTCTGCTGCCTTACTCAGGCCAGCTTTGGCCCTGTGGAGGTTGCATCACCACTTTCCTCACATGGACTACACATTCCAGCCAAATGCTTTATCTTTGAAAGGTTTATCTGACCTCTGGAGGCTGCTCCAGATGACATTCCCCCTGATTTAACTTTCTACTGATAGTCCTTATTTGTCAGAGTGAGGCACTAAGGAAAGACACTCCTGCAACTTAAATACAGTGAGCAGCTTGGTGGCATGCAGCTAGAGCTAAAAATACAGCAAGGGTTGTCTGACACCGCAATGGGCTCCCCAGTCCTGCTGCTCTCACTGCTCCTGATCCAGGCCAGGATGCTGCTGCCTGTCTTGGCCACCTGTTCACATGCTGGCTCATCTTCAGCTGGCTGTCAACCAACAGCCTCAGGTCTTTCTCTGCTGGGCAGCTTTCCAGCCACTCTGCCCCAAGCGTGTAGCATTGCTTGGGGTTGTTGTGACCCAAGTGCAGGAAACTTCTGGCAGGGTCAGAGATCAAAGCTTTGATAAGCAGAGGATGAAATGTGTGGACAGTTTATGATGTAACATCTGGATTACTGAAAGTTGGGGAAGGATGCTATTTCAAGGCATCATTTGCTGCCCAGGACCACCCTTTTGGGTTTAGCCTGGATTTCCAGACTGAAATTTCCACAAAGGGAAAGAGATTCCCTGGGCTAGGAGGCATCTCCTACACCCCTGGAAACTCAACACACCAATATTCCATCATGCTTCCTTTACAATAAGTCATCAAAAAAAAGTTGGACTGGATGATCTTGGAGGTCTCTTCCAACCTGGTTGATTCTATGATTCTATGATCTTGCTTGTGGAAGAGAGCACAGTGGAGGCATCACAAGAGGCAGCTTATTTTTCTCCTCATTTCAATGCTGCAATGACTCAAGACAAGAGGGGACAGATGATCCCTCTGCCAAGAGATGGTGCATCAGAATAAACTGTCAGCTCATTCCTCAAAGGCCTCTGCAACACATAGATCTCAAACAGTATTTTTACAGCATCATTATCCTCCTTGGTAAATACAAACCCACCCTGCTGCCTTCATATTAAGCCTGCAGAGTTACTCAGGCAAGTGCATAAATAGTTCTTTTTCTGTTACTGTGTAGTCATCCATCATCTCTGGGCTTAATCTTCCCCAAAGATTACTGGATCTAAGCATGAGACAGGCAAAGGAAAGAGACCAGGACAGGTAGAATTAGATTTAACATGCCTGTCTCCCCTCAGCACTGGAGTTGTCACATTCAGTTGTGACTGCTAACACTCTTAGCTGGTTTAGGGCAGGGCTTTTTTCTTATTGATATAGCTAAGTACAGATATATACAAACTGAACAGAAGACTTTGGAGGGACACTTAAACTACAGCCCCTACAGCTTAGTTAGAAACTCCCTAGCTAGCTTTAAACCACCTACAGGACAGACCCTGAGTCAGCCTTGTCACCAAAAGCATGACCATGGAGCAGGACATTGTCTTTTTACCCTAGAAAATGATCAAGCCCAAAGATGTGAATCTGATGGTCCTAGCATGAGGCTTCACAATAACAATCCAGGTGCCAACTTCTACCTGCTCCCATCAGCTGCTGCTCACATTCTTGATTGGATCTGCTTCTAAAACCAGAAAACTCTTTGTTACAACAGCAAGATGGAGAGGTACCATATGTAGATAAAGGAAGATAAATAGCTGAGAATGCCTCTGATCCAAAGGAAAGGATGAGAGGGAGAGAGGAGCAAAGGTAATAGTTACTGAATTCAAAAGGCTAGGAACAGTTTTCAATTCATTTTTTGGTAAGGACAAGGACTCCAGTACTATCACATCTTCACATAAAACATGCTAGGGAAGGGCAAAGCATGAGTTCAGCAGTGGCATCCATGCATACAGCACACTGAGGAGCACCCAGCATAGAACCATAGAATCAAGCAGGTTGGAAGAGACCTCCAAGATCATCCAGTCCAACCTAGCACTCAGCCCTAGCCAATCAACTAGACCATGGCACTAAGTGCCTCAGCCAGGCTTTGCTTGAACACCTCCAGGCACAGCGACTCCACCACCTCCCTGGGCAGCCCATTCCAATGCCAATCACTCTCTCTGCCAACAACTTCCTCCTAACATCCAGCCTAGACCTCCCCTGCCACAACTTCGCACTGTGTCCCCTTCTTCTGTTGCTGCTTGCCTGGCAGAAGAGACCAACCCCCACCTGGCTACAGCCTCCCTTCAGGTAGTTGTAGACAGCAATGAGGTCACCTCTGAGCCTCCTCTTCTGCAGGCTGCACACCCCCAGCTCCCTCAGCCTCTCCTCATAGGGTTTGTGTTCCAGGCCTCTCATCAGCTTTGTCACCCTTCTCTGGACACATTCCAGTATCTCAACATCTCTCTTAAATTGAGGAGCCCAGAACTGGACACAGGACTCAAGGTGTGGCCTGACAAAAAAGATCCATGTACAGCTGCAAGCTTTCCCTTACCTGTGAGAAGCCCACAGCTGTGTGCACACATGCTGCAGTTTGCTGTGAACAGCATGGCAGGGGCACAAGCTCAATTGCTACAAAAGCTACTAAGTCAGGCTAAAGATCTGTCTAGAACTGGGTCTGCAGTGGATACTACCAACGGGATGAACAGCACAGAGTCATGAAGTCAGTCCAGAGGAGGGTCATGAAGATGCTCAGAGGGCTGGAGCAGCTCTGTTGTGAGGACAGGCTATGAGAGTTGGGGCTCTTCAGCCTGGAGAAGAGAAGGCTTAGAGGAAACCTTGTAGGAGCCTGCCAGTATCTGAAGGGTGCCTATGGGAGGGCTGGGGAGGGACTATTTACAAGGTCTTGTAATGACAGGACAAGGAGGAATGGGTTTAAACTGGCAGAAGGGAGATTTAAACTGGATCTTAGGAAATTCTTTCCAGTGAGGGTGGTGAGACACTGGCACAGGTTGCCCAGGGAGGTTGTGGATGCTCCCTCCCTGGAGGTGTCCAAGGCCAGGTGGATGAGGCTTTGAGCGACCTGTTCTAGTGGGAGGTGTCCCTGCCTGTGGTGAGGGGTTTGAACTAGATGATCTTTCAGGTCCCTTCCAACCCAAACCATTCCATGATTGTATGATTCTGTGAGTCACTAAAACACTGCTTCACCTTCCAGCATTTCATGGCTGGATTAAGCAGTATGCCAATGGATTTTTATGTCATGTTTTTTCCTAGCTCTTTAAATCCATGTGATCCTTTCAGCATCCTGAAATCCTGCTGCAAGCAATTCCTTAGCCTTCTCACCAATTGAGACACCTCCACTGAAATACACTGGGTGTAGTTGATGTACCCATTTCCTACACTGAAGAGACTCTCTTTATGCCACCCATAAGCCTTGACCAAACTCTTGGCCATCAGTTTTCCATTCTGAAGACTTGCATCCTGCATATTTCACCCTTATCTTTAAACACTTCCATCCCCAGGCTTTTGGGGCAGGTTTTATTTTCCCCCACAACAGAGAAGAAATCCATGTACTCAAACAAGCAGTGCAAGTGCCAAACTCTGAATTCCACAGCAAATGGGTGGAACCACTTTTCTGCACTGTGAAAATGAACTGCTTGTCTTCTAAAGGAGCTATTCAAATTTACCCTGGTTGACTGGGAACTGATAATGCACAGGGAACACACTTGAGACTTTTTCCACGTACTGAGTTTATTCTTGGCTAGCCACCCAGTTTAACTTTACATTAGAACCTGGACTTTAAGGCTTGCATTATGCATGAGAACCCAGGTAAGCTTACAGCATTAATTATTCCACACAAAAGAAAACCTGTCATTAGCAACTGAATGTACAATTTACATCATCAACATCATAATTCTCTTTCTTCCAATAAATTTGGGCAGAGCAGCTGCATCACTTTGCCATTTTCACTCCATGTTCTTAAGCTGCAGCTTCACAGGTATGGTCCTATTGACTGCAACAATTGTGAGTCTTATCACATGAACTTTTGACTGGAATCCATTATGGTGTCATTCTGCCTCTCCCACTGCATCTAGAATATCATGGTTTCAAAGTTCAGGGTGCTTTGTAAAAGCAATTTATCTGCCACCAGCATGCCTGGGGTACTAGCCTCTCACTTTACTACCTGAGACATCTTCCAGAGCTCTATCAGGCTGAGGGGGTTAACAGAAACTAACACAGAGAAGGGTGCTTTTCTGCTAAGTAATCCACAGAGCAACTGTAACCAGATTAAAATGTAAGTATTGAATGGGATGCAAGAGTGGGGTGAACATTGCTGAAGGTCAATAAAATGAGCAGAGACAAAAGTCACAGCCTCCTATTTCAGCAGTCTCAAGTAGCATTTCAAAGTTATCTTATACAAGTGCACAGGTTAATGAGACATCCAGGAAGGACAGGAGAAGCCTTTCCTAATTGTCAGGCTCAAGACAAAGAGAAGGGAAAAGAAGCCCTCTGACCTGGTGAGGAAAAAGTCCTGGGAATCTGACTTACTGGAGACATGAGTAACCAGCAATAGAACAAGGGGACACAGTCTCAAGTTGTGCCAGGGTAGGTATAGGCTGGATATTAGGAAGAAGTTCTTCACAGAGAGAGTGATTGGCATTGGAATGGGCTGCCCAGGGAGGTGGTGGAGGCACCGTCCCTGGGGGTCTTCAAGCAAAGCCTGGATGAGGCACTTAGTGCCATGGTCTGGTTGATTGGTTAGGGCTGGGTGCTAGGTTGGACTGGATGATCTTGGAGGTCTCTTCCAACCTGGTTGATTCTATGATTCTATGATGACAAGGGTGTAAAGTCAGCAGCAGCAAAAGGTTTAAAAGTTGAGCATGGTAACCACCACATTTAGTCAGCTCAGTGGTATGTGAACAGCAGACAGAGCCCACGGAGTGAGAGAGACAGTGGTCAGAAACAGCCATAACTAAGAGTAAGGTAGGAAGATACAGTAAAGAGAGGAAAAACAAGGCAATGACATGAAGGGACAGCAATGACACGAAGGGATGACTTCCAGGAACTGTCACCACATCACAAATATGCATTGAAGTACTCACTTTTTTTCCTGAGGGAAGGAAAAGGCTGGGCAAGTTAGAGGGTGAAGAGATAGAGCCCTGCGAGCACAGCGCTGGCTGCCAGGCTGGCTGCGCTGCCAGTGCAACGCTGCACTACATTCAGCCTGAAGCCATGGCCACCTCCCATCAAGATGGAGCACAGAGTGCTTACCCACGGCCTCAGCAGGGATGCATTCTCATACTAGGAGTGCTGCATCCAGATCTGGAGCCCCCATTACAAGAGGGATGTGGAGATGCTGGAGTGTGTCCAGGGAAGGGCCATGAGGATGCTGAGAGGGCTGCAGCAGCTCTGCTGTGAGCACAGACTGAAAGAGTTGGGGCTGTGCAGTCTGGAGAAGAGGAGGCTCCCAGGTGACCTTCTTATGGCCTTCCAGGATCTGAAGGGGACCTACAAAACAGCTGGGGAGGGACTTTTCAGGCTCTCAGGGAGTGACAGGACCAGGGGAAATGGAGCAAAGCTGGAGGTGAGGAGAGTCAGCCTGGTCGTGATGAGGAAGTTTTCACCATGAGAGTGGTGAGAGGCTGGAATGGGTTGCCCAGAGGTTGAGGCCCCATGGAGGTGTTTAAGGCCAGGCTGGCTGAGGCTGTGGCCAGCCCAACCTAGGGTAAGGTGTCCCTGGGCATGGCAGGGGGATTGGAACTAGATGATCCTTGTGGTCCCTTCCAACCCTGACTGATTCTGTGATTCTAAAAGGCAATGATGGGCACCTGGAAAACCCTCAGTCTCAAGCAATATCTCACCACACTGTCACAGCCTACAGAATCCATTGGTTTATTGTTACAGAACTCAAGATAAAAGATCTCCAAAGCGCTCCTGCCCCACAGCTCCACCAAAAGAAGCTAACCCAGCATAGCCAGATCCACAAAATGCCTGTGTCCATCTCAGTTAAGCTGCTTTCCCAATGACCAACAGGCTCATAAAAAACACCATGACAAAGAAAACCCACATGAAAAACCTGTCCATCACTTTGGCCACTTTCTTCCACTCGACTCCTTTGGCCCGGTTTGCTTTGTGGTCTCGTACACAGTTAGCAATATACTCAATGTTTTTCATCAGCATTTTGTAACAGGAACAGCAATTAACAGCCTCCCTAACCTTTTCACCATCACTCCCATAGCTTTTATTCACATTGCCATTGAGCTTCTCCTTGAGGTCACTGTCATCACTCCTATTGGAGAGATGACTCCTTACCTCTTTGTGCCTCCTCTGACACCCATCTTCCCCCTCTAACTTACTTTCTTCTTCCTTCTCTTTTTTTGGGCTTGTGCAGTTTTCACCCACATCATAAACAAAAAAGATTTTGGACATGTAGTCCAAAATCAGCACCCTGGCCCAATGTGGAACAGGCTTTGCTTCTGAGCCACAGTGATGGAGATTCATGATGATGATGGTCAGCGCAGTGGAAGCTGTGATCATGGTCATAGTTGCTATGTAGTACTTTCCTGGAACACAAAATAAAAACACATCGAAGTCACTACCCTAATCACACACAGAGCAGGGCAAAGGTTGGAGGGGACCTCTGAGGATCACCTAGTCCAACCCCACTGCTAGAGCAGGGTCACCCAGAGTAAAACAACTGAATGCAGAAATGACAATGTGACAGGGAGGTGGTGGAGCCACTGCCCCTAGAGGTGTTCAAGAGACATGTGGGCATGGCACTACTTGGCCCTGGTGAAGCCTCATCTGGACTTCTGTGTCTAGTTCTGGGCTGCCCAGTTCAAGGACGGGGAGCTGCTTGAGAAAGTCCAGCACAGAGCCACAAAAATGATGAAGGAAGTTGAACATCTTTCTTATGAGAAGAGCCTGAGGAAGTTGGGGCTGGTTAGCTTGGAGAGGAGGAGACAACTAAGGGATGACCTCATTGACGTTTATCAATATTTAAGAGATGAGTGGCAGGAGGATGGAGCCAGGCTCTGCTGGGTGATGCCCAGGGACAGGACAAGGGGCAGTGGGTGGAAACTGAGGCATAGGAGGTTCCATGTGAACCTGAGGAAGATGTTTTTCCCTGTGAGGGTGACACAGCACTGGAACAGGCTGCCCAGGGAGGTTGTGGAGTCTTCCTCTCTGGAGATATTCAAGAACTGTCTGGGTGTGTTCCAGTGTGATCTGCTCTAGGAGATCCTGCTCTGGCAGAGGGGCTGGACCAGATGATCTTTTGAGGTCACTTCCAGCCCTGACATTCTGTGATTCTATGGTTTAATGGCCAACATGGTATTAGATTGATGTTTGGACTCAATGAACGTAGAGGTCTTTTCCAACCAAAGCAATTCTGCAAGGCTATGACAATGTAGTGCTAAACACAAATGCAAATGAAATAAACCTTTAATCACCCTGATTCTCTGTGCTTAGATCACACTTAAGTTACTGTTTAAAAACAAAGATTAAAGCCATTAAAGTAAAACCTCCTACTGGTGTGCCTTTATCAGATGAGTGAGCACTGTATGAGCATGGCAAAGGTTTGTGAGTCACAGCCTCTGCTTCTTGAAACACACCCATTCAGAAAGCAGTTGTAAACTGTTTATCAAGAGCCTTACTCTTTCCCTGGGGTCTGCAGAACCCCCACGTTGATGGTTTCACGTGGCTCATAGCTTCCTGATGTATTAACACAAGGGATGATACCATTTTATTGGAGCTATTGACCCATCCCCACATTAGCAGCTGGGTGCCTTTGAGTTCACACAGGCCAGCAAACTTGTAGACCTCACCTGGGGTCCACAACTGTTGTCTGGATGTTCTTCAGACTGCACAGATTTTAGTCCAAAGCTCCTTCTGGCCAAGAGGAGGCAACAAGTACAGTGAATACAAGCCCTGCCCCTCAGTCACTGTGTTTCACAACCTACATACAGCTGACCAGCCAACCTCCTGTGGCTTCTGCCTGCACAAAGAAGCAGCTCCCAGCCCTGCTCTGCAGCCTCTGTGGGAAGAGCAAAGGCTGGCATCAAAGACATTGGATGTGCCTCATGCAAGTGTGATGTGACCCCAAGTTTTAAAGGGATTGAAAAATGTGGTGAGGGAATAAAGAAAGCAGAATGAAGTTAGGTCCTAGCTCTTCAACTTCAGACAGCATGATAGGAAGGTAGAAAAAGTCTCCAATATATCAAACCCATCTCCTAGGAGGGAATAGTTGCTGCTGGTGTGGGGAATGCATTCCCCAGCCCTATTAATTGGCCACATCATTCTTTAGATACACAGTAATGATGAGAATAAAAACGAGATCTGAGTTATCTTAAGGAAGCTGGAAGTCAATGTTGAGGCAACTCTGTTAGTTGTTCTCCAGAAGTCCCACCAGAGCAGCTGGGCAGCCTCACAGCCCAGGGTGGCAGATCAGCCAGTGGCAGGAGGAGGGCACAGATCAGATGGGAGGTTGCTGAACATCAGCCTTTTCACCACACATCAGCTCTCCTGAACTCTCAGACATAAATGTAAGGGATTGCCAATGTAACAACTGACAGATATTAAAACATAGGTTCATTTCAGCTGGAAAAGACCTTTAGGATCATGGAGCCAACCCTGAGCAACCCAGCCAGGCCATCCAACCATCTGGAGCTTTCAGAAACATATCTTGAAACAGAGTGACTTTGTGCTTGCAGCTCCTGCTTACCCTTCACATGCTGGTCCTAAATTTGCTTTCCATTACTACCTTTATTACCAGACATGATAAAATAATCCTAACTCATAGAATCATAGAACTGTTGAGACCATCAAGACCAGCCACTCATCTAGTGCTCACAATCCTGCCACTGCTGCTAAGCTACTGTCACTAAACTATGGCCCTAAGCACCACATCCATGTGTCTTTTAAATGCCTCCAGGGATCAGTGACATGGACAGTGTCACTGAGGTGCACTCTCAGCAAATTTGCCAACAACACCAAGATGTGAGGTGCAGCAGACACACTGGAGGGAAGGGCTCCATGCAGAGGGACCTTGACAGGCTGGAGAGATGGGCCCAAGCCAGCCTCATGAAGTCCAACAAGACCAAGTGCAAGGTCCTGCATCTGGGTTCAGGGAATCCCAAGTACTAATACAGGCTGGGAAGGGACTGGCTGGAGAGCAGCCTTGAGGAGAGAGACTTGGGGGTGCTGGTGGATAAAAAGCCCAATATGAGCCAGCAGTTTGCTCTTACAGCTCAGAGAGCCAAGCAGATCCTGGGCTGCATCAAGAGAAGTGCAGCCAGCAGGGCAAGAAAAATGATTGTTCCCCTCTACTCTGCTCTGGTGAGACCCCACCTGGAGTAATGTATCCTGGAGCCACCATTACAAGAGGGATATGGATGTGCTTGAAGGTGTCCAGAGAAAGGCTACAACAGAGGGCTGCAGCTCCTCTGCTATGAGAAGACTGAGGGAGTTTGGGCTGTTCACTTTGGAGAGGAGAAGGCTCCAAGGTGACTTTATATTGTGGCCTTTCAGTATCTTAAGGAGGCCCACAAGAAAGCTGGGAAGGGACTTTTTAGGCTGTCAGGTTGTGATAGGACTGGGGGGAATGGAACAAAGCTAGAAATGGGTAGATTCAGAGTGGATGTTAGGAAGAAGCTCTTCATCATGAAGGTAGTGAGACCCTGGAACAGGTTGCCCAGGGAGGTGGTGGAGTTGCCATTCCAATGCCAGTCACTCTCTCTGCCAACAACTTCCTCCTAACATCCAGCCTAGACCTCCCCTGGCACAGCTTGAGGCTGTGTCCCCTTCTTCTGTTGCTGGTTGCCTGGGAGAAGAGACCAACCCCACCTGGCTACAGCCTCCCTTCAGGTAGTTGTAGACAGTCACTTCTGAGCCTCCTCTTCTGCAGGCTGCACACCCCCAGCTCCCTCAGCCTCTCCTCACAGGGCTGTGCTCCAGGACCCTCGCCAGCTTTGTTGCCCTTCTCTGGACACATTTCAGCACTTCAACATCTCTCTTGAATTGAGGAGCCCAGAACTGGACACAGCACTCAAGGTGTGGCCTGACCAGTGCTGAGCACAGGGGCAGAATAACCTCCCTTGTCCTGCTGGCCACACTGTTCCTGATGCAGGCCAGGATGCCATTGGCTCTCTTGGCTACCTGGGCACACTGCTGCCTCATCTTCATCTACTATCTACCAGTACCCCCAGGTCCCTTTCCTCCTGGCTGCTTTCCAGCCACT
Organism: Pogoniulus pusillus; assembly: GCF_015220805.1. Lineage (NCBI taxonomy): Eukaryota > Metazoa > Chordata > Aves > Piciformes > Lybiidae > Pogoniulus > Pogoniulus pusillus. The sequence continues at coordinate 34,177,543 of NC_087272.1, read as the reverse complement.
CACTCCCCAGCCTGTAGCACTGCCTGGGGTTGTTGTGGCCAAAGTGCAGAACCCTGCACTTGGCCTTGTTCAGTGTCATCCCATTGGCCTCTGCCCACCCACTTAAAGACAAAGCATGCAAAGCTCACCTATTAAAGGTATGTTTTCAGAGGGAGGCATGATCTCTGCAACCATCAGCTGGAACACAGTCAGAGCAAGAAGAACTGTAACACCTAGAGACACTTTTTCTCCAGAGTCTGCAGGGAGGTAGAATCCCAGTGGGGCCAGGAAAGAGATCAAAATGCAAGGAAGCAACAGATTAAATATGTAGAACGAAGACTTCCTTTTCAAAATCAGAGTGAAGGTCACATCTGGGTAAGGCTCAGAGCAGCAGCCATAAGTGATGACATTCTTAACTGCTGGCATCCCGTGAATCTCCCACTCCACATCTTCTATGAAGTCAGAGAGGTCACCACTATCAAGAGAATTGATAATGTCTACCTGATTGCCATTATAGGTCCAGGAGCCAAATGTAAGGTTGCACTGCTGGCTATCAAAAGGGAAATAAGACACATCCACTACGCACGAGCTCTTTGTGATAGCAGGTGCATCCCAAGTGATTTTCCCATCATATCTCAACACAACATTAGTATTCACTGGTTCTGAGAAGTCATCATCAGCCCTAAAAGACAGCAAAGGGACAGTTAGAACTGCCAGGCGACAACCTAGAGTGCAGGCCAGGGAGGAAGGAGCAGGGGGGGGAAGACCTCTCACTTCACACCTTTAAAAGCATGCTTCTGAAATCATATTTGTGTGCACACTGGAGAGAGAAAATCAGAGGAGCTTTGCTGTGTAGCATAATCAAGTGCCAAATCCTGTACACAGCTTTACTCCAAGTTATTTGGGTGATCAACAACAAGTGTTGAAACAACAACCATAACCCTAGCTAAGGGAAGGTGATGGAAGTTCAGACTGCATGGCTCATTTCTTCCTTCAGGACCCTCCCTCCCCTCAAACTAACACTTCAAGCTGATGTTTCTCCAGCCATACTCACTTGTTATACAGGACAATATCTGGTCTCCAAACCAAATTGCTTGGAATCCTGATAGAGTCCAACCCATCATATTTATCTCTGTCCCATTTGAGATAGGCGTCGTACCAGCTCTGCCGAATCCACAAGTAAGTGGATAAAATTTGATTCCTTTCATCCTGCATAAAAACATAGAAACATTTCCAGCTGAAGGTGAGAAAAATCACAACTTAGATGCAAGTAGCATTTGTTGTACAGCTCTAAAAGAGTGCCCAAAATAGGTCAGAGTGCTGACAGACCACAAGAGTACACTTCAGGTGGGCAAATAGGCCCATAAAGATACAGGGAGCTCGTTTATTTTGAGTTTCTCTTGTCCAAACCTTCTACCTCTTGCACCCTCCCTACCTTTAATCAGTTGTCTAAGGCTCCCAGCATCTTAAGAAGTTCCTATTGTGAGCTTTAGATTATCAAACATTCAACAGATTCAGTCTAAGAAATACTCTGAAAGCTTGGCGAGACCTTGAAGCTGTAATTCCCAAGTCATAAAAGTCATTTTCCACTCTTCCTCCTTTTTCTTTTGCCTTACAGGTGTGTCTGGCCAAGCCAAATTCATAAAGAGGTCACTGAAGACTCAACTAGAGAGCTTATGTAGAAATTCTAGAACAAGCACTTGCTCTTTCTGTGTAAAATTCAGCATGAGTTGCCTGGAGGGTGCAGTAGCAACACCTAACTGCAAAAGAAGTTTGAACAACTCAGCAGCTCTGGGTATGCAAACTTATCATGGAAGTCTTAGTGTTGCAACCTAACAAAACTCTACAGAGAGCTGGTGAACATGATCCTCTTGAGGAGGCATTACTGAAGTTGTGACAGCAAAATGCAAATTGCTCTTCTTATTCCAGGCAAAAAGGTTTTACAGCTGGTACCTTCCTGCGGATCTTAGGAAATCAGAATCAGAGACTCAACCAGGTTGGAAGAGACCTCCAAGATCATCCAGTCCAACCTAGCACCCAGCCCTAGCCAATCAACTAGACCATGGCACTAAATGCCTCAGCCAGGCTTTGCTTGAACACCTCCAGGCACAGCGACTCCACCACCTCCCTGGGCAGCCCATTCCAATGCCAATCACTCTCTCTGACAACAACTTCCTCCTAACATCCAGCCTAGACCTCCCCTGGCACAACTTGAGACTGTGTCTATTTATTCTGTTGCTAGTTGTCTGGGAGAAGAGACCAACCCCACCTGGCTATAGTCTCACTTTAGGTAGTTGTAGACAGCAATGAGGTCTGCCCTGAGCCTCTTCTTCTCCAGGCTAAACAACCTCAGCTCCCTCAGCATCTCCTCACAGGGCTGTGCTCCAGGCCCCTCACCTGCTTTGTTGCACTTCTCTGGACACGTTCCAGTATCTCAACATCTCTCTTGAATTGAGGAGCCCAGAACTGGACACAGCACTCAAGGTGTGGCCTGAGCAGTGCTGAGTACAAGAGAAGAATAACCTCCCTTGTCCTACTGGCCACACTGTTCCTGATGCAGGCCAGGATGCCACTGGCTCTCCTGGCCATCTGGGCACACTGCTGGCTCATGTTCAGCCTACTACCTACCAGTGCCATCTACAGTACCAGAACTGTACTCTTACTCACCATGTCTTTAATCTGTGACAATGTGATCTGAAGGGTGACGTTGAGAACTTTATCCGTGTCTTCCACTGGTCTTAGAGCATTTGAGTAGTCCTCAAAGAGCTCATTAAAGAGCATGTGAGCATATTTTCCTTTGGCCGACTCTACAGCTAGATAACAGAGGTTTGTTCAGCACATCAGACACATTCACTGAGCAGTAGCAAAGATACCCTCTCTCTGCAGCTTCAGGTAGTCCTTGCTGTAACTGCATTTATCATTCATATACTATAGACTAGTGCAGAAAGAGAAGTAAGCCTGATGAAGCTATTCAAGTAAAGGCAGCGTTAACCCAGGGTAAAAGAATAGCTAACTCCAACTTTTCACACACACCTAAAAACACCCACTTCATCCAGAGATTCCTGCCTTTCCTCAAGGTAAATATTATTACCTTTCATTTTACTGATGCCTTCAACAGGAGTAGAGATTATTGACTTGCAGTCATACACCTGCAAAGCTAAAATCAGAAGCAAAGTCTGAAGCCAAACCTGCTCCCCAGCTAGTGACTTGTACTACTGCCCTAAATGCAGCACGGATAGATTCATGCTGCTCTCAGAATTTCCTCTCTTCTTCTTTTTTAACTGCTACCTGGAGGGGGGGAAATTAAATCTGAGCTGCTTTTCTTCACAAACTGGCAACTGCATGGTGTACAAACACATCCTTGCACAGGCATCCTTCCCAAGCCATGTATTTGGAGCTGCTTCTTGCTACCCAGACTTGGTCACCGAGGATAATTCACTGAAACGTGAGGTTTCAAATGACACTTCTGCTGTCCTGTATTGGTTTGTGCAGTGTATTTTCTCTAGGCAGCCTCTGCATTTCCTCCAGATAGACTCACACATTTCTGCAAGCAAGGGGCAAGGACAGGAACACTCATGAGCCTGCACAAATGCCAGCTGGCAGCAAATGCCTTGGAGTACATCACTCTCTGGTGACTCGCTGTGACTTCCTGGACAAATAAGAGCTCAAATCCAACCATCTTGATTAAAAAGAAATCCTAACAACTCAAAGCTTCACAAAGAACATCTAAGTCATGGCTGCACATGGCACTTCACTTTATCTACACATCAGCAAGACAAAGTAAAACGATACAGGTGAGAGACTTCTGGAGCTCAACCGTGCAAGACATCAGGACGCCAGCTCCTGTTGGAGTAAAACAAATCTCAACACAACATTTACCTACCAAGCAGTATTCTCACCTTGAAGCATCACTGCTGTAACCAGCAACCAGAGAGAGATGGAAAGGGAGGACAGGCTATTTCTCTTCATTTCTGGACCTTAAATAAAACAGTTTGCTCAAGGGCACAAAAACGTTTGCCACCATCCAAAACTAACAAACAAACAAACCAAATAAATCAAGTTGCACAGCAACATACAGATGCTGAGGCGCTGATGTGCTTGCTGGAAGCAGCTCAGTCCTCCTTTAGCAGCCGTCGGGAGTCCCAGCGCGACCGATGGGCTTTGTCCCTGGCACCACCCTCCCTCTCTCTGTAACCTGAGAGCTGCCTGCACTGAAGCCAATGCTGAGGAAGACCACAATCAGATGGGATGTCAGTAGGAAAACTATGCTCCACTGCATATTTTTTTTTACTACAGATGTAAGACGTTGACCTCAATTCAAGAGAGATGTTGAGGCGCTAGAAGGTGTCCAGAGAAGGGCAACAAAATTGGTGAGGGGCCTGGAGCACAGCCCTGTGGGGAGAGGCTGAGGGAGCTGGGGGTGTGCAGCCTGCAGAAGAGGAGGCTCAGGGCTGACCTCATTGCTTCCCACAGCTACCTGAAAAGAGGTTGTAGCCAGGTGGGGTTGGTCTCTTCTCCCAGGCAACCAGCAACAGAACAAGGGGGCACAGTCTCAAGGTGTGCTGGGGGAAGTCTAGGCTGGATGTTAGGAGGAAGTTGTTGTCAGAGAGAGTGATTGGCATTGGAATGGGCTGCCCAGGGAGGTGGTGGAGTCACCATCCCTGGAGGTGATACTGTGATACTGTGATTTCATGAATCTGGTCTTGCTGGTTTTCCATCTGGGGGAAAAAAAGAAGGTGGAGTTGGCCCCTTCTGGGCTTTCTTTGTCCAGGGGGGGAGGATTGGATTTCTCTATTACTTCTAAATTGTACATATATAATTGTAAATACATACAAATATATTGGTTTGTATGCTTGTACATTTACCTTGCTGCAAAATATAGCTTTTTCTTACATCCAAGCCATCTGAGCTGGTCTGGTAAACTTTAATTGAGGGGGGGAAGGAAGCAGAAGGAAGCAGAGGAGAGGGAAGATTTCCCAGCCCACCGCAGAGAACAAGAACTCCCCCTGATGCAGACAGCTCTGACAACAGTACTCAGCACAGTAAATCAGGAGTAAAGCTGGGCTCTGCAGACAGAATGTCATTCCCCAAAACACTACATTTTTTTTCCCAGGTGAACCTGACAAGTACAAAGAATTACAGAGTTGCTGGGCAGCTTTTGCATTTAGCCAAAAGATTTACAGCAGAGAGATATGAACATGGAACAACATCAGACCTGGCTTCCCATCTCCCCCAATGGTCAGAACTTTATTAGCTCTGTCTATATTGCTCATGTTGCCAAGATAATTTCCTAGTACTGCAGGCAAGAGGAGATGACTTCCTACTGTCCATAGTCCACTATATATATCCTCCTGCTATGCTGCAGTCCATTTCCCCATCCTTTTGGAACAGGTAACAGAAAATAGTCAATAAAATAGAAAGGTGAAAATAGAGAATGAACTACCAGCCCAAAGAATTGGTCCAGAACAGTCATGATCCATACAACAAAATAAAGGATTGCTACTTTGCTCACAGAATGGTGGGGGTTGGAAAGGATCTCTGAAGATCATCTTGTCCAATTCCCATGCTAAAGCAGCAGGACTGCTCTTATGTAGTCTTTTGGTGAGAAGAAGCTGATGCCTCATACATACAATCTCTGTAGAGTTGCATTCCTGCCACTCACATGCTGATGTTTGAGCTTTCAAGGCATCTACAAATCAATGACATTTATAGTCAGGTGTAATAGGTAAGCACTAAATAATTTCAGTCAAAATGAAATCCACCTCCATCACTTCATTTGCTGAATTGTGGAAGCAGGGAGGGAAAAAAAAGTGGTAAACAGCTGAGGAGTTAGTAAGGTCAGAGCAGCCCACAGGCAGTAAGTGGTTATCACCTGCCTTTGCAGAGACAAGAAGATATATGCTGTTAGAAACAACAAAAATCAGAGATGGAAAGATGAAACGATTTGTGGATGCACAGTCTCAGGGGATGCTTTTAGTCTGCAGTGTGACACCATTATGTCAGCAAGTAGCTGCAGCTTTGCTTCTCTTGCTGTAATTACCTGAGTGACCAGGGGTTGTGCTTTAAGTGTGCCGTTAAAAGCACTTCTGGAAACAGGACGAAACTTGCTTTGCCACAGGCTTGAGACAGCCTCGTGTCCTGTTACACCACTAAGAGGTATCTTCCAAGCAGTGCAGGCTGATGTCCTTTTACTTCACAGTCTCAAGTTGTGCCGGGGTAGGTATAGGCTGGATGTTAGGAGGAAGTTCTTCACAGAGAGAGTGATTGGCATTGGAATGGGCTGCCCAGGGAGGTGGTGGAGGCACCATCCCTGGAGGTGTTCAAGCAAAGCCTGGATGAGGCACTTAGTGCCATGGTCTAGTTGATTGGATAGGGCTGGGTGCTAGTTTGGACTGCATGATCTTGGAGGTCTCTTCCAACCTGGTTGATTCTATGATTCTACTTCTCCAAGAGCACATAAAGAATCCTGCACCTTTATTGGAGTGCCAACTTCTTAAAGGGAAACTGCAGGTTTACAAAAGACAAAAACCAAGAAGACACAGAGATGGGCAAAGATGAGCACACACCATGAACGCCGCCCTTGGGATATTTGAGATGCTGCACTACTTACACAGTGCTTGGAACAAACCAAAACTAAAATATATGGCAAAGCCTCTTCAGTCTTAAAGATGGAAGAAATTGAACATTTGGCTTTGTTACGTTTATATACCAGAAATCTGACAGGCAATTCTAATCAAAACCATAGAATCAACCTCCAAGATCATCCAGTCCAACCTAGCACCCAGCCCTGGCCAATCAACCAGACCATGGCACTAAGTGCCTCAGCCAGTCCTTTTTTTGAACACCTCCAGGGACAGCAACTCCACCACCTCCCTGGGCAGTCCATTCCAATGCCAATCACTCTCTCTGACAACAACTTCCTCCTAACATCCAGCCCAGACCTCCTCTGTCACAGCTTCAGACTGTGTCCCCTTGTTCTGTTGCTGGTTGTCTGGCAGAAGAGACCAACCCCCACCTGGCTACAACCTCCCTTCAGGTAGTTGTAGACAGCAATGAGGTCCCCCCTGAGCCTCTTCTTCTGCAGGCTGCACACCCCCAGCTCCCTCAGCCTCTCCTCACAGGGCTGTGTTCAGACCTCTCAACAGCTTCATTGCCCTGCTCTGAACATATTCCAGTATCTCAACATGTCTCTTGAATTGAAGGGCCCAGAACTGGACACAGTACTCAAGGTGTGGCCTGGGCACACTGCTGGCTCATCTTCAGCTACTATCTACCAGCACCCCCAGGTCCCTTTCCTCCTGGCTGCTCTCCAGCCACTCTGTCCCCAGCCTGTAGTGCTGCCTGGGGTTGTTGTGGCCAAAGTGCAGAACCCTGCACTTGGCCTTGTTCAATCTCATCCCGTTGGTCTCTGCCCACCCATCCAGCCTGTCCAGGTCCCTCTGCAGGGCTCTCCTACCCTCCAGCAGATCCACACCTGCTCCTAGCTTGGTGTCATCTGCAAACCTACTGATGCTGGACTCAATCCCCTCACCCAGATCATCAATAAAGATGTTGATCAGGACCGAGCCCAGCGCCAATCCTGGGTGAAGATTAACACTGGTGGTCATTCCTTGATCTGAGAGATTCACTTCCAAAGCCATGCTTCCTTAGAACATGGTTTAAAATCCTGCCATGATGTATGGCAATGCTAGTCCCAAATCAAACATCCCACTGAACATTTGGATAGAGCTTCAATTTGTACCCAAGCAGATCTCTATTTTTACGGTAATAGCTTGGCTATAAAGTACAAAGCAGCTTAGAAAGGTCACTTAAGCAGAGTCACGAGTGTCTGGAAGTTAGAATCAAGCCATTAACCTCTCCCAGAACTGAGTTTTCCTCCCACACTTCATTTGCCAGCAGATGGCCCTGTTAGCCAACCTACTGATCCACTCATAGAGCCAAGAGGGCTTCTCGTCACACCAAAAAAATCGCATTTTCATCTACTCCGATTAGTGTCCCTGATTGTTTGCCCTGTGTCTGATAGCAGACCAGCAGAGACAGGATGCTCTCTTAAAGAAAAAAGAGAAGCAGAAGGAACAACACTGCTCAGAGTGGCTGAATCCAGCTCTCAGGTCTGCCTGCCACGCATGAGAAGGTTTCAGGGTGAGCAAATATATACCACTGCCAACAGCTACATGATGCAAAACCATATTTAGAGCAAAGGCTGCTTCTGCTGATGCAGAGAGTGGTTAAGGTCCACAGCACAACATCCAAGCTCTGCTTCCACATCTTTCGTTCCAACATCTGACTCGGTGAGAACGTTTGTGGGCTATTAGCAGAGCAGAACATCATGTTCCTGCTTACACTCAGCAGAACCTGAGCCTGCCCTTCACTACTGCACTGAGCATGCAGCTTTTTATGGTTCTAGACAAACACAAATGCTGCTATCAAGACAACATCCAAAAGACAACTCTGAATTTCGAGCACTGCCATGTAAGGGAAGCTTGACTTTGCAGGGCAGACTGAAGTGGTGATGACATGGAGGCAGTATCTCTTTCATATGGGAACTTCCAAATTTAGAAGTTTATCTTAGCCCAAACTGTAAGCAAAGTTTAAAACCAAACCCAACATCTTGTTCTTTTGACTAAGCAAATCTTTCCTCTCCTTCCTAGAATAACAGTTTGCTCCTGAGACAGAGGTTTTGACCTCTGCATTTTCAAAAGCTTTTGAATGGATTCCTACCTTTCTTTGTTACTTCCTTGCATAAAAAGCAGCAAGAGTTCTTAAGCCTGCAACTGAAAAAGCTGCAGATACTGTACTATCACAGGCCTCAAGACTGTCTGTACCATTTAAAATCCACCCCTTCATCAGAGAACAATAAAGAAGAACAGATTGGTTTCCAAGCACAGTTCGTAAGAAGTGTCTCACAGTCTGCTTCTGCTTGCCTTCCTGCCAATTTTCCTCCCCAGAAGCTGCTGCCTTCACAATCTTCACAGCATTTGCTGCAGAATATTATCTCATGATGGGGTCAAGAAGCACACTAACTCTTCAGAGCTAGGCTTCTGTCCTCAGACTAGCTGAAGGCGTAACAGCATGGGTAACCACAGCTCTTCTTGCCAGCAAAGTAGCCTGACTGTGCCTGCTCTGGAGAAGGAGAATGTAGCACTTCATTTAGATGCAGCATCTTTCTCCCCATCTCATTTTTTTTCCCTCAGCCATATACTGCCTCCTCCTTCCTCCTCTCTAAAAATACCTTAGCACCTGAAGCCACATACTCATTCATATTTCCTTCCACCCTGTTGTACACATGGAAGATAGGAAATACATTAGGAAGCATTTGCAATGTCAGGCCATGAGACAATCATAGAATCACAGAATGGGAGGGGTTGGAAGTGACCTCCAAAGATCATCTGGTCCAGCCCCCCTGCCAGAGCAGGATCACCTAGAGCAGATCACACTGGAATGCATCCAGATGGTTCGTGAATATCTCCAGAGAGGCAGACTCCACAACCTCCCTGGGCAGCCTGTTCCAGTGCTCTGTCACCCTCACAGGGAAAAAAATCCTCCTCAGGTTCACATGGAACCTCCTATGCCTCAGCTTCCACCCACTGCCCCTTGTCCTGTCCCTGGGCATCACCCAGCAGAGCCTGGCCCCATCCTCCTGCCACTCACCCCTTACATATTGATAAACATGAATGAGGTCATCCCTTAGTCACCTCTCCCTGACTTACATATTGCAATTGTGAGGTTTTCTGAATATAAATTTTATTTGGGTCCACTTAGCTCTGGTGGCCACCTCTCAGGACCTGAAGAGGAGAAACCTTTTGCTCCTAGGAGTGTTGTATTATTTAATGTGATCCAAAATGCAGCATGTTACAGTGAGGGTGGTAAGACAGTGGAACAAGTTGCCCAGGGAGGTTTACAGATGCTCCCTCCCTGAAGGTGTTCAACACCATGTTGGATGAGGCCTTCAGCCACCTGGTCTAGTGGGAGGTGACCCTGCCCATGGCAGGGGAGTTGTAACTAGATTATTTTTAATCATAGAATCATAGAATCAACCAGGTTGGAAGAGGCCTCCAAGATCATCCAGTCCAACATAGCACCCAGCCCTATCCAGTCATCTAGACCATGGCACTAAGTGCCTCATCCAGGCTTTTCTTGAAGACCCCCAGGGACGGTGCCTCCACCACCTCCCTGGGCAGCCCATTCCAATGCCAATCACTCTCTCTGTGAAGAACTTCTTCCTAATATCCAGCCTAGACCTACCCTGGCACAACTTGAGACTGTGTCCCCTTGTTCTATTGCTGGTTGCCTGGGAGAAGAGGCCACCCCCCACCTGGCTACAATGTCCCTTCAGATAGTTGTAGACAGTAATAAGATCACCCCTGAGCCTCCTCTTCTCCAGGCTAAACAGCCCCAGCTCCCTCAACCTCTCCTCATAGGATTTGTGCTCCAGGCCCCTCACCAGTTTTGTTGCCCTTCTCTGGACATGTTCCAGCACCTCAACATCTCTCTTGAATTGAGGAGCCCAGAACTGGACACAGCACTCAAGGTGTGGCCTGAGCAGTGCTGAGTACAGGGGCAGAATAACCTCCCTTGTCCTACTGGCCACACTGCTCCTGATCCAGGCCAGGATGCCATTGGCTCTCTTGGCCACCTGGGCACACTGCTGCCTCATCTTCAGCTACTATCTATCAGTACCCCCAGGTCCCTTTCCTCCTGGCTGCTCTCAGCCACTCAGTCTCCAGCCTGTAGCGCTGCTTGGGGTTGTTAAATCTCATCCCATTGGCCTCTGCCCACCCATCCAGCCTGTCCAGGTCCCTCTGCAGGGCTCTCCTACCTTCCAACAGATCAACACCTGCTCCTAGCTTGGTGTCATCTGCAAACTTACTGATGCTGGACTCAATGCCCTCATCCAGACCATCAATAAAGATATTGAACAGGACTGGGCCCAGCACTGATCCTTGGGGCACACCACTTGTGACAGCTGCCAACTGGATGTGGCACCATTCACCACCACTCTCTGAGCTCTGCCATCCAGCCAGTTCTTGATCCAGCACAGAGTGAATCTGTCCAAACCATGAGCTGCCAGCTTGGCTAGGAGCTTCTTGTGGCAGACAGTGTCAAAGGCTTTGCTGAAGTCCAATGCCCCTTCCAACCCAAACCATTCTATATTCATCTCTTTTCAGCAGGATGCTTGCAAGCTGACTGGTATTCTGTTATTCTTGAGCAGCATTCAGTATCTGGCAGGGTTAAGAGCAAAGCTATTTTATAGTTTTAGCTATCAGAAAGCTACTTTATACACAGCTCTTTCTCACTAGGATCGTTTCCAGCTTTAAATGGCTGATCATAAGATTGGTGCTCTACCTCTGGGCCTAGACCCTCTTCCAGAGCATAGAATCATAGAATCAACCAGGTTGGAAGAGACCTCCAAGATCATCCAGTCCAACCTAGCACCCAGCCCTGTCCAGTCAACTAGACCATGGCACTAAGTGCCTCATCCAGGCTTTTCTTGAGCACCTCCAAAGACAGTGCCTCCACCACCTCCCTGGGCAGCCCATTCCAATGGCAAATCACTAAACAGGTTTGCTCTAGCAGGCAGCCTGATGCTTGGAAACAAATTGGATTGGATTTGTACCTTGTTAGAAAGTTGGAAACAGACTTCTACAGGAGCCATCTTCCTCTGCATGATGACTCTCAAGCTATAGGAGACAGCACACTTCCTCAGCTCCTGGAAGTAGAGGGAAGCCTCCCAGCTGTCAGTGCAGGTTGAGGACAATTCCAGGTTCCCTAGAAAGCAATTCCTTCAGCTTGTATGCACATCACAGAAGAAGAAGGGGGGGGAAAGAGAGATTAAGCCAATGTCTGAAGAGATAAGACTGGAGGGCACAGTTTAAATACTGACTCAAAACTGAAGATGCACCCTGTCCAACATTGTAAGCAAGAGGGATACATCCCTTTAATACACTGCTGAAACTCAACATGTATCTCTGTGAAGGGTCTAGCATGCCCTCAAAACTTCTGCTTTCCTCATAAGCTCACATCTACCTCGCAGCACAGAATCTGCTACATCTAAACCTCTGTGTCACTATCTGAGCTCCTCAGAGTTTGAGCTCCCTACAAAGAGCTAAGACATCCTGTGCACTAACACGGTGCAGCTGGCTGAGAAGGCAAGATGCCAAAAGATGATAAGACCAGAAAAAAATGCAGCCCACAATGTATCTACCTAAAAATTAACTGTTTTCAGGGAATTCATAGAGCTCCAGCTGCCAGTTGACTGTTAGAACAGCATTCACACATGCTGCTTCACTGGGGCTCTGTACCATCAGCCTGACATTCTACTACACAGCTCTTTGCAAAGGACACTATAAGCCAACATTTTCATTGCAGATTTCGAGGTTTGGGGGGTTTGTTTCTTAAATAGTTCTTAATATTTGTTGTCCCTCTTGGTTTGGTTTTAAATCCCTTTAAATAATGGTCTTTGTCTAGCTAGAATCGTAGAGCTGGAAGGGACTTGAAGGATCATCTAGTTCCAACCCCTTGGCTGTGGGCAGGGACACCTCACACTAGATCAGGTTGCCCAGAGCCATACAGCCTGGCCTTAAAAATATCCAGGGATGGAGCTTATACTGCCTCTCTGGACAACCTGTTCTGGTGTCTCACCATCCTCATGGTGGAGAACTTCTTCCTAGCATCCAATCTGAATCTACCCATTTCTAGTTTTGCTCCATTCCTCCCACTCCTATCTCTACCTGACAGCCTAAGAAGTCCATCACTAGCTTTCTTGTAGCCCACTTCAGATACTAGAAGACCACAGTAAGGTCTCCTTGGAGCCTTCTCTTCTCCAAACTGAACAACCCCAGTCCATATGAGAGGTGCTCCAGCCATCTGATCATCCTTGGGGCCCTTCTCTGGACACACTCCAGCACGTCCACATCCCTCTTGTAATAGGTGCTCCAGAACTGGATGCAGTACTCCAGGTGGGGTCTCACCCGAGTGGAGTAGAGGGGGAGAATCACCTCCCTCGACCTGCTGGCCACACTTCTCTTGATGTAGCCCAGCATAGAGTTGGCTTTCCAGGCTGCAAGTGCACACTGGTTTTGGGCTGCATGTGCACACACCTGATCATAGCATGCATCAGTTCACCCAGGTGGCTCCTCCACGTTCCCACAATTTAAAGGAAGAGAACAAAACCAAACAAACAAACAGCAAAATGCTTTACTCAGAGTGTCAGAATACCCACCTTGGCAAACCACTTCAAAAGCACGGGGTTTGACAACAAACAAACTCCTTGCCAAGCTTACAAACGTTGCAGAGCTGCCTGCTTTAAAAATAGCAAAGCAACTCCACGGGGGAGGAGGCCACAACTTCAAAATGCATTTATACCTGACCTATCTTTCCTGCAGGATCAGGCAAGCAGCAGCTCCTCATCTCTTTGAAGGGAAAGGATGTTTCCAAAATCGTGGGCTTACTTGCTCCAATGTCTCACAGTACGTGGGTAGTGATGCTCCTTAGAATGTCCTGCCATGAACACAGCTACCTTATGCAATGGACTGAGGAGGGGAAAAAAGATCTCTTGAGAACAATATCGTAGTAAACAAGCAGTTTTACTCAAACTCTTCAACTACACATGTTATAGCACAAGAGTCATTTAGATCTTGGGGACATGGCACCAGCACCGCAGCTGTGGGCAGCATTCCTTGTCTCAAGCAGCTGTAAGCTCAGTGGCTGCAGCTCAGTTAAGGGAGGCTGCATTGAGACTGTTGGCTTCCATCTGCTAAATGCTAAGCAAACATCCAGTGCCAAGATACTGGCACCTTCTTTTCAACCCAGAGAGTGGTGGGGAATGGTGCCACATCCAGTTGGCAGCTGCCACAAGTGGTGTTTCCCAAGGATCAGTGCTGGGCCCAGTCCTGTTCAGTATCTTTATTGATGATCAGGAGAAGGGGATTGAGTCCAGCATCAGTAAGTTCGCAGATGACACCAAGCTAGGAGCAGGTGTGGATCTGCTGGAGGGTAGGAGAGCCCTGCAGAGGGACCTGGACAGGCTGGATGGGTGGGCAGAGGCCAATGGGATGAGACTGAACAAGGCCAAGTGCAGGGTTCTGCACTTTGGCCACAACAACCCCAGGTAGCACTGCAGGCTGGAGACAGAGTGGCTGGAGAGCAGCCAGGAGAAAAGGGACCTGGGGGTACTGGTAGACAGTAGCTGAAGATGAGGCAGCAGTGTGCCCAGGTGGCCAAGAGAGCCAATGGCATCCTGGCCTGCATCAGGAACAGTGTGGCCAGTAGGACAAGGGAGGTTATTCTGCCCCTGTACTCAGCACTGCTCAGGCCACACCTTGAGTGCTGTGTCCAGTTCTGGGCCCCTCAATTCAAGAGAGTTGTTGAGGTGCTGGAAGGTGTCCAGAGAAGGGCAACAAAACTGGTGAGGGGCCTGGAACACAGCCCTGTGAGGAGAGGCTGAGGGAGCTGGGGGTATGTAGCCTGGAGAAAAGGAGGCTCAGGGCAGAGCTCATTGCTGTCTACAACTGAAGGGAGGCTGTAGCCAGGTGGGGTTGGTCTCTTCTCCCAGGCAACCAGCAACAGAAAAAGGGGACACAGCCTCAAGTTGTGCCAGGGGAGGTCTAGGCTGGATGTTAGGAGGAAGTTGTTGTCAGAGAGAGTGATTGGCATTGGAATGGGCTGCCCAGGGAGGTGGTGGAGTCGCTGTGCCTGGAGGTGTTCAAGCAAAGCTTGGCTGAGGTACTGAGTGCCATGGCCTATTTGGGTGCTAGGTTGGACTGGACATCCTATGAAATGAAGGTGTAGTCCTTCCAAGGGCTGGGGGGGAAAGTTCAAGAATTAATAATAACAGAGACTTTGGAAATAGCACCAAGGAATATCCTTCTCTTTGGTTAACAGGGACAAGAGGGGGGGGGGGGGGAAAAGGCCTTTTGCCCTTAAAGACAACACTGATTTGAATCTTACAGCATTAACAACTGCTGCTTTCCACCTTCTGTGGAAGGTGATGAGGTATAAAAGCTGTTAAGGGGGAAAAAAAATGATGCTCTAACATGAAGATGCCCCCATAACCACATATTATACCTGGTTAGTTTGTGTGCTTTGGAAAACATCCGCTGCTTGCCTGCCAGCAATTGGCAGGGGGCTGTGAAGTATCTCTGCCAATTGTCGAGCAGCCTTTAGCTTCAGGAAAGACAGTGTCTTCTGAAACTGAACCAAGGTGTTTGGCAAAAGGCAAGAGTGGTTTTGTGCACAGCTTATTGCTGTAACAGGGTTAGGGGAAGATAGACTACCCTATAATCATCCTGTGGTTATAGATGTACAGAGAAGTACAAAAAGCCAGTTCCTCCAACTCACATAAAAGAGCTAGCATAAAAAAGATTGCTAGAACATGGACCAATTTAGCAACAAATTCCATATTGGCTTTACCCCTGGACTCTAGCAGAAGCAGCATATTGCACTGGCCTTTCAAAGAGCTGCTCCTAATCCAAAGATTAGGTCTGGGCTCTGGTGGATCATCAATTTGTTCTTGGAGGGAAGCTCTGCATAAGGAAGAAAGCATGGGATCTGTGGTACTTGTTCTCCAACTCCTTCCCTTCTGTCAGTAATTCAAGGCAATAGAAGCAGCCAAGCAGTCACTGGTATGGTTAAGCAGCATGTTGCAGTGACTACACACAGCCTCAGAGAACAAGATGGCAACGCATCATGACATCTCTTTGGAAGGGATGATTCAATGAGCCAGCAGCAATTGGTACATTCAGCACTATGCTGATGCTTCCAGCCAAAATTGTACTACAACACATGAAACAGAACCTTCTTCTTAACTGAAAAAACATTGCTCTGCCTTTAAAGGCCTTCAAATAAACGTACTTTTAATGCCTGTACAGCTTCCAAGTTTGCAAGAGTAGCAATTACAAACCTCCCAAGGAGGTATGAATGAAGAACATGAAATAAAACATCTTCAACAGAAATCCAGAGCAGGGCAAACAGTGCTGGTATGCCATGCCCAAAATGCTAGCAGAGCTGCTGCACAACATCAGTGTTCTGCTTGCTGACTCGAGCAATCGAGTCTCTTATATGTACAAGCAAACATCTCAGCTGATGGAAATACAGATCTTAAAGTACCAAGAAGTAGTCAAGGTGACAAAAAAAAAGACTTCTCAGTATCCAAAAGGCACTTTGGGGATGTTTCAAGTAGCAAATCAATGGAACAGTTCAACTTATGGTGTTGTTTTGCTAATTCCTATCCAGGTGCTGGCTGCAAACAAGAAAAGGCACAGGAGATGCAGTTGCTTGCATTTGCAGACTGTCTCGGGAAGCCTCCTCAGCACTTTTTATGGTACAAAATCCTCTACATAACGACTCAAAAGAAAACCCTGAGGCATTAGTTTTCTGGACTTAGGTCTTGGCTATCAAAGGACACTAAATGCTTAGTCAGATTAGCAGGGGATGCTTTCATTCCACAAGCAAGTACTCCTGGATCCTGGTGTGAAACCTGACAGGTACCTGATTTAGTTACCTGGTTTATTTTCAGTAGATATGGAAAGAAGCCATTTCTTGCAGATTGCATCCATTTTGGGTACATGAACTCCTGGTTTGAGCTGGAACAGAATTGATCCTCTGTTCAGTGATTTTATTTTACAGCTCAGTTTCTAAGTAACTGCCCATTCTGAAGATTGTTAACAGTACATTTTTGCAGATAAGATCTGCTTCTAGAAGTGATAACACTTGGTCTTTGCAGCTGCTACTGAGGATTGGTATGCAGAAAGGCTCTGGCTTATTTTTTGCTCCTGTAAAAACCAAGGTCAATGGTAAGAGAGATTTAACTAAATAAGTTGTTCTTGCAGGCAGTAGTGGCCAGGACAGGTGACCCAAACTTGCCCACAAATATTCCATTCCACGTACATCACACTCAATATAAAGCTGAGGGATGATAAGGGTTAAGCTCTTTTCTATGGCTAGCAACCAGGGACTAATTTTTTTTCTGCTTTGATCCCAACCTACAAGTTCCTGAATCCAGTTACCGATTCCAGTCCCAGTCTCCTGCAGAATCCAGTCTGGGACTTCCCCAATACTTTCCCCACAGCGTCAGTGGTGGCATGATCATCACTAGGCAAGTCCAGTATTGGGTTTGGATATATATTTTTTATTTTCTTTATTATTACCATTTCATTAAAGCTTTTAGGGTTTTTCTTTAAACTCATAAATCTCTCTCCTTTATTTCTTGCCCCTTCTGGGCAAGGAGAAGGGTGAACAGACAGCATCTGTCATTCATTTAGTGGCCAGACGAACAATTTCAACAACGAACGTTTTAGTTGTGCAAGAAGCTACACTCTAAACTTGATTAATTACCACTGTAGTAATTAAGCAACGTTATTTCTGTCATTAAAAAGGAATATACACTTGGTATAAGCATCACACTCAGATTAGAATCAAATGCATCAGGTATACAAAGATGTTTGGGATTTCTTAGTTAAAAAAACCATACAGTTACAATTAATCACTTCCCTTTTAATCCTGAAAATAGTTCAATTACTTAAATTCAACAATTACAAATTGTAGAAGTTGTAAAAGTTCAAGCTTCCACAGGACTCACCATTATCTCCATCTAAGAATTCCCACAGCAGACAGTGATCAGTAGTACAAGAGTAATTTAGCTGTTTCTGGAGTCAGTGTGCTTAACCTTTCACCCTTGCTATGATAAAAAGGTGAGATCATTAATTAGCATTCTGAGAAAGAATTGCAAGTTGAAACAATTCCCCATTTCACAGTATCACAGTATCATCAGGGTTGGAAGAGACCTCACAGATCATCAAGTCCAACCCTTTACCACAGAGCTCAAGGTTAGACCATGGCACCAAGTGCCACGTCCAACCTTGCCTTGAACAGCCCCAGGGACGGCGACCCCACCACCTCCCCGGGCAGCCCATTCCAGTGCTTCTTAAATACTCTTCTATCCTCTTCTGCTTCTATTCAGGACCTTTTAAATAGCTAAATTGAAAAAAAAAAAACTTGCAAATATTAATTTGAGATAATCACTTTAGGATTCCAAGCTGGTGAGTGCAAGAAATCTCATTTACTCATCAACTGTCTTCAGCTTTGCCATGTGAAAGGAGACCTACAGCTCCAACAAATTAAGCACCACATTTATAACCCAATCTGGAAACAGGGCAGCCTAGCAAAACAGGGCTTTTTAAAAAAGCTAATTACCTCTCTGATGGTTGCTCCTTAAAACCCAAATTTCTCATCTCAGTGCTGTGATCAGAAGTCAGTGAAGCTGGCAATTACAGTCAATTCTTTTCTCATTTCACCAGATACTTCCTACATTTTTATTCTACTTAGGGAGAAACAAGACCAAAATCTCTGGCTACTGCTACAGAAGTCTCTCTTCTGCTTCGTGTAGCACACAAATTACAGGTAAGACAGACATCCATCTCCCCAGTATTGAAGTTATTATTTGTTGCTCTCTATGACTGCCTGAAAGGAGGTTGTAGCCAGATGGAGGTTGATCTCTTCTCCCAGGCAACCAGCAACAGAGCACACACAGCCTCAAGCTGCACCAGGGGAGGTTTAGGCTGGATTTTAGAAAGAATTTCTTCACAGAGAGTGATTGGCATTGGAATGGGCTGCCCAGGGAGGTGGAGTTGTCCCTGGATATGTTCAAAAAAGGACTGGATGTGGCACTTGGTGCCACGGTTCAGTTGACTCGATGGTGTTAGACTTGATGATCTCAAAAGTCTTTTCCAACCTAGTTAATTCTGTGGCATCACTGTGATCTTTGCCAAATACCAGGTTGCCCAGAAGACAGACTCATTTTAACCTTAAAACTTTAAAGGTGCTAGCATTAACAGCCATTTGTGCCTTATTAGAACACCCATTCACACCCAAAATTATTTGCAAGGCTTTCCTGCCTCCCCATTTGGAAAGCACAATTCATTGCTGAAATAGATTAAATGATAGTCCTAGCAAAGAATTAGATGGCTGGTTTTGTACTGTGTTCATTCTGCTATCTCTCAGGGCTGCAGTGCTGCTGCATCTACCTTGATTTACTTGTACAGAACTCCCTTAAGACAGGGAGATCACTTAATTACCATCACAGGTAGAAGTGACTCAGTTTTGGAAAATGTATTACCAATTGAAATATTTGAGTACTGGGAAGTAAAACCAGGAACGGGGCAGTCCTTTAACTCTTCATGTTGAGGCTGCCCTTGCAGTTGCCCCTCCCCACACTACTAAAATCAAGCCCTTTCAGAGCAAGGCAGCAGATAGTCCCAGTACCTGGGTACAGCACAAGGCAGCAAGCAGACACATCGTATACACAACAGAGAGCAGAAATCCATTAAGGCTTTCACAGATCACAAAGCAGTTCCTTATGCCAGTATGTTCTAAGTGCCAGTTCAGCCTAACTTGCAGCAGCTGGTGCCCTCAGGTTAAGTTCCTGGGATGAGGCTACATTAGCACCACCTCAGCCCTTGCACAGAAACAGAATTTCCTATACCAAAAAAAAAGCATTTCAAGTGACCAAAGCCATGCAAAGACAGCTTTCAGCTGAACTGCTGAAACAAAGATCTCCAAAGATGGTCATAGAATCATGGAATGGTCTGGGTTGAAAGGGACCTCCAAAGGTCATAACCACACAAGTTTTGCTGTGCTGTAGTTAATTCCCACAGTGAACTCGCTCTCATAGCAAGGAGCAGGAGACTGGTGCAGCCAGACATCGTGGCTAATTATCCACACAGATCAAGCCAGCATTAAACTTCAGTTCGCTCCCACACTTCTAACAAAGCCATGGGTTAGAGAAAAGGACATAAAGACACAAAACTGGCTTCTTCAGCAATAATCACTGCCCAGGTTTGGAGCAGTGAGCATGAGGTTAATCCAAAGGCTGGCTAACCACAGTTCTGGAGCACAGCACTGTGACTCACCAACTCCCTTCCCAGTTCAGCCACACAGTAAAAAAATATATATATATAACCCACCAGACACTATCCAAGTACTACAAATGCTATAATTACTAAATTATAGTATGATAGCCCAAGTAGTTCCACAATTATAGTTAAAAACTCCACAATTTCAAAATGTAACTTAAAATTCATGCCAAAAAAATAAGAACAGGTTGAATTAAGGACAGCAAGTATCACATCCTAAAGAAATCATTAACTGTTAAGTGAACCATGTGCTATTTTTGTCATTTAAAATAATGATTAGGGAAATTATGCTCGAAGGGAATTGGGTCTAGAGGATTAAAGAAGTACTTTCAGAGGCAGAGTCTGCCACATAGAAAAGCTGCTACCCCCCATTTAAACAGCACAAGGTATCACTTTGAACATCTTATGATTATCCATGTTTTAAAAATCTCATCCTTTGGTGTCTGTTATGGGGCTAATAACGCAGCTTTTATCTCTCTTTTGACCTCGGTGACATAGATGAGTGGTAAAAAGCATATGGCCAAGCCAAAAGATACTACCATTTACCTCCTGTTTTACAACAATTACCTCAAGAGCTCTCCTTAGAGTCTCAAAGAGTTTTCCTTCAAAACTTAGGTCTGCTTCTCATTCACTGCTCTCAAAGATTACCATTTCTCTTCCAGAGCAATAATATTACTAGCAGGCAGAGACAACTTCTATAAGTAAAACCTTTATTAACACTACACAAAAATCAAACTGCCTGCAGACTTGGCCTGTCAGACAGACAAGGGCCACACAGCAGATTTAACATTCCCCCCACCACCACCGTCAACACTGCAAACAGCGCAAACCACAACCAACACTGCAAGCAGTGCAAACCACAACCGTGAGTGAACTTCAGCGATCATCCCAGTGCGAGATAGAAAATTCATTACGGGTGCTTAAAACCAAGTTCCTAATGTGAACTAGAAACTATACAGTTAAAAACCAACTCTACAGAAAGAAGGCAATTCGTTAGCTTCTGTTTTTCTGTATCAGAGGGAGATCATCTCCCTGCGAACATACAGGGCCACCTTGAGAGGCGAGTGATATCTTCCCCAGGAAAGCCGCAGCGGGCAGCAGTGATGGCAGCGCCCATCCAGAAGGAATGCACACCGTAGTGCTCCGGGCTCAGCCCCAGCAGCCGCAGGGCCCACCGCAGCACCGTCAGGAACTCCCTCTTAGTCACAGTCTCATTGTCCCAGTGCATAAAGAGCGGTCCTTGCTGCCGCGAACGAGCTGTCACGTAGTTCCGCAGGGCCAGCACCGGGCAGACCCACGGCTCCCCAGACAAGCCAAGGCTGATGACATGTCTCACCTGACTCTCCGCGGAGGCAGGGAGATGTAACACCGCCCTCCTCTCCAGCAGCTGCAGGTCGCTCAGGTACAGCAGCTCAGGCTGCAGTACGTTATGGTGCTTTGCCACCAACTCCCCTATTCGGAGTGCCCCAAAAAAAGCTACAGTAAACAATGCACGAAACAGCAAACATTCATAATGGGTTATGCACACAGTCTCCAGAACTCCTAAGAGAGATCGCAGCATCTCAATTGTTATAGGCAAGTATTTATCCCTCAGGATGCCTGCTCGACGTTTCAGCCCCACCACCATGCGACGGGTTATAGCATCTTCCAAAGGATCAGGGTTACCGGTCAGTTTTGATAAGTAAGTCAGTGCTGCCACATGCATCAGTGTCTTCGGGGATAAACAAGGAGATTCCGCAGCCAAAAATCCTCTAACTTGCTCCTTGGGAATGGGCCAGGCTGCAGGCATTCCCATGCTTTCCCTGAAGGCAAGGAATTTCTTCAGTCCTTCCAGGTAGGTTTGCCAAAGTTTATTATCCCCTGAGAACTCCAACAACGACAAAGTCTTCAGAAGTGAAGATCCCAAGGGATGCTTCTGAGAGCTGCCAAACTCCTCGCCTAGGAGAGAGGACGCATTATTAGTACACGCTGAGAACCGGCACAAGTACACCGCTTAGGCGGCGACGAAGACGACCATGTACCCCGAGACAACGGTGTGATGGTTTGGGGGTTACCCCGCCCCTCCCACACTTTTGAATTTGCCCCAGCTAACTCAGACGGACCCTGGGAATATAGATGAAGCAATTTATTTACAGCTAGCAGAATTTACAAGCAGCTATTTACAATATATACAGTTATATACAATTATATACAGAAATATACAAAGGATAAACAATACAAAAGCACAACTCCCCTCCCAGAAACCTGAGTCCCCAGGAGGGGCTCTCAAACCACCCCAACACCTCCCCCCGGCCCTCTCAACCTTACCCCAGTTCTCAGGAAGAAAAGAGGTGCAGCCAAGAGGTTAGGGAGCAAGGTTAGTAGGAGCAGGGTTAATGAGATGTGACCAGGTCCAAGGCAAAAGCAAGAGTGAGAGACAAAATGGAGAATAAGACTTTCTTCTTCCCAGAGTTCTCAGCGAGACTGTGAGAGAAGTTGACATCAATTGTTTTTCATTTCACTGCCTGTTATCTAGTTCTGTTACCAAAACACTCCAGCTTGCTTCAAACTAGCACAATCCACCCCTGTCTACTTCGCTCAGAGTATCGCTGAGAATTATCCAATCTAATCTAAACCAATATTTACACTAAAACAATATATACAAGTTCAGTTCACACTTCAATCAGATGTAGGTGATTCAAAAGCTCAGAACAGGGACTCCCAGGTGATGTTGGGTTCGTGCTCACGTACTGTAGATTCTATCATAGATTCTCTCAGTGTTGGGCGCCGATGCTACCTAGAACAGAAAACTCCTAACAACTTGAATTTAAACTCTCTCAGCTAAGGTTAGATTTCTCTGTGGAATACACTGGATTTCACCATTCTCCTGCATTACCCAGTATGTATGACCAGGACCTTCAGCAGAAACCACCCCTCGGACAGGTTTCCCTTCACCCGAAGGAGAAAATACCCAAACAGTTTTCCCTAACAGATTCTTCTCACGTACAACAGGAACTTTATCACCGTCTACTGTTTGGACCAAATCTGATTGTGCAGGTCCTGCTCTGTTTACTGAACCTCTACTATTTACCAACCAGGTAGCTTTTGCTAAATGTTTGTCCCAGTTTTTCAGAGTTCCACCCCCCATGGCTTTTAGGGTGGTTTTCAGCAAACCATTGTAGCGCTCAATCTTCCCTGAAGCT
Source organism: Pogoniulus pusillus (assembly GCF_015220805.1). Taxonomy (NCBI): domain Eukaryota; kingdom Metazoa; phylum Chordata; class Aves; order Piciformes; family Lybiidae; genus Pogoniulus; species Pogoniulus pusillus. The sequence continues at coordinate 34,154,472 of NC_087272.1, read as the reverse complement.
GGTGCATAGTAGGGTATGTGATAGATCCATTCTATACCATGCTCTTTGGCCCAGTTTTTCACAAGATTATTCTTGAAATGTGTGCCATTGTCTGACTCAATTCTCTCTGGAGTTCCATGTCTCCACAAGATTTGTCTCTCCAAACCAACAATTGGCCCCACGTTGGGCGCCAATTAAAAATGTGATGGTTTGGGGGTTACCCCGCCCCTCCCACACTTTTGAATTTGCCCCAGCTAACTCAGACGGACCCTGGGAATATAGATGAAGCAATTTATTTACAGCTAGCAGAATTTACAAGCAGCTATTTACAATATATACAGTTATATACAATTATATACAGAAATATACAAAGGATAAACAATACAAAAGCACAACTCCCCTCCCAGAAACCTGAGTCCCCAGGAGGGGCTCTCAAACCACCCCAACACCTCCCCCCGGCCCTCTCAACCTTACCCCAGTTCTCAGGAAGAAAAGAGGTGCAGCCAAGAGGTTAGGGAGCAAGGTTAGTAGGAGCAGGGTTAATGAGATGTGACCAGGTCCAAGGCAAAAGCAAGAGTGAGAGACAAAATGGAGAATAAGACTTTCTTCTTCCCAGAGTTCTCAGCGAGACTGTGAGAGAAGTTGACATCAATTGTTTTTCATTTCACTGCCTGTTATCTAGTTCTGTTACCAAAACACTCCAGCTTGCTTCAAACTAGCACAAACGGTCTGCTATTTTACCCGCTTAGAACACTTCACATGAAACTGTTAAAAAGCTGTAATAGGTAATTGTAATTGTTTAATAAAGAAACATTTTAACAGAGTGTTAAGTATGCCTAGCTGCAAACGGCAGTGTAGGTACAGCTGTTGCAAATCAGGAGATATGCCTAACTGCAGAGGTCATGGTATATATGGTCATGTGCAAAGAATAAGCTAGCTAATTGCTAAAAATTTCAAGGACTAAGCTTTAGGTACATCCTTAATTTTGAGATAAGAGAAAACATGCCACATGTGGGACTCGGGACATTAATCAGTCATGTTCCAAGGACTAAGCTTTAATTTTGAGAAGTGGGATTCGGGACATTAACCAGCCAAAGGAAGTCCATATATGGAGACGGGTTAACCAGAGGACACCTGAGGAGGACTGCTTACTTCATCCTCAACGACCACCAGAAGGGAAGGAAGACCCTAACCCAAAAGAAGGAACATGCGCAGAAAGGATGGGTTTATGTAATTTGCAGGGTGGAACAACGCAGACAACACAGTATAAATATAGGCTAATTAAGAGACTTGACACGGCAGTTGGCGGAGCGGTGACTCCCCTGTCGTCCAGCGCTGTAACTTTGCTCCTATTCTACTTGCCTAATTGAATAAATTTATAATCTGGACACTTTGCTTTTGAGTCATTCTCAATTTATAACAAAGCTATGATGTTTCAAACGGAAAACAAGCGATTTAACAGGTCCCTTTCAAGTACGAGGTTTAGTAACACTTTGGGAATGTACAAGTTTGTGGAGTAATAAGGGAGAAGCAAAAAAACCTCACCAACTTTAAACCCAAGCCTTCTTGGTATAGCTTACAGAAGACTGCACAGGGCACACAGCACACGCTCATTAAAAGGCCAAGTACTTCCCAGCTCAGGAGGAGGACCTAACAATCCCCGCATATATATGGCAGGGGTTGGAAGTGACCTCTGGAGACCAAGTCCAAATTCGCTCCTAGCACAGGAGTCAATCACACCTGTACGTGTCCAAGCAGGTTCGGAATGTCTCAAGACGAGGAGACTCCACAACCTTTCTGGGGCAGCCTGCTCCAGTGGTCTTCCACCAAAGTGAGGAAGGTTTTCCTTCTCTTTAAAAGTACCCCAGCCCGTGTCCGCTGCGCACTGTCCTCTCACCGCATACCACTAAGGACAGTCAGGCTCTATCCTCCTGAAACCCACCCTTTAGATATCGATAAGCGAATCTGAGGCCCAGCTCCCTTACACTACGCTGCTAGGTCAAGCCTTCATGAAAAGCACAAAGTCCCCAAACCCCCCCGGCTGAACGCTCCAGCCTCACACAAGAACTGGAGCGTTCCGCTCACGCTATGCAGAGCCATAGCCAGCCCCCGGCCACACGTACTGCCACAGCCCAGCCACCAAGCACGGCCCGCACTCACCGGTCACCGCCGCGCCGCCGTCCGCGCTCTGCCCGGGGCTGTCCCGCTGCGCCGCCGCCTCGGCCCGAGCCGCTGCTTCGCCAGCAAGGCCTAGCTCCAACCACTCCATGCCCGGCTCCTGGGCTAGCGGCTCCCCGTTCTGCCCGGGGCTGTCTTGGTGCGCCGCCGCCGCCGCGGCCCGAGCCACTGCTTCCCCAGCAAGGCCTAGCTCCAACCACTCCAATCCCGGCTCCTGGGCTAGCGACTCCCCGTTCTGCCCGGGGCTGTCCCGGTGCGCCGCCGCCTCGGCCCGAGCCGCTGCTGCTTCCCCAGCAAGGCCTAGCTCCAACCACTCCATGCCCGGCTCCCGGGCTAGCAGCTGCAGCATCTCCCAGAAGGGCGTGGAGTGGTCTCCGCGGGACATGTCGGCAGGGCGACGACTGCACTAACTCCTTATTCCGCGACACGAAGGCTGCCGTAAGTGTTTCCCACGGCCCCTTTTGTAGCCGCAGAGCTGCTCGCAACCCCCCTCCTCCGAATGGGAACTCGGAGCAGCTGGGCCCTGTGGTTAGGCTAGCCCGGACGGCCCAGTCCCACCTTGCGGCAGGTGTGAAGTGGCCTTTAATGAGCAGCTGCTCTGGGACATTCCTGAGAACCGAAAGGTGTGAAGATTACAGGCGGTTCTTTAGCTGCTGGTGCTCAAATCACAATGGATGTGCAGAGATAAGGAGCAAGCAGTACCTGTGTTATCTACCTATTGTTCTCCTGGGCTCTTCGAGGTGTGGCCTTAGAGAAGAGCTACGGCCAGCTGGCAGCTGTCTTGTGGAGAAGGACTTGGAGGTAGTGGGGGGATGAAAAGCTGCACATGATCTGTGCATGCAGCCCTGAAGGACAGCTGTATCCGGGGCTGCATCAAAAGAGCTATGGCCAGCAGATTGAGGGAGCTGAAACTTCACCTGAAGGAGTCCTCAGCACAGGAAAGACGTGAACCTGTTTGGGAGGATGGCCACAAAAAGAACCAGAAATATAAAAATAATCGGAAATATAAAAAATAATCACCTCTCATATGAGGAAAGGCTTAGGGTGTTGGAGTTGTTCACCTGGAGACCTTTCAGTACTTCAAGGGAGCACCCAAGGAGGAAGGGAACAGTCTGTTTAGCAGGACTTGTAAGAGTAGGGGTGATGCTTTTCAGTTAAAAGAGTGTAGGTGTAGAGTAGATAGACTACTAGTAGCAGTGGTGTTGTTATTGCAGTGAGGCTTGTGAAACACTGCTAACAAACTGCCTAGAGAGATAGTGGATGTCCCATCCCTGGAAGCATTCACAATCAGGTTGGACAGGGCCCTAAGCAACCTAATCTATTAATCTCTTGATCACTGCAGGAGCATTGCTCTAGATCACCTTGGCAAGTCCCTTCTAACTCAAAGCAGTCTAGCATTCTGTGATTCCATGGCAGCTATCCCTGATCATAGAATCATAGAATCAGCCAGGTTGGAAGAGACCTCCAAGATCATCCAGTCTAACCTATCCCCCAGCCCTACTCAGTCAACTAGACCATGGCACTAAGTGCCTCATCCAGGCTTTGCTTGAACACCTCCAGGGACGGTGCCTCCACCACCTCCCTGGGCAGCCCATTCCAATAGGAAAAGGCAAAATAAAGCAAGCAGACTGCGCAGCCAACATCTTGAGCTTCTGGCTTGGTATTTTCCAGTACACCCTCCTTCAAGGTGCCTTCACAGAGCCCGCTTGCTGTGGGGGAGAGGGTACCCCACAGTACCTTAGAGACTCCTGGCAGCACAGAGCACCAGCAACACTCTGGACCTCAGAGACACAGCCTAGTCTCTCTGAGCGAAGTCCTGCAGGGACCTCTGCCACTGCAGTCCTCGGGAGCTAGAGGCTGAGGCAGTTGGGGTTGTTTAGCCTGCAGGAGAGGCGGCTTGGGGAGGACACCGTATTGCTCTCTACCGCTACCTGAAAGGAGGTTGTAGCCAGGTGGGGGTTGGTCTCTTCTCCTAGGCAAGCAGGGATAGAACAAAAAAGCGCAGGTGTGAGGGGAGGGAGGAAGAACAGGGCTGAGGAGGGTCAATCAAGCAGCAGAGGCTACCCGCGGGCACGGTCTTTGTCACTACCGGCCTCTCCTTAGCCCCTAATTGCGGCGCAAAGCAGGTGACAAAGGGACGCTCGACTCCAGGCAGTGCAACTCCATCTCCCGTGTGATTCACACCCCGGCCCTAAGTGGCTCAGCGGAGGAGACACGACCCCCACCGAGCCGCCCCCGCTCCATCCTTCAGGCAGAGGCTCCGGGATCGCTTACGAGAGGGGTGTGAGCGGCCCGGGACATAAAAGGACAGCGCGGAGCACAGCCGAGGCGTTGCTGCCTCCCTCTTGGACGTTGTTGGAGACTTCGTGTTGGCGATGGAGAGCGATGGGGTCGAGATATCTCCGGCGCCTTCACCCTTCTGGGCACTGGTAGCGCTTCTGCGGCAGGAGCCCGGTATGGGGTGGCTGCTGCGGAGTCCCGGTGCGTGTGCTGGATCGTGGCGTCCCGATGGAGTGGAAGCTGACAGCGAGCAAGGAGCTGGTGAGTGTGCCCCAGAGGGGATCGGCTGGCTGGGAGGGGAGGTGGATAGAGGCTTGGGAAGTTGTTCCATGGGGTCTGACCCCTAATGCTTGAAGACTTCTGGGACCCACATGCACTGCTGAACCTAGTCCTAGCTTGTGGTGGCTTCTCTCCCCTTCCCTTGTGTCCCATGACGGAGGTCTGGGGTTAAAGAAGGCCAGCAGTAGGATGCTGGATCTGTCACCAGGCTTAGTTTGAAGAAAAAAATCACGAGGGGTTTATCGTTTGGGGAATGTAATCCTTCTCCTGCGCTCTGTCTGTTGAAAGTAGTGCAGAAGAGCATCATAAGAATGCATGGGAAAGGCTTTTTTTCCTAGAAGTTCAAGCAAAAGCTGAAGTATGTTGAAAGGGAAGAGATTTGTCTGCTATACTGTCTGTGAGACCACCTTGTTTGCTATTTCTAATACAAATTTATTTCAACAGATGAACTCAGCCAGATTCCTGAGAGGCATCCCTTGGGCCCGCAGCCCCTGAAGGCTCTGCTGTTGCTGGAGGACTCTGGAGATAACCACTTATGGCAGACCTACTACGAGGGCCTGAAGAATTTCCTTGCCTTTAGAGAAGGCATGGCTTTGCCTGCAGTCTGGCCGATCCCAGTGGCTCAAGTGAGAGAGTTCTTGGCCCTCATGGAGTCCCAGGATCTGCCTCCCACGAAAATAATAACGTATGTGGAAGGACTCTCCTTCATCTCAGGAATGGTAAATCATCCTGATCCTCTTCAAGATCCTGTTATCTGTCACATGATTTCGAGGCTGAAATGTAGGACTGCCCCCGCAAATGATGGATATGCTCCTGTGACCATTGAAGTGTTAAGATCTCTACTGGGGACTCTGGAATCTGTGTGTAGCTCTCCCTACGAGTGTATGTTGTTCCGTGCCATGTTCACTGTAGCTTTTTTTGGTGCACTCCATATAGAAGAGATGGTGGCAAATGACCAAAATAGAGCACAGCCAGAGCTCCTGTACTTGAGTGACCTCCACCTGGCTGAAGGGAGAGCAAACCTTTGTGTGTGCAGGGGCCAGGAGAGGCATTTGATCCAACTGGGATTCTCTAGAGAGATGTGGATATGTCCTGTTGAAGCTCTCTATACCTACGTGGCAGCACGGCCAGCAGGAGAAGGCCCTCTCTTCGTGCACTTGGATGGTAGGGCTGTGACAAGGAGGCACTTCCTGGCTGTCTTTCGCCGTGCTCTTGGGGTTGCAGGACTTCCTCCAAAGCGCTATGGTGTGCATTCCTTCTGGCTGGGGACTGTTGTAACAGCAGTTTCTCCTGAAGATTAATAGAATAGCAAGGTGGTGGTGAAGATCCTGAAGAAGACACACTTCTGTCTGTCTGTTTGGCTTCCATAGCAAGGAGCATCTTCTGCAATGCAGAAATGTTACACTTTAAGAGCACTAAAACTTTATTCTCTATAAAGTTAGAGAAGGGGAATCATTGATGTAAGGTGACTTCCTACCTGGGGTAGGAGTGTCATGGTTTCAAACTGTTGTGACATGGGTCTGTGCATGCTGTTTGGACTATTTCTACTAATCATTTGTTCACCTTGTGTGATCTTAACATTAAACTGTTATTAAACTGTTTGCTTTTAACAACTTCTCCAGCCTTTCTGTTATGCCTTGGTCAAAGGTTGCTAATTGCAGTGGGGACAAGACAACGTGATGCATAGGTGCATCCTTTTTGCTGCTTAGTGTAATGAGAAGTAAAGCTCATGGCTGGTGAGTGGAAGCTGTGAGTGTGAGAGGAAATTAACTGCTAACAAAATGTGACACCAGCAGGGAAGTTGATCCTGTTGCCCAAGGAGCACTTCCATAGCAGCTGTATCCTGCATCAGCTCTTGCTGCTGCTATCTGTCTCCTTGCCTGTAAAAACCTTTCCCTGATGATTCTTTGACTCTTTTGCTGATCCCTCTTCAAAGGATCAATCAAACCCAGATACTGATCAAAACCAGCCTTTAATTGAAATGTGGCTGATGCATTTAAAATGGCCCTGCTCAGTTCAAAAGATCCTGTGTAGCAGGGAACATAAGATGTGGCTAACAGAAGTAACCCAGATTTTATAATTGGGGCACTTGTTTAAGACTCTTAATACAGATTAAATTTGTATCTAAGAAGCAGGATCAAGTGAGAAGGTCGAGTGTCACCTTTCTTACCAAGGGTGTTTGAGGTGGTGGCATCCCATGTAGTGCATTACCTCAGTGTGTTCAGGGGCTACCTGGGTGACAACTGTGTATCCAGAAAATGGCCAGCACCATACTACACTTTTTAATACCCAGTTTCCAAGAAGGTCTTTAGTTACAGAAAGGTCTTACTCTGCTCTCCACACAGAACACACTGCAAAGACAGAAGTGGGATCACAGGATATTAGGGGTTGAAAGGGAACCAAGGACATCATCAAGTAGAACTCCCCTGCCAGAGCAGAACAATGCTATCTAACACAGATCACAGAGGAACACATCCAGACAGACCTTGAAAGTCTCCAGAGAAGGAAAATCCACAACCTCCCTGGGGAGCCTGTGCCAGTGCTCTGTGACCCTTACAGTAAAGAAGTTCCCCCTTGTGTTGAGCTGGAACCTCCTGTGCTGCAACTTGCATCCATTGCCCCTTGTCCTATCACAGGGAGCAAGTGAGCAGAGCCTGTCCCCCCTCTGCTGACCCCCAGCCCTCAGATGTTTATAAACATTTATTAAATCCTCTCTCAGTCTTCTCCAGACTAAACAGCCCCAGGTCCCTCAGCCTCTCCTCATAAGCCATGCCCTCCAGTCCTCTAATCATCCTTGTAGTTTTCCAGTGAACCCTCTCCAGCAGGTCCCTCCCCCTCTTAAACTGGGGAGCCCAAAACTGAATACAGTACTCAAGATGAGGTCTCACCAGGGCAGAATAGAGGGGTAGGAGAACCTCCCTTGATAAGATGGACACACTCTTCTTAATACACCCCAGGATCCCATTAGCCTTCTTGGCCACAAGGGCACATTGCTGTGCCATAGTTAACTTGTTATCCACCAGCACACTCAGGTCCCTATCCACAGGGCTGCTCTCCAGCAGATCACCTCCCAACCTGTACTGGGATGGTAGACAGTGATCTGCCAATTCCCTGGCATTCATTTGGTGGCTCCCTTTCTATGGTTTTACTACAAGCTGTTGCAGAATTAGCACACTGTGATGCTGAGTCCCAGTCATCTTGCTCACATTCCTGAATGTGGAGTAGCTGGAACTCTGACTGCAAGGTTTAGTTAAAATATCCACATGAAAACTGCTAGAGGAAGTAAAAGTCTTAGGCTGGTGATAAAAGAGGGGTTTGTCTCATCAATGTTAATTACTGGGGGGAGGCTTGCTTCAGGAGAGAGGGGGAAATTATTTTATTATGAGAATGCTCTCTGGATCACAAATGTTTCATTCAAGAGGGAAAAGGGATTTGCTAGGGAAGGAGAAACAGGATTCTGTGTTGTGCATAATGGTGGGGATGGAATTGACTGCAGATACCCAAGTGTTTGTGGCCATGACTGCTCAGCCTTATGCTGTGTGATCACACATGGGAGTCCTGGACTGCTCTTTCATCCTGAAACTCAGGGGCTGCCATGTGGCAGTGACAGATTGGAGGATCTGTTTTACCGTCCCACATTATCAATTCCATCCCTACCCAGCAGGTTTCTGTTAAAATCCAAGTGTGAGCTGGTAATCTTTTCAGAGCAGCGAGAAGAGAGCTTTCAGCCACGATTGTAAATGGTCTCATTTTACTGCTCCTTAATTTTCTGAGAGGGAGGGGATCTGTCTCAGAAACTAGGCTAGAGGGCTTCGCCCTAAGAATCTCAAAGATAGGCATGTACTGTCTCCATAGAGATACAATTACAGTTCACCCAAGAGACAGGATGAGAAGGGATGTACAGCTCACTGTCGCTGACTCAAAGTTAGGAAAGCCTCTCTGGGTGTCCCCAGTGTGATGATCTCCAGGGAAAAGCAGCACAGAGAAGGAAGTGGCAAAACGAGCTGCTTGCCACTGTGCAATGGTTCCTCATCAGCTCTGTAATCACTCAGTTCCAAGTGGCAATGGTTCCTCTTCTCCCACATGTGAAGAGAGCTCCTGAACAAATGCTTAGGGCTGTGCAGCACCCACAAATCCAGAAGGGTTTTGTCAGCAGCAATACCAGTTTACCATAAGCCTGTTCTAGTCCACCACTGTTGATTCCCCCTCTGTGCCACCTCCCTCAGCTAGTACACTTGGCTTGGCTAAACCTGAAGCAAATGTAGAAACCAAAGTAGTTTAAAAATGCTCAGATTGGCTTTATTATGTAAATCTACAAAAAGCTGTACTGACCCAGCTGAGGCCAAGTAAGAAAATGCCACAGGTTGATTCTCCTGCCAAAAAGTTTTCGTCAAGTTATGTCCTAAGAACACCTATCTGAAGTAGTCTTCCTGGGGCACTACATTCCTATAGTGCAGCCACCCAGAGTTTTAATTGCTGCATGTCCCCAGGCCGAGCTACTGCTGCAACAACTTCTGGGGAACAAAGCCAGGCAAGGGAAGGGAAATTACATCGGTTTCACTGATGTGCTGTTAACGCTTCCAAGGGGCTCTACTTGCCAGGTTGCTAAGCTTTGTGCACGTCACAGGGGTGAAGCTTTGCACCTAATTGCAAGGTGAGCAGATAGATGCAGGTACTTTATTAACAGGTGGTGGTTTCTTCTTTCCAGGCTTAGCCTGTAACAGTGTGGGGCAAATTTGTATGTGGACATGATTCTCAAAAAGCCAAACTTAGGTAAAGACTGGAGACAGCACACAAACTCCTTGTGGAGAGCAAGCCTTGGACAACCATATCCTACAAGTATGAATTTGGAGAGCTCACACCTTAAAACGATTACCTTTTCATCCTGCAATGAGTGTTTATAAAGATGCCTAACACTCTTCAGCTACAAATCCCAACAGCTTTATGTAGGGTGAATCCCAATAGCCTGAGCATCCATACACTCAGAGGTGTGAGCAGGAGAGGACACTTGGAGGGTTAAGAGCTGTCAGACCCAGCCAAGCTGGCAAGACTCAAGGGATGGCTTTCATGGGCTGTGGGCGTTGTCCCCAGTCCTAGAACTTAGACCTGCTTTGAACAAACAGTATGTATGGAAGATGCATTCCAAAAGCTCTGTGTGCTGTTACTAGGCCTGTTTTAGCAAAGTTGAACAGAGGCAAGATGATTTCTTCCCAGACCTTGACATTTTAGTGTGCCCCAGCTTGGCAAGCCTCCATTTCACGGGAAAGGAAGTACCAATGAGCAGGGCACAAGCAGTGAGCTGTGTACAGTGGGCAGCTGCTGAAAAGAGGAGGAGGCAAAGAACCTTTAACTGTTTGTTCAGCCAGGCATTAGAGGTTGTCCTCCTCTGCAGGCTGCACTTCACTAGGGAGGGCTTATATATGTTTCTGCAGCTGCCCTGGGCAAGCAAATTACATGTTAAAGAGTTCAGAGAGGATCAGAAGCAGTCAACTGCTCCTCCTCATGAAACATCACCAAGCTATCTATCCTTTTAGATTATGGAGATGCAACATTACCACTTCAACCAACGGCATGGTAGCTGGTTTGGGGGCATAGAAGATCCAGGCTACACCAAGGCAGGAGGATCAGGGTGGGTGCAGACCCATCACACACCACCGTGGTGGTAATGCTTGGGGAAGAGCTGCTCACACATCCCATCCTGGGCTGGCCAAACCACTGGGACCAGCAGCTCCAGTGCTGGTGGCCCTGCACTAAGAGGTGTACACCACACAGTCATTCTTTTGTTGCTTATTTGTTCCAAGTCCTTCTTAGTCACTTTGAAATCCACCTGCCAGCGAGCTGGCAGCACACAGCCTGCTGCAGAGAAGGCTGATGTCTCACTCCTCCATCTCTGCCGTGCTCCCGCTGGAACAAATTGCCTTGAGTATAAACCAGCATTGCAGATATCACCTCCTGACCTGCTGCTGTGTGGCTGAAGGTTTCATCTGGGGCTTCTCTCTGTAGAGCCCGAGCGAGCACAGCCCTTTTGGCAGGTGTTTCCGGCACAGAAAGAAAACAGGCTGCTGTGGTTAAGCTGGGGATGGCGAACTTCAGCTCTTTGGCCAATCGGCACCCAGAGCAAGCAGCTCCCCCACCTCATCTGAGCCCCTGAGAACAAGCTCCAGAGCCGAGGGAGGACTTGAACACCAGCACTAACCTCTCTGCTCAGTGTTACCTGAAAGAGGTAACTATCAAACAAAAAGCAAACAGAAAGTAACAATTTACTTGGGCCCTGGTGAGCAGCAGTGAGACGAGGAGCAACAGCTACCAAATGGAATGTAGAAGCTTTCAGCTCAACATGAGAAGAAACTTCTTTACAGTGAGGGTGACAGAGCACTGGAGCAGGCTGCCCAGAGAGAGGTTGCAGAGTTTGCTTCCTCTGGAGACTTTCAAAACCCACCTGCATGCACTCCCGTGCAGACTGCTGTGCTTTGGCAGCGGGGTTGGACTCGATGATCTCCAGAGGTTCCTTCCAACCTCTACACTTCTGTGAGTCTGTGGCCTGTGAGTGCTGGTGGGCAGCAAGTTCACCACAATGGGCAATGTGCCCTCCTGGCCAAGAGGGCCAATGGTCTCCTGGGGTTCATTAAGAAGAGTGTAGCCAGCTGGCTGGGGGAGGTTCTCCTCCCTCTCTATTCTACCCTGGTGAGGCCACACTTGGGGCACTGTGTCTGGTTCTGGGCTTCACAGTTAAAGGGAGAAGGGAACTGCTGAAGGAAGTCCAACAGAGGGTCACAAAGACTGTGAGGTGACTGGAGCATCTCTCTTACAAGAGCAGGCTGAGACACTTGAGTCTGTTAAGTCTGGAGAAGAGAACACAGAGAGGGAATCTTATCAGTGCTTATCAATATCTGAAGCATGGACATCATGAGGATGGGGCTGGGCTCTTTTCAGTTGGTGCCCAGGAATAGGACAAAGGGCAATGGGTACAACCTAGAACACAGGAGGTTTCATTTGAACTTAAGAAGAAACTTCTTTGAGGGTGAAGGAGCCCTGGAACCAGCTGCCCAGAGAGCTTGTGGAGTGTCTTTCTCTGGAGACCTTCAACACCTGCTTGGCCACCATCCTGTGCAACCTGATCTAGGTGCTCTAGGAGGGTGGTTGGACTAAATGATCTCCAGAGGTCCCTTCCAATCCCTACCATCCAGTGAGTCTGTGACTGAGTTTCTACTACAGTAGCTACAAAAGCTGGGCTAAGATGCTGCCGACAGCTCCTGTACCGAGACAGAGCTTCCCAGCCTCCCCTGGCCCCGTGAGCACATCCCCACTGCTGGACTTGCTCATCCCAACCTGAAGTGAAGTGTGGCTACCTGCCTCTTTTCCACAAGAGAGCCCAAAGTAAAATAAACACCTCTGACAGCTTCTGAAGGAAAATGAAGCAGTTTGTGGCCATAAGGTTTCTCAGACACTTGATTTTCCTGCTACATCTGCAGAGAAGCAGCTTTGTTTAGACAGCCTATCTTCCTCACACCTTTCCCCACCCACCATCCAGAAAGAGGGTGTTCCTCTGTCTCAGAGCATGGGCAGATGAAGAAATTAATTGAGGGTGTGAATTTACAGCATGTCATTTATTCCATGGTAAGTGCTCATGCATGCACACTCCCCCTCAGCCAAACACCAGGTAACGAGGTGTGAACAACTTCATGCTTCATCAGAGAGCAAGAGCACTCAGAGGTATTTCAGCCAAGCAGCTTCTCCACACTACACTTTGCCTTACTTCTGGCCTTCCCCAGTCCAGAGGTGATGGTCCTAAGCACAACATTCCTGCATTTTTTTAATCACTTCCAGGGGTGGGGATTCAGACATCTTGGAGGTCTCTTCCAACCTGGTTGATTCTATGATTCTATGATTCTATCTCCCTGGGGAGTCTGTTCCAATCTTTGAGAACCCTTTCAGTCAGGAAGTTTTTTTCCTAATATCCAACCCAACATTCAATCCTGTGTGATCTGGTATAGGTGATCCTGCTCTGGCAGGGCAGTTGGACTAGATGATCTATCGAGGTGCCTTCTGTGAATCTGTGATTCTGGAAACCTGCCCTGGTGCAGCATGAGGCCATTTCCTCTCTTCCTATCACTTCTTACTAGGGAGAAGAGATCAACACCCACCTCACCACAACCTCCTTTCAGGGAGTTGTAAAGAGTAAGGTCTCCCCTCAGCCTCCTCTTCTCCAGGCTAAACATCTCCACTTCCCTCAGCTGCTCCTTACCAGACCTGTTCTCTAGACCCTTCACCAGCTTTGCTGCCCTTCTCTGGACCCACTTCAGCACCTCAATATCCTTCTTGTTGTGAGGGCCCTGAAACTGAATGCAGTACTCAAGGTGTGGCCTCACCGATGTTAAGTACAAGAAGAAGGCACTGAAGGCAAAAAGTCCAGCACCCACTGAAGCATCTTCAGCTCTCCTCCCCCAGAACCTCAAGCAAAATCAGCAAGTACTTAGCCAGGTGGAAGGAACAGTATTTCATCGTGATAATTCAGCTGGCAGGCACTTCTGTGAGGAGACCACATCAAAAGTGAAACTGCAGTCTCATGCGGTTGTTTGCAGAGAAGATGAGTCAGAGCCTCTCTCTTTCCATGCTGCAGCTCGCTAAGGCTGTGCCCACTTTCATCATTTCCATTCCCTTCAGGAGCAGGGGCTACAGCAGAGTGGGCTGGGTGATTGCCCACTCTGCTCCACGTGGAGAAAGATCATTACTGTGTAATTGATGGACAATACTTCACTGGAATCGTTCTGCTTTGGCAGCAATCCCCACGGCTGAAAATCCAACAACAGGCAAGTTTCACTCTGCCTCCCAGTGTCAAAATGAACTCTGGATTGCCCTCCAGATTTAATTCCAGCTGCAAAGTTGATGGGATTGAAACCTTTCAGTGGTCTTGCATCCCACTGATGTCCATCTCTGTCTCAACAAATTCAACATCTGCCATCAACTTGTCACAGCTGAATTTATCTCCTGTCCCACAGGAAGCATCTGAAGTGGATGCTGTGAGATTAAATGCCTCAAATTTACAGGAATAAGCCTGTCATGGTCTGAGAATCACAGAATCAGAGAATGGTTTAGGTTGGATGGGACCTTAAAGATCATCTAGTTCTAACCATGGGCCATGGGCAGGGACATGTTCCCCTACACCAGGTTGCTCAAGACCCTGTCCTACCTGGCCTTGAGCACTTGCAGGAAAGGGACATCCATGACCCCCTGGACAATCTGTCTCAGTGTCTCACCAACCTCACTGTAAACAACTTCTTAATCTCCAGTCTAAATCTGTCCTTTTCCAGCTTGAAGCCATTCCCTCTCATCCTATCACTACAAGCCCTTGTAAACAGTCCCTCTCAGCTTTCACAGTATCACACTATCACAGTATCACCAAGGTTGGAAGAGACCTCATAAATCATCAAGTCCAACCCTTTACCACAGAGCTCAAGGCCAGACCATGGCACCAAGTGCCACGTCCAATCCTGCCTTGAACAGCCCCAGGGACGGCGACTCCACCACCTCCCCGGGCAGCCCATTCCAATGTCCAATGACTCTCTCAGGGAAGAACTTTCTCCTCACCTCCAGCCTAAATTTCCCCTGGCACAGCCTGAGGCTGTGTCCTCTCATTCTGGTGCTGGCCACATGAGAGAAGAGAGCAACCTCCCCCTGGCCACAACCACCCCTCAGGTAGTTGTAGACAGCAATGAGGTCACCCCTGAGCCTCCTCTTCTCCAGGCTAACCAATCCCAGCTCCCTCAGCCTCTCCTCGTAGGGCTGTGCTCAAGGCCTCTCCCCAGCCTCGTCGCCCTTCTCTGGTACCCTTGACAGAAGACTACTGCAAGGTCTTCCTGGAAACTTCTGCTCTCCAGACTGAACAGCCACAACTTTCTCAGCCTGTCCTCACAGGAAAGATGCTCCAGCCCTCTGAGCCTCTCCAGGGCCTCCTCTGGACGCACACCAACAGTTCAATGTCTTTCTCATGTTGGGTGCCCCAGAACTGGACACAGTACTCCGTGGTGCTGTGTGGAACTTTAAACATTTTAGACCCATAAGCTTACCTTAGCCTCTTAATTCCTCGGTGCTTGATTTGATTCTACATCAAATCTAGATGATGGTCCCTTTACGCTGCTTTGTTGCACAAAGACATTCCTGGCACTTCCTACTTCTGCCTCTGCTGTGACAGGTGGGGGGGAAAAAAAACCCTCACCTTTAAAGTGTGATTGACTTCAGAAAGACAAACAATATCTGTGACAAGTGCCTCCATCCCTCTCAGTGGCATTGTAATACAAAATAAGGTTTGAATGCGAGGAGAAATCTGGTTTGTTGTATCTCCACCCACAGTCTGAACAGCAGTGCATCGTGCAGCTGAAGATGCTGTTTGTTTGGAAAGATCACATTAACCACAGAAATAAGTGATCAGTTGCCTTAATTCCTAAGAAAAGAAGGACTATGTAATTGGTCTCTGCTTCTCTGTCTCCTCTCCGACAACTTCTTCACATGTGGGCACATTTTGGTTAAACTCAACGGAGGAGGAAAGAAACGTCAGAGGTACTTGGTTCTCAAAAATGCCATGGAGATAGGCAAACAACTGAAGTGAAAATGCTGTGATCTGAGTGAACTCATCCACCTCTGAGACACAGATCCCAGGGGATGACAGGTCCAGCCTTCTGCTGTGGTGTAAGGCACCACAGCGGTGATGGCTGCTGCAGGGCGAAGTAGATCAGTGTCAGAAAGGATGCATGGAACAGAATAATAGAATCAAAATCTTGGTTGGAAAAGACCTTTAAGATCACCAAGTCCAACCATTCTTTAACTCTACCAAGTCTGGTGCTAAACCATGGCCCTTAGCACCACATCTCTGAGAAATGGTCCCAGAAGCTGTGCTAAGTGTGGTCTGTGCTCAGTATCT
This sequence comes from Pogoniulus pusillus, assembly GCF_015220805.1. Lineage (NCBI taxonomy): Eukaryota > Metazoa > Chordata > Aves > Piciformes > Lybiidae > Pogoniulus > Pogoniulus pusillus. The sequence goes on along the minus strand of NC_087272.1, from coordinate 34,138,838 downwards.
GTAGACAAGGTGGAATGAATCTCCACACCTTAGGATGTCACAACATGGACACTTGTGGCAGAGTGACCAAAGCAACTGTATGTCAGAAGCACCAATTTATCTCTGCAGCACATCTGGACCTGCTTTCTCAGAGAGTGGATGTGAAGTGGAAGCAGAGCCCTGCCCACACCATGGCACATCTGCACACAGCTGGTGCCAATGGAGCCAAAAAACACAGCCTACAGCCACCTTACCTGTGGCTGCCCATTACCAACCTTCCGCCTCTGTCCAGGTCTGCTTCTTTCCTGACAGCTCTTCTGAAGTGCTGTGCAGATGGGCACGTGTGTCTGAAGCACTCTGAAACACCAGCTGTGGGGCTCTGCTCTGAGCTGTGCTCACAGTAGTTATGTTGTTCCAAAAGCAAGCCCTGCCAAAACCCCCACTAAGTAGAGCTCACATCCCAAGGGGACCATCATCACAAGCCACCTGGTCTCCCGAGCATCTGCAGGACTTTGCAGCAGAGTGCTGGTCCCACAGCACACGCTTTGAACGTTCTGGCTCACTTCATCTCAGACACTAGGTGGGGTTTTTCTCTCTCTTTTTTTTTTTTTTTTAACCTGGATCATTCAGCTGGCAAATGAGATTGTTTGTGCAAACTGCTGGATGCTTGGCAGGCAGCTCCCCTGAGGCCTGCAGCAAACCCAGTCCCAGCAGACTGAAAAGCTCCTAAGTCAGGTGCAAAATTTACTCAAGGTGAGGCTGTGTCTGGGAAACTTTTGTTTTAGCAGCCCATTTGTTTTAGCAGCCCAAGGCCACCAAGCTTCGTGATGTTTGTAGTAAGTGCAGGGTATGAGCACCAAGAGAATATCTGCCCTAGGTTTCAGTGCCAAACACTATTGCACCCTGACTGCTACTCCTTGGTGCCACTGAGTGTCACAGATCTGCTGTCTTCCTGCACCCCAGGGCATTCTCAGATGCTCTGCTCTCTTTTCACCATCATCCTAATCCCAGTACCTCCAAAACAACCACCTCACTCACTCTTGAGCTTGGTCTTGTGGGCACAGGACCAAGCTTTTGGCCCTGGGCAGAGCCACACTGACTGAGGGACAGTCTGCCCATCCCCTGCACTGCATTCCCCTGAGACAATGACACATCCCTTGAGCTCTGGGTGAGGTCTGGGAGAGGAGCAGGTGCTGGGGAGGCAACTGTGAGGCCACGCAGGGGTGTCACAGCCTGCTGCAGCGCAGGCACAAAGCAAATTTGCTTTACTAGGGCAGTGTCGTAGACTTTGCTTTAACTCTGCCTGAGAGCATTAGGTTGGTGGTGTCCTTAGCCACCCTTCCACACTTTCCTACATGGCAGAGGCTGACCTCTTAGGAGAGCCTGTTGGTTTGTTCAACCCATACAGGTCATTCCTCATGTTGCTCGTTGATTCCCCACCTGTAATCAGCACCGGTGAGGTCACACCTTGAATACTGGGCCCTGACAACAAGAAATTGAGGTGCTGTTGCAGGTCCAGATAAGGGCAACAATGCTGTTGAATGGTTTGAAGAACAGGGCTGGTGTGAAGCAGCTGAGGGAACCTGGGGTTGTTTAGTCTGGAGAAAAAGAGCCTGAAGGGAGACCTCACTGCTGTCTACAACTTCCCGAAAGGAGGTTGGAATGAGGAGGATAGGACGAGAAGAAATGGCCTCAGGTTGCATCAGGGGAGATTTAGATTGGATATTAGAAGAAACTTCTTGACTGAAAAGGTTCTTGAAGACTGGAATAGCCTCTCCAGAGAGGCAGCAGAATCCCCATCCCTGGAGGTGTTTAAAGGCTGCAGAGATGTGGTGCTGAGTGCCATGGTTTAGCCCCAGACTTGGTTGGAACGAGATAGTGGCTGGACTGGTGATCTTAAGAGTCTTTTACAACTGAAATGAATCTACATTTCTGTGATTCTGTGGTCAACAAATTCTTAGTTAGAAATGTCACTTTGTTGCTCTTCTGCCTGCAGAGGAACCGGAGGAAATTGTCCAAATGCCCCCTTGTGCTGCAAGCCTCACCAAGTAAACAGCTTCTGAAAACAGGAGCATGGAGTTAAGGACAAACTGTCTTTGGCCACTTTGTCTCTTCTCCCATTTCTTTGGCTTTCAGTAACCTTTTTCACTTCTTACAGCCTCAGCTATTTCCTTTCACTATGCTTTAGCTACGGTTCAAATTACTGCAGCCCACCTCTCTCTCCTCCTTCCCCCTCCTACCTTCTTTCAAGACTTTGTTGAGAGCAAACCACATCCTCACGTTCCTCTCATTGTTAGAGCCTCCGCCACTGCTGCTCTTAGGGCTCTTTGCTACGTTTTGATCAAGTGGTCTAAGCACAGCTCTGAACCTAAACTGCTCTTCAGATGTTCCCATCTGCAGGTGTGCAGACCACCCCAGAGAGACATATTTCACATGTTTGAACTCAGGTCCCCTTAGCTGCACCATATTACACCTCAAACCCATAGATGATCCTTGCAGTAAGGGTGAGCTCTCCATCACTTTGAAGCTCAGAGCAAGTCTGTGGTCCTGTAAAAATAGTTTGCTAAGCTGCATACTTCAGGGAAACAAAGAAGAAAGATGATTCCTGCTTGTGCCAGTTGCTGAGCTTAACTTTGTGGCTGTTAACGCCAAATGTAGGCATTGTTGACCAAGTGTAGGTGCTCGACTCAGCCTAGAGGTCACTGAAGCACTGACCGGATTCTCCTTGCACCCCTGGCAGCTTTCCCACATACCTGCAAAGAGCATGGAGCAGCCACCACAAAGTCCACCTGGTGCCATCACCTCCACCCCTCAGCTTGCCAATGTCTTCCATTCTGTAACCCAAACAACACTCTGATGCCTAGAAATGTTTGGGTTTATATTACATCTTGGGGGATTTGCCATGCTATATTCAAGCAACATCTCTGGTGTAGTCACTCAAGTGGTTTTGCAGCTTGATGAGCATTTGCTACATTGAGAAGAAGCTTTCTCATTGACCTGGGACCACTCTGAAAGGAGGCAGAAGAAGCAAAGCTGCTTTTCAACATCTGCCACACTCAGCCCATGGAAAGAAAATGCTTTTGCAAGGGTTGTACTGCACATAGAATCATGGAATTGCTTCTATTGGAGAGGACCTCCAAGACCATCAAATCCAACCATCAACTTAAGACCACCATGTCCATTAAACTGTATTGCAAAGAGCCATATCCACACACTTAGGAAAGTCAACAGTGGAGGCCTCTGGACTGAAAGAGATGGGAATCTGCTATGCTGAGCTATCTGTATGGGTGACATTTCCATTCCTGCAGGTTTTGTCTCAGACAATCAGAAGATGGATGCAGAGGAATTCAGAGGAATGTTGCTTCCCAGACATTTGGCATGGTGAACAAGAAGCACACTTCTGCAGGCTGTCTCCTGCGGCCAAGCTCAGTTCCTCTTAAGGATGCAGAAATAAAACTGCACTGTCAAATACCTTGGATGCTTTACATCTCCAGCTGGCCTAATGAGGCAGCTGGAGATGTAGTTTGCACATTTTCTGCCTCTTCGATGAGCTCAAACAGGTCTGGACCCAGCCTTGACCCCAGCCTCAATGGCTGATTCTCAGCTGATAGCAAAAAATTAAGTGCCTACACCACCCCCCCTAAGTGGCAGCCCTGCCTACCTAGCTGATGTTTTGAAACCATTATCAGATGCCCAGCTGGTCATTACCAGATGCTTTCAGTAACTTCTAGCTATAAGAAATGCTGTCAGGAAGCCTATTTTAGCAGACCTGAGTCTGACCCTGCTTGACTCCAATTTTGTCTCCTGCTTTCCTTCTATGTCCTGTGCAATATTTTCAAGATCAAGAAGGAGCAGACCTCAGTCCATCACAGTCACTGCCTGCCTCAGTTATGGCTCCTTCACTCACATCCCACTGGGAGCAGCAAACCACAAGATGTTTGCAGGGATGCAAAGTCCCTCACAGCTGCTTGCTGTCATGCAAGGCACTAGAGGCACACAATGAACTTGTCGTTGTATCACTTCAGGGTTTTTTTGGTTTGCATCTCTTGCTCCCAATTGCTGTATCACTCTGGAAAGCTTCTCCTGCAAATCCTGGTGCTCCAGCCACTCTCAGTGTCTTGCAGCCCAGTCCTGAAGCTCCCTGTTAAAACCAGATCAAAATGGGACCTGGTGTTGTGGTGAACCCACCTTGTTAGTGCCACATCAACACGCTTCCCACTTCAGGGGCTAGCGGCTTGAGCTCAGGCACCTCTGCATGCTGCTGCCCATCTGGGTTACAGATGTCCCACAGAGACCACACTCCTGCATCTCTCACCCTCACCCCAGCCAAACCAGAGAACAGTAACAGCCTTTTCATAGAAGCATTAAGGTTGGGAAAGACCTCTAAGATCATCAAGTCCAACCTTCAGCCTTCAGACATGATCCTGCCACAGCCCTAGGATGTCCGTGTGGACAGACCCATCACTGCCACCCCAGATACCAACAGAGCTGCACTCTTCTTTCAGTTGTGGCTCAGCTTTCTTAGACTGCTGCCTCTCAGATACCTTTCCAGCAGAATGGGTGATTCATCACCTCCTTCCCTCTGAGCTTCAGAGAAAGCATGGCTCATGTCTCTGTAATATGTACCTGCCAGGGTGACACCAGCATGGGGCCATGTTTCAGACCCCCTGTTGTCCTCTTTTCCCACCAGAAGAGCACAGCATCACCTTCACAATGCAGTCGCAGCTTTAGCAGCCTCAGCTGCAGTCAAAGCTTTTATTTCCCTGTATTCCTATCCACCTGGAAGTCCTCAGTGGCCCTGGCACATCTTTTTCTTTTCTTCCCACAGCTCAGGGGGTTTGTTTGAAGTGTCACATAATTACCTGCGTCACTGCAGCTGCTCACATATCTCTTGCCCTGTACAGAAATAAATCAAACTCCCATTCATATTCCTGCTGTCTCTGCCTGTCTCCTGCTGCAGCTTTGTCCATTGCTCTTGTGAAGAGCACCTCTGAGCTCCCAGGCTTTTGTCTGCTCCTCCTCTCACCCCAAGTGCCTTCTCCTGGTGCTTGCAGACATGGTGCAGCCCACTGCTGCTGCTGCATCTCATTCTTCACACCTGGTACACTTGCAGCTTCTCTTGTCCATCACAGCACACGCAGCTCAGCAGGCTGGTTTTGTGGGATTCGAGGTCAGGGGTTTCCATGCCACTCTGCCTCAGGTTTCTGTTTTCCCTCTGTTTTGGTTTTTTCCTGTCACACACAGCACCAGAACACTGCCCTGCAGACATCTAAGCTCCTCTGCTCAGAGAATGCCCTGTTAGTTCTGCATAGCTCAATAGCGTCCCTGAGTGATTTGTCCCAGATCCAAATCAGGAATCATCAGCTTCCCAGTTAAGCAACCCCTCCTGCCTTAGATCTCTCCCAGACCCATCTCTGTTTTCATGTGCTGTTTGTGCTCTGTGCTTAAAGCCACGTCACTGTTGGATTTCCTACGCAACACAGTGACAGCCCTCTGCTCTCTGCAGAGTTAACTCCACCAGCACTGCTGACACCTATTGCAAAGATGGAGTCCAGCAGAACCAGCTGTTCTCAGGGGGGAGAAAGCAACTTCCCAACTAATCTGCTTTTTGCTAGGTGAAGCTCACAGGCTTGCTTTCATCCGTAAATTAAAAGTTCTACTGTGACATCTCAGCAGCGGGAGTCAAAGGCATGTGTTAGCTGTGGAAGCAGAAGGGGAACATCCTGGGGAAAGATGCTTCATTTCCAATGATTGCCTGTGGACAGCCAGGGGGAAATAGCAAAGCTATGGCCCTGCATGTCAGGGAACCAAAAACTTGAGGATGATCCAGGATAAGGGCAGTGCATTGATTTTCTTGGCAACCAGATGGAAGGTTGTGGAAGACATGGAGCAGAGTCAGAAGCATCTTTCCTTTAATTAATCTGCTTAGGTTCCCCCAGGGATCAGTGCTGGGTCCAGTCCTGTTCAACATCTTCATTAATGACATTGATGAGGGGACAGACACAGTGTGCTCAGCAAGTTTGCTGATGACACCAAACTGAGAGGCTTGGCTGATACAGCTGAAGGCTGTGCAGCCATTCGATGAGACTGGGACAGACTGGAGAGCTGGGCACAGAGGAACCAGATGAGGTTCAACAAGGACAAGTCCTGCTCCTGGGAAGGAATAATAAACTGCAGCAGTGCAGGTTGGGAGGTGATCTGCTGGAGAGCAGCCCTGAGGAGAGGGACCTGGGAGTGCTGGTGGATAACAAGTTATCCGTGGCACAGCAATGTGTCCTTGTGGCCAAGAAGGCCAATGGGATCCTGGGGTGTATTAGGAAGAGTGTGGCCAGCAGATCAAGGGAGGTTCTCCTCCCGCTCTATTTTGCCCTGGTGAGACCTCATCTTGAATACTGCTTTCAGTTTTGGGCTCCCCAGTTGAAGAGGGACAGGGATCTGCTGGAGAGGGTCCAGCGGAGGGCTATGAGGATGATGAGGGGACTGGAGGGCATGGCTTATGAGGAGAGGCTGTGGGACCTGGGAGAAGTCTGGAGAAGACCAACATCTGAGGGCTGGTCAAGAGGGGGAGGACAGGCTCTGCTCACTTGCTCCCTGAGATAGGACAAGGAGCAATGGATGCAAGTTGCAGCACAGGAGGTTCCAGCTCAGCACAAGGGGAAACTTCTTTACTGTAAGGGTCACAGAGCACTGGCACAGGCTCCCCAGGGAGGTTGTGGAGTCTCCTTCTCTGGAGTCTTTCAAGGCCTGTCTATGATCTGTGCTAACTGTACGGTCCTGCTCTGGCAGGGGGGTTGGACTTGATCTCCTCGGGTCTGTTCCAATTCCTAATATGCTGTGATCCTGTGATCCTATGAAGTTATGCTTCGTACTATGAGAGCTTGAGGCTCCATATGGGTTCCTCTGCCTGTTTCCACTGCAGAAAACAAATTCCCCTCACAAAGGAACAATTTGAGGAACGTTGGTAATTTCTCCCCAGTATTTTATCACAGAAGAGTGAAATTCTAAGGGTGAAAAGATCATAGTTGCTCATCTCACAATTATTCTGCTTGGCTGTGCTAAACCTAAACTGTTGCTCAGGTTATGTTCAGTGTCTTCTAGTGACCCATAAAGGACAAGGGAATGTCTTTAAGGTGATGACATTTCAATGAGAGCCATTTATTGGACAGTAAATCCTTGCTGCAGGAGTGTCTCTGTTACACACACCAAGACGAGGCCAGGTCAGAGTCCAGTCACTACAGCAGATGCAAGAGGCTGCTTTAGACAGAGGGGTAGAGCTAAGTATGGGGGGGGCTTCCCTCTGCTTTACCCTCCCAGCACTCAGCATAACTCACAGACTCACAGAATGGCTTGAGTTGGAAGGGACCTTAAAGACCATTTATTTCCCTCTCAACAGATCCATGTTCTTTTTGTGTTGGGTGCTCCAGGGCTGGATGCAATACTTCTGGGAGGGGTCTCACAAGAGCAGAGTAGAGAGGCAAAAGCAAAATTGCCTCCCTCGGGGAGAATTTGATTCCTAAACATGTGGCAGATGAATCAGCTGTTAGCTCTGCACATAGCCGTGTTCTGCAAAACTAAAACGGGCAGAGTGTTGATAGCTGTGATTATGATGTGCTAAAAAGGCAATTAATGCATTGTTATATATTGGCCCTTCCCTTTGTGTTCCTTATGCTTTACCGGCCCTCTGTGCCCCCAGGGAACTGAAAGCCCTAATCGATAAAGTCCTGTTAGAGAACTATTCAGAGCAAATTCTGCAGGTCAGGCTTGTCCACAGAAACATTTCTGGAAGGGGTGCCAGGACGTGACAGTCTCAAAAGTGCCCATCAGCACCAACATCTGCCACAAGGGATCCAAAAGTGCTTTAGAAAAAGGTCACTGCCATCTCCCCGTTTTATGGGGGACAGGTGAAATCATGGCTTGCCCAGTGCCACCCAGCTGTGGCAATGGGATGGAGGACAGCCAAGATCTCTGTGCAGTACTGCTTCACATCTGCAGTTCCTCTTTCTGCCACTCACTAACCAGCCATAAAGAGCAGGTTCAGGCAAGATGAGTGAGTTTGGATTGAGCTGATCCTGAAGAGGTCAGTTATATCAGCAGTCAGTTTGGAGATCTGGATCTAGAAGTTACTTCTGCAGGCCTACACAGACCTGTTCCAGAGTCTGGCTAAACTTAAAAGATCCTCTGTGACATTAGAAGAAACTTGTGCCCTGAAAGAGTTCTCAAAGATTGGAACAGGCTCCTCAGGTTGGTGGCCAAATCTCCATCCCTGGAGGTGTTTCAAAGCCACAGAGATCTGGTGCTGAGGGACATGGTTTAGCACCAGCCATGGTAGAGAGAGATAATAGTTGACTCAGTGATCTTAAAGGTCTTTTCCAGTCAAAACTGTTCTATGATCTGGTTTTGGCCAAGCTTTACATGATGGAAGAGGAAACAAACAGCAGTGTTCATTGTCTAAGGCAGTGCCCTAGCCATGAGCCAAGGCTGTGGCTCTGGTTTAGTTGGTTGGTAATTCTATGGCAGTTGAGCTACCAGCATAAATTCCACATACTACATCACCATTTAAAATATATGTGCATATTTTAATGATCAGAAGGCCTAAACAGGTCTCATGAAATCCTATGACCTTTAACCAGTGTTTGGAATTAATCAGGTTGGAAAAGGCCTCTCAGATCATCCAGTTCAACCTATCACCTAACACCTTCTAATTAACTAAACCATGGCACCAAGTGCCACATCCAGTCTCTTTCCAAACACCTGCAGGGATGGTGACTCTACTGCCTCTCTGGGCAGCCCATTCCAATGCCAATCACATCCAGCCTAAACCTCTCCTTGCACAGTTTGAGATTGTGTCCTCTCTTGTTCTGTCACTGGGTGCCTGGGAGAAGAGACCAACCCCGACCTGGCTACAGCCTCCTTTTGGATAGTTGTAGAGAGCAACAAGGTGCCCCCCACCCCTCCCTGAGCCTCCTCTTCTGCAGGCTAAACACCCCCAGCTCCCTCAGCCTCTCCTCACAGGACTGTGCTCCAGCCCCCTCATTTTCTACAGAAAACAGAGTTTTCTGAGAAAGAGAAAATTCAGCACTTGCTTGCATGTTGTCAAAGATCTGGGATATAAACCACATAAATCCTCTCCAGTGGCCGGTCTGTAATTAGTTCATTTGCCAGCATGAAGTTTTGGGTCACTCCTCTAGTGGCTGGAGCTGGCCACCTGTCTTTAGCTATTGTGGCCCTGCCTGTGCCACAGAATCATAGAATCAAGCAGGTTGGAAGAGACCTCCAAGATCATCCAGGCCAACCTAGCATACAGCCCTGTCCAGTCAACCAGACCATGGCACTAAGTGCCTCATCCAGGCTTTGCTTGAACACCTCCAGGGATGGTGACTCCACCACCTCCCTGGGCAGCCCATTCCAGTGGGCTCACAGAACATTAGAGGTTGGAAGGGACCTCCAGAGATCATTGAGTCCAACCCCCCCATGTCAAGCAGGATCCCTCAGGGTAGTTCACACAAGAATGCATCGAAGTAGGTTTGGAAAGTCTCCAGAGGAGGAGGCTCCACAACCTCTCTGGGCAGCGTGTTCCAGGACTCTGTCACCCTCACTGTAAAGAAGTTTCTCCTCATGTTGAGCTGAAACCTTCTCTGTTCCAGTTTGTAGCTGTTGCTCATCTCATTGCTCCTGACCACTAAAGAGACTGGGCCCAGGCACTTGGCACCCACCCCTCAGATACATTGATAAGATCTCCTCTCAGCCTGCTCTTCTCCAGACTAAACAGCCTCAAGTTTCTCAGTCTCTTAGCCACATCCAGAGCAGTCAGCATTTGCCAGGGATCTTGCCTTTCAAGGCAGAGCCTGAGACCTTTCTGTGGCAGATGCTTGAGCATGTCCAGAGAAGGGTGACGAGGCTGGGGAGAGGCCTTGAGCACAGCCCTACGAGGAGAGGCTGAGGGAGCTGGGATTGGTTAGCCTGGAGAAGAGGAGGCTCAGGGGTGACCTTATTGCTGTCTACAACTACCTGAGGGGTGGTTGTGGCCAGGAGGAGGTTGCTCTCTTCTCTCAGGTGGCCAGCACCAGAACAAGAGGACACAGCCTCAGGCTGTGCCAGGGGAGATTTAGGCTGGAGGTGAGGAGAAAGTTCTTCACTGAGAGAGTCATTGGACACTGGAATGGGCTGCCCGGGGAGGTGGTGGAGTCGCCATCCCTGGAGCTGTTCAAGGCAGGATTGGACGTGGCACTTGGTGCCATGGTCTAGCCTTGAGCTCTGTGGTAAAGGGTTGGACTTGATGATCTGTGAGGTCTCTTCCAACCCTGATGATACTGTGATACTGTGTGATACTGTGATCTGAAGAGTGACAGAGCCTTTTGGGAAGGCAGCCCAGGGGGTGGGTGCCAGCATGCGAGATTGGGTCAGCATCTGTATCTGTATCTGTATCTGCAAAGCAGGGCCAGGGGATGCTGAGGCACCCGTGGGAGCCAGTGCCTGCCAGAGGCTTCTTGGAACCGCTGCAGACGCGGGTGGGCGAGCACTTCACGCCGGGAGGAGGCATCGGTTGTCGCTTCCTTCCTCTTTTCCAGAGACTGAAACAGCCACCTCCACACATGGCCTGTCAACTTCTGCTCCACCCCTGCGTGAATCACACTGGTGGCCAGCCAAGGTGAGAGGGCAGATGACAGAAACCTCCCCAGCCAGCCCTCCGTAGGGTGCTTGTGAAAGACTCGAGTCAGGCAGGTCACAGAATCACAGCAGGGCAGGGGTTAGAAGAGATCTCTGGAGATTATCTAGTCCAAGCCCCCTGCTAGAACAGGATCATCCACAGTCAATCACACAGGAACATGTCCAGGTGGGTTATGAATGCCTCCAGAGGAGACTCCACAACCTCTCTGGGCAGCCTGTTCCAGTGCTTTACTGCCCTCAGAGAATGAAGAATTTTCTCCTTATGTTCATGTGGAACCATCTGTGTTCCACTTTGTGTCCATTGTTCCTTGTCCTGTCACTGGACACCACTGAGAAGAGTCTGGCTCTATCTTCTTGACATTCTCCCCTTAGATATTGATAAGCATTAATGAAATCCCTGATCAGTCTCCCCCAGGCTAAACAGCCTTTCTTCATGAGGCAGATCTTCCAAACCCCTCATCAGCTTAGTGGCTCCTTGCTGGATTATAGCAGTTTTTTATCCTTCTTGAACTGGGAAGCACAGAATTAGATGCATGAGGCCTCACCAGGGCAGAGTAGAAGAGGGGAAGAAACTCCCTTGACTTGCTGGTCACACTCATTCACTTGATACCCAGAAGACAGCAACACCTCTTATTTGCTAATAACCCACTCAAGGCTCTTGCCATCCATCCCAGCAAGGCTGCAGGCTGGTTCCCTGTGCTCAGAAAGGGATATGCCACAGGGATGTGCCACAGGTTTTGGCTCAGTACTTTGAGACCTCCACCAGAAAATGCAGCAGCTGGAGCCATGCAGAGCCCATGCCATGCCCAACAGCTCCTGCAGAAAGCAGGCCTGGGGAGTGACTGCTTGAAAACATGGCACACGAAATAAATCAGTGACTGCAAGGACACCTGCAAGTGACAGAATCTCGCTTTCAAGAGCTGGTGCCTCAGAGCACGGCATGAAGGGCACATGGGTCAGCAAGGACAGGGACACAGAGACAACCAGTCAGGAGTTTTTGCACTAGCAGCTGATGCCTCCTCACATCCAGAGGCAAGAGTTCATTACTGCAGCTTCTAACAGGGGAGTCAGGCTAACCCGCTTCTGCTCGTGTCTGCCTCTGTTCAAAGGCTGAACTAACTTTTAATTAAGTTAAGGGAGTTAATTTGCTCACAAAGGCAAGAGCAGACAAGATGTTATCACACACTGAAATGAAGGTTTTTATTCTTTCTGAGCCCTGCACAGCAGAGGCATTAGGAGAAGGTGCTAGAAGACATGAATGGCCCCATCTGTTTGAAATAACTTAACGGCTGTTTTCACTCCTGTGCAGCAGTGATACAGGAAAGGCTGAGATGGCTTTGTGTCTGATTCGTTGTGGTGCCATGCATATATACATCTGTAAGTTTGCAGATGACACCAAGCTAGGAGCAGGTGTGGATCGGTTGGAGGGTAGGAGAGCCCTGCAGAGGGACCTGGACAGGCTGGATGGGTGGGCAGAGGCCAATGGGATGAGATTGAACAAGGCCAAGTGCAGGGTTCTGCACTTTGGCCACAACAACCCCAAGCAGCACTATAGGCTGGGGACTGAGTGGCTGGAGAGCAGCCAGACAGACAAGGACCTGGTGGTACTGATAGATAGTAGCTGAAGATGAGCCAGCAGTGTGCCCATGTGGCCAGGAGAGCCAATGGCATCCTGGCCTGCATCAGGAGCAGTGTGGCCAGTAGGACAAGGGAGGTTATTCTGCCACTGTACTCAGCACTGCTCAGGCCACACCTTGAGTGCTGTGTCCAGTTCTGGGCTACTCAAGTCAAGAGAGATGTTGAGATACTGAAATGTGTCCAGAGAAGAGCAATGAAGCTGGTGAGAGGTCTGAACACAGCCCTGTGAGGAGATGCTGAGGGAGCTGGGGGTGTGCAACCTGGAGAAGAAGAGGCTCAGGGCAGAGCTCATTGCTGTCTACAACTACTTGAAGGGAAGCTGTAGCCAGGTGGGCTTGGGCTCTTCTTCCCAGTGACAGAAGAAGGGGACACAGTCTCAAGTTGTGCTGGGGGAGGTCTAGGCTGGATGTTAGGAGGAAGTTGTTGGCAGAGAGAGTGATTGGCATTGGAATGGGCTGCCCAGGGAGGTGGTGGAGGCACCGTCCCTGGAGGTGTTCAAAAAAAGGACTGGATGAGGCACTTAGTGCCATGGTCTGGTTGATTGGACAGGGCTGGGTGCTAGGTTGGACTGGATGATCTTGGAGGTCTCTTCCAACCTGGTTCATTCTATGATTCTGTGATATTAAAAAAAAACCTTTAAATGCTTTTTCTTTCTCAATACAAGCTCAGATCCCTCCACGATTGCAGATTACATGTAAAAATTAACCAATGTTTGAAAACTGTTAATTAAAGCTATCTCAGGCAATATCTAACAAGGTTAGATCTAACAAGGCTGAATAACTTCCTGTATCAAAAAACAAACTGGTGGTGGGAGGGAAGATCTGAAACACCTTTGTATTATTTACTCTTATAGAATATTTATCTTGTGTGCTACAGACCAATACCAAAAAGCTGGGAAATCTGTGTTTAAAATGAGGTAACAGCTACTCACCACATTCTGCAAATCACTAAAGGAAAAGACTCCTCTTTTTGTTTGTTTGTTTGTTTGTTTTTTTCCTGCTAAATGGTTTCTGATTTAACTCCCAATTGCTTCTCTGCCCAACTTTTGTCTGACTTAAAGAGTTCAGTAAATTAGTGACCCTAAGGTACTTTCTTTTTCCTGTCTCCATAAGAAATCAGACACTGGCAAAAATAGCATCACTGTTAGGTTCCTTTTAAGTTCCAGGTATTTTCTCTACCCCTTTTTTATTTTAAAACTTTTGACCTATTTTAATAGCAACTGAAGCAAAATAAGCAACAGAATAAACTGAAAGGAAATGGTTTGAGAAGATAGAACAGGAACATTTGGGCATGGTCTCTTCCCAGAATCACAGAGTCATCAGGGTTGGAAGGGACCTCAGGGATCATCCAGTCCTCACCCCCCTGCCATGGGCAGGGACACCTCACACTAGATAAGGTTGCCCAGAGCTACATCCAGCCTGGCCTTAAAAACATCCAGGAATGGAGCTTCCACCACCTCCCTGGGCAACCTGTTCCAGTCTCTCACCACCCTTATGATGAAGAACTTTTTCCTAACATCTAATCTAAATATACCCTCCCCTGGTTTAGATCCATTCCCTATCACTGGCATCCTGAAAAGTCCCTCAGCATCTTTCTTGTAGGCTCCCTTCAGCATCTTTCTCGTAGGCCCCCTTCAGACATTGGAAGGTCACTTAACAGCTTGACCCAACTGTGGGGAGGCTGCACATTGTTTTGGTCTTCTCCAACCTGCTGTTTTTCAGAGCAAAAGAAGTTGGAGCTTCACATCTGTGCCAAGCTGTCATGTGAATGGATTTTGAATATCAGATTTTTATCACCATGCCATACTCAGGGACCCCATTGCCCAAAACCACCCAGGGAGCCTTCCACAGGAGACCTCAGCAGTTCCTCACCCTTCATGCCATGTGCAGCACAGTTGCAGTTGTGCAAGCCTCACCCCAGTAAGCCATGGGAGTGAGAGGCCTGGGGCTGTTTAGTCTTGAGAAGGCCGAGAGGGGATCTTATCCAAGTCTGTAAATATCTGAGGGGTGGGTGTCAAGATGAAGGTGCCAGGCTCTTTTCAATGCTACCCATTGACAGGACAAGGATGAATCGGGTACAAATTGGAACACAGAAGGTTCCACCTCAACATGAGGAGACATTCCTTTACTGTGAGGGTGATGGAGCTCTGGAACAGGCTGCCCAGAGAGGCTGAGGAGTTTCCTTCTCTGTAGACTTCCAAACTCTTCTGGATACCTCCCAGTGCAGCTTGCCCTAGTGATCCTGCTCTGGCAGGGCAGTTGGACTCGGTGATCTCTGGAGGTCCCTTCCAACCCCTAACATTATGTGATTCTGTGAGTTCTGATGGGTCCAGATTCCACTGAGTTGCCACTCTTTTTGAGCACATCAGTTCTAGAGCTCAGTGAAAGCTGCATAATTAGACACTGTAATGATGTGCTTCACAGTTTGTTCACAGTGAAAAGTGCCTTTTAGCTTCAAGAGCCCAAAAATAATGAGGCTGGGAAAACTGGAACATTATTTTTCACATATCACCAAACCAACCCCCTCCTGTTCCTTTATCCTCTCTCCAGTCTGATTTTAGAGATCAGCCAGCTTTTGGTGGTTTTATGCTTTGCACTGGCTCAAGGATACACAATTAAGAGTATGCCAGGCCACCCCTAAATACCTGTATTTTTTAATGGGCATCGAGTTGGCCTCAATGATCTTGGAGGCTGTTTCCAACTGAAACAATTGTGTGATTCTATCTCAGGGAAGACTATTTACTTTGCTTCACTGAATGGCAGGCAAACTTTGAATTGATTCTTCATTCTGCAAGAGACTGTAGCTAGATTTGTGAAGTAAATATGGATGAGATAAGATGTTCAGTTATGGAGCACATCTCTATCTCCCTGTGTCTGGCACAACAAACCTCTGAAGCTTTCTGGCCCCCGAATCCAGCATCCTGCAACAGATACAACAACACAACATCCTGGCCTAGTGGTTGCTGCTCTTCAGCACATAAAACCAGCAGCATGATCTGTTGTAGACAAAGCTCAGGCCACAGAGAACAAAAGACCATTTAACAGAACATGCTGGTAAAAATATATCTCAAAAAAAGAGCCACAACCAGGTATTAAATGTCAGTGGAGTGGGGACTATATATAACAAAAACCTCCCCAGCTGTTACAGACTTGAAGACTCACAAAGTGACATTTTGCTTGTGATCTTTAATGTTAAGACAGTAACAATGGCTACTTTTAAATTAGGGTTACAGAACCAAAGATATTCAGTGAAGAGGCATGGCAAGAGTTGAGCTGTAGAAACATGGTTCTGGGAAAAGCCAAAAGGTCTTGAAGCGAGCGCTGCACACCCCCAGCTGCGTGTGAGACTCCACGGCAGTATGGTACCCTTTGGGCTCTTTTACAAACAGGTCAGTTTTAGTGTTTCAGGGGACAAAGGATTTGTGATCAACACCTGAAGAGAAAGAGAAGCAGGGAAGAATACAGGAAAGATGGATAGTGAAGGGAGCCCTCACTTTGTGTGGTCTTGTAAAGATTTAAAGTTGGCATGAAAACCTTGCACAAGACCAGAATATTTTTATGACCTCCCTTACAGTCAGGTTGAAGAGTGGTAAATATTCACTTGCCTGACAGCTGGCAGGACCATCACAACATCAAGCATCCTCTGCACCACTGGTAGTCAAGGTGCCCACAATGCAAATACTTGCTTACCTGCATCACAGGTGAGATCATCTCTGGGATTCACAGGAGGAGAATGGTTTAATTAAGAATTTCTCTTTATAGAGAAGCTCAGAGGTAGGACAAAGTACGGAGAGGAGCATCCAGCTGGTTTTTCAGGGACAAACTATAGCCAGAGCTTGGATTTGAACCAGACAAGCTACTGCACCCATTCCTGTGGAAACAGATGCATTGGAGCTCAGTCAAAATAGACATGGGTCATACCCTTAGGATCTTTGTGGAGAGAGAATCACCCTACTGTGCTGTATGCAATCTTTTATGGCACCATGCTATGAGCCTTAACAACGTCAGTTCTGAGATAGCTGAAGAACAGGGAAAGGGAGGAAAGAAAATCTTGCTGCACTAAGAAATCCCCTAGGGGATTTCATTTATGGGCAGCAGAAATGCTGGGACAAGACAGATCTGCAAGGCTGAGAGGTGGTGGTGGGGCAGAGGGGACACATAACCTGAGGAGGAGAGGAACACCACAACTCACAAAGAATGTACAACATTGTGTGTTGTCCCCACTCCATCTTCTAGCATTGTTCTTTCACACACATGGAGTTTCCATCTCCTTAGCATGGCTTTCTGTGCAGGAGAGGAGCTTGGCCCGAGTGGGTACACCAGGATTTGACTCTTAGATTTGCCAGCCTCCTCAGGTGCAGAGCCTGTTCCAGTCTTATTTTGATACAACCCAGACAGTTAGACTTGGTATGCAAATGCTCAAAACTACGTTGTTTAGCCCTGCTCAATATGCACATTCAACATTGCCAGGTACTTAATTTTTCACTAGAGGCAGTGACAGGTTTCATTCAAAGCATCTTTTGGAAAGAAGTGTACTGAAAATACAGGAGAATTTTAGTGCTCATGAAAAAAAATGCCTCTCATTCCTGGAGACGGAAATCTTTTGCCTCCAGAATTACAGCAGGGACAACAGAGACGATGAGAGTATGGATTCATCTTAACCACCCCAACCACATGCCTAAACCAGCCCTGATTGCAAGACAGAATGATAGAATCACAGAATTAACCAGGTTGGAAAGGACTTCTGAGATCACTGAGTCCAGTCTATCACCTAACCCTTCTAATCAACTAAACCATGGCACTAAGTGCCTCGTCCAGACTACTTTTAAATACCTCCAGAGATGGTGACTCCACCACCTCTCCAGACAGCCTGTTCCAATGAGTAATCACTCTTTCTGTGAAGAGCTCCTTCCTAATATCTAGCCTAAACCTGCCCTGGTGCAGTTTGAGACTGTGCCCTTCTAGGCCTGTAACAAGGTGAGGTCAAGGACAAATCGGGTTGGTTTCCTCCTGGATTGTCCTGTCTTTGACCAAGAAGAACAAGACTAAGATTACAAACTAAATCTCACAAAGCCACAGGACAACTGTCAAGTGACACTAATTTTTGATCATTCCTATGCAGGGTGTACTGGATTTGAGTAACTTGGGCACATCTAAGAAGTGCTAGGCTTGCCTGCAGGCAAATCTGCTTCTGTGGTTAGCTAAAAGACCACCCTCCAAAATATGAAAACAAACAGTTGAGAATTTACAACAACATATGCAAGAGTCTTTTAAATAAAATGCACCAGGTTCAGATTTTATACACTAAGTTCTTGAAGTAAAAAAATACTCCATGTGGATGGGCATGTCAGGGTTGGTTCAGGCAGAAGTTTGTCATGAAATAAATGCAGACAAACCAACAACCAAAGAACACCAAGAGAATCAACAACAACAGCAAAAAACAGCACAGCTGTTATCTGCACATCTCCAGGCCAGGCCTGCTCCAGTCAAGGATAGCAAAGTCCAAACAGAGGCTTGCAAAGAAGGGCAGGTACCTGCAGCTTTCATTTTTCAAGATAGTGCCCGTGTGTTTTGGGGGAGAGCAGATCAGATAGAGCACACATCTGTCTCACTAGGGGCATCTGTACTGTGGTCCCACCAGGAGGCCTCCTTTGAGCCACCTCCCATTCTCTCTGCTGCAGTATCTTTGTGCAAAGACTGGAACAACGAGCACAGGCAAAACCATCGCTGATGGTCCTCAGAAGATCTTGCACTCGTTGAGGGAGAAGAGCTTCCTCCTGTTCTGCTTTTTGTCTTGGTTGACTGCTGTCCTCACGGCACACTCAAACACCTGCTGCACGCCACGGCTGCTGAGGGCAGAGCACTCCAGGTAGCCTTTGGCTCGCACGTCCTGTGCCAGCCGCTTCCCCTCCATGGGGCTGATGCAGGGGGAGCGGGAAGCCCCCATGTCACGCTGGTCAGTCTGAGTAGCCACTACCAAAACAGGGATGCGGGGCAGGTGGCTGCGGATCTCCCCGATCCATTTGTTCCTCAGGTTCAGAAAGGAGTTGTGGTTTGCCACCGAGTAGCACATGAGTACCACATCTGCCTGTTGGTACGAGAGGGGGCGAATGCCTTTGAAGGCATCGCTGCCAGATGTGTCCCAGAGACCGAGGCTGATCTGTACACCGTCCAGGAAGACATCCACTCCGGTGTTCTCATACACAGTGGGTCTGTAGTCATCTGGAAAAGTGTCAGAGGTGAAACGTACCAAGAGGGAAGTTTTCCCCACCGCAGAGTCTCCCACCAGGACGCACTTGACTGAATCCAGCATTTTACTAACGTCCAGGGCCAAGGGCACCCTTTGCTGCACAGCAGGAGTCGGGTGGAGAGATGCAGAGGTCTCAGAGGCTTTCTATATAACTTCCATTTGTTGAGAAACCTTCCAAATCTCTTTACTGCTCAAGACTTGAGTCTAAAATCCCCTTTGCTCCCACACGGCTCTGTGGTGCTGTGGGGTTTAATTCTTCAGTGAGTCAAATGATGTTTCTGGAAGAGTGAAAATAAAATGTAATGTTGATAACCCAGAGGACAGGTCATTCTTCATCAAGATAAAGGCACTTAAGGACATTTTTGGACAGCCCTGAGGAGTACCCCACATGCTGAACCTTGCTGTTGCTTCCCAACTAGCTGTGTGTGCAACAGCCATTTATGTAAATAACCTTCCTGCTGCTCCACAGGTCTAGCACCCATCACCTCTGCCATTCTCCACTGGCACAAACTATTCATTCCCTCCAACTGGCTAAAAAACTAATAAAATCAATTTAACTTTGGTATAACTGCTACTAACCAGCTTGTAGTGAGCATTTCCTGCTTCTGACTTTCACCAAGACCAACATCATCCTGAATCCCTCCTAATTGATCAGATTTCCTTGAGAAGGCTCCCATGCTCTCAAGAGGCAGTCAAGAGGGAAAAAAGCCCTTCACTAACTGGTCTGACTAATTAATCAGTCCTGTAATGAACAGAACACAGAACCCTTTGTGACAATGAGGAAGCATAGACTTCAGGTGTGAATCCCAAGCGACATGAACCTCATCAGATTTCTAAAGCAATGAAAGATTCACAGCACAAACACAACAAAAGTTCCATTTTCCCCCCTTACAGTTTACTTTCAAGAAGCAAGGAGCAGCAGCCAAAGAAAGCCACACCACCAGTGCTTGCCCTGGTTAAATCGTTTCATTTCAAGGGGGTACGGCTGCCATGACATTTAGTCAGTTGTAAAACTGAACTGAGAGTACCTCCTTGGAGCATGCAACTGCTTTTGAGCTCCTGCCAGCATTCAGTCAAATTTCCCTGTTTTGAAAGTCTTCCTCACAAGCTGCGTGCAAGATTGTCTGCTCACACAGGGTAACACACTAGATGCTATGAAAATCACTAACTGCAAAACTCTTCAGTTTGCAGCAAGTTCTGCTCCACGAAAGTCATTTTTAAAAGTATAGCTGCACAGCTTCAAGATGTCCTGTGTATGTTATACAAATAATGTATTTCTGTCTCCTTCATAGAGTCATAGAGCTGTGGAGTTACAGAGTCACAGTCATAGAGTCACAGGATCATGGAATCACAGAGTCACAAGAGATAACTCACAGCTTAAGGTTACATGCACAGAAGCGAATGATGGCAACAAAAAACATATACCCTACATTGCCATAACACTCTCCACTTTCACCAGCCTAGCCCCCACCAACACCTCCCACCACCCACATTTCTGGTACACTCAAAGCTTTGGCTAACCTCACAAAGGGCAAAAATAAAGAGGAAAAAGAGAAAAGCATTAGATGAGCTTCTAGAGAACATTTTACAGGCACTGAGAACTGCTATTGGCAGCTCCTCTGCTTTCATTTTGTAGCGAGGCCATGCCCTACCTCCTCTCATGCTGCCAGCATCTCTCCCACTCAGAGCAGTAGCCAAGAGAAGAGTGTCAGCAGCTTGGCCAAGGCACATTGTTTTATAGGGGCATCCCCAAGCTGGCAGGGCAGTCCTCCTGCGTGCTTGAGTTACTGGTATCTGAAGGAGTTACTGCAACAGGCGGCGCTTCCTGGTCTGCTGGCATGGCCAGGCTCTTGCAAGCTCAGCTCACTTCTAGGAAGTGGGATGGAGGCTGAGGTTGCTTCATGGCATTCCTGGCTGCCGGGAAACAAGCTGCTCCATGAACTGAAGCTTTGGTGGCAGCAGCTGGACATTTGCTGTTAAAGATTCAGTAGGTCTATCTCCACTTTCTCACCACGTCCACTCCCCAAGCAAGCTCTCAAGGGAATTAAGCCATTTGCAAAATACATCTATGAAAAATTTGAGAAGCATACCCAAGATACATAGTCCCACTAACTAAATGGATCAACACCTATCATTCAGGGTATTCTACTTCCAAATTGTGTCAGCACAACAGTTTGAAACACCACAATTCACCAAAAGCCAGCTGTGTATGATTCAGACAAAGCTGCGTGCTCCCAGTTTGTGCACCAAGTCTCCTTCTCAGAACGAACATTTCTGTGGTGCAAGAATGCTTTCATGTTCGATATTTTGTGTACACCTGCATGTGGGGGAAAAATACAGACATTTGAAGCATGACTTTTGCCATTTCATGAATGACAGAGATGAGAAAAAATACTAAAAGGATCCTTTTCTGGTACTCAGCTGCTTGATTCCTAGGTCTGATTATGTTGGCTTGGAACACCTCTGCTACAAAGATAGGCTGAGGGAGCTGGAGTTGTTCAGAATGGAGAAGGTTCTGGGGAGACCTAAAAACAACCTTCAAGTACCTGAAGGGGTCTACAAGAAGGATGGAGAGAGACTGTTTATAAAGGCCTGCAGTGACAGGACAAGGGGCAATTGCTTCAAACCAGAGAACAGTAGATTTAGATGGGATGTTAGGCACAGGTTCTTTACTATGATGGTGGTGGAACACTGGAACAGGGTGCCCAGGAAGGTGGCTGGGGCCTCATCCCTGGAGATATTCAAGGTCAGGCTGGACAGGGATCTGGGCAACCTGATCTAGTTGAAGATGCCCCTGATGACTGCATAGGGGATTGGACTAGATGACCTATGGAGGTCTCTTCCAACCCGGATCATTCTAAGACTCCATGAAATGATTGTTTTAAATGGAAAATATATTAAGGACTAGTGCATAGAGCTGGTAGAGACATCTGCAGTGCATGTACTGCCAGAAATAGCTAGGGCTACATATAGAATCACAGACTAACATGCATATTGGAGATCATTTTAAGTACACACATAGCCTGCCCTTGACACAGCCTCAGGGTAAGAACAATATTAGTGTATTAATTATGCAGGTTCAGTCAATTAATGGAAAACTCTTCAGATTAAACATCAACAGAAAACTATGTCCTTTAAAGCACAGGCCAGTACTGGACACATCTACACCTCAGTAGACATCCAGTTGTGTAAATATTTGCAAAAGCTTTGGTTTCTTTCCCTCATACCATAGACAACAATCTCGGGCCTTGCTACACCCACTGAAAGACTGCACAGAAGCTTCTGATCCCAGGTGGTTGAGTCTAAGGTGTTGACAGATTTCTTTTATTTTCTCCCAACAACTTGTTTTTTTAAACTTTACTAACTTTATCAAGTCCATTTTTGGATCTGGAGCTCCAGATATAAACTTCTGTCTTCTTTTATGCTACTTTGTTTTATGCTTTCATCACTTTTAACAACAGGAGGTACTATTTGAATAATAAGATGAAGTGGTTTATAGTAATTATTAAGTATAAGACTACTTCTGATGAGTGACCTTTAATAAACTGTGGGAAAATTCTTGCAGCATTCTGGATAAAGCACTGGATTTTCAGCTGTATCATACTAAGTAATTAAGCAACATTTATTTTCTTTGATACCATATTTTTGTTCCTTCTGCCTTTAGAATACAAAGTCTTAGCACTAGTGTGTGGTTATACAGCCCTTGGGCTTCACTGACAATGTGAGTATAAGATGTACAACAGCCTCTCTCCAGGACCTGCCTGTCCTGCACCTCACCCATCTCATGCAAGTGCCTCACACTCGATCATGGCTGAATATGGCATGGAGGTGAGCAGTGTAATCAACCTGTAACACAACAGGATAGGAGGAAGAGCACAGCAGATCCAAACTCTTTGCAGGTGGAGGATTCACCTGAACATACATACTGTGGATAATTAATCTGAATTTCTCTAAACATTTCTACCAACAATGGAAAGCAGAACTATCAGAAGAGAGTGGTTTATCAACTAAGCCAAATTCATGTCAGGAATACCTTTGGCATCTATTATAAGGGATGAGATTTAACAAGGCCAAGTGCAGGGTTCTGCACTTTGGCCACAACAACCCCAAGCAGCACTACAGGCTGGGGACAGAGTGGCTGGAGAGCAGCCAGGAGGAAAGGGACCTGGGGGGACTGATAGATAGTAAGCTGAAGATGAGGCAGCAGTGTGCCCATGTGGCCAAGAGAGCCAATGGCATCCTGGCCTGCATCAGGAACAGTGTGGCCAGTAGGACAAGGGAGGTTATTCTTCCCCTGTACTCAACACTGGTCAGACCACACCTTGAGTACTGTGTCCAGTTCTGGGCCCCTCAATTCAAGAGAGATGTTGAGGTGCTGGAGTGTGTCCAGACAAGGGTGACAAAGCTGGTGAGGGGCCTGGAGCACAAATCCTATGAGGAGAGGTTGAGGGAGCTGGGGGTGTTTAGCCTGGAGAAGAGGAGGCTCAGGGGTGATCTTATTACTGTCTACAACTACCTGAAGGGACATTGTAGCCAGGTGGGGGGTGGCCTCTTCTCCCAGGCAACCAGCAATAGAACAAGGGGACACAGTCTCAAGTTGTGCCAGGGTAGGTATAGGCTGGATGTTAGGAAGAAGTTCTTCACAGAGAGAGTGATTTCCCATTGGAATGGGCTGCCCAGGGAGGTGGTGGAGGCACCGCCCCTGGAGGTGTTCAAGAAAAGCCTGGCTGAGGCACTTAGTGCCATGGTCTAGTTGATTGGATAGGGCTGGGTGCTATGTTGGACTGGATGAGCTTGGAGGTCTCTTCCAACCTGGTTGATTCTATGATTCTATGATTCTATGAGTATGGCTCACTATGGCTAAACACATCTGCAGGGGCTGGACTGTGCCCCGTGATAAGGGTAAATAAAAAATATCCAGGAGCAATTAGTTTCAAAACCTACCTTGGATATTATCAGTGCATGCTTGGGTAGGCTGGCATGAGGAAGGAATTAGCTCACACACAAACAAACCATGCAGGCAAGACAACAAGCTTGTTAGCTCAGGCAGTCACAAAGTGCTTTAGAGAGTCAGAGCAATTAACGTGCCAACTAATATTGCCATTATCGGGTCCTCACCACAATTACATGTCAGTGCAGTTCCTTTCAATACCAGGAGAAGAGCAGGCTAATTTTTCAGTTCAAGCACTGTGTACACAAGGTCTTGAAGAGACCTGACATTGTGAGGAAATGCAAGTCATTATACTAATAAAGAAAGCTGAAAAACACTGAGGAGACTTCCACTTGCTGTGCCATGCTCAAATGCACGTCTTGCCTTTGCTCGCTCTCATTACTCCTCTAAGTACCACCTCATGCAGAGGTAGGGTCTGCAAACCAGTGCCGACAGTTCTTCTCTGTTGTGTTGATTGTAATCACTGCTCCTGACTACACCTCAGACACATAAAACCTCTCCTTGGGTCCCTTAGAGGCTTTCAATGAAAGGAAGATCTAGAGACGCCCCTTACTGAACAGAATAGCACACCCTTACCTCTGTGGATGCATTGAGTGCTGATGGAACCTCACAATAACTCAGAGAGCAGAAGGAGAGAGAGAAGGAGAATAAGCAAGGCTGGCAGAAAATCAAGAGAGGGCAAAGCTGCTGTTGCCTGGCTAAGGGGCAGCACCCAGAAGAGGCAGCAGGGAAACAATCGGCCCCCATAGGGAAACATGGCAGCAGCTGCGGATCCAGTCTGGGCGCTGCACTAGATCACTAGGTTGCCGAGGTGATGCTACTTCATTTTCAGCTCCGTGGGTGAGCCGTGCTTACTTCATTCAGATACAAACCTCCGAAGTGCTGCAGGAGCTTTTGCTGCCGCAGAGCGAGGCTACTGGAAACCAAGACAGCCTTAGGCTGTCTGGAGACTGCAGCTGGTCTGCAAGCAAATGGCCCCTTGCAAAGTTTCCTGTCACACATTCATTAAGCTGATGCTCTGACATTTCCATTAGCTGCCCCCTGCTTTTCAGACTCATTTTAAGATCATTTTGATCTACAGCACTAGGATCTACAGCACTAGCCTTGCTAGTCTGGGGAAAAGCCTCCCACCACTTCAGTGTTTCAGTCTATAGAGGCATTGAGTGGTGGTACCACTGTCTTGAAGAACTGCCTCACGGCTCCTACCTATACAAAGTGCTGCATCTGTGCCCCAAACTACTCCGACAAAAAATGCGCATTCAACCCAATCACTTTCCAAGCAGGCTACCACAGGGCTCAGCTTTATTCTCTATCCCGTGAGCAGGGCAGCAGCTTATTTCACTAGCAGAATGCTTCAGCTGTCTTCTGTATTTATTATGCTGATAGACCAATTGTCAGACTATCTCTTAATGTTGGGGTTTTTTTTACGTTTCAAAGAATTGAGAGAGTCCCAGAAGCTTGGATGAGTGTTTTTATGCAGGTAATTTATCCTTTAGTACAATCAAACTTGCAATGGCTTCCCAAAGTTAGAAAAGCAAGCAACATGCAGCCAGTCTGTATTTTCAAAGTGAGGATGTCTTATTTAAAACCTGATCTACTTCTAGCATTAAAAGAAACTGCAGATATAACAGCTCAGTTTTTCTTTCACTGCTTAATCCCCAAAACTCAAATTCTGTCCCTGTTTTCAAATTTCAGTTCTGGAAAAAAAAACACCCAACTCTTTTTTTTCATTATTTCTAATTTATGACAGTCAAATAAAATTAAATAAATTTATATTTTAAAATCTTAAATTTAAACAAAGAAATTTAAGACAATCACTTTCTTAGGAGCCTTTGTAAAAAAGTTACTTCTGGATCAAGACAACACCTGAAAAATTAAACTCCACTTTCTTTCTTTGATGGCTTTAACAACTGACACTGAAGAAAAGGATTTATGATCAAGTAAATTCAGTCATCTTACTAGCCTTATTATTATCAAGAGAGATGAAGTCATCAGATTTAAAGCAAATTCCCTTTTATTGAGTCTGAGGGATATTGCTATAAAATAATGACAAATGCAGACCTATGTTATTTACAAGATTGAATGAGATGTGAAGGATAAGGAAAGGGATTAAATGTTTCCATGTAAGGAAATGCACATATTTACACACAGCCTTACACACTGCACTTACACACAAAGCTGTGTAATGAGAGACCTTAAAGAAAAGGTTGCTAGCTCATTACTTTAGTAGGAGTGCCTATAATGAATATATAAGGGATAAATACATTTCTAAAGATCTATTAATTTCACTATAGTCACTAAGACTAATTCTCATGTTAATTACCCAATTAGACAAAAGAAATGTTTATCTTATCTTCAAGAACCCTTTAGCTGTGACTAATCACACCTTGATTCAGCTACTTACAAACTAAACATAAACGTGAATGGTTTGAACCACTCCAAAAATTAACAAAAGGTCTGAAGTACTCTCATGTACTGATCCATGATCGGGATTCAGGAGGAGTCAGTGAGCTCTGGCAGTGCTAAATAACTGCTTCAAAATTCAGGCTATGAGTCTGAAGTACTACTTTCTCTCCACACGCTTTCAACGTGGCATAGCAAACAGTAGACTGTGTGGTGATCACGGCACTACAGGGCTTTCTCAGAAGTGACCTGTTTTCATATTGCATCCTCTCCAAATTAAAATTTGGGTACATCGAGTTCAGACTAACCTCTTCACAGAAGAGCAGCTATTGTGATGTTCTCACTCTGCTCCAACATCATCCAAAGTCAGCAGAAAGGGAGTGGTGCGTCACACCTGGAGCATGGCATGTGGCCTTGCACTTGCTCTTACCGAGCCTTTTCCTCCTGTAGGGCATGTCACCTTCCTTTCACAGATTCACAGATTGCTTTGGGTTGGAAGAGACCTCCAAAGGTCATCTTGTCCACCCCTTCTGCACTCAGCAGGGACACCCTGCTCAGGGACACATCAAGACTGATCCTGAATGTTGCTGGGGATGGGGCCTCAACGGCATCCCTGGGAACCCTGTTCCAGTATTTCATCACTCTCATTGTAAAGAGCTTCCTCCTGATGTCCAGCCTAAATCTATCCCACCCCAGTTTAAAACCATTGCCCCCTATCCTGTCACTATCAGCCCATCTAAACAGTCCTTTCCCAGCCTTCCTACATGTTCCCTTCAGATATTCAAGTGTAGCTATGAGGTCTCTCTGGAGCATTTGCTTCTCCAGGCTGAAAAGACCCAACTCTTTCAAACGGTCTTTGTAGGAGAGGTGCTACAGTCCTCTGCTCATCTTTTCCATGCTGCCCTGTGATAATTTTTCTTCTCTGCTCTCAAATAAAGTCGAAATCCTTACATCTCACCACAGACACAGTCATAAATGGAGCAGCTGGTGTGCAAATGTCACCCGTGTGTATGTTCAAGCACATGTTCACCAACCATCTGTCCATCTGCATTCTCTCATAGGCTCTGCTTTTGTACACACACACATACATATATATATGTGTGTGTATATGTATATATATTCAGCACTGACATAGAATGATTTGGGGGTCCAGATGGGGACCCAGATGAACACGGGTAAAGTTCTACACTCCAACTATAGCACTGCCACACATACCTAGGGAAAGTCGGTCTATCGGAACAGGCTTGCAGTTTGAAAACCAAATTTCCACCCAAGTGTAACTTCATCATAGCCAAACTGCAGGACTGATACTCTAAAACGCATGATAATTAAGTAATTTACTTCAAGGAGACTACTCTGTGTAGAATTATTCACACGTGGAAATGTTTGCAGTTTTGGGCCTCAAACCACTTCAAATTTTTCATGCCACATCCTCTTTTAACGCAGTTCACCTTCCTTGAAGTTTGAGACTAATCAAAAAGGCACATACAATACATTTTTGTGGGTTGTTTTTTACAGGTTTAACTCTTTAAAATTTCACCAAATTTCTTTTTTTTCCTTCGTTGGCTAACAAAATGTGAAGTATGTTTTCTTTACAGCCTTCTATGACAATTATGTTTTCCTTCCAAAAAGCCTAGCCTTTCTCTATTTCTGTTTTTAACCACCTGGATATACAGCTATAATGACCATGAAATACTCATTTCCCCTTCACATGCACCTAATCTTTTTACTTTAAAACAAGCCCACCACAGGGAGGTGGGTGAATCCTCATCTCTGGAGGTATTTTAAAGATACACAGATGTGGGGCTGAGGGACATAGTTTAGCATCAGCCCTGGTAGAGTTAGATAATGGTTGAACTTGATGATCTTAGAGGTCTTTTCCAGCTGAAGTGATTATATGATTCTAGAAAAATATATATAAATATACATTGATATCCATTCATTTGCAGAAGACTTTGCTACAGATTGCTGTACAAAACAGAGTCAAATCCAGGGCAAGGCACCTTGGCATCATTTGAAAACCTGCATGCATGTTTTGCATCACAGAATGAATGCACCATCGAGATGACTGTGCTTTTAAAACTATTTCCACATACAGGTACTAATATGTATTTGCATGCACATAAGTAGAAATTACTGCTCTGCTAAATCTGAGTTTGCAGTAACCAAGGCATGTAAGTGATATATAATAGAGTCATAGAATTATTTCACTTGGAAAAGACCTTTAAGATCATTGAGTCCAACCATTATCTAACTCTACCTGGTGCTAACCCATGTCTCTCAGCATGGTCTACGCACCTATTAAACACCTTCAGGGAATGGGGAATCAACCACTTCCCTGAGGAGCCTCTTTCAGTCTTTGAGGACTCTTTCAGTCAAGAAGTCTCTTCTGATGTCCAATCTAAACCTTCGCTGGTACAACTTGAGGCCGTTTCCTCTCTTACAATCACTTGCTACTCGGAAGAAGAGACCAACACACACCTGATTCCAACCTCCTTTCAGGGAGTTGTAGAGAATGAGAGGGTCTCTCCTCAGTCATATAACTGAGGCCCTACATACCTACTTACACCTACAAAGAAATTAGTCACACATGGTACACAACTAACATTCCTACCATGCCTGCAGTGCTGAACTGTAAGATACATCTTCACAAGTCTTAGGGGGACACATGGATTTATATATTAAATCCTACAGATGTGTAGCATGATAAAATGTTTAACAGCCTGGCAGCTACACATACACACTTGTTTGTAGCAAAAAGGCTTCCTTTCTTTCAGAGCCTACGTCGAGCCTGCTGCAGCTGGAGAGGGTTGACTTCAGATTAATTCGGCTCTAGCCTAGGGCAAGACCGCACACCTCTCCCTTGTTTGCACAGTACTGGATCTTCTTGACTGGCTGCCCTAAATACAACAAAGTAATCCATACTAACAGTACAGATAAAAGCTATGAGCTATACATGTGATAAAATGCCCTCCTCAACCTGAAAAACTCTTTTAAAAATTGCCCTACCACCATTTTGCTGCCCTTCGTGGATCTCTCACAAGACCTCCAAGGTGAATTTTGGAGGTCTAATCAGGTTTAACATGCCCTGGTTCTATAAAATGTCTACCACAAAACAAGGAGGCTCTCAAGCCCAGATCTTCTCCCACTGGCCTCATGGGGAGGAGAAAGAGATTCTCTATATTAATTACATTTTGCATTTGCATAAGATTGATTTCAGTGGGAGGTGCAGGTGGAGGAGGAAAATATTAGAACAGAATTAGCCATTGCTCGGTGGGAGATTATTCTGTGATAAGAATGTGTTGAACATATAGGAGCTTCGAGCAGCAAATAATGATGTCTCTGTTGATCCAACAGTTCATAATAATGAGTTCTTGTTAAAATATACTAATTTTATTATTTTTTTTAATTTGAGAAGAACACACGTTTAGTCTATCTCATTGTTCAGTTTTGCTGTGATGAATATTGAACATCAGGAGTTGATGAGCAAAGCAAGCAGTAATAATTGGGTTGGTTATTTATTTTATAACACTGAGAATCTGGCTGACAGTTTTAGGTTTTTCCCTTAGAACTGCCAGCACCAAAAAGCTTTTCCTTGTCTCGGTATATATTAGGCTGTTTAAGTTTCTAGATAGTCTAGATTTCAGGCAGGGGGAAACTGCCATCATTCTAAGTTCATTCTTTAGTTCTGTACACACATGGTCATTAAAATGTGAAAAATCCAGAGGGTTTGCTAGGGAATAATTTCACTTACTTCGGTGCAATACAAGACATGCAGTTGTCGTAACTTTTCCTGCATTTGTTGATTTAAAGTCTTTATCCTTTTGGTTTGTTTTATAAATTAAAATAGAAGTTGGCTTCCACAACTCAGTGTTCATGCACTGTATGCAGCACAAGGATAAACAGAGAATTAATACGACAGGACAGGTAGAAAAATATTTTTTGGCACTACGTAGCCTCCTTGGAATTCCTTAATTGCAGTAAGTGAAATGAAACATAATGAATGGCCATGGATAATTGCCTCCATCAAACTGCCTACCTCCTACGTCTAGGTTATGATTAAAGCCCAATGGCAAATGAACAGGCTGTCCAGATTTCTGGAATTAGCACAAGTTATACCTGGTAATTCAGCTTTTACATTGCTTTCTGCCTTACAAAAAACATATGCCAGAGGAGAACAGATATTTCGAGGTCCATTTCCTTTACTTTTCTCTGATTTTGGTATAACCCTAATCTCTTGTCGCTTCTATATAAAACATGGAATACAGTAGACAGCAATGGGTCATATGGAATAGGTTAAAAGGAGAAAAGCCTCTACTCTTTACCACCAAAAATAATACATAAATCTTTCTCACTCAGTCTTCAGCTCAATATTTTGAGAAATCTTTTCAGATATTAAAAGCTGACATCTCTTTGGCTTTCAGCTGGTTTAAGGATTATGCAAATCCCCAAGCTATGGTAAATCTTAATGTGGAGTTCCTGGGTTTGGGTTGGTTTTTTTTTCCAGTGGGAAGCAGAGAAAAGTTTCCCTTGATTTTTCTACTTATTTTACATGGAAATGATCACACATGTGAAAAGAGAGATATTTCAGGAGAGCTACTTTTGAACGCGATAGGAACATTTCCCGTGCTTTATTTCTGAATCCTGGTGGACTTGATTCAAACTCAGAGCTATTTTACCCAATGGCTTTTCATCCACAATTAAAACTCCATTGAAAGATACATTAATTTTAAAGCCTTGCATTTAAATTGATGGAAACAAAATAAATTACATGAGGGATTTTTAAGGCAGATGTTTGATAATACAGTTTTTCTAATGAGAAAAACACAAGCACACAGATGATGAAAGGAAGCTAATAGTTAATTCAGTATGTCATTAATTCACTAACTTTGAATTCTAAAGACTTGATCAGTTTTTAAGCACAGACTTTGGGTGAAGGGAAAAAAATAAAAAGAAGTAGGCTGCAAACTGTGTCCAC
This sequence comes from Pogoniulus pusillus, assembly GCF_015220805.1. Lineage (NCBI taxonomy): Eukaryota > Metazoa > Chordata > Aves > Piciformes > Lybiidae > Pogoniulus > Pogoniulus pusillus. The sequence goes on along the minus strand of NC_087272.1, from coordinate 34,107,972 downwards.
TGGCATGCTATCAACAAAAGGGAAGAATGGTTTTCTTGTGAGAGTGAGAGGTTTCACATTCTTTCAACGACCATATGAAGAGAAGATGACCAAAAGAGAACTCTAACTATATAGGGATCTTAGTACCAGGTGTATATTAGGAGAGCATTTGTAGTTTGACATAAACCAGGGTACTTCAAAAGCAACTCACTGTCACTCATGAGGAAAAGAGGTATCACCAGATGGTCCAACAGCCTCCAGCAGGGCAAGTGTCAATTATTGAGACTGGTACTCCATGCTTACACTCGTGTGTGGCAAGCAGCATTGCACGCGGTGTGTGACCACAGCCCTTCATGCCAGCTTCTGCCAGGATTGGTGCTTGTCCCCTCTCGGGTACATGCTAGCTCTTTCCTATGGTTTCACCAAAGCCCCACTTTGAGGAAACTCCCAAGCCATAGCAGAACCCTGGTGTGGTTCCCAGCAGTTTCATATCTTTCATTAGGTAAAGACAAGCATGTTGTTCGTCCTACTCTCATCCCTTAGGAATTTACACTTCTTCTTGGCTTCTGAAACCAAAGACCAAAAGCAGTTCCTTGTGCAAAAGAAATCTGCTGCAGCCCTGCTCTGCTAGGAACACACACATGCAGCAAGTGTTCAAATCATGCTCCCAGCCATCCTCCAGCTGCTGTGCCCAAAGTCAGGGCGATCCTCCAGCACAGCCTCCAGCAGAACATGACTGCTGGGACCACTACTCCTTGCCACTTCAGATTCAATACACCAACATTTTGTGCCTGTAACTTTCAGTGCTCACACTCAGTCACATTACAAAGATTTTGCTGGCTTCAAATGTCTCCCTTTCCACAGCAGACTGATGGGTTGGGTAGATCATGGAAGGTTTCCCAATACTTCACTGACATAAGAATTGAAGCAGAGCTAAATTCTGCTGAGCACATATGAAACTGTATTTGAGTTTGTGGGGAACAGCAGGGCCACAAATTTCATTGTTACATCATTTTTTTTGCATTGGTGTGATCCTGTCCAATATTTTTAAAGCCATAACGCTCTAATAGTGGGCTTGAAACAGCCACTGCCAACTTCTTCCCTTAATTATTATGCTGGGGTTATCCCAAGACATTTTTTCAGCTGAAAGCTGTGCTCATAGCATGAAAACAGTTGAAAACTTCTGATTTAATGAAACCACACAGTGCTGGCCATAAAAAAGGGAGAACCTAATTTGGAAATGATGTTAAGTGGTGTGGCATGATGCCTGAAATGTCACATTAAGACTTTGGGGAAAAAAAAGGCAAGTTTCACAGTTACTTCTTTTATTTCTTTTCAAACCATAAGCAAAACTCTTATAGAATTTTAAAAATTCTCATTTTTCATTGTATGGTCAATGCCAAATCTAATTAATCACTTGAACAGTGCATTGGGTAACACTGAACGCTTCTTAATAGTAACTATAAACTCACAGCACCAACATCTGGCAAAGAAAATTGGAGGGGGGGTGGTGTTTGCTTTCACAGAATTACAGAATAACTGGTTGGAAAAGACCTTCAAGATCATCCAGTCCAACCTTTGACCCAACACTGCAAAGTTACCGCTAAACCATGTCCCTAAGCACCAGGTCCATATGCCTTTTCAGTACCTCCAGCGCTGGTGACTCTGCCACTGCCTTGGGCAGACCATTCTTTAGGAAGAAGAGGTATTTTCACTGACATTTTAAAGCTCCTAACTCAGCTGCTCCTATGCATCTAGAGCTGCACAGCAAAAGCAAGAGGAGAAACAGCAGAATTTCAAATCTCTACCTGGGTGTCCTCCCGGCTGGCTATTAGGAAGTGTCACAAAGAAAAGCTCCTCGGGAGCTTCTGCTGGTGCAGATCCACCACTCTACAAGACAGACCAGAGACCAGCCTGCAAGGCTGTCACCACGGTTTCTGCTCATTTCCTGTGTGCTCTGGGTACACTGCAAAGCATCCATTTACATATCTAAGGATTAACATGGCTTGCCCTGTACCAGAGATTCCCTCCCTGATAACACTGATATCACCAGCTGTGAACAACTGATAGGACTTCAGTATCAGTCTCTCGTTATGGGGTTAATGCAGCAG